>NC_068943.1:56898983-57520233 GCF_026419915.1 Harpia harpyja
GATTTCCTGGAGACCATCTTGCTGGATCTTTTGATGTTCCATTTCCAGTCTTTCTTCTGATGCATGATCTCTGTCCCTAACTCCACCTATCCAGCCATTTTCCTTTGGCCCAGTCATTCCCATGGTTCCAGACATCTTTTTACCTTGACCTTTTTTTTGTTCTTTTTCCTTAAGTCTGCTGCTGTTGCTGGGTTTTGGTTTTGTTTTTGTTTTTGTTTTTTACACTAGTATTTCCAGGTCTTGCTTAGGAGCTTTCTTTCACCCATTGTTATCTTCTAAAATGTCAGTGAGACCATCTGCTCCAAACTGACTCTGCTGAGCAATTCTAGTTCTCTAATAGCATTTGCACACACCTGTTTTCCAGCCAGACATGGTCTTTTGCAAAGAACTCAGAAGCGTAAAACCCAAACAAGCCTGTTAAATGTGACAAGCATATCCTTTTAATACAAATGAACCACATATTTTCATTACTTTTAGTACCTCTCTGCCATGTCATGGCTGCCTAAGTTGAACATTTGTTCACATGGACATTAAGCAGTGGCTAAGAGTCAGATTCAGGAAACTACTTCAGCACATGGGTCATCATATTCCCATTTAGCAGACACGTACATGCTGTAGTCCCAGTGAAATCCATGAGGCTTTCAGTATGGGCCTAAACTTAAGCACACTCAAATGCTTGGTTAAATGCTCTCTTCTTTCAAGGGCTTTATTCTTCTGGCTTGTGAACACGTATTTTACATGTAAGCTATTTCTTTCTGTCCTTTTTGGATTGTAAACTTGTAAAGTAAGCATGGGAGATTGCTTTCACTGTTTATATCAACAGATTCCACCTCCTGCCTGTCAGACACCACATTGCTTACCAGCCCCTCTATTGTTCCTTATGTCTGGAGGTAATAAATGAAAGAAAACCAAAACTGATTGAGGAGGAAACTACACCTTTCCTTCTCCCATCCTCCTTGCTTGGCCCAGCTGGCCTGCAGTTAATGGATGCTAAAAAACAGTTCTTATACTCTTCCTTACTGTTTCTGGTATTATGTCACTAAATTAGTGCATACAGTTCTTGTTCACTCTGACACTTGGCAGTATAACACTTGTATAGTTAAACATGCATTGAGAGGATTCTGCTTGCAACTTAAAGTCTAAGTAACCAGAAACTGTGGATTAGGCTTCTAGTCTTCAAGTGTCCTTTATGCTTGAAAGGTCCATGCAGTCCCACACAGTGATGGCAAGAAATATTTTATCTTAGTTCTTAATTCCTGTGCCTGGTAACTGTCAACCTTCTTGGGTTCATGTATCTTAGATACAAAGTGGTGCCTGCTGTAGCCCTCTCTCTTCACTAACAGCATTTAACATATATAGCAGATCGGGAGCTGTATGCCTGTAAATAATGCTGCCATTGTTAATACGTTTGTGACAATAATAAAATACTGCAATAATATAAAGCAATGAAAATGTTCAGATGAGTATTTTTAAATAGGGTAAATGATCTTGAAGTCATCTAAGATAACTGTATCCCAAGCTCTTTAATCTAGAACCTCTGCACAGAAACACTGGTTTTATTTGGCTTCATCAGTTTGCTCCAGTAACTCATACATCTATCTTTTCACTGTTGTACTCAAATGGCCCAGATGTGTTTTATGAAAACCCCCTTTAAGACAGTCACGGCTTATTTGGCAACCAGCCCAAAGTGGAGCAACGTAGCTGTGCTCTCTCTGAATTCATTTACTGTGGTTTCTGCTTTGCTTTCCTCATAACCTGTGCTGCTCAGTATCAAAACAAACCAGTTCAAAGCTTGTTCTTATACACTGTCATAAGATGATCCACAGCAAGGCTGATAAATAGATGTACCTTTAGAGTGCTTGTTCTGGAATCTTTCTGAAGTGACTTTTATCCTGTAGCTGAAGTGGGCCAACTCATGGCAGTGAGTTGGTCCACTTGGCCAACTCACAGCAGTGAGTTGGTCCACCCAACTGCTGTGGCAGTTCCTGAAAGCATTTCACTCTATTCTTTTCATACTGTACATTCAATTACACAGGTTCCCTGGTGTTCTTGACATGCAGAGAATATAAGGCTCTAATTCTTGTTTTTCTTCATATAGGTTTGTTCATTCCCTGTCCTAGTAACTTCTAAACAAGACTGTCAAACAATACTGTTTCACTTTCTTTCAACTGTGAGCTTTTTAACTATGCATCCAATTCTCTTTTGAAATCTCTTCTCATGCCTTTTTAGTCCCATTTCTGTTGCTCCAAATGTGGGTATTATCTTTGAGACTGCTCCAGAGTCCACTTAAAGCATGGTTGTATGCTCACTTCACAGAGACTCAGACTTTTGCAGAGGGATGTTCGTATGTTTCACTCTCTCGTAACATGTGAAATTTGATGACTGCAATATTCTGTTTCCAGCTCTTCAGAATGCTACTGCTGGCACATCTGCTAGGATGAACAATTAAAGATGAAAGCAGTGTAAATCTTGTAAGTACGACTTGGTTGACTTCCACAGTGAGGACATGAGTTCTTGCAACTTCCTCTGACATACTGGTCTCTTGGCATGGTACCATCCTGTGCGATCGCCAGGGAAAGAAACACCTGTGTATGTTAGTACTTTGTTGACCTCCTACTGAATGCCAACTACTTGTAAAATAATTGTAGTAATTTAATGGTTGTTTAAAAATGTAGTCAGTAATCCACCTGGGAACTGGAGTTGTTAAACTAGTGTTATAACACTTTTTAAACACTGTTGTAGTTTTGATTGGTAAAACTAGTAGTGTTGTTTACTTGCATTCTGTTAGATGAGTCAAAATTTACAGAGAACCTTAGTCTCTTTTATTGGACCAACTGATGAAGTTGGGAAAAAAAAAAAAAAAAAGCAGGTTTTTTGATCCATCACGTCTATGACATGGCTTGTGTCCAGGAGACCCATGATATTGCATGACATGTTGATGAATAAATTGGATACAAAATCAAGATGGCCTTTATGAAACAGACTAAAAACTGATTAAATGCTAGGTTCTTAAGAATGATTACAAAGTGGGAATCATTGCTGAAATTTATTTGTTTCTGCAGAGGTTCCAGAGGACTGGGGCCAAGAAATGATCTCTCTAAGATCTTGCTAAATCCAGTACATCAATGTAAATTCATTACTGATGAAGTGAGTAGGTTAAAAAAGGAAGTTGTAAACTATGAGAGGACTGCTGAGTGGTCTGGATTGTTTGGAAAGCTGCATGAAAATGATGTGTATTTCAATAAAGTAGGATAATATATACATAGTGACAAAGATCATTGGCCATGCTGGATATAATAACCCGCCCTAGAGAGCAGCAGTCCTGAAGAGGGCTTGAGGGAGATGAGGTGTACAAGTCAGCATGGCTACTCTGCTGCACAGCAGGGAGACTCAGTGGTAAGGAGACTGAATGAAATCCTTGGCTGGTGAAACACTGGGTACCCAGTAAGAAGAGAAATGTGATGTAACATTGATTTAGCACTGGCCTGATCTCTGCTGAAAAAATATCTGATGCAGCTATGGTTCACAATTCAAGGAATAAAAAGATTTAATGGGAATGGTTGTAGGGATGGAAAATATGCCTTACACAGAGACTCAAGGAGTGCTATCTAGTTGTCTTTACCATCACAACCTTAAAGCTACCACCTGGGGAGGAAGAGTTCAATAAAAGTTCAGTAGTTCTATGGACAAATTTGTAATAAAAACAACACTGAGAAGTCAATGCAGGACCAATCAGTATTTTAAAGACAGGCAGAGTTACAGTTTTTTACAAATGGCTATAAGCAATCATTGGAACATTCCACAATAGCTGTAATAGATCAGCCTTGATTCTTAACTCAAGATTGGTACACTAAGAAAAAAAAAGGACTACGAACCAGAAGCAAGAATTAATACAGATAAACACTACAGCTTACATAAAGCACTAGGTTAGAAATCCCAGTGGTCTAGTCTGGTCTTAAACTTTTATAATCATCAACTCCTAATCACCATTTTTCTTTAAATGGCCTCTTTGAACTGAGTTTTCTCTTCTTGTTGTTATTTTAACCCCAATGTAATCTCTTTTTTTGTTTGTTTTTTTAAATATCATCATCTAGACAAAACCATCAAAGCTCTATATTGTGGAGTTTATAAGCTAGAGCCAGTTGGTGCTATCTCCTCAGCATTGCAATGTCCCTGCCATATAGTTCTTCAGTGGCACCAACTTGCAGAGTGGTACTGTCAGCCGGCAGTTGGGGATGTCAGAAGATATGCAGTAAATGATTTAGTCACATTCCTCACCCAGACCTGTCATATGGTCCTGGTTTCTGATTGTGTGCAGGATCTTGTCTTGCTGATTTGAGGGAGCCAGGAGGGCTGCTCCATTGCCTTTGTTATTGATGTTCCTCCTTCTACGGACTGGCAACAAAATGGAAAGAGGCATGTCAACCAAGGGAAGGCCTCTGGGGGAAGAAAGGCATATATATATTTTCATAGACAGGAATTTAAAGTAGAGAAAATCCCTTTCCCCTGCTTTTTTATTTTCCTTTAGTTCTGATCCTGAGAAACAGCTGTGGATGGAAACCAGTAGGGCCTCCATCAGCTGTTGAGCAGACACCAGCAGGTATTACTGACCTGAGAGTCTCACGGGCCCCAAGTCACCTGGAAACATGTCATGCAGCAGGATCTGCTTTAATATGCAGAAAGATATTGTAAGGAGAGGTGTTGCTGAATATTGATGAAAATGCATAACTTGGCTTAAAGAATTAACATATAAAGTTGTTTTTAATAACTGTCTATGCTTAGAACAGGCAACTAGAAGCTGAATTGTATTGGCATAGTCTCTTAATGAGGCTGCAAAGATGTCTTCCTTCTCTACTGTGCCGTTTCTAATGTTTTACCTTTCCCTTGTGTTTGGTTTTTTTTCAACATCAGTCACTCATTTACAGCACTTCTGTTGATTTAAATGGGCTTTAGATCAGGCTGCAAGTTACCATTTCCCTTCTGTTTGAATAGGGGTTTTCTTTTATCCAGAGGAAGGAAATCAATAATTTCTCATGACAAACCAATGCTCATTTGGATTCACAATCATGCAGTGAGCTCTTCTGTCATTTTCTAAAGCATTTCAGGATAATGGAAGAGTCTCACTTGTGATCTTTGCTGTTTTCCTTTGTTTTCCCAGATTGATTTAAGTTCTGTCCTCCATTTGACCATTTCTTGAATAGATTACAGTAAATCTATCATTTTGTTTGTTTTAAAGGCAGTACTAGCTTTCCATGCTTTCTGTGCTCTGAGTCTTTCCCAGGGAACTGTTCAGGGATCCATCAAAGGATTAACCTTTGGCATGACAAATTAACAAACAGATCTGTAGGAACAAGCTAAACTATACCTTGACATAAACTTGCATATTGTGTACTGTTCATTTCCACTTGGAGTTTTGGAGATGGCAGATTATTTTTTACAGAACTGAGTTCCCATCCTCTTAGGTGCTGCCACCTCTGAAATCCCACCAGTGCCCTGAACGCTTCCCGTCCTTGGCTGTCTCATCACAGGGCATGCCTATGTGTTTTCCTGCCAGTGATCTCCCTGCAAACTCATGTTTGGGGACTGCTCAGGGAGCCAGGACTCCTGCATGTCCCTGCACAGCTGAGCTGCTTGGCAGTGTGGGCTAGTGCTCAGAGCAGAGTGAGGGACCCTGGGCCTGAGGCTTTCCCCTGACTTTGTCCTAGGTCTGCCTGACCACCTCCCTTGGCTTTGGCTTCTGCAAAAAGAGGAATGGCAGCACGTTGCCGATTGCCCCATGAGTGGCTGGTGCAGGGTGCAAGCTAGATACCGGTGTGATGTGGGCACTCCCAGCTACTTTGTGTTTGCTGGGCCCAAAAGCGAAGCCTGGTGCTGGCCCTGGCTGTGTGGGTTTTACCAAAGCGCTTAGCCCTCCTGACCCTACGGTCACCTGCATATCAGCTCCTGCTCTGTGGGGGGTGGGTGTCTGGCTCCACTCAGGGTTCGCCCCCAGCCCCACGTGAAGAAGAGCTGGAGCGATTGGGGCAGGCTGGGGGTATGGGGGGGCTGCTGTGGGTGCTGAACTCGGGCTGGTGTTTGGTGTACGGGTGTAATTGGGGGGGGCTCTGTCGGGGGGGCTTGTGAAAGGTGTGAGGTGCGGGTGGGGTATGTAGAGGGGGGAGCGAGGGGTCTAGGGGAGGCGTTAGGGGTGTTGCGAGGGCCGTGGGGCATGCGGCAGGTTGTGTGGGAGATGCGTGCTGGGGGGGCAGAGGCGATCCTCCTCGCCCATGATTGGCAGCGCGGCAATCTCCCCTCCCGGCTGGTGCTTTCCCTCCGGCCGCCGCTGAATTAGAGACGAGGAGGGGCTGGGAATGCAGAGCTGGCAGCGCGCACATACACGCTCTCTCGCACACACCCGCCGGCACCCTGGTGCAGCCCCCCGCAGCCCGGCCGGTCCCCGCCACCCAGCTCCCCTCCTGCCTCCGCCGCTTTAATTTTTTTTAATTTTAATTTCTCCCCCCCCCCCCCCCCCCCCCCCCCATCTTTTGGACGCTTCCCCGCCTCGCTCGCCCGCCCGGCGCCCTCCCCGCGGCGCGGCGGGCTGCCTCCGCGGGCGCGCAGCGCGGGGCCATGCCGGCGGGGCCGCCGCTGCTGCGGGGCGCCCTCCTCCTCCTCCTCCTCTTCTTCCTCGGCGCCCCGGCCCGGGGAGCCGTCTACACCAACCATTTCTTGGTGGAGCTGCGCGGCGGGGGCCAGGCGGAGGCCGAGCGGGTGGCGGCGGAGCACGGCTTCGGCGGCGTGCGGAAGGTAAGCCCCCGCGCAGGCTCGCGGCGATGGGGAGGTGCGCAGAGGCGATTGGTGGCGGTGCCGTGCCGTGCCCTTCACGTTGGGCTGAGGGCATACGGCGTCGGGCTGAGGCCAGGGTCCTGCCCGCGACTTACCTGGGGAGAAGGGACGGAGCGGGTCGCGTCCCGGCTGTCCCCGCCTTAATAACTCCCCTTTCCGAGGGGATTTTAGGAGTAGCGGTGCCAAGAGCCGTTGCGAGTGCACTTCGGTAGTGGCCCAGAAGGGTGATTTTCTTAGACTGGAAAGCAGAGGAGTTTCCCACATGGCAGCTCGGTGCCTTTTGACTTACTGTGTAAACATCCTCCAATTGAGCTCCCATCCTGCGGGGTCGGGAGTTGGGGCTGGGCGCAGGAGCGGCTGGGGCCGCCCAGGGCTTCCTGTGCACGGCTGTAATTGAAACTGCTCGGAGCACTTAAAAAATAAAGCCGCATCTCTATGCAGAAGCTTGCACGCAATTTGAATGGAAGATTTCGTAGGGGTTTTGACACTCAAGTTTGTGAGGCTGGTGGCTTCTTAATATCGCTGTTATTCTAATTGAGAAACAGGATGCCTCTAGGCTGAAGAAGCTGCTTAATATTAAGCATGATAAGCAATCTGTGCTTGTCACTAATGAATGTAAGTTAGGAAACTTCCAAGTGCCATTGGAGGTTGTTTTCTCTCCTGAGGTCCCAGGAAATCCGAGGTAGCCACAGTGGCAGGGAGTCTCTTCCTGGCTCGTGGGGAGCCTAGCTCCACCAGAAATCTCTACTGTTCAAATAATAATTAGACCACTAACTATTTCCAGGTACAGTCAGATCTGGGGTGAAGACAGGGAGAGGCTAGTAGAGTGTCCTGGTCAATACGATTCCTGGCAGACTTAATGCCCAGGCAGCACTTGGCTTGGAGGAGTGTGGAGGGAAAAGCAAGCTGTGAGCATTGCTGCTGCTGCTTGTTTGGTTTTATTTTTTTTCTTTCCCTGGTAGTTATGCAATGAGAGCCTGATCCTATTTCTAAGGAAATGAATGAGAATGGCACCCTGGCCTTGGATGGGTGAAGTGGCTTAAGACTTTTATTTAAAACAACAACGACAACAACAAAAAGCATATGAAGTGAGACTCCCTCCCTCGGGCTGCCTTGTCTCAACTCCAGTGGGAACTTGTTAGAGAAACGAGGTCAAGATCATTGTTGCTTTGACCATAGCCAACTCCTGCTGCTGATAAGATGCTTTTGTTTTGGGCTCACAGCCTTGTCTTGATAGTGACAGAGCTGGGTTGCTGATGCCCTTGGGAAAGGATCCATTATGGGGATTAGGTATTATTACATGAAATTTAGATATGGCTCTTTGGTCAACAGTTTTCCCTTTTTATTCCTTTACTGTTTGTACTCCCTCCCTAGTATCCTGGGGATATCTGACAGATAAGCCCTTATGAGGAGGGCAGGGTACTTTTCTGCGTAGCTGAATTTCTTATTACTTCTGTTAGATGCTTTCATATGATCCTGTGACCCTCATGAGGAAGAGACAGGGAGAGAGTGAATTTTGTAGGATGAAGAAATGCGGCTTCTGGGCTGTTAGAATCCTCTCCCCTCCGCCATGCCTTTCCCCAGGGTGCTTCGGGCACATTAGGAGACATACAGATTCTTCATGGAACTAAGTCTTGTAGCTCATCTCAGCAGAGAGCTGGAGGGAAGTCCCCCAGGCGTGCGAGGGGGAGACTACCTGCTTTCCAGTACATGCCACGGGGGGGGCTGTTCCCGTGGACTCGTGTGTCTCTAGGAATGAAGCCTAGCAGAGCCGTGGCGTGATGTGTGTGTGCTTGCAGGGGCCGGGGGGGGCAGATGGTGGTGGTGGCTCCTGTACTGAGCACATGCTGTCCCAAGAGGTTTCTGGGTTACATCATCCCAGTCCCTGAAAAGCTAGAAAGCCTCCCACCCCTCCTCCACAAATGCACGAGGAAATAGCACTCTACTATCTGCAAGGCAGTAATTTTAGGGAATAGAGAAGTTCGTAGGGTTTGGTATTTAGCTGTCTGTGTCGGAGGATAATACATGAGAGGCTGATAGCAATCTCCGTTCTGCAGGGGAAATCTGTAACGGGGCTTGGGTGCCAATAGTCAGCCGTTAATAAAAGCTTGTGCCATCTACTCCAGTGTCTCTTCAGTATTGCTGAACTGAAGAGTCTCCTAATCTGTTTTGTTATCATCAGGCTTGTCTAGCATCTCTGCTTACAGTCTGCAGACTCAGCTTTCATGGCAATAACAACAGTGCAGAAAGCTGAACATGGCTTTGTGTGCGTATGGAAACAGAGCTGTTAGTGGTAAACTCCTGGGGGAAAGTACGATGTGTACATATGCTGTCTAATGAAATATTCAAAAAATACCAGAAAAACCCCCAAATTATACCACAAGGAGAAGTGATCTTTGCATACTTCAACCACACATACTGTTTGGATAATATAATGAGTTATTTACTTAAACCAAATCCAGTTACCTTTACCCATATTGGAGAAGAGCCATTGTCTGGAAATAGTCACCTTTATTTCAACACAGGGACTTTTCCTAGTAGGACCACAAGGGCATTCAGCTTTTTTCTGTGTGTGGATTTAAGACATATATGAGCACAATTTCTTTTATGTGTGGTATGTATCACAGATCTCTCTTAACATGACTTTATGGGAGCTGATTTTTAAATTACATATTTTTAGTGCATGTTTTTTTCCTAATAACAAACAATCTCTGAGCAAGTGCATATTACATTTACTGAACAGTAGATTTCTGAAGAAATACAAGAGAAAGTACTGCCTTGAAGATTAATGTTATGAACTGTGCAATGCACTTCCTAATTGATTCTTTGGCCATGCTTCCTACCATCATTCTGAAACCACTACAAGACTTCAGGTGGGCCTAAAATGTGTACTTTAAATTCAGTGCTTGATGAATTGATTAAGAAGGGCTTGGTACTTATGTAAACAGGTGCCTGTGTTTAGATCTAGGATCCTAACATGTTACAGAGTCTCAAAAACACTGGTCAATTTTTCTTTAACTTTTCCTGAATTAATCCCAAATACAGACCTCTTCGTAACTCCGATTGTGCTCTTTGACTTTTTTTTTTAACATTTGCAATTTTTCAATCCATTTGTACCTGCTAAAATTGATTCTATGTACTCCTGGTGAAAGAGATACTGTAATAAAGCATATTCTTTTCTTAAAATGGTTAGCCTTACCACCTTCAAGCATTCAGGAGTCGTGAGGATGCCCCCCTAATAGCTACATGTTAAATTGTGAGAACTGCAAAAGGAACAACTTTTTTTTTTCCCCTCTTTATTTTATTTGCCTCCTGGCATGGTTGCCACCAGAATACATATCTTAATGCAGGCTGAAAAAAGCTGCTTTCTAACCTTGCCTTGCAATTCTTAATTCATTTCGAACAAGGGGAGTTGGAAGAAGCATTTGGAAAGGTCTCCTAATTGGAGATCAGAGTTTAGACATCTCTTTCCATTTCATCAGCAACACTGAGACCGAGACAATCTACAAAATGCCATAGCTAAATATCCCACTTCTGGTAGCACTGAAGTGAAGGGTTTTAAACAGTTAGCATTCAGTGGCCTCAGCTTTTAAAATAAGAACCAAACACAGGTTTCAAAACATGGAGAATTTTGTGTTCTACAAAGCTGGTCTGTTTTTCCCTTGATGTATATCACCTGATCACCTCTCCCTCTAAATCTTGCAAAACCCAAGGTACCTCTTGCAGCTGTGACTTTTCTGCTTCCCATTTTTGCTTAGGAGGCTGCTGGTTGAGGACCAAGCTTTCTGGAGCTGGCCAGGAATTTCTGGATGAAATGTTGGGATCTTGGTTTGGTTGTTTTTTTTTTTACATTGCATAAATATGGACTTATCAAAAGCAAAACTTAACATATAAAGAAGCCAGACTTCTTGCTGCAGCAGCCCAGTTCTGCATCTAGGCTGGGAGAGCTGGGACTTGATGTGGTGTTGAAGGCAGATCAGGAGGCAGAATAATGGGTTTGCAGCTTTGGGAGCTCTTTGCTGGGATCTTCTTCAGGGATCCTGAAAAATTCATCTTGGGGTCTATATGCTAAAGCCCTGAATGAAAATCCCTTCCTGTGTAGATCAGCCCCTAAATCTGGAGAAGAGGTGTTTGCCTAGCTGGATATTTAAGGTGTTAGGATATGCTTCTGCGTGGCCAGAATGCACTGTGATAGGCAGATGGGATTCTGTGCATGTAAAAAATGCTGGTTGTGGATGTGGGCCTGCATGTGTGTTTATAGATATGTGTTTATATATATACATACATATCTTTCTTGTTTCTTTTCCCCTCGTACTTACGTAGGTAGCAAAGACAAAGAAAGAAGGGTGAATTCTTAGCCAGGCTCCTCGCAGAGCCTGTGTGCGCATATATATTAACCAGCCAATTTGTGCGCATACGTGGTGGTCCATGCTTTGCAGATGAACAAGCCTGTGTTGCCTGCACATGTGCTGCTAACCCAAGCGCTCATGAAAGTGTTAGTTCTGGCTAGTTGAAGGCAGCATGGAGGGTGCAGATGTACTTCAGTGTGGAACTAGATGCTGAAGCAGTGGAGCACCCCATGCAAGGCAGAGGCAGAGAGCCAGGGTCTCCCTGCATGGACCCACTGGAGTCCAAGGACTTGAGATCAAGTGTCAGGCTGCAGTGTTTCCATGCACTAATACATGTTTAATAATTAATTAGCTTTGTGTTTTGCGCAGGCCTAGAGGAAAGGATGTTTGTTTGCAAAAGTAATCCTTTATTATGGAAATAGAAAAACCTCTTAGAAATGGAAGGTACAATGTAAGTTTTTTGAGGAAACCAAGAGCTTTAATTTTCTAGATTTCACTCTTGCAATTTTGTATTACTAAGATAAGAAAAAGTAAATTCTGTGCAAATGCGAATTGTGCAACTACTGAGATTTCAATAGGTCATCTCACCACAATAGTGAATGCTTCAGTTTCGAAGAGATAGTCTGAGCTGATGTGTTTAAATTGGGGGGAAGAAGCAATTAACTAGCAGGAAGAGTTTGATCCTGCTGTGTGAAGGCACACTGCTGCGTGGTGATGGAGAGCTCCCTTTTCCAGAAAAGCCCTGGAAGAAAGTAACTGGGGAGACACAGGGAGAGCAGCCATCTGCGTTTGGCAGGACCCTTGTCAGCTCTGTGCAGGTGGAATCCAGGCATACCACTGGGCACATACTAGGAAGTCCCGTTTGCTCCTATTTACTCTCAAGAGAAATGTTAGTGGAATTAAATGAGAGTTTTGCTGTGCTAGGAGAGTGTTTGCCTCAGATTTTTTTTTTTTCAAAATGATGCTTTTTTGGTTTGGGGTTTTTTTTATTTTGCATTCTGCCTTGGATGCAGAAGTAGCCTCAGGAGCAAATGCTATAACTGGCTAACTCAAAACAAAAAAAATCTGTTACTTAAATGTACTTGCTTATGCATGTGAAAGCTGTAAACTATGAACAAGAAGAAGAATGTAAACCACAGGCTCAAGTACCTCCCTAATCCAGTTTCTGTAGAGCTGCTTCTCTACCAGAGATTCAAACCGACTGCTTGTTGGCAGTGAGTGTTCTGTTTGAGGTATAAAATAATTACCATGTCAGATTTTCATAGCATTTATTATTTGAGTGTAAAACAAGAAGGTCAGACTCCCCTACTATAGATCTCTGCTGTAATTGCTCTATTACTGTTTTGAATACATCATGTAGTTCTGTTTCTTGACAAAACATGCACATTAAACCTTATCTTTACAGATAAGTTTTGTTTGCTAAGCTACAGCTCAGTAAACACAAAGATACAAAATTCTAGCTATTTATAAAGATGCCTGCATTTATAATTATGTTTATTCTATATTGCTTGAACTTATTGGCAAAATTGACCATGTGGTAGAGACCCAGGAAATGTGCTTCGAGTAATTTTTTTTTCACTTGTTTTTTTGATGCTGCAGCCCAACTGGGGATGTGCAGTTATTTGTTTTCATTTAAATTATATTTTGTTTGCTGGTATAAAGGAGAAAAGTAGAAAACATACAAAGAAGTGAACAGCATTTGCAGGATGCTGTGATCCCAGCACATCAGAACTGAACATGGTGTGTACTAGCCTATCTCCTGCAGTCTAGCCCTGAGTGCCTGCCTGATGAAAGCTTGTTGCCGTGTGGTATGAAGCTACCAGGGACAGCTTTCTGCTCCAAGAAGTAGTTCCAGGTCTGAGGGGCTTAAGCAGCTGAGGAGCATCAGTGCTCAAAGCGTGGATGCTGGTGGGTGCCGCCTGCTCCTTTCTCCACCTTGCCGTAACTAGTGGAGTGGGAACAGCTCACGGAGGCTCCTCTCTGCCAGAGGCTGCCAGCACACCACCAGACCAGACCGGAGCCAGCCTCCCTGGCCAGCAGTTTTAGGATGGCATGACACCACGGAAACCAGAAGTGGCCCCCTGACCTGTTTGCTAGAGCCCCTGCTCTGGAGAGTACTTGAGAGGTGGGGGAACCACCAGCAGAGCAGCCACAAGTTCTTTGTTGACATTTTGTGGCAGGAAACCACTTGTGGCCCTGTACCATGTCTCCTAACCCTGGTGATGCTCCTTTTCCTACTCTTCCGAAATCCCTTCAAAGTATTGCATGTAGTGACTTCAGCTCCCCAGGTTATTTCTCTCCTTTGTATGCCTCCGTGTAGAAGAATCATGATGGTGTGTGGAGATTTCTGTGCCATGCAAATGAGGTTCAGGATTTGTGCCAGGAGAGGCAGGATTAATGTATAGGAGACAGATCTCTGGCTTTGTTTCCTTCACTTCAAGTCTGCCAGTTCCTTAGCTATTTTGGACCTGCGCTGTGGAATTTATAGTCAAAGGTGTTATTTTAATATCAGCACTAGGTAAACAAAGTTCATTAGTATGGTATCACCATCCCGCTGTCAGTCTGGGATCTCCTTCCTTCTGCCCAGATAGCTTTCTTGTAGATGACTTTCAGGCTATTTCTGGACTCTGCAACATACGGATAGATTAATTGCCTGTATGTGTTTGAACTTTGGGATCCCATATATTGTGGCTCTGTCTGGGGCCCTATTTGAAGCTCTCATTCCTGTGAGTAGGTTTTCCATCTGTTGAGAGCAATCTGAGAGCCATTTCTAAGAGCCAGTATGGATATCTGTTGCTATTACCTGGAGCAAAGTTGAATTTGTCCCCAGACCTGAGGTTGCAGAGCTGTGTAGCAAAAGGATAACTGTTTTTGTAACAGTACCTTGTCCTGAAGACTTGGGTTTTGGTATCAGGCCAGATGGACAGATCCTATTGTCGTGCCTACAACCAGAGCCAGACGGTTTAGGTTACTATGAATGAGGTAGAGCATTTTGTTTCTAGCTTGGGAGTCAAATCCAGATTAAAACTCTAGACCAAAATAAATTGTCAATTCACTCCCAGCTCAAAGTGCTTCCATTTGAGAACCTGTGGCATCGTTGGCATTTATTAGCAGGCAAATGGTGCCAGAGACTTACTGTGCTGCTAGGCTTGGCTCCTTCAGAAAAGTACTGAGGTGCATTGTGGGGTGCTTGAATTTGTTATCTTTCAGAAGAATCAGCCTTTGTGTGAAGGTGGAAGATAGCCTTCTACCCTTCTCACAAAATATGACAGGTGACAAGATGTAACACCCTACCCACTCTTAGAAAACTTTTACTGCTGTAACTGTACCGATGTAGTTAAAATGGGAAAACAAACCCAATTGCAGTGCTGTTACTATCAGTGTAGGAGTGCTAACATCTTTAACTCATTCCACATCAGAACAGTATTAGTAGAAAGTTTGGTTAAACTAGAGCTTTTACCAGTAAGACCATGCTGATCTAAAAAAAAAAAAAATACAAAACCAAACCAACAACAAAAAGGGGGAAAAAAAAAAAAGCATCAGACTTCCTGGAATAGTTGTACTGGTAATATTTTATAGTGTAGCTAAGGAGAAGTTTCCATGGGACCCTTTCCCTCATCCATCTATGGAATTATTCCAATTAAAATTAATCCATGCAACTCAAATTTCAAATGCTTGTAGTAAAGTACTTACAAAGTAGTTGCTGAAACATATGTAGAATTTATTTGGTAGATAGTTTCAGTTAAAGTCCTGAGAAACGTCCGTGCTCATGGAAAATGCCGTGAGCTGGAAATCAAGCCAAAATGCTAAAATGAATGATAAATTCTGCCAGCTCTTATTAAAATACTATGCCTGGGAAACTCTCCTGTGCAGTTCCAGTCCATAGCATGGGTAGCTAGTTTCTGCGAGAGCTGTAGTAACAAATTCAGTGCTATGGATCTAAAATTTACCTTTGTCCTGTAATGCTATCCTTGTTGTCAGAAACCCTGTTCTTTTTTAAGTTTTTCTTCCAACTTTTTGAAATAATTAAATGGGTCAGGTCTCTACAGGGTGCTGGCTGCATGGCAGTTATAAATACTGCAGTGAGCAGCCCAGAGCTTCCATCAATCACTGGCCTCTGGTGGGAGGAAGCCGAACTGCTCGACAATGTGTCAAAGACAGGGTTTCTCTAAGTAACCTGAAGCAGTCTGGTGTGTTGCTCTTGTTGTAAATCAAGGCGAGCTCTACATTTAACTCTCAAGTTCATTGAAAAAGCTAACCCTATATTACTGAAATGGAGATTTAATTTCAGCTCAGTGGTCCTGGGCCATGCTTTGGGACAGAGCGTGCTGTCTGACAGAGCGCTGAATTCAGTGTTGTGTTGTGTGAAATTCTGCATGGCCACCACACACAGTTTATCAGCCAGCATGAAATCCGATTTGGTGATTGGTTTATGACAGTAGCTCAGCAGTCTAACTCGACTGAACATTGGCTGTGTTCAGCAAGTAGCGGGAGCTTGGACCTAAAAAAGGAAACTACGAGCTAGCCCAGTCTTAACATTTATACAGTGGGATTATAAACAAATAAATTAGGTAGTGATAGCTCTAGTTTGCTCACTCAAGGAGTGAACTGGGATGTAATGTTCTTTGTCATGTATTACCTACCTTCTCAAACAAAACTTTTGTGTAAATGTTATATTCTTAACTTCTTTGTCCACAGAAAGCAAATGGAAAGAACGACCTCAGTGTTTACATCAAACCGGTTGGCAAGTGTGTCCCAGATACTCATGACAGAACTAGATTATTTGCTTACCTGATGGGTAAAACGGTAGTATGTCAGAGCTGCTTTCTCCGGGAGTATACAACCAAACTGTGAAAACCTGAAACCCAACAAATATGTATTTAATTATTAGAGAAACTGGTACTTATATATCAAACTAGAGCCAAACAGGTGAATCTCTTTCTTGTATGGGTAGTAAAAGAGGCAGGATATAGCCTCCCTTCTCCTGATGACAGAGGATCCTCCTTTCTGCCTACTCATTCTTTCTGAAACCCCAGTGAAACGAAGGAGTGTGATTCTGACATCCACTCTATGGGTGAGCACTGTCTTTGCCACCTGTTGTGCAACACTGAGTGCAGCAGAAGCTTCTGTTGAAGGTTTTTAGCTGCAGCCAAGATATGGTGAATTAGTTATAACCGTGACTGGTGGATTCCCATCGGTCCCACAGGGACCTTATGCGTACCTGTGTCAATTAATTTTAGAACTGTGTTTCAACTGAATTTAGTGATTTAGAAGTTACTCTGAATGAGTTGTAAAGTGGAACTGTCAATTCTGAATTTGGGTGAGGTAGTATCAAAAATCATAACTGGAACACATTTGCAGTTTTGGAAAAGCTGGTTGTTAATGTTGGTGGAATGATGGTTGTGGATCAGGACATCATCTGAAGTTTGGTCTTCACGCCATTTCCATCTGTTAATTTTTACATTACTGTTTAAACCCCAAAACTTAACAGGCAAATGTACTTTTCCTCTCTTAACTGTAAAACCATTCCATTTCTCCTACAACTTAGATATAGTTCAGAATAAAACCCAGACAGAACAGCAAGTGGATTTTTTTCTTCTTTCTTCTGATGGGGATTAAAGCATTCAATTTCATTCTGTAACATCCCTTTTTTCCCCTTCTAACTGAACATATTTTATTCACGTTAAATATATTGTACTTTGGTAGGGAAACCAGTATTCCAGGCTCTAAAGGCTGAAACATGCTGAGTGATTAATTAAAAACCTTCATTTGCCTTGCTTGACAGATGTAATAAAAGCAAGATAACATATCAGCACACACTGGATTGGCCACAATTTCTGCCAGCAATAAACTTCTGCCATTTATTAATTGATAGTAACAAACAGTAAAAAGACTTATTTCACAGCTGCCTGAAAGGTCAATGAGGTAGGCCCTGGGAGGAAGGGGAAGAGGTGGTGGTGCTATTTTCTTTCCTTTCTCATCATTATTGCTAACACTGAGGCAGATTTGGGTCATCCTTTTTCTTCCATCTAATACAGAGCTCTTGAACCCACTCAGAGTAGTGGTCTCTGTTGTGAAGTGGCACTCGTACTGTTGTGTACTGGAGCCAAGAGGAGCTCTCTCCAATTCATGATGGTGTAAGTAATGGCAGAATTTGCCTCTGACCTGGTCTTGTAATAGTGGGGATTAAAGTCCATGACTTTCTCTTAACAGTCAAGCAACTTTACAAAAATAAGTCAAACAGCAGTGTCCCAATCTCTTTTCCTTGGCTCCACTGAAAATGTTTTTCTTAAAGCTTTCTTGCCCTGCTCATCTCAAGCCTACTATCTTAAGTTTAAAAAAAAGGGGGGGGGGGCAACAGTGTGCCCCCCTGTACATTAATGTCACAGTTTTGTTTCTAATTGTTACCCATCAGCTTCTCTTCCATAAAGCACATATTTTTTCTGGGAATTGACTGCTTCTCTCGGAACTGGAAGACTTGTTCAGTGTGGTCTAATAACAGAAACATCCCTGTGAAGCACTTTCTGTCAATCGGCTATTGCTTGGCAGCCTAGCATTAAACAGACATGGAGAAAAAAGGAAAGAATAAAGGTTTTGAATAGAAAGAGAGCTACAAATCTTCCTTAAGTGTTGGTAAGGGCTAGCATCTTTGCATTAGTGCCATTCACCTTTTCTGTGCTTTCTTGAGTAGCTCTTGTCAGTAACCAACTAATTTTGGTCTGAGCTGCTTTTATAATACTACTTCATTAGAGCTTGAGTTCATGACGTTGCTTTTAGGTGCTACATTAGCTGAACACTTGCACTCATGTTTATGTCCTACGCACTTTGCTACATGGACGTAGATTTTAAGAATAATGCTGAAGTGCTCTGCTGAAATGTCAATGAGTAGCCATGTCTTGCCGCCTCTCCATCCTTGAAATATAAGGATCAGTAATTTGTGGCCTGGGGCACGCTACATCTTAATGCTGTTTTAAAAATAGCAAACTTTATCTCATGGCTTTTATCTCAGTGTTTTTAAAGATGATGGGACACCAGGTTCCTGTGTGACAATAGTAGTCAACCTGTTTGGTTATGTGCTTAAAAGGAGAGACGGGTTGTAGATCAGGAGTGAGGCAAAGCAGCCTTTGTTAGCAGCGCTAGTTGCTGTCGGCAGTATTGATCCAGCTCAGTTAGAAATATACCATGGTCACTTAAATTTGCAGACTCTAACTAAATCAAGCTATTTCTTATAATATGAGTTTTCTCTAAGGCAGATGTACTGATATGAAGACGAGATTTCCATCATGTATTATTTAAACATATTAAAATATTTACCAAATATTTGTTGCTAAAGAGGTACCTGATTGCATACATATGTATTATATGTGTAGATACACCCATTAATATGTGTTTACAGTGGCACTTGGCATTTCATAGTTATAGTTTTATAGCACAGTCTATAGTGCTGTGCAAACATTAATTAAATGAATCCCATCAATAAATAAAATAAGTAAACAAGTACTTATTAGACTATGCCATTTTACATGCAAGGCAACTGAAACAAGAATATAACAGCTGTAATTGCCTGAGGTTCTCCTCATATTAGGAGGCACTGGGGTTACCCGGCATCTCTGAAGAAGACTCTCAGATCATTGGCCAGGGCTAAGCTGTAAGTATTATTTAGGATACAGCTGAAACTCATGTCCTGTGAGTTTTAGTCCTGGCTCTCTCCTACAGCAGAGAGGGAAGGAGCAAATTAAATGGTCCTGGATAGAATGATCTTGGCAAGAAGATTATTTGAGGTGTGAAAACTTTCACAGAGTATTATCATCTTGGGAGATGCTTTGAAAACACTGAAGAATGTTGAAAGAGTGGCAGGATACCCAGAGGAGCCCCATTGTTCCAAGCAGGAGAGAGGCACTTACAGCAAAAGTTCTGTTCACCTTTAGTAATAAAATGTAGAACTAGCAAAACCACTTTTGGGGTACCATCCTTTTTTCCCCTGTATTCTTAAAGCATTGACTGTCACAGGCTAAATGAACTACAGTGGATTAACTGGGTCAAGTACTGACCATCTTTCTGGCTGTGATGTCATTTACACTGCACAGTTGAGAAACAATTCCTTAAAGTCGCTACTAACATGAGCAAGTTAGGAAAGTTAGGTCGAGGGGCAAGTACCCCTAAAGAATGTCTGGAGTCTAATTTCTGTTTGGCTTTTCCTGGTTTTTGGGAGGCTTTTGGGGTTTTCTTGGTTGTGTTTGGTTTTTTTTAACAGAATAAGTAAAATTCTCCCAAATTGTGGAAAAAATTCATTTTGTGCTACTGATACCTGTTTTAAGAAAATTTAATTGATTCAACTTCTGATGGAATTGTATTTACTTTATTATTCTGAATGATGTGTATGTTTATCTGTTGTGTGTGGTTGTTATGGAGCTGCGTAGCTGAATGATTAGAGGGGGCTGTCTCATTTTCCCAGTAGCCATTTGTTGCTGCTAAAAATGACAACATGACTGTTAGATGTTCACAGTGACTTTTCTGGGTGCTGAGCTCCAGGATTACTCAGGGCTTTGCTGAGGTGCTCTTCTTGCAGGATCCTCCACATCTATGTAAGAGGAGATAATGATGATTGCTAAGCCTTCACTTCAGGCTGTCAGCCAAACAGTAACAATCACCTATTTCAGGTAAGGATGATCTGGATTAATCCAGACAGTCAAATGTGAGTGCTAGTGTATAAGCAAGAACATTATCCTCCTCTTCAGATCTGGAAAATATCCTGCTTTCAACAGTGCATGTGGTAGAATCGATAATGGGTTTTATGATTACTGGGGAGTAACAGATGAAACTCTCTAAAATGCACAGATCCATTCACGTAAACTAGAATAACTTTTAAAAGCCTCAAATGGCTTCTCCAATTCACCGATAAAACTATCAGCAAGTCCACGGTCTTGTCACTGATCCCTTACATGACTGTTACCTGCTTGCCCTTCAGTGACAAACTTAACAGCGATATAAATACAGTAAAACATTAAACCTGTATGATTCATTCAATTGCAAATCAAATTCCAAATATTGCAAACTTGAAACCAAACCAATGGAGCAATGTTTTGTAAGTGCTTGGAAGCACTATGTGTGATAACGTAAGAACAAAACTGATGAGAAAATGAGAACTAGACATTTAACATCAGAATTGATCTACCTGAATGTGGACAGCTGTGCTCCTCTTACAGTCTTTGGCATGAAAGAGGTGCTCCTGGGGCTCAGCTCTGCTCATTTTAACATGGCCACCTAAAACAAATTAGATGAATCATGCTCTGGAAGTGCCTCTTTTTTTTTCCATGAATTGTATGGGGAGCTCAGATGAATTCCACATGGACAGACTGGACATGCAAGTGTAACAGCAGTCCACAACAGGTTCCATTTCTTCCATTTATTTCCCTTTATTTACTAAACCCCTCATGTCCAGCTGTTGGGAAGACTGTTTAACCTTGTGGTTGCTGCATGCAGGAGGGACTAGACAAAAGGCTTTGTTTTATCCTTTTGGATAAAATAAAATCCAAAGGTATATATTCTGCAAAGTCTTTGGAAATCACATTTGACTCTACACTGTTTCTAGAGGAAAAGACACATCACTGTGGAGGTGAGGGAACCTTTCAGAAAACATTGGAAACTACTTCTGCTAGCTTGAGAAAGACTTAATAGAACTTTTTAAGAAAGGTTGCCATGTTCTTACAGGATAACCAATATCCTAAATAACACTAACAGATAGCCTTGTTACCATGTGTATTACAATATTTCCATTGACTTCTGGATCTCTCAATCAAGTAGTCACAATCCTTTCTTATTACCACCACCTGTTGCTAATTCCCTTATGAGGTGGTGGGATATGTATATGAAACAGAGCTGAAAACATATATAAGTATCTAAGGCATTTCTGAATTATTTTGTAGGAGAAATATACTGTGTGTTAATCAGTTGATTTCACAAGAATCATGTTCTGATGATGTTTTAATATGAGATTTATATTTTGGGAGTGTTAAAGCTATGGCTAACACCTCCACCTGCCAGATTTGCCAAGATAAGCAGATTAGGCTTTGGTGGAGGCAGCTAAATAAGACACAGGTGCAATGAGAAACAAGCCAGGAAGACAGACTCATAACACTCAGAGCTGGACCTGGCTGTGCCAGTTTTCAGGGCTGTTTGGAGCTTGTGTGGATCCTTATGCTGAGTCTTCAGAGTAATTGTAGCACACTAATGAGAAAGTGTGAAATCCTTGCTTGGGGCTTTGGGGACACAGTGGACTGGATTTCATGTTGGGTAAGCTCTGGCACAGCTTTAGTTCTCTGTGCTATTTCACATTTCTCCACCAACGTTTGAATTAATCCTTTCTTGTTCATGCTTTGTTCTGTGTTATTTCAATGCCTGGGGCTGCCTGTGTTTCTAGCTGGCTCTACTCTTACATGGCCCTTGTCGCTATAGTGAGTGAGTGCCTTTGACTGCAGACTTGGCTCCCATCTGTGTATTTAAAAGTAAAACGATTTCTAATGCTAATTGGGGTGAGGGAAAATGAGAGAAAGAGAGTTTAAAAATTCATATTGAATATTTATAAGCATCCTCAGTGCATTTGGTGAAACTGGGATGAAAAGGTTTCTAAAAGGTTTCTAATTTCTGCTGGGAGGCACTTTGTTGTGCTTCAGCTATAATGGCAACTGAAGGAGTGAGGCCAGTGGGGCCCCTGAGGGCTGCAAGTACATTTGCTTGTGCCAGCTTTAGGTCATATTTTCCGTTGGTGTAATTACTGAGCAGTAATGGGATGAAAGAGCTCACCTGTGCAGATTTATGGCCCCTTTTAAAGTCAGGAGCTTTGCTTGGACTCTGTGGGGGAGACATGTTTTGTGTTATACTTAAAAAAAAAAAAATCCTTTTCTTAATTTGGGGGATGGGTATTGTTTTTTTCCTTGGAGCAGACAAAGGGTTTCTTTAGCACCAGTGTTTGAACCCTTGCATGGCTGGCCATGTATTCATACTAACAAGGAGCCCTGAGGAGGGTCTTTGTCAGCCTGGCTGGATGAGGGCGTTCTGTGAATCTCATTCACTGATGGATCCATTTATGCTGATTTTGGTGACAATCAAAGAAAGCGACCCTGGCATAACTTGTTATAAATCATCTTTTGCTTGTATTTTTAAATGATTTTGCTCAAAAGAAAGTTGTTATGGACTGTTGTCTCAGTTGGTAACTTGTGAAAGGAATGTTAACAATAGATTCAAGTAAGTTGGTTTTAGAATATTACAGTATCGGGGAGAAATCAGTGGAAATTATGTACAAAAGCTAGCAGTGTACTGTAGGGATGCTGCATTACATGATACAGCATGAAAGGTGGCATGGGAAGACTGGGCAGAGATCAGTCCCGTTAAAATAGGATGGGGCAATCCAATCTGTTCTTAAGCTTTCTATGGGCACCATAATTTGCTTGTGAGTGGTATGTAGATAGACCCCTGAAGTGACTCAGTAAAATTTAATGTTCAAGATGAGGAGTCAGTAAAACCTAAGCCTGGGAACCAAGGTTCCTCCTTATTTTTGTGTTGCATTTGTCACCTCTTAAAACTAGTGACAGGCTGTGAATGCTGGACCTCTCACTGAGAGGCAGGTAAAGTACTGATGCCACTGGCAGCTTTATTCAACTGTTCAAAAATTTTTTTTTTTTTTTTTTTCTTTTAGCATTGTTTGCTGCTTTGTAATACCTTTGCTACAGATAGGCTTTTCTGGTCACGATGCTGATGCTTTTACGGTTGTTTTCAATGTTAGCTCTGCCCAAGGTGGCCCCAGTGCTGCTGTTTTAGAATGAGGAACAGTGTCTGAATGTAGTCTTTCTGTGGCTTCTTTTCTTTAAACCCTGCACCATTTTGCAGCTGATATTGATGTCCTTTTGTCATGGTTTAACCCCAGCCAGCAACTAAGCATCACGCAACGACTCACTCACTCCCCCCCACCCAGTGGGATGGGGGAGAGAATCGGAAGGAAAAAAGGTAAAACTCATGGGTTGAGATAAGAACAGTTTAATAGAACAGAAAGGAAGAAACTAATAATGATAATAACAACAATAATAAAATGACAATAACAATAAAAGGGTTGGAATATACAAAACAAGGGATGCACAATGCAATTGCTCACCACTTGCCAACAGATGCCCAGTTAGTTCCCGAGCAGCGATCCCCCCCCAGGCCAACTCCCCCCAGTTTATATACTGGACATGACATCATATGGTATGGAATACCCTTTGGCCAGTTTGGGCCAGCTGTCCAGCTGTCCTGGCTGTGTCCCCTCCCAGCTTCTCATGCTTCTCCAGCCTTCTTGCTGGCTGGGAATGAGAAGCTGAAAATTCTTTGACTTAGTCTAAACACTACTTAGCAACAACTGAAAACATCGGTGTGTTATCAACATCCTTCTCATACTGAATCCAAGACATAGCACTATACCAGCTACTAGAAAGAAAATTAACTCTATCCCAGCCAAAACCAGGACACCTTTGCTTTCAGAAAGGCAAAACTACCTCTGGTGCCACCATGGATATTGTCCAAGGCAAGACCAAAAAAGGACAGTTTGATTTTTCTCTGTCAAGTAGACAAAATGGGATGGGAGCTATCAGCTCTGAGGGAGCCATGTGTACTGCCCCATCCTAGATCAGGTGCCTGTGAGGAACAGGCTACCTTATACCTGATTTTTCCTTCTTGGAGCAGATCAGTAGTTGAGGGCTCAGCAATGGACTGTGTCTTTTTTCCCTCTTTCTCCCTTTCAATACTGGGGAGTGACCACCCAGAAGCAATGCGTGGCAGGGGAGAATTACAGCTGCCTACTTACAGCCCTTCTTCCTGGGAGTGGCATCTACGGCAGAACAGAGTAAATTTCTTGCTCTCTTTTCTTGCTGGGGAAAGATTGTCAGATGTAAGGAGGAGACTGCAGAAAGGCTGGGAACCATGAATTTAACTTATTTTTATTTCAATAATGATTATACCTGCACTTCTTTGGTGGAGCAGTAGTCTGAGAACAGCCAAGATAGCTCAGAGGTACTGGCGCTAAAAGTGTGCATGATATAAAGCGTTTCCTGCTTCCTTCCATACCGAACGGTACATCCTAGCCATTTTGATTTCTAGAGAAGCTTCTTCCATTTAACGAGTTTTCCTTTCCTCCATTCAGCTGAACACTGAATTTTTAAAAGTTATTTTCTGGTCCACGTCCTTTTCAGGAAGGAAGTTAAACAGGATTTCACCTTTAGTATTGTTAATAACCACAAGGAGGCTGCAAATCTGAAGAAAAGGAGGCGGCAGGTGGATATATAAGGTGTTGCTCTACTTGCTGTGTTGTATTTGTGATTCTGGTTTTGCTTGTATGTATTTTTCCCCAGTAATTTTATACAAATATTGCAAGTAACAAAGTACCTGTAATTCCTGAGATTCTCAGAGTCCTACTTTGTATTGGACCATATTTATACATGTCGTGGTTTAACCCCAGCCAGCAACTAAACACCACGCAGCCGCTGACTCACTCCCCCCCACCCAGTGGGATGGGGGAGAAAATCGGGAAAAGAAGCAAAACCCGTGGGTTGAGATAAGAACGGTTTAATAGAACAGAAAAGAAGAAACTAATAATGATAATGATAACACTAATAAAATGACAACAGTAATAATGAAAGGATTGGAATGTACAAATGATGCGCAGTGCAATTGCTCACCCCCCGCCGACCGACACCCAGCCAGTCCCCTGAGCAGCGATTCCCAGCCCCCAATTCCCCGTTCTTATACTGGATGGGACGTCACATGGTATGGAATACACCGTTGGCCAGTTTGGGTCAGGTGCCCTGGCTGTGTCCTGTGCCAACTTCTTGTGCCCCTCCAGCTTTCTCGCTGGCTGGGCATCAGAAGCTGAAAAATCCTTGACATTAGTCTAAACACTACATAGCAACAACTGAAGACATCAGTGTTATCAACATTCTTCGCATACTGAACTCAAAACATAGCACTGTACCAGCTACTAGGAAGACAGTTAACTCTATCCCAGCTGAAACCAGGACAATACATCAAGGCAATAGTAGACCCTTTTCTAACTCTAAATAATCCTCCTCACTTGAATATTCAAGTGCTTTTCAGTAATTAGTTTTGTTACATAATTGCTATTTTTTCTCTGAGGGCAGGAAGCTTTGCTTCTATCTTACAGAAAGAACCTGAGCCACCAGGCTGAGGGCATTATTTCTCCGTGTTACATGCAGAGCCTGCTGCTGCTGAAATAGGAATTTTACTCAAATATGATTCCAGCTTTACAACAAGAATATTACAGAGCAGTACAGGAGCCCTTCTGTTTTCATTTCACTTCATTACATGCACTGTTCATTTTGCTATTTGCTGTTTTTCTCTAGCTCCAAATCAGAGTAGACCTCCTGGAGAAGCTAATAGCAGGAATGTAAACCCTGCTGGGAGCTACCTGTGTCCTGCCGTTTGGTTGCTGCAGAGGAGTTACTGACTCAGTAGCAGGAGTTCATCAAAACCGGAGCACTTCAGTGGTTGCTTGTGGTATTTGTAGATCTCAATGCAAAATCCTCATCAAAGCATGCAACATTTTAGGCCCTTTGCTGGCGTCTGACTTTTCCTGTCTGTACGTTCATTAATTTTAAGGATTTACTGAAGAGTTTAGAATCTTCCTGTAAATTGCTTGGTTTCTGCTATTAATTATTCACAATCCATGATGTTTGACGATGTCATATTTGATGTATTGCCTCACTTAGCTGCCTTCCTCTCTGTCCCTCTGCCAAATTTCATTGAACGA
Organism: Harpia harpyja; assembly: GCF_026419915.1. Lineage (NCBI taxonomy): Eukaryota > Metazoa > Chordata > Aves > Accipitriformes > Accipitridae > Harpia > Harpia harpyja. The sequence goes on from NC_068943.1 coordinate 56,924,952, forward strand.
GTGTGGAAACCATACGAACTGTAAAATATCCGAGTTCCTCAAAGATTACTGGGATATCTGTGGAAGGAGTGGAATAGTCTCAGTCAAACTTATTCATGATTTTGTCCATAAATCTGATCATTGTTGTACTAACTGTAATGGCTTTTGCTTATGGTCAGGCTTTAAAAGTTTGCTATATAATATATTGCTTCATTCTAAGTGGCACTAGAAACTAACCCTACACAGAAAATGAACAGTGAATACATGTTACATATTTCCAGATATCTTCAAAATTGCTGAGAATCTTCCTTAATGGAAGAACATCAAGATCAATATTTGACTGGAATTGATTTGAATGCTTGATACTGAGATAAAAAGAAGGAAAACAGCCTGATTTCACTGAGAGAATTAGAGGGGTAATTGGACCACAGCTTGCGATGGATGGTAATGGTTAACATGGCGAGATGGATTTCAAGCTGTAACTGATATGACTATTTAGATTTTTTTTTTTCCCTGCATATTTTTGAGGCATAGAGTAATGTATCTGACATGGGGGAAGGGCTGTTTTTTGGACAGTCAGATCTATTGCCAAACTCTGGATTGTGGAAATACCTAATTACCTAGTTGGTAAAGATGTCGGGTATAGGCTTTTTTTAAGCATAAATCTGCTGTTTAAAAAATGACCTAAACCCAGACAGAATTTGAGCCTCAAGAGCTGCAGCTCTGAGGATGAATATGAAGCATAGACGATTCCTGTGGCCACTGTCATGAGCTTTCATAGCCTCATTTCTCCTTCTGCCTGAGCTGTTGTATTCTTCGCATGGGTATGGAGCTGATGCAAAACATTCTGATTATTTGCCCAGAAAAGCTCTCCAGTCAGCCCTGCAAATCAGCTCCACGGAACCATAATGATTTTGATGAAATCTCCTTAACCTTTTATATACACTTAACAAGAGGTCTCTTTATCAGAACAGAATGCTTTGATTTTTTTTTTAAAGTTACTTTGCATTTATGCATTATATATCATACACAATGGAATTTAAAAAATGAAAATGAAATGCTTTGATTTCATTGATATTAAATGTTTCAATTAACATAAAAAAGGACTTTGTAGAAAAAAAAACAAACTTCACGTACTCATTTTTGGAATGTGACCAAAGTTTAAACTTTCAGAATTCACTGTGAATCTTCCATTTCCACACTGTTCCACATGTATGCCAAAATATATTTGCAGAACTCCAGCAGATATAGTGATAGATTTAATGAAACAGGAGATAATTTCATAGAAGAAAAATTATATTTGTGAACTGTATATACCTGTATACAGGAAAAGAATCTGTTTTATGGCAGCAAGATCCTGCTACTCTTATTCAGCCCAGGTTTTCACAATGAATATTCTGTCTAGATGTCCGTCTCAGTTTTTCAGTAAAGAACTTTGAGCTCCTGCTAAGAGGTTTGCGTTATCATGTAGCATGGATAATAAAAAGGAGAGGAACGGCACTGTCATGGCTGTTCTGGAATATCTCTTTTAAGTAGTTATTTTACATGCAGGGTAGTGTAACCTTTGAAGTTGAAATGTTCACAGCGTTAACATATAACTTCCCAACAAGAGCCAATTTTTTTTCAACTTTTACAAAGAGAAGCTTAGTTTAAAAATATGCAGTTACTTGCTTAGCTTTAAACATTCAACCAGAATCTGCCTATTAAGTTGGAATGGGGAAAAAGCTGTAGAATTTGAGATGCAAATGGAACTTTCTAATTGACTGCTGGACATGGGATGCTGTTCTCCTAAGACCACATCTTTTAGCCTTCTCAAAGCTAAATGTCTACTAGCCTTCCGGTCACTCTTTGCCAATCCTGCAGAGAGAGATGCATTTAATAACAGACATATGTTTTCCTTCCCTGGCACCTGCCTTGGGTGGGGCTGGAAAGCCCTCAGGAGGTGTTTTCTTGCTGCCTAAATGTCTTAGTAAAGCTGTACAAGACTGTTCCCACCTGGACACTGTGAGCTGGCTGTTTTCTTAATATTCTTCGTATGTTCCATTTGCTGGTGTTCAGAAGAAATTCCAAATATATTTTTCGGAGAGTGGAAATCACACTTTCTGCCTTACTGCTTACGGCATCAGCTCAGGTGCATTATAATGGCTCAGAAAAGCACTTGTGTAACGCCTTATTGCTGAAGGTTGGGATGGTTTGTGGTAGTTTCAGATAATTTGCAGTTCATTTTGTTCTTTTATTATAGCTTTTTCAGGAAGTAGGAAATAATCCTGATGTGGTTTGGGAAGCCCTTCAGAAATATTGGCACTGTTGACCTTAAACATAAGGTGAAAATAGTACCAAGTGTATACAAGTGAAGTTACACATTGTAAACCCGTAGCAAATAACTTTAATGCTGCTGGGCACACTTTTCAAAAGTAACTTAGAAGTGACATTCTCAAGAGTGATTTGGGCCCTTTGGCGTAGCTCTTAACAAGTTGTGTTGTGGATTCCTGAGTCACTTCACAAGTGAAAATTTTCCATGTCATCCTTATTAGCAGCCAGTAGCTCCATGATATTTTTTTCTTTCTCTCTCTTCCTCAGCTCCCTTTTTTAGATACTGGATACTTCTTTTATCACAATGGCATTGCCCAGGCCAGGAGAAGACGTAGTCTTCAACACAAGCTTCACTTGGAAAAGGATTCCAGGGTAAGTGTTTCATCATTATGTGTACCTAACATTTTCTTTGTGACACACACTATTTTTTATGAGATTGGGTTGATGATCAAATATGTAGTTATGGCTACGTTTTTTTCCCCCATGCTAGTTTCAAGCTTGGTGACTGCTGTATGCACACACCTCCCAAACAGCCTCATCTTTTATTTTTATTTCACTGCTACAAATACTCTTACATTCTCTGAGATGTATCCTCTCTCCAGTAAGACTCAGTGATGCCATAGTCTCCAGGACATCTCAGTGCACTCTTGTCGCTGTACTGTGGGGAGGGGCTATCCAGGGTACATCTCATAATCGTCCTCCTCCATGCATCCTGCTAGTCCATAGGTCATCCAGCCCAGAATACCTCGTGGTGTGAATGGTGGCATTTTTTCTGCAGTCACTCTGGGACTTTTTCTCAGGGAATAGTGTACACACCAGATGCTAAAAGAGTGTATGCTGTTAAATTTTAGTATTTCTTTTAGAGGCTCTTGCTCACGGTCTGCAAATGGTGTTCTCAGTTTTCAGAATCGTAAACCCCTCACAGAGGAGGGAAAGGCCCCTTTTGCAGAAGGCTACGAGCTGGCACTAGCAAATTCTTTTTTCTTTTCTTCAGAGTTTTTACACCAGTATAATAGTGGGCTGGAGTGGGGCCAGGTAGCACAAAAAGTGTATTTACTGCCCAAAGAAAGTAGATAAGCCTGAGGAATGATATCATGACATCAAATAGATTATTTTTTTAATCTTTCAGTAGGATTTAAACTCTCTGCACTGTGAGCAAAAAAGAGGGGGGAACAATTTTGTTCCAGACAGAATTTTATTGCCAGATATTATATGGTATTGGAACACCTATGAAAATGAAAAATTTAGTAGGAAGAAAAGAAAAATGGGTTAAATAAGATCATAATTGTTGTTGTGACACCAGAACAAGCAAGGTCTGAATTCCCAGCTTAATTTTCCTACTTCTGCAGAAGTTTGAAGTGGTTCTGGGCCCAGGTCCAACTGGGATGCACATGGTTGGTAGCTCCTGCGGCTGGGAGCCATGTGAGTGAACCACACAGGTTCCAGGTACTGCCTGCCCCATCACTTCATCCTGAGATGCTGAGACCTGAATGCTGGCAGGTTCCCTGGGGCTGCTGCTGGTCTTCCAGTGCTGTAATGTACCTCTTCCTGGCCCCCTTCTCTAAAGCTGGTACCAGGTACAGGTGAGGGGCTATGAGGAAGAGACCCATTCAACCTGCCTTGAGTAGAAATTATCAGGCTTCCCTCGTTTTGTCTACCAAGCAGGGATCAGAAAGTAAACCACTGAGAAACCTTCTACAATTAGTGAGTACTAAGCAAATGTCCTGAGAGAGGTGTCTTTCATTTCCCTGAACCACCCAATCTTGTTCAAAGCCATTTCAGAAAAAGAATACAACTAAGCGAGTACGTTGCAAACTAGTGACTGAGTACAGTCATTGTGACTCTACTGGAAATAAATATTTCTGTAAGCCTCTGAAAATTTTACAAATATCTATGATATTTGTATGAATCCACCAACTCTCACTGCAGCCTCGTATTACATGGCTGAGCACTCATGTACTAATTCCAGACTGGCTCTTGCATTGGCTATCTCTAGACTAGGTGTCTGCAGCACTATCAGGAACAGCTTAAATGAATCTACCTTCTAGTTTGGAGATGTTCTCTTTTGCAGTCATCTGATATTTGTGGTCTCTAGAGTCTTAGTTGGCTTCTGTCACATGCAATAAAATCTCGTTTTTGCTGTTAATCTCCACTTCTTCCTGGTGCTGCATACCAATGGCTCAGCTCTCCTTGGCTCCCTCTGATCTCAGGGAATAAAGCCCTGTGTTTAAATAACTAAGAATGTCTCCCATGTGAGGAAAAGGATGATCCTGGGTGTATCCTGACCTGTATCCTGACCTCATGGGTTACACTGGGGGATGGAAGAGGGGTGGAAGCAACATTTCATTTCCACATGTAACATGGTATTTTCTCATCTAGACCTCCTACTTACTCTGTCCTGTTGGGTAGTCCTTGAGCTCTTATGATAGATACCATATACGTTGGTTGCTTTTTGTAATACAGTTTGAGAGCAATTAAAATCATTACTCTTATTTCCCTTCTTTCTTTTATACATGGAGTTTGGAGAAGGCATTAAAATTCCTGTCATATTTGCGTATAAGTGGAAACATGAGTTGTGTTGACAGTACTTAATTTCAAACTCCAAAAATAATTTCTAAATTTAATGGCAGCTTTCTAGACCATTTACATTCAATTTAACTTAGCAACAAATGTCAGCACTGTTATGGTTAATACATTAATGCATGAAGCCAAGAATAAAATGTTCCTGTTGTCAGGCTAGCCAGGAAGCAAACTTCCACCACAGGGCCTTACAAATCTCTCGGGAACCATTATGGTAAATGCTGTAGTTGCTTAGCCCTACCCAAATGTTGTGAGAAAGTGGGTTGCAGTTATTCTGTATACGTTTCACTTTTAAGGAGATTACAATTCCTAGCTAATTTTAATTATTAGTTGAAAAACAGCACAGATGTTCACTCAATTAATTAATGTTCTTTAATCAAGTAAATCCCTTGAGGAGCCATGTCAGTTTTTCAAGAGTCTGGGGAGATAGATGGCAGAGCACTATGCAAACAGGTTACTGCATCATTTTCATGCTTTGCATGTCTTTTAATATGCTCGAAAAAGCTTTGTTCTGTAAAATTCACTCAGTGTTTTTACCAAAATAATTTGGAGATACGCTAAACTTATACAGTGGTTCTGTGATAAACATCATCACTGTCAAGGGGGTGGGAATGGAGCATTATTAAGATGCCTTCCTAGAGATCCAGCAAGAACTGAATCTTTGTTCTGAAGAACAACCTCAGATACAATGGATTTGACATTATTTAATACGTTAGTGTGGCTGAAGCCTGCAGCAGTGCTGGCAGCAGGTGAAGGCATATGTAATAGTGTCATGTAGTGTGTTGTGCTACTGAACTATTCAAGAAAAAAGTGCAGGTGCATGAAGCACCGTGGCTTTTGCTGTCACTACAGTCCTCCCAGGGATCCTCACTGTCAGGATGGTAAATGCCACAGTGAATTGAACTGCTTTAAATGGAGACTGTTTAGTTATTTAAATTACATTCTCTGAGTTACAGAGAACCTTCCAGGAGAGGTTTGCTGAGAAACAACTCTTTTGTGTCAGTTGCAAATTTCCATGATTTCCAGGTGCACTTGTATTTTCTTATTTTACAGTATGTACCTTTGGTGCCAAATAGACTTCGGGGGTGGGGGTGGGAGAAAGTCCCTTAAACTTTTTTACATCTTAAAGCTGGAATTTTTAATGAGATAAGACATAGCAGCAAGATATCCAGCATCCTCCATGCAAAATTGCATTTTTGTCTGCCTTTATCTGTTAATTGCTTTAGCTGAAATTTCTCAGACCAAAAGGTCAGCTATTAGGCTTGTTTGCCTTGGGAAACTTCACTTAAGTAGCTGCTGTACTTTGCCCTGGAGCTGCAGGCAGGGAGGCAGTGCTTGCCATGATCCATGGGTGCATGCAGCTGGGAGGAGGAAACTGCAGGGTGACAGCAGGGGCAAGGGCCCCGACCGACCAAGGTAAAGCCAATGAGGGCCAGAGTAGGGTGGGACCAGACATCATCATGAAGGTGTGGAGAGAATAAGTGGGACAGGCTGGAACAAGAGCCCAGAGTCAAAAAAAAGGTTGAGTGATTTGGGCATGGAGCCAGCCCATGAGCTTAGGAGGACCTGGAGAAGCACAGGAGTAGATTGGAGAGACTGGAAACAAGGTGTCCACATCGACATCAAAGCATGCTGCCTCCTGAGTGCAACTTTAGAGCAAGGTGACCTTTTCCAAGGGAGACTTCCTTGCAAGCAAGGGGAAATACAGCTTCTGTGAGAGCAAACTTCGGTTTTAATTATGAGGAACAGTGGTATATGTTATCAACGTGAGTGCTCTGGCAAAGTAAATCAGAAATATAGAGATACTTCATACTGTTTTGTTTGTTAGGTTTCCTGTCTCTGGAGGTACAGTAGAGGCAGGATGGGAAGCGGAGACCTTTCCTGCTCCACCATAGCTAAAAGAAAACCATGGGATTTGCTTAAGTTTGATTTTCAAAACTGACTTAGATTCTGGCCTTCTGTGGAGAGACTCAGCTGTTTTATTAATAAATGTTTTGAAAAGTGCACAAATAAGTAAAGGAAAGAAAAAATGCATGGTCGTTAAGTTACGTTTCAGAGCAATACTTTTGTATTTTTGCTGTTGTTGGGTATTTTCTGTTAGTAAATAGTCTTCCACTGAAGAGCAAGAGCTGAAACACAGTTTGTTCTCTCAAAGATTATTTTGCTTTCTTTCAAGTTTTAGATAAAACCATTTTCCTCCCACACAGTCTCTCCTGTCAGACAGCTGCCAAGGTTAATCCCACTCGAGAAGGAGGCTTTAATATACAGAGAAGAGCTGAGTCCCATTACTGATATCTATATGCAAGTGCATCTCTGTTGGTGTTGGGGGAATAGATATATACATGCGGCGGGGGAAGGTGAATTGAGAATCTTCCACTGAGAGTGAGTGAGTTTGGCACTTAGATGATGACTTCTTTGGAGATAAACATCCCGGTGATGGCAATTGTTACGTTGCAGAAAGGGACTGGAGAGGGAGACTTGGTTGATACCCGTGCTGGTACAGGAGTCTGGGGAGGGCAGATGCACAGCTTCTTCAAGGCGTAGTCTCTAGGTGCCCATGGTTAACAGTACTCCCAAACTGCTTGTGTCATGGGACAAGGGAAGAAAAGGGGGCTGTAAATGGAGAGGATGAAAGCTTTTAATTAAATAAATCAAAATCTTCCATATCCTTCCTTGCCTCAGATCTCTCCCCTGCCCCCTTAACATGACTGGCTTGTGGTTGGACCGTTGCAACCTGTGAAGGCAGAAGTGCCCTGTGATGCCAGGCAGGGGGTTACCAAGTGCTGCTGGAGCCAGGTATTTCATCCATGGTCACCTTTAATAGGGGCAAGGAGGGCCAGTAGCTTGGGAAAACCACTGCTGCTTAACAAGCAGCAGCCCTTAGCAATGGCAGTGCAATGTAAGTCAACTTGCAATGCTCTTTCTGGCAGCATTAATTACAGGCTTGAGATGGGTTAAAGTTGGAGTCTTTTGCCTCACTCCCTTAGATGCAAGTTCAGATCTTCCCCTTTGCAAAAATGAAAATCTTCCTAATAAGATCAGGAGTACCCAGTTTTCCAGCGAGTCGAGTGCAGTGACCTGGGGATGCAGGGAGTAGGAGCCATTGTAGCTTTCCTTGCAGATTTGATCAGATCTCTGTAATTGTTGTGGAGGCGTAACCTGTTCCTCCAGCCTTCTGGTATTGGAGACAGGCAATTCTGTCCCTGGAACATAGCAATAGGAGCAATTTACAGGTGGTTTCTTTTTTTTTTTTAATTAAAATGGCTATATTTGGCATCTTTACTCCTGCTCCATGCCCCACATCTTGATTTCTCAGCTTCCTGACCAGTGCTGGTGACTTTTGTTCCCTGCTAAGTTTCTGATCAAAGCTTGGAAGGTATCCCAAGATGCTTCTTCCCTCTCAGAAGAAAGCTGGCTCGCTCCCAAAAGCGAAGGGGTGGCAATACCAAAGTCCATCCCGTAGGAAAGGGCCAGCACTTGACCTGTGCACTGTGGTAATCCTGTTGTCAACTCCCTTTGCAGGTAGAGGGATTAATTTCCATGCAGTTCACCACAGTAGTGACCCCAGATCTATACAAAACTTTAAACTTCTGTGGGAATAAACATTGTATAAAGTGAATGTAGTGCCTAAGACTTGCTACCCAGTCTCAAATCTTAAGGGGAGGCTTCAGGTTCCCCAGCCAGTTCTCTGCCATACGGGGAGGTATGGATGTGTGTGTTAGGATAGAGAGACAGGAGAAAACGGCAGGATAAAAAGCCCTTCATGTTTTCAACTGTTTTACGTAAATTCGTGCTGCACGTGGTAGGGGTGACACACTTCCCAGTGAAGCTTATTTAGAGTTTTGCCCTAATATATGCTGTCATGGGGCTGGCATGCTGGTAGGATTATGCCCACAAAAAGTTTGGAGCTGCCATCAATTTTATGGGACTATAGGGCAGCATTACACGAGCATCGGTGTTATCCTTTTGGAAGGAAATGGAACATTAAGTAATAAAAGCTCAGCTTAAGTACCTGTAATAAATATTGAACAGCCAAGGAAAACTCATTAGAGGAAATGTCTTCTTTCCAATACTGAAAAGAAAAACCAGCCACCCTCAAACCTACACACTGGTGGTTGAAGCTGCATTGCCAGCTTGTCTTCAGTTCTTGCTTGGTGAACGTTTTTGTCGTCAGTCATCCTGACAAAATGAAGCATATTGTGCAGAAAACAGGCAGTGTCTTCCGTGAATGGATCCCTGGTTTACCTGTTCGTGGAGTAAGTTGTCTTATGTTTTATCCAGTGTATTTGAGGAAGGGGTTCAAGAGTCTGTTCTGGTTCACCGAGGGAGACCTGTTCTTGTGTTAATAACTTTTTCAGTTGATACCATCTTGAACTATATTTGTTTTGCTTTCCCGTACAGCTCAGGGCCCTTTTCAAAGATTTTGTATTTCTAATTCATAATGAAGCCAGTTGGCAAGCATTATAAGAAAAAAACCTATTTTCTTGAGGAAACTCTAGTCAGCTGTGTGTATTAGATCATCTGATAATTGATCTGGTGTATATCTTATTACTGAGATAATTTAACACTTAAATGAAGCATTTTGCTTTTATGATATTTAGACTGTTTGCAGATATTGGTGGATGCTTATTTAAATGTACAGGTTCATGACTGGGGTTATCTGAGAAGATGAAAAGGAAGAAGCAGCAGAGATTACAGCACAGTGTCAGATGTAAAAAAGTCAGATGCAGTTAGTCAGTTCATGGGAAGGGTGAATTCAGCCTGCACTTCAGACGTGGAAAGAGAATGGATCATACAGCTAGTAGGACAAAGATAAGTAATTGTAGGAAATACACTACTTGTGTTGTATGATCTTTGTAGCTCCAAACAAGGTATCAACAGGGCTGCAAAGAGGAGATGTAGGTGTCTGATAAATGAGGAAAAAAGTTTTCCCCCTACTTTGCCCCTCTTGCACTGCTGACAGAAGTAAGGTGGCACTGCTGTGCCTCTGGAGTACAGAAGATAAACTAGTCTTTGGGCCATGACATTGTGTTTGTGATAATGTCAAAAGAAAGAAGTTGGAAATTCAGTGAAGTAGCAAGTTTGGTTCATGACTCTACTATACACATAGCATGGCTGTTGTCACTGCAAATAATGATTGCTAAATTACCTGTGATTGCTTTTTGAAAACTGAATCTGAGGGAGTCCTCCTATTTCTTATTGTCTCTGGCCTTTGTAGACTCTATACCTGCCCAGTAAGGGTTGATGGAGATTAACTGCTCACAGAAAGCCCTGTCCAGCTACGTGTTGCATGCTTGAGCAACAGTGACTCCAACAGTAAAGCGCTTAGCTGCTCCTTAATTGAGATATCACAATTATTGCATAAGTCAGTTTCTATAATAAGAATAAAAAGAACTCACTGATATAAAAAATAATGAGGCCTAGAGTCATTCAGATAGTTAAGCTGTCACTTAGGTTGACACAGTAGTCTCCTTCACTGCAGAGTATGTTAAGCATATGCTGAAGAACTTCCCAGTTTCTAAGTTTGAATTCCTGGTATTAAGTGTGGCATTTCTGGCTTGTATTTGGACTGTGTATGTATATTGTATTTGTGATGTACATTACAGTTCTAATGTAAAATATCACAACGCTACTGAGTATGGAATATTAAATATTTCAAATGATTTGCTACTGGAGCAAATGCAGTTATATCCAGCACGATGTAAAAACTAAGCCTAATTGATCTATTATTTCTATTTGTAACTAGAAAGACAGCTTCAGGGAGGAAAAAAAAACAAAACAAAAAACCCAATCCATCAACAGCAGTGTTAAAGAATGTTAGAAATCTTATATAGCTGTATTATATGAAAGAGCACCATTAGCTGCACATAATAAAATAACAGACTATCAAAATGACATCAAACTTAAACATACATGTGTCTTTTATGGAAGTAGTGTATAACTAAAATTACAGGGTAAGCTAAAACTATTTCTATTAGAAAAAATATACATTAATGTACTGGAAAGTAACAGACTCATAAGTGAAGACAATGCTGTGCAGATTCACATAGGATTTTCCAAAAATAAAAGTACTGACACACTGCAGTCCTGGTGCCACCAGGGGCTGTGGAGTCCACATGGTTAGTGGTTTTAAGACAAGGATAGACAGTGATCATAACTGACTCGGGTGTGGCTGATTCCTCCACGGGGCCCTGGGATGGTTCAGATGGCCTCTTGAAGTTGCTTCCAGTCACATATTATATAATTCTCGTATTGCTGAACGTGATACTTGGGTAAGGTGGGGTAAGCCAATAAAATGAGCTTTATATCTCAAAAATACTTGTAAACATGTGGAAGTTCAGTAATTTTACAAAAACCTGTTGAGATAGCTGACCACATTCAGCCTGCACCCTGCTACCTGTAAATTGCTGAACTGGCATTAGTTAAGTTTCTGCTTTATTGTTGATGTCTGTTCTCTTGACTGCAACATCGCTCCGCAGTCTCCGTCTGCTTTTTCCTGTCTCCCTCTTGTTTCCTGCCTGATGAATAGAGTCCCTGTTTTGTGGAGCAGGCCTTGCCTTTGTTATTTGTCTGTGCAATTTCCAGCCTTGAATCTCAGTAGGGTCTGTTTAATATTATAATACAAGCAGTGGCAGTGGTGAGAATATATGATTTATGGTTTTTTGTTAGTAGGATGTTGAGAAGAATGGACAGTGTGAGCCAGTGACTTTGGATTAACATGGAACCTAGTGTGCTGCACAAGTTTGCTTTGGTTTTGAATAAGAAATGCAGTGCTTTGATGTGCTGAGCTAACAGTCACTGAAGGTCGTGAATGTCTTGGCATTCACTGGATCAGGAATCCATGGACGTAATGTTGGTGATAATCATTCCTTTCTCCCTTGGGAAACTCAAGCCAGCTGCAGCCTGCGTTGGTGAGATGAAGGAAAGCCTTCTCTGGGCTGTCATCTCCTGGACCTGCGTGGTGACCCTTTCCCTTCCTCTTTCCAGTTCAGGACAGCTGGGGTTGACTTGGAAGAGTCAGTCATAGCCTGGGAGCACTTGTGCTTGATGATGGCAAAATATGTGGGGGTTCAAAAGTGCTCTCCCTTTTCAAGTTACCAACATTAGAGCTATGATAGAAGCCAGGCTGCTGTGTGTAAGCCCATCTTCAGGGTTAACTTCACTTTCAGTTTAGAAACCATGGGTATTCAGCTATACTTTCTTGTTTTCAATACGAATGAATTGTATGCTAGAGAAACTTCCTCAGGAACAACGCAAGACATTTTGGAGTCTACTTCCTTTTGGCAAATCTCTAAACCTTACAGAAAATTTGGAGACTGGAAAACTGCCCTTGTGTTAAACCCTTTTGAAAGATTGGAAATATATTGGTTGACATATACTTTGGGAAGAATATAGAATTAGTTAAAATATTGTACCTGATAGTATACGATGCCAGTGTATTTTAGACTGTGACATGGTAGATTTAGAATGAAACAACATAGATTTATAACAGTTTATTTCTATTCTTTCTTGACTTAGAAAATCAGCTGTTAAAACAGTGACTACGTTTCTTGTGTGTACAGTTAGATGACCAGAACCATTATATGACATTGGCAATAAATAAAAGGCAGTGCAGCTAACGGTATACAGTTAAATCAATAACAACAGAAGACTGGAGCATTTTTTGGTGTAGTTTTCTGGGGTATCTGAGCATGCTGTGCCAGGGCTTGCGTCACAGGGCTGTGACGTTACAAAACTCCACCACCTTTCTACTAGAGACTCAATCTAAAAGAATCGAGATAATGGCATATGTTACTATATCATACAATGAATGTATTATGTAGTGCATCCACTCATGCCATTTGACATAGTTTACTGTTGTTTAAAATTTGAGGAGTGTTTTCTTTGTCAACAGCATTTTGGTCTATGGGTTTATTGCAATCTGTTCCAAAACACTGTTGCTACAAGCATTCTGTGTTTCAGGATCTTCAATGTGCGTATGCAATATCTTAAGTATAATATTAATTATTTTAGCCACCAACTCAACAGCCCAGAAGCCAACAAGGAGTTATAAATACATCTTTTAAATCATTGCTTGTATGCATGATGTGTTCCATGAATACAAAAAGGGGTTTACAAAGGTCAGAGAAAGTTGATTGCCGTATTTGGAGATACAATGGAAATGAATTAAAGGTTTAAATTTAAATTATTTCTGAATAGTTTTCTTCAGTGATTATTTGATACTGCATTGGAACATGGCTTTGCAGCAAAATGGGTACCTCTAACAGCTGTGAATAGCCAATAGTAATTAAAATGCTAATATGTAAGTCATGGGTGGGTGAAGTTGAATAATGCTTCTTGGCCTTGTAAACTTCAATACTGAGGGGGAGAACAGGGTTGAGTAGAATAAAATATTGTGGAAAGACTAAGAAATACCTTAACATCTTCATGGTACATATTTTTCCTAATTAGTTATATAGTATCAGTTCCATACAATCATAAATGGACTCTGGTCAGTATTACAGTTTTGCTTATGTGAAGTGATAGCTGAATGGCCACATTTCTGTGAAGATACAGCTTTATGTTTTATACTGATAGCCATCTACGGTGTGAGTGCTGAAAAGAAATGTGCTCTTATTATGTGTACAGATTTAGTATTTCATAAATGTAAATAGTCCATCTCCATTCTTTTTATCTTTATTGATTCCAAGCATTATTCTTTCATACAGAGGAATACACAGTAAGGAATCCATGAGCCTTGCAAAGGGGAAGTCTTCATAGAATAACCAGAATTGCCAGATCTAATTATTATTTTTATACTCCTGGTCTCACAGCAGTATCACTAAGCTAATTACTGCTGGGCTCTAGGTTATGTAACACTGCAGTCCTATGTTCAACATAACAGCTGGTTCTCTTCTTCTCACCACGTCCGCACACTCTCTCCTGTTCCTTTTCTTTGGAGGAAGTCCAGATGCATTGGTTGTATCCTCATCAAGAACGTGAAAAATAAAATAAGCTCCTGGGGTGAGGAGATGCCCTGTATTTTGTCTTGGAGTCTGAGCCTGAGTGATTGATTGCATTTGTTCCCATCTAACTTGGCTTTGTCATTTGGCAAATATGATAAACTCAATACTGACCCTGTCTTCTGTGTTAGGCTGCTGATTTCCCTGGCGCTCAGCCAGCCTTCCCCTACAGAGCTACTGCATCACTTTTGTCTAACCTGTGGTTCCACCAAAGCCAGCACTATTGTGCCTGGAGGCATTTTCACCTGGTGAAACAAGGGGCTCAAGGAGCTGGCAGCTGCTATCCCAGCCCCTCTGCTCTTTGGAAAAGCCGTGTTCTAGTCAGTGTCTGCACAGTGTCTTAAAAATGCGAGATACCTTTTATAAACCTTACAGGTACCATTATAACTGCTGTTTTTTCCAACTCGGAACAAACTGAAATCTTCTTGTAATAGCCTGCCTCACATGTTTTATGGATCTGATACCATGGGGCAACAAGCAATCTCTGGCAGAGTTTGGACAAAAATGCTGGTCCTCTTAGGCCAGGAGATACTGCCATAATTGAACAGTGCTTGCTTTATTTTCTTTTCTCAACTGTGATGCTCTCCTGGGAAAATATTCATTGGAATCCATTTTGTTTGTTTTGGAACACGAGCTTTTCTTGGAATAATTCCCTTGATAGCTATAGGAAGAGGATTTCTGTTTGGACTATTTATTTTCTGAAAAGAGGAAGGGAAACCTACATGTTAAAACTTTTATTTCCTTGTTTCCAGATCTAACCATATTCATATCTCATAAATCTCAGGCGTCCTTCCCCAAGTTGTGCAGGGCATGTTATAAGAAAAGCTTATGAAAATTTTTCCATCAGACAATCAACTAACTAAAATTATTATTTTCCTAAAGAAAAAAAATTATTTTTAAGACTTCAACTAATGTTATTTTTGATAGCGCAATCACAAAGTAACATAAACAGAATTGACATTTTCATATTTGAAATACCGAATCGGGGCAAAAATATTTTATTGCACCAAATTATTTAGCAAAAAATAAGTTTAATTTTGTTTCAGTGTTCCTTGTTGGAACCTTCGTAAGATTTTGTTTCATGCTTGTTTCTGACTGTTTTCTTCAGTTTCATTATTTCTTTCCAAATGAACATCCTATTTCCAGACATCCATAGGTCTGATTCCAGTTTCCACAATGTGAAAAGCACGTTTCATGCAAGGAAAAATAGCTAGTGGGAGACAACCTCTGAAACAAGCATCTGATTATCAGCCAGGACTACAGCCTTCTCTGCTCATAGAAATGGGTAACTTGCTGCTCACTTCACTGCTCTTAATTAATTGAATCTAAATGGCTAAGAACAAACTTAAAGGTAGCAGTGCCACTGTGAGGGCTAGAGCTTCTCACAGGTGTGTAAACCTCTTGCTCTCTGATGCCAGTTAACTCTAGCAAACTTCACTGGGTCTTTGATCCATAGCCGTTTTGAAAAATTGAAGCACAGGGGCTTGGCACGAGCTAACTGTGTCTGTTGCTAATTCAATGAACAATGACAATTTGCTAAACATCTGCATCAAAAGTTTTTTTAGTCCAGTTTGGATGTTAGTCTAGGAAGCCATTGTTATGCAAAACTGCCTGAAGATTTTATCACAAACAAATCCAGGGGAGCTCAACTCACCCCACCTTTTCTAAAAACGTCTGAAGAGATTGAGATTTCCCTCAGTCAGAGCATACTTAGTGGCTTCTTAAACCCTGTTCTGAGGAGGTAATGGGAGCTGAGTGATGCAGTCCTCCAAAGGAGGAAGCATTTTTTACTCATAGGCTATAATTCACTGAAAACCAAAAAAAAACCCAGTAGTTAACTCAAGATGTACAGAAGATGAGATATGAATAATTTTTTTTTTTACTTCCAGGAAGCCATTTGGAGAAAAACCTGGAAAAGGGGATGTAAATCGTTGGGTTTGGTTAGTTATCTCTAAGGAAGAAAACTTTTTCTGCAGTGAGCAACTTGTTATAGCAAAAAAATGTTTTTGTTTATTTCAGAGTTGCCATATGTAGTCTCAGTAGAATTTGGAGTTTAATTATGAAATATTTTCACTTTCATGTGTCAGGTTTGGAAGAAAGTTTGAGTTTATGAAAGAAATGCAAATTCCAGATTGAGATTGGAAGGTATGAAAAAGGACATTGCTTTTAGGAGTATGAGTCAAACTGACGTCTGCTGGTGTTTTGCCATTCACTGTGGAATACTGAACATTTTTGCATAGAGAAAGGACGTATTTCTGTAAAGACAGCTGTTTACCTAAGAATGTTGTTTGTCAGAAAAATCTACCTATTGTGGTTTTCTTATTAGCACTGTACTTGAGAAGTGTGTGCAAGGTGAATTACCTACCTGACTTGCAAACAATGAATAATTCAGTGTAAGCTAGAAAGTCAAATAAATCTTCCCAGATACTTTCTGTCTGCCTACAAAATAGATGACAGTGAGAAAGGGACTGCTTTGGTGATTTAATACTTGCGGATCTCCCACTGAAACGTCTGTCTGTCCATTTGAAATAACTTGTGGTCTTTTACAGTATTTAATGAAATAATCTTTAACTACAGGTTTCAAAGCATGTTTCAAATATGGATTATGCCCATTTCACAAATGCTGGAAATAAATTGAGGGGGGTTTCAAATTTTCCAAAAGGTCGTACAGCAAAGCAGAGCAAAAGTAGTAGATTCCAGATGCCAGATCTACTGTTCTGGAAGGAAAAAAAAAAAAAGGTTGGATTACAGCCATTTGTGGCCTCTGCAGCACCTGGGCAATAAGAAAACTGAGACGAGAACAGTGGGGAAAAAATAAAACCCAAGAGATTAGCGCAGATCCTCTGAAGCCCAAAAGACTTAGACAAAGGACAGTAACCTTAAACTGTAATTGCTGTTGTCATTTAGTGTTTCCACATGCATGATCTGGAGGCTCAGGGGAAATTACTGTCCTAGAGGCTATCTAAGCATAAAATAATAACGGAATTGTATGGAGGCATTTGTCCCTGGGTATAATCCAGTACTAGCGGTCCTGCCTCTGCTCCTGTCCTTGCTTCCCCGCAGCTCATTCCAGCTTTTCCAAGGACGGCAGCAGCAGATGGAGAAAACACATTTACCTCTCTAGCATTAATAGAGATTTGAGTGAGGGGTCTTTGTGCTCAGGAGACTGTAACCTAAGAAACATTTTTTCATTTACTGTTTCATTCTTTGCTGTCCAGTAAGCAAATAATTTTTTGCAAAAACTATGCACAAGTTATTTAACTGAATATGTTGCAGTTTATATATGTAAAATATACAGATGCAGCTTTTCCCAGAAGGTAAAATCCAATACCCCCCTGCCTTGGCATTTTTAGATGGAAAGAAGCAGCAAGTCAGGGAATTGTGTGTTTTTGTGCTACTTTAGACCTACTTTAAACTGTGCTACTGATCCCAAATGCGTGTTCATCAGCTGGGGAAGGTATGGTTTCTCAGAGATATTTCAGTGATTTCTTAGCAATTAGGATTGTGTAGGTGTCGCATGGTTTTTATTATAATATTTGTTCATGGAAATTCGAGCTCTCTTGGGTCTCTGCAGGTAGGAAGCTGACATTTAGCTCCTTTCATTTCTGCCCCAACTGCCAGGAGCATCAGTAGAACACCAGGAGAAGGCACCTTCTTAGCTCTGATCCCAAACTGTAGCACTGCCTCCAGGCTGAGGTGCTGTCATCTTTGAGTGCATTACCCTCATATGGAGATGTGGAATGAAACTATAAATAGTTTTTTTCCCGTTTGTGAGGTGATTTGAAACCTCTTTTAATATGTTTTGCCTGATTGAAACAGCAGCTATCTACCCACACTGACTAGAGGAACTAGTGATTTTGATGACAGACATGATGAATGATTTCCTTGAGATTTATGTGGGGTTTTGTCAGGTCCTGAGTTAAATTGAGAGGGGACATATGAGGGGGGAATAGGAGAGAACTTTTCTCTGTTCTTCCTCTATTTTTTGTTGTGAAGGTTGACAACAGGAAAGGGATTTTTTTTCTTTTCAGCCATGTTTTCCATAAGGACCTTGGATAAGCTTTTACTGGACAGCACAGTAGCTTTCCAGGACTCTGTTTTTGTTACAGATCTCAAGGAAAAACAAACAAAATAACCATTTGCTTCCTTAGTCCCTGACCAAACCATGACCTCAGTTACACACTCGTGTAATGTACAAGGAGCTTGTGCTTTCTTCCTCTCTAAATGTTTCCTGCTTTGTGAGTTATGATAAAGGGAAGAAAAAATCCCCCGGACAGTTTTCATCACCTGTAGGCACCTGTGGAGGAAGAGGGTACCTGGCTTAAATAGGAGGGAGGAGAAGCATGTGAAGGAACAACACATGCCTCAGGTGGGATCACACTGGGATTTTTGCAGTATTTCTGTGCAGTTGGTCAGAAGTGCTTATGCTGACCCCTCCACAAGCTCCAAGATAGAAATGCTGGAGCCGAGCCACCTACGAGCCACCACTTACAAGGTGCACCAGCAGTGCACCTACACTAGGAGTTCTCCAGGTCATGTCCATGTGGCGTTGCTGCTTGAAGAGCCTGAATATACTAATTCACAAGGCTCTGCATGCTGCTCCGGCTTCATAGTATGCACCTCCTCTGGGCATCTCTGCTTACTCATTCCCCCTCAGTATCTCAGCATCTTTTCCTCACCAGTGGTTTGCATATTCTGATTTGGTTACTTCTTTGGAAACCAGCATTCTCCCCGGAACCCAATAATAATAATTTGTCCTCGCAAGTTCAGCCCAGCAAGTTTGAACTTGAGTTCAACCAGGGGGAGGCTTTTAACAGAGTTTTTCTCCTCACAGGGATGGTGTTAAACACAAAAGAGATATTTCTCCAATTTGCAGCAGTGAAAATCTGAAGTAATTTCACTGAAATTAATGGAGTGAGTCTGTATTTACCATTGGGCAAGAGGAGGTGGAGCCTGGGTCTTTGCACTTCTGGAGAATTGAATCTCAGCCAAGAAGCTGATACCAAATGTACAGTTGTTCCACTGTGGTGGTTTCACCTGCTGTTTTTCTCGGTGGTGTTCCTGACTTTAGGTATTCCTGCCTCCTCTGTCCTCACTGTTTGGTCCTTTGATACCATTCTCACTTTCTTTGTTGCAGGGATAGCTGGTGTTGGCATAGGGAATATGACTGCATTTAAAAAACTTACTCTAAGCTAGAGCATTTCCCTGATCTCATTTGCAGTTCAGTCCAGGGTGGCATGTGGCGAGATGAAACAAGAGGGAATAACTTAAGGTGGGTTGGCCCTTCCTGAAGGGGAAGCGAGGAATGATGAGGGGCCCTACCCAGTAGAGAAGATGGTAATTTTCAATCCTTTTCAGGGACCTCAGGGGTTTTTTTCAATTTTTTGTTCAGGTTTCCCCATTTTGCAGGTACTGTTGTTACCCTCAGTCTCATAAAATGACGTTTTGAGCCAAGAATTTGGCAGTTTCATCCCTTATATAATTCTGCTGTACCTTTGACAGTGCTTCATTGTTCATCATTTTCCTTTCGTGATGGTCATTCATAGGTATAGCACACCTTGCTCTTAAAGGAAAGGCCCAGAAAAAAGAACATCACCTCTGATGTCATTGCGTTGTCAACGGCTTGCCAAGTCCATAATTCTGTCACTTAGTACTGGATGTTTTACACTTCTTCAGATTGCAGTGGCGCAAGACACATGGGACTTCATATCCCAATGTAGGCATCTATTCAAACTGCCATAAAGTCAATCCTCCAGCTGTAGTAGTTTATTTCCCCAGATGTCCCTTTTGTTACTCTGTGAAATACTGGTAGTCTCAAGCCACTTCTTCAGTGCTTGCCGTAACACAAGTTAATGCTGGCTTTTTGGAAATATGAAGAGCCCCTAAATGTGCGTGCAGCAGGCACTGTTAGTATTAACCAGAGATGCATCACTTTTCATACCAAAGAAATGTAATTTCACAAGGGAAGCTTTTCTGTTAAATTTTTATTCTGTGGAAACCATAACATGAATTGGATCTCAAAGTTTGGACACAAAGAGCGATTTCCATAGAATTTGCATGCATCATTTTTGATTGCCTGCTGTGTGAAGCCTGAGCAAATGATTTTTTTCCATGATTTGCTAAACATTTGTCTCAATGGAAATAAGCTAGGAAGAGCAAGAAGTATATAAATGAGGACAGTGGTTTACAGGAGTGTGTCAAAATCTTCGGTGATAAGCAAAAGCATATTTAGGGTTTAGTCTTTCTTGTTCCCTTGGGCTACAGCCTCCTTTCAATGAATGTGAATAGAGAGGTCCCTATTAATATTAATGCAAGTTATGTATGTGCACTGGGAGGAAAATATATGCCAAAGTCTAATTATTTTATGCTAATAACTGAACTGAAAAGATACTCCCTCGTTCCTGGCCAAAAAACCAGCAATAGTTCAAAGAATTTACAGCAGGATGATCATTTTATCACTTCATGTAAACCAGCCTGTGCTCTGACCCAGTGGGGACAAGGGAAAATTCTGGCACCAAAATCCCTCTCAGTCCACGTGCAACTCCAATTAATAATGAGTTTTGTAGTCTTTGGGGGCCACTTTTCATTGCTTTAGGCAGTGGATAGAGGGGCTTGTTACAAATTGGAACCAGTTGGATGTCCTGGTCCCTTGAAATCAAGGCAGAAACCCCTTTGTTTCTAAGATTTTTGAAAATAATTTTAATTGTGCAGATGTGCTTTGGAGAGAGGCTTGGTCAACAGCGAGCAGGACAGGCTGCTGGAGAACATGGGCAGGGATGTAAAAACCCTGTCTGCTAAGGGGGTTGTTGAGAAAACCCATAAAGAATATTCTGACCACACTTCTGTGTCTTCTGCCCTGTTTCTGTGACAAGCTTGGGATAAACTCTGAGCATATTAATACTTGTCTCAGTTTCACAGGTTTTTTCCTTCCCTGTTAATTCTCTGTGTGTTCTGTTACGCTGGGGCCAGCCCTGTGCCCCAGCATGGTGTGTCTTCCCCGCTTTGTTGACCCCACTACTGCTCTGTGTTAGGTCTCCTGCCTACAGTCTCATGCTAGATGTGATCCCTTTGCCAAATTGCTCATGTCCTATTGACTTTCTTGTCAAGAAAAGAGCTGTAGACTTTGCCTGGGGGAACGTGGTTTTCAATATGCTTCTCAAGCCAGGCACTAGGTAGTTCATGAATTCAGGGGCAGAAGGGTGGTCTTCTGCCACTTGATGGCAGCCAGATTCTGGGATGAGGTGGAAGAAGTGCCCTGATGTAGATATCTACCTGCCTTGGCCGTGCTCTCTGCCACGGTGCTGGGCACCAGCGAGCCCTGCAGGCTCCAAGGCAGTAATTGGAGGAGAACATTTGAATATTAAAAGAAAGGATTCTGATGTACAGCATGTCTTGACAAGAATCAAGGTCAGTCTTTTGAAAGTATCAAGTTAAAAACTCATTTGGGAAAAGGCTAGAACAATAGGACATCGGCTGTTTCTTTCCTTTTTGCAAACCAATCTCTTATTTTCCTGCTTTTCCTACCTTTCCTCTTGATAAGAAATTGTTCTCTACAAACGGTTCTGTTTTGATGCTTCCTCTGTGGCAGATGGCCTGTCTCTGGCAGCCATACGCTGCTAACTCAATCCTGTACAGCAGTGATACATAAACCTCTGCTGATTTTATTAATGTGCTTTGTGATGGGGATCCATAAACCTCTGAATCTAAGAGCTGAAGAAGCACAATTGCAACCTTTACAGTATACAGCCCAATCAATACAAATTGTCAGTTGCTTCCTACTGGGCTGGGAAAGGCATGTATGGGAGCAAGCTCCATTGTCTTTTCTGTCCAGTGTATTTACGGTAATAGAATAAAGAAGTAGCTGTGCTATAAACAACTACTCTGCTGTTGGGTGCATGAGCAGATACGTGAATGTGAGCAGCAGCATAATTGTGGTTTTCCTTCTGTCATAGGATGGGCTTCTGTTTTGTGTCTGGCTTCCAGTTATGAAATTTCCTGAGAGAAGACATTGTACAGCCCATGTAATTCCCACCAGGCAGCACTTTAGAAAGATTAGTGGTTTGCAATTCTATCTCTCATCTCTACTGAGATAGCAACAGAGCTCTGAAGACGTTAAAAATGGACAAGAAAGGCTCACTAATACATCACTACTGCTCATGCAAACCTTGAAGTTTAAGTATTACAGGTTTGAAATATTAGAATAAGCTTAGACTTTTTGGCAGTTGTTCCTGTATCACTCGAGGCAGGCAGCTTTGTAAAAACAGGCTTTTGTTTTTATTAAAGCTAAATGGGTCTTCTGCAGATGTCATTACCACCTGGCTGGGGAGGTGTTGACAGCAGTGGGCAGTAATCAGTGCTGGCAACCTGCCTGCATGGTGCAGCGGGGACCTGAGTCAGAACAGAGACGCAGGAGATGCCGCAAGAAGAGTAAGTAGCCATTTGTGATGGCCTCTCCTGTCTGCACAGAGGTGCTCCCTTCCACATTAACAGAAAGAGATGCTTCTTCAGGAGGTATTGTCTCCAAATTCAAACAGCTTCATTTGCTCATGGAGCAGAAGAAATAGGGAAAGGAAAAATTGTTTTGAACAATGACAGTGCAGAATAGGTTACAAAAGAGAAGGATTGTATTCTGCAGGGCACTCACAGGGCTGCAGCCAGGAAGAAGAAATCAAAAGGCACTTGTGCCCTTTCTGAACCCAGGTTTGGGAAAGCCTGGATTCTACATGATGGAGCCAACCTTTTCTTCACTGTCACCCCATGAGTCCAGGTTTCGAGGACCCACAGCTAGTTTTAAGAAACTGTTTTAATTCAGACTTTCTTAAATGAATTTAAATCAAATTGATTTTCAGCTTGGACAACGGCACTGACATTACTCTGCCTTCCTTCCCTCCTAGTGCCATGATACCATTTTTATTCTGGGAAGTTGCTCTTCAGCTGAGATTCTGGCAAAACTTTTGTATGAAAATTTTTCCCTGCCACTGGATCCAGTGGGCTCCATCTGCTTGGAAGGGCCATAAACAGCAGAGGAAGCTGAAGTAAACTTACTTTAAGCCCCACTGCATGAGAGAGGAACCTCAAACAGCTCCCACCGCTGTTACCATGACTGAACACTCTCACTGGGCATGGGGGCAGCTATATAAAAATGCTTGTTTTTTAGACTTAGAAGCTGTTTAGAAAAGGAGTACACACGGAAAGCAAAATAAATCACCTAAAGGATGGGGCAACATGCAGCTCTTCAATGAGTGTGACATTATGGCATATTTGCAGTTAACGTGGGAAGGGGATAATCTGTGCCAGTAATTCCATGAGAGAAAATGCAAATTGTATTTTTCCAGGCAGATGTCTCAAGGCAAATGATGAGCTATTAGATGAAATTTGAGTGGGAAGAAGGCTGTGGAGGATGAAGTGGAAGTATGACAAGTTATAGCACAGGTCAGACACCAGCTTTTAAGTGCAGAATCACTTTGGAGACTCAGGGTTTATTTTCAGCTTGTGTTGCAGAGTTACTTTAAGATCTCATCCTCTGCTGATTCAGTTTCCCTAAATGATGATGCATACTTACACAGGCATATTGCAAGACTCTTCCAGTCTGCGTATATGCAGTACACTTGAACGTAATATCTGTAAAGCAAATTGGCATATTCAGAAAGGAAATGCATGAAGTTAGAGGTAAAGCTGCTACAAATGATGCTTTATGACTGGAAATGTGTTTGGACAGTAGCACAAATATTCACATTTACAAGAATTCTCTTCTGCGTCAGGGTGGGTCAAGGGTGTCGGTTGAGTCTTCCCATACAAACCAAACTGAACATGTTTTTCTCCAAGTGATATTTTCTCGCAGTCCACACTTATCTGGAGACTTGCTGCATGAAATAAATTAACTTAAAATCAACAGACTTAGAGGAATCTTTAGCCTATGAGCACTTCCCTTCTCTTGGGATGTATCAGATATTCATCGCTTGTGTGGAAGCAGCAACCATACAGATGGAATCTTTAAAAAGGAGGTTATATAAAGGTGGACTCTGTAGTACCTCTCTCCTTGTAGGACCAGTGAGCTATTGTGAAGCAGGAGGAAAGTCCTTTGCTGGAAGACTGCCCAGGAATATAAGAAATGGTCCAAAGTTATAAATGAACAAATGACGACAAAGAGGGAATTATTAAATTAGAAGATTCAGCATCGTGTAAGCACCTCTCTTCTTTGTACTGCATAGATAATATCTAAAAGCTAGTCTCAATGCCAAAAGGTTTGCAATCTTAAAGATGAACTGGGCCGGATTCCTGTTTAAACTAAACCCTTTTATACCACAGAGAAGCTGCAAATGTAACGTAGACCCACTTTGGGTATCACCTCAGAGGTTGATGGTGGCCTTTGTAATGAATGAAAATCACTCCATGAAAAGACTTCTACTGTTCAGGAAGAATGAAATGGTGGGGTTATTTTTTTCAAGCATGATGTTTTAAGAAAGGTATACCTGCAGTACTTGGCAAGGGGATGTAAGAGAAGGGAAAACTGTGAGTTGTAGCAACTAATTTTGCAGCTAAGGCAGCAGGATCTGCAGTCGATAGTGCCCTATATGCATGGGGCCCAATTTTCTTTTCTGTCACCAGGCATGCTGTTGTTTACACCTGCGCTGAAAGGTGGTTATACTGATTGGGAGAGGCTGATCATTTCTGTGGCCCAATGTAACTGGTGAGACAGTGAAGTGCAAAATTTACCTGCAAGCTGCTGATAAAGTGTCCCTGTGCTTTGCAGTCTCTCCAGATCCACTGGAGAGACTAATGTATGCAGTTACAGCCCATCTCTGGGGAATTTCTTTCTTACAGAGATGTTTGATTTTGTAACTGAAGTGACTGTCCTACTGTCTTGCGATAAGACATTGTTTGAAATATAAATTACTTTGACTTTTCTGTCGTTATATACCATAAAGTGTAATGTCAGCTTCTCCGTGTAGAATAAGAAGCAGTTTTTCATTCCTTTGGAAACTTCTTAAGATTTCAGAAATGCTCCTGCTCTCTTTTTGGCTTGTCTAAGCAGTGAAAAAATTGGAAATAAGAATGGAGTTCCTAGAATAGCCAGCACCTGTGATAGTGTAGATCCTGATATGGCCCTCGTGCCAAACTGAGGAGAGAGCAGAGGTGTGAAGCAATTTGCTTGTTCTTGAGGCAGTGCACTGCATATCAAGAGATCCAGGGCTTTGTCTCAGTCTTTCCCCTTAATAAATTCTATCCTAGAGCAAAAAAACTTTGTCAAACAGGGCATGATCCTATGGAAATTTCTGTTTTACCAAATGGGCATTTTCCATTGCAGACCATTCATACTCAGCATTCATTTTACATTGCAGCCTAAACAACTCACTTGCCTTTCAAAGTGGAAGCTAGAGGAGCGCTATTGATTGCTTAGCTGAGCAGGTTGAATATGATCTGCAGCCTCCTCTTACACATTGATTCCTTGTCTCTTTACTCACTGCTTCCTGAATGTCACTGAACTGTGAGAGGCCTGCTAAATGGACAAAAATATTGATTTCTTTTCCCCTTCTTTTATTTTTGAAAGCTCCTTATTTACCAAGCACTGAACTAGTATCAGGAAAACAAAAGGTCACAAAATAAGGCAGATGCAAGTCAGTTCTTTCTTTTTTTTTTTTTTTTTTTTTTTTTAAATATGAACTTGGTTGAAACACGAGTTCTTTAAATTGTGTTTCCATCAAGAAAGGTTAATTGCCTGGCTGGAACCTTTGAGTGCAGGCTGTTCACCTTCATATTTTACTATTGTCTGATTGATGCTGAATTTCTGGGGCAGTTTCCTAAATGGCCATACCTCTGGTGTTACGATTTTCAGTGGTTTTTGCAGAGAAGTTAGTGAGCAGCCCCAACTATGCTGGGATTTGCTGTGCAAGGCAATCAGTAGCAGTCTTTTGTCAGAGTTTAATGGTGTAGTATTTTGTCCCTGTTTTGTTCTACTGGGAGCGTGACACTTTGCAATACTGTGTCCAGAGAGAGGGGGAAAAAAGTTCAAAGAGCACAAGCTGGAGTCAAGTAAAACTGACAAGACATCCCAAGAGGGATGGCTGGGGACAGCATAAGCATCCAGAGGCTTTAGTATTTGCTGATGGTCTATGTAAACTTAGAAGTGTTTGGGCAGGCAAATGGAGCTGGTTAGAGAAAGTGGAAAACTAGAACTGGTCCAGAACATCTAACTAAGTGTAACAAGTGAAAAAAGCAGCAGGTCCTTGATATCCAACGATGCTGTTTCAACTAGTAACAAAACAAAAAAGTAACAGCAAGGTAATGGGGTGGCTAAGAACAATGAAAAATGGACATATTTTACAGTGGACGTGACTTCTAGAAATCAAAGCAATTCTCATGCTGTCTATGCTTGTCATGAAAATAGCCTTTAAAAATATATAAAATGAGAGCGATAGAAGTATTTTGATGGAAAGAGATGCATTTTTACTTTCATGGAATCTTTCAAATTGAAAAAAAAATTCTTCCTCTGTCCTTTGCTTAGAAATGGCAGGGAAGATTGTGTTGATAAACTTTAAAGTTTCAAAGGACTTGTGCTTTAACAGCTGCTACGTCTTTGCTGTAGTGACTCTAACTGTACCTACCAAGGAGTGGCAAGATAGCTTGGAGGAAGGGTCCCCGTACAGAAAACTCCACAGAGATTAGTGGATACAGGTAGAAGAGGCACTTGGAGACTGTTATGAATAATCCACCAGAGACAGCTATGGCAAGCAAGAGGGACTTGTTGCTATGTATGGAGAGAGCCATGCAAACCTTTGAAAGTTATTAGCTTGCTTGAGAGGAGCAGTTGTCATTTGATTAATAAGTATTGGATGGTCAGTGACACTCACAAGCCCCCTGACATCCCTGCTTATTCTTTCTGGGCCTTGAAACAGGCTCAGGAAGTTTGAAATCAAGCAGATGGAGCCAGCTATGTCAAGCCAAAAGGCATCAGTTTTCTGCATTGCTGTGGCTGGATGGAGTCTAGCAGCCTGTCGTGGTTTAACCCCAGCCAGCAGCTAAGCACCACACAGCCACTCACTTGCTCGCTCCCCCTGCAGTGGGATGGGGGAGACAATCACAAGGGTAAAAGTGAGAAAACTTGTGGGTTGATATAAAGACAGTTTAATAGGTAAAGCAAAAGCTGTGCATGCAAGCAAAGCAAAACAAGGAATTCATTCACTACCTCCCGTCAGCAGGCAGGTGTTTAGCCATCTCCAGAAAAGCAGGACTCCATCACGCTTAACAGTTACTTGGGAAGACAAACACTGTAACTCCGAACGTCTCCCCCTTCCTCTTCCTTCCCCCAGCTTTCTATGCTGAGCATGACATCATATGGTCTGGAATATCCCTTTGGTCAGTTGGGGTCAGCTGTCCCAGCTGTGTCCCCTCCCAACTTCTTGTGCCCCTCCCCAGCCTCCTCACTGGTGGGGTGGGGTGAGAAGCAGAAAAGGCCTTGGCTCTGTGTAAGCACTGCTCAGCAATAACAAAAACATCTTGACATTATCAACACTGTTTTCAGCACAAATCCAAAACACAGCCCCATACTAGCTGCTATGAAGAAAATTAACTCTATCCCAGCCAAAACCAGCACACAGCCTCACCACCCTAGGTTATTGGTTCAATAGCAGAAATGAGCTGTCCCTATTGCCATTTAAAAGTGATTCAGTTTTGGTTCATCTGACTTTAGTTATGGTTCAAGTAGGTCTGTACTTTCTTTTTGCTAGTGAGGAGGGTCAGCATTATTCATTTTATTTTGTAGTGGAGAGTCACACAAAACTTGGTTACTTTGGGCCTTTAACAGAAATGTAGAAGAATGTGAGATGGGTGCTCCTCTCTGACATCTTCAGAGCTTACCAGCAAGCAGCTGTGGGACAATACAGGTGATGAGTGTGTACTCTGTGAATGGGATCAATGTTTCCCTGATAGATATATCTCTTTTATGTTACATGGATGGAGTGATAGTAAAATTAAATGTCTTTGTGTTTACTTAGAGCGAAATCAGAGGTGAAAAAGACGCACTCACTCATTAACTCTGTACAAGGTTTAGGAGCAGATGGATGAGACCCCAAAAAGCTGCTATAGGTGCATGATATCCCATTCTCATTACTTTTTAAAGAGAGTTAGGTGTGCAGATCACTCTGGCGCACTTGAACTTTTCTGCCTCCATCTTTTGGTGTCACCATGTTTCTTTGGATATCAGAAATTAATGATAGCAACAGTTAGGACAGGTTTCTGCTAGCTGAAGGTGGTTTATTTGACAATGCTTTTGTGCATCTGGACACTGTTCCAAACCACCTTTATGGGAGACTGATCTTCAGTACAATTCATAGGGCCTAAGTCCAACCACCAGCCTGACTTCTTCAAAAATACAGGCTATCAGTTTATAACTTCTTACTTCACCTTCTGGAACAGACCTGTGTTGACCCTGAGGCTTTAGAGAAAAAAGAACCACTACTTCCTTTGGTTGATCATCTCACTGCTATGTTGTTTTTTTTAAAAAAAAGTCATGCCTACTAGATTTTATCAGAGGGACTGCCTTTTTTCCTCTGGAATTTGGCCTGAATTATCCTGTTCTGAAGTTCTTGATTCTTGAGATTGGGGTTGTGTGTACTGTTCCACTTTTGTGCACCCGCTGGTATAATTTAGTAAATCTGTCATTTATGCTCAATATAACAGAGTCATTTAACTGCAGAAGCTCACCAGTACAATTAACCCTGTTCTGTCAAAACGAGGAGCTGATTATCTTGGCATTCACAGGAGCATAGAGCACAGTTAGAGTGCTGCCATTTCTGGCCCTCCCGGAGCAGTATTGCAGTCAATTGATTATTTTGTTAATTCGTTCTGCATCAGTATCCTGCTGGTTTATTATCATCCAAGTGACTTTATGCACCATGCATAAGTACAAGTATATTAAAAATCAATACTTGAACCTTTATTTCTTGTAAAGATCTTATCATCCGTGGGCTAACTTCTTTGATGTATGACCTTCATTCTGATTACAACACTGCTAGTAGCTTTTACGTGATTTAGTCGCATGCTAATAAAGTAGGTGCTCAGATTTTGTTCTTTACTTAATCCTGTATCCTAACAAGAAAGGAATAAGTGAATTAAGAATGAAATAAACAAAAGGCTGTTATTGCTGATAAATAAGCCTAATTTTGAGACAGTAAACTTCATGCTATTTTAGTAAGAAAATCTTGTTCCTTCACTATGTTCTAATAAGTATCATGCTTCACAGGCTCGAATCACTTAGAGATGCTATTATCAGCAGCCCGAGTCTTATGAATGCTGTTTTTCCTGCTTCAGTTAGAGAAACAAGTATTTAAAAGATGGCATGAGGTTGCATTGGATTGAGGGCTGGATTCCAGGTCTGAACTTGACACAAGTACATGGGATTATGGCTGTTATAAGATCAGAGTATTTTCCAATGATTTGCTAGCATTGCACATGCAGAGATGTTCTCTCGTGTATGTGTTTTTGAAACATTACTTGTGACACAATTCTTCATGCATTTGTGTTACTGATGTCACAGGGAGGCCTGCTGCTCTTTAAGAAGAAAACCATAAGATAGAAGCAGAATCATATGCGGTCCCTCTCCTGATCTAAGACTAGATATGAAAGCACAAGTTCCCAGGTCTGGAAAAACACCATTTTTCTAATGTAGATACCCAGTTGGCCAGAAGACTAGGATTCTCCCAAATCAGCTGTCTGCAGCCCTAAATGGGCAGTTCTCCACTCAAATAATTGGATTGGCATCATCCCTTTCCAAGTTTGTTCTATTGGGGATTTTTTTCTGGAATATATGGATGTTATCTGATCTTGGGATCATTGCTTTCTAGACACATTTTCTTCAGGAGAAAGGCAAGTTCTTACCTCACACTGGCTAAGATCCATATACAAGGCAACTGAATGAGGCGATTTGTAGCTTATGTGAGGAGCTACCAAGGCCTTACACAAGCCTTTCACCTCATTTCATGACAGAAATGCCTAATCTTTTCTGTATGCAATTGTATGAGTTACCATCACTTGCGAATGTGAGGAAACCCCCCTTGTTTCTGTGGTGAAAAAGAGGCCTTGGAATTTCTGACACTGTTACATCAGTGGATGTTTAACAACCTGTATGCCTTTTGTCCATGTGAAATACCCAGAAAACAGCCTACAGAGTGGTTTTAGTTCAGAGAAGGTTATACCTCCTTGAGGGGTATATTTCCTTGTCTCAGGAAATTATAATATAATGCAATAAAATCGAAAAAACAAATTATATTTTATTGTGAAGATGGAACAAATCAGACAAATGAGATGATCCTGAAGAGGGAAACCAGCCTGTGCTATTTCTGCAAATTGCTCCCCCACTTCCTCCAGGTTGTCTTAAAGAAAAGCCAGGGCTCCTCAGCATTGCTTTTTAATTAGTAGAAATCCTTTTGTACTAAATCGTAATTCAGTGCCTTAATGCAGCAGGTCCTGCAGAGCCTGCAAGCTTGCGTGGGAGCACAAATATATGAAATCTTTTTCTCTGGCATCCCTCTAAGTGAGGCTTGGCTTCTGTTCATAATTATTTTCTGTGGTGACAGCTTGGGGTTTGCAGTCGCAAGCAGGGAGGCAGGGGTGGTAACAGAGGAAGACATAATGACAGGTGATTGCTCTGTTGTCTCCATGGCATCACTGAGCCTTATTTTAGAGCTATCAAACAGTGTGCTTATACCTTTCTTTACTCTGTACAGGTACCTCAGGCCACTAAGTATACCTAGTATGGGTCCTACTTAATCACTGTCCTCTTTCCAGCTTATTTGGTATTAGGTTTTTTCTTTATTTTCAATCTGCTCTGCTTTTAATGAACCTGCACAAGTAATGGAAACACAGGTATAAATGAAAGCACCTACCAATTCAATATTTTATCATTTAGTACCTTTAGTTAAGGAGCTAGAATTCATACAAGTAAATTTTTAGAAACATTTGATGCTGCCTTTTCAGGGCATGTTGCCCCATCCTGCTCACTATGAATTGGTATTGGGTTTTCAGGGTTATAATGAAGCAATATAGCTGTGAGGAAAATAGCTTTTAGCCTCCATCAGTTAGATCCCAGTTTCATCTCAGCCTTAGGCACCTCACTGAGCACTGTCTTTTGAGGCTCCTGCTTTAATTGAGACAGAAGGACACCTCCAAGAATGACTCAACTAACCTAAGATCTGATTTAGCCTTTGGATGAATTTCTCCTCTGTTGATTTTGACTGACATTATATGAGTTACTGCAACACAGTGGTGTAACTCCTTTATATATTTTTTTAATTAAATGCTGGAACTCTTCATGCTATCTTGGTTCCAGGTGTTAGGCTAAAGAGTACAAAAAGAGTATGCCAAACTTGACAGCACTTCTGCAAGGTCTGGGAATATGTTAGCACATATTATGACTCCAATTACAACCCTTCAGTGGTCTCCTTTAGGAGTGCTCTTTTACATGGGTACAAATAAGATGATTATGGTCTGACATTTGTAATTCCTGCCTCCAAAGATATTTGTGTGTCTAACTTTTCTTATTTTCTACAGTGCTTACTTAAATGCTTTTGTGGATTTGCTGTTTATAAAGAAAAGGATGTCTAAAAAGTACAGCTACTTGTGTTTCATAACCAGTATTTTTATATCTTGCACTTTAGCCAGTGTGGTCAGTTTAGTGGCTTCTTTGCCATTTAGTTTTTCTTGCCAGTGTATTTATTTACCACTTTTTTATTGCAATGATAATCCCTGAAAGTAGATTGCTTTACAAGACGTGTTTTCGAGACCCTCAGGAGTATGATGAAAGCACACAATGCCAGATTTTTTTCTCCCAGCAAATATTTTTGGCAGGAGAGGCTATCTAATACTCTGAAAATGCGCTGGAGAAAAATCTGAAAAAGTAAAAGCGTGGTTGAGACCTGCATCCTCATTTTATCAAATGCCTGCAGCTTGGAACAGTGGCATACTGGGAATTAAATAGTTTTAGCTTCCAATAAGAACAATGTTTTGATTTTGGTGGCAATGAAGAAGTATGGCAAGAACCATGATAATAATGATGCTGGAATAGGGGCTCTTTCTTATGCAGATTGTTGGGTGTCTAAAACATGTTCAAGCTGTAGCTTTTCTCCAGATAGGACGCTTCTGGTGTCTCTCCCCCATGTAGCCATTGTATTAGTCCTGGAGCTCTCTACCTCTTTGCAAATTTTGGTTGAAATCAGTCACCGGTTTAGAAGTTGCAAATGAGTGACACAGACACAAGTAGAGTGATTTCATAATCCTTACATCTCACGAAAACAAGGCTAAAAAAATCTTTGTATATGTGATTAACAATGTTGAGCTAAAGATGTAAAAATTAACCCTTCCAGGTAAGGAAAGCCGTGCAACAGGAAGGCTTCAGCAGAAGGAAGCGAGGATATAGAGAAATCAATGACATTGACATCAACATGAATGATCCTTTATTTACAAAGCAATGGTACCTGGTAAGTTTTGAAAGAAGATCACAGTAATCATAAATAAATAACTGACATTCAAGCTATTCTGTGCTGTTGCAGTGTTTTGCAAGAGTTCTTTCCAAATATGTCACAAGAACTTGGGAATGGATCCAAGGCTCGGTCCTGTTGGTTTTAACTGTACTTCTTTTATGCTGGGAAGACCCAGCACATTTCAAGAGCTAAATTTCATTTCAGTCAACGGAAAGATCCTTAGAAGGCTTGAAAGAGAACTGTATTGGTATCCTGTGGGCATTCCTGGTGTGCTGATGTGACCCCTAAAACTGCATATGAATCATGTCTTTGAGCTGTTGCCAGGTAAAATATTGTTATAGAATTATAACAAAAAGTTCTAGTGTATTGGCTAGGAAAAGTTGAGGTTTTTCTTTTCTTATGGAGATTTGAATATTAATTGATTTTCTTCTGTCAAAAGCAGAACAGCTGAAAACTGATGAGTTTTGGCTTAAGCTAATGTCAAAAGAAATTAATATTTTGCTAAATCATTTCATTTTTAATGTGTCATATTTTATAGGGTGAAGTCTTTAGTCATAAAAGAAAAACTAAATTTTTACATTGAAGTAGCCAAAATGGTATTTTTCTATTTAAAAGGTTGATAAAGTAATTTTGGTCAGTTTTAATGTTGCAACCTATTTATGATGAAATACTTAGTAACTGCAGTAACTGCAGTACTGCCTTGTTAACTTAAGAAGGGTCTTTTTGCTTAAGAATAGTGTTTCTTATTCTCTTTCCTTTTAATCCATTTCTTATGTTTTATAAATCCATCCAATATGGCTGGTTTTTTTTCTTAAGACAAGAGTTTTCAGATGAATGAGGGCACATTAGCATGGATAGGACTTCATCCTTGATGAGATGATAAACTAAAGTGTGGATTAATTCACTTCTTTCTGGTACTTCAATTAAAATGTTGCAGTGATAAAAATAACAAAATTTTTATGAAGCTATAGATTTTTCAGATTCTAAAGTACACTAAAATGTGTTTTAAAATGAGATGTGTCTGACACAAAATTGAAAATATTTGCATCTGGAACAGCAAAAGCCATATTATTTTTCCTATGGAACTTGAAAAATTTGTGAATGAGGTTGGTGAACATAAGGAATGCCTGAAGATGCAGGGGGTTGCCTGTACTGCAGAACCATAGAATCACACGCACACACAAGGTTGGAAAGGACCCTTGAAGTTCATCTAGTGAACTTTCCTGCTTAAAGAAGGGCTAACTCGGTTATCAAAGAAATTGTTTCTGGTACTAAACCGAGTGGTCATGAGTTTCAGTAGATCCCTGCTTTCAAGAAAAAAGCATTTCCTGCTTACAAAAAAGTCCTCTGTAAAATCCATTGGTGTAACTTTTTACTGGATTGACCCACTGCCCTGACATGCTTAAGTAGAAAAGCCCTTTTTTAGGTCCAAAAGATGCAGTGTTTAACCTAATCTTATAAATCACAAAGAAGTGAATTTACCCAGGGTTCATTTTTTTTGTGTTTTGTTTTTTCTTTTTTTTTTACTGCTGCATTATTGCCATAGATATGATTATGTACAGATGTGCACTCCAAAGCAAATGGGATATATTTTGCATACCAAAGATACATGCAAAAACGTAAAGCAAAATTCAGTAGCTGTGGAAATGTGTCTGTCAAGTAAAAAAAGCTATTCTTCTTTTTCACTGATGTATTAGATTAACACTGGTCAAGCAGATGGGACTCCTGGACTTGACCTTAATGTAGCTGAAGCATGGCAGCTGGGATACACAGGGAAGGGAGTAACCATAGGAATTATGGATGATGGTAAGTGAAGACTGAGTGCTAATTTAGTATTTTTAAGTAGCTTTTTCCATGTAATCAAAGTCAAAAAAAGATTAAAAAGTAATAATGGATTGCTTGTAGTGGTGAGACTACCAGCCTCCTTAAAGACTTTGAGATCTTCAGGGAAAACGTGTTATAAAGACTTCACTAAGGATACTGAAGCATGGATATCCAAGCATTAAAAGTAGTTTGCAATTATCGCTCAGATATCTTCCAGGGCTATAAAGGCCATTAAGCCAAAGGAAAGACTCCCTTTGACTTCTGCAGGCACTGACTGGGGGAAGTAATTGCTGTGCAAAAAATACTTAAGAAAACACTCTCTGGGTTACATTATTCTCAAAGTCATACTTGACAGCTGAAATAATTAAACACTTTCATGCTGAATGTCAATAAAGACCTGCATATTAAATGTATTACTAATTTGAGGCTAAGTTCAGGGAAGATGAAGATAAAAGGTACAGTTGCAGTCACAGCTGTTCTACTCATGGGTTCCTTGCTGAAGTACAGGAATTCTGTGCAGTCTCTCAACGCTTTTCTTTGGGCTAAATTTTGAATGTTTTCCTTTTATGGTGACTGAATAATATTAAAAATAAATAAATAAAATGTCTGGATCCCCATATGTTTTCTAGGATCAACTGAGATCTGTCCTCACTTACTTCTGTTCCTCATCTGCTTACTCCTAAGACAAGGTTTTTGTGGAAGTAGGAAGATAGACTCAGACACCTGTATATTGATGAGAGATCAATCTCACGTGAAAGATGCTCTCTCGTGATGTCATGAGAAATCACAATTTCACTGATCCCACAGAGGCAGGACTAGCTTTCAGAATAGCTAGGCATGGCTGTGATGGGCGTGATGACAAACGATTTGAGCTTCAGGTCAAATAAAGCTGTTGGCCCATCAGATACAGCTTTTAGAGAAGGGAGTAATTTGCCTTATATTTACTTCCAGTAACTCTGGAAGAGAGCACCTGAATAACATGATTCTTCATTGAGACTTTTGTTGTCCACCTACCATTTGGATCAGTAAGGCTCTCCGCAGATACAACGGTCTCTTCGTGCAAATGTAGTGCTAAGTACCCTACATAATAGGAGGTAATCACTTCATCAGAATAACTACGATAATACGACATTCTCCTTGCAGTTAAAATTGAGCATATAATAGTGTGGTGGTTGGAGACATGGGGCAGAGTAATGATCAAAATGTAACATGAGATTGGTGGCCATTTCTTTGTATGTTTTAACTGGATATATAATGGGACAGGTTATCCCATCTGAGTGTAGATGTGCTGCTTCTGTTACACCATCCACTGGGATTTGTATATTTGCCATATGTAGAAAGATACCATGCATTAGAACGAGTATATTTCATACCACTGCCCTGTTACAGTCTTTAGCACACTACCAAGGTGCAGAGCCTATGCTCAGATATTTGCTGAAATTGTCTAATCCAATATTAAAAGTTCTCTTTCATACACAAAATCCAAAATGTTTGCCTTGGTGATCTCCCCAAGTTTAGTTTAGGTAATTTTCTGTCTACTTAGTTTACGATTTTCCGTGGTTAAAAATACTCATTTTTATATCCTGTATTGATCCAGTGCTTACTGATCTTGTTAGTTTTGGTATGCTTTGAGATGATAGAACTTGTATAAAGATAAATTGTGATTTAAACTAATCTTAATAAGTAAATATGATCTAGTCTACAAAACAGCTCAATAAATTTTGTCGCTGAGCTCACCTTTTCAATTGGCACCTGGTTTTTGACATAAATGATTGAAAACTCCTAGCTGGGACTGCATCAGTAATGGTACACCAGTTTAAAAGTCCACATTTAAAAACTGGAATCTCACTTCAGTCAGTTGCATTATTTGCCATGATCATTTTCTTATGGTTGCAAAGGAATCTTGTTTTGTTCTGTGATTATTAGAAAATCTTTTTTGAAGCTCTTAACCTTTGCTTTCTGTTTTGTCATTATCTTATTGCAGGAATTGATTATCTACATCCTGATCTTGCATCAAATTATGTAAGTACCTGCTGACCTTTCCTGTAAAATGTGGATTTTCTTGTTGTTGTAGTCCCTCTGCTACAAAATTTTAAATAATGAGTGGAACAACAGTACAACTGAACTGCTGATCTTACAGATGATACGTTTCACACTGAAAGAAGCAGACTAAAAATGGGACTGCCTGTGCAAGGAATGGAAAGGTGACAAGGCTCTTTGTGGAGGAATGACAGTGCTGCCTCACATTAAATAAGCTGCAGCTTGCAATATTGGATTTAGGACAGAAATGAGTAACCTGGGAATTGGCTCTAAATCCTGCTATTAAGATGCAGAATGCACCTGTCACTTGGAGGGCCACAGAGCTGTGGGCTGTGGTAAGGCATGTATTAGCCTTTGAAACCTCCAGGAACAGCTTAATTCCTTTATAACAGGTGATTTGATGCAGTACTTCAAAGCATGTGCAGGGCAAATTGTGTATTCTCAGCACACAGTGTGTCAATTGATTGTTCCTCAAACCTATCTCAGGCTTCAGACCTTTGGACTAGAGGATTTTTATCTTTCTTAATTCTTCTGGGCTCTCCTCAACCCCCCATGGACACTAGCACTCCTGTCTCCAGGCATCTACAAGGGCTCCCAGCACCCATGGACTGTGGGTTGCCTTTGTGGTACGCTGGTCTCACCCCGTGCTTGCGGCAGTCTGTTGGGCAATGGGCGTCAAGAAGCAGTGGCTCCTTGCCAGGGGGACTGCAGTGTCTCTGCTTTAGGTCTTGCTATTCTCCTGCAGTCAGTGGCTTCCTGAGGGAAGCCCAGGTTTCTTCAGCTAAGCAGTGTGGTTTAGTTTGCAATTGCAATTAAATGAAAAGAAGGAACAAAGACAATGCGAAATTTTGGTAAAAACATGAGCCATTCAGATAGAACAGCTCCAAAATGAGAAAGACAATTATTTTTACGTACTTCCAATTTGGAAAATAATAACGCGCAGGATGAAAATCTATTTGTTGTTGCAAGTAGCAAAGCACATTTGGTGGAGAATAAATGGATATAGAAGGTGTTTACTTTGGACAAGGAATTTGGAAAATAGCTGACCGCAGAGGTAAAGTGCAGGATAGCCAGTTTCACTTCTTATGAACTGATTTAATAACTTGATAGCGGCTAATTAAACCCTGTGCCCTGACTGCAAAATTCTCTCCCAAGGGAATAACTCAGTAGGATGTTCCCATAAATTGATACAAATAAAGAAGTTTGTAAAAGGCAGCCTTTTTCTTTGCAGGAATTGTCCTCTGTGTGTATGTTCTAGCATATGATCTGGGCAAAGCACACACTCTTTACTCACTTTCCAGCAGCAGGTGTGGACAAAGTATGTGGGAATATTCTGGTCCTAAAAATCATGTTTCAAATAAACAAGCAAAAGGTCTGTACACCATATCTGATACAATGTCAAATAGGAACAGTTCTGTTGTTAACAGTGAACCTAAGATCACGCCCAGAAACCAAAAATAGATTTCTCAGTAATACAATGTTTTCTCTTTTAATTCTAAAAATATTTTCCATTTGATGGATAAATATTTGTCAGGCTTAGCAGAAATGTATTGGTTTTAGAGTGGCAACAGTGAGTATTCTAGAAATTAATGGAAAATGACACAGAGAATGAGAATGCACAGACACGCTGCTAGAAATCAGAAAATAGTAGAGCAGGGGAGAAATCTGAGACTTCCGAAAATAAATATTGGGGTGAAAACTGGAGAAGAAAAGCTGTCTGGGCATGGGGACAACAAACCTTTTAATGGCAGTCACAAAAGACTTGTGAGGAGACTGATCTTGAGATGAGAATCTGAAAAGGTTTGTGTAGGAATGATTTTGTCCAAGCAAGGAGCTGTCCAGTAGTGGAGCAATGATCAGGCTGTGGAGGGACAAAAGAAGATTGTCAATGCAAAATGTAGAATTAGGCATGGCTTGTGCAGGGCAGATCAGTCGCCAAACACAGGGGAGAAAAGACTGAGGAAGACAGTCATTAAAGGAGCAGCAGAAGCCCCATCTGAAAGATCAGTCTTAAAGGAGATACCACCCCAATGCTTTCAATGCAGAAATACAAAAATATGAGC
This sequence comes from Harpia harpyja, assembly GCF_026419915.1. Classification (NCBI taxonomy): domain Eukaryota; kingdom Metazoa; phylum Chordata; class Aves; order Accipitriformes; family Accipitridae; genus Harpia; species Harpia harpyja. The sequence continues at coordinate 56,963,229 of NC_068943.1, forward strand.
TATCACATGAAATCTGTGGTTCTAGGCTGTCACAGCACGGGGGGGGGGGGGGAAGCTTGAGTTTAAATTGTTCTTATCTCAACCCACAAGTTTTACTTTTTTTACTATTCTCCTCCCCATCCCACTTGGAGGGGGGAAGTGAGCGAGCAGATGTGTGGTGCCTAGTTGCTGGCTGGGCTTAAACCACAACAGTAGTTCATCTTTATTGCCTAAGGTTCACTTTTAATTCCATGCTGAATATACCAGAGGACGCAGGAAGGAAACATGCTGATAAATCAGCACGTTATATGCAAGGTAGCTAGTAAAAGGGTAAACTTGGTAACCAGTAAGAGGTGCTGGTACCTCCTCACACAGAGCTGGCTGCAGTTGCTGTGTCTGAGAGGTGGCTGGCTGAAGGGCAAAGTTGACTCCTGCTCCCGCTGCTAAAATCTGCCATTTCTTCCCTGGCCCGAGTACAGCACAGCAGTTGCAGGGCTTGGTTCATTTGCACTTTGCTTTTCCTCCTCTCGCTGCAAGGCTGTGTAGGCCTCCTTAAGTCCTAGGAGATCCTGCTCTGACAGCAGCTACTGTGTCTCAGAGACTGTGGGGGCCTTTTCTCCCAGTAGGTAGTAATTTGGGCATGAACTAAAGACAAGGACTTAAATTCAGCTGAAGGAAAGATCGGTTTAGATGTAAAAATGCAATGAAATGAGTCTCTTAAGGAACGAGTTGTTAACTCACTTCAGGCTGGCGTAGCAATTGCAGTGACCTTTGTATAATTCCTATACCACGTTTGGTGTTTCACGACATTTGCACTTTGGGGCAGCTTTCTCTTAAGTTATGTTGTTTATTTTTAGGAAATTAAAAGCCTACAGCTTATGTTTCTCAAGTGTGTAAATGCCTGCATACCCTGGCAATGTCTGCACATCTTGCTTGGAAAATTGGGAGCAATTAGAAAGTCTCTCAAAGGTGGTGGTTTTGGCACTTGAGCACTTTTCAAGTACAAAATCTTGGCATTAGTTACTCAGTTTAATTTGGCTTTTATGTTTTTGACTTGCTGGTTTTCTTGCTTGAATAGTTTAATGGGGGTTAGCACTTAGACAAAATAGAGGGTCAAGGAAGAGAAAGAGCTTTCTAAAGAAAAAAAAAAACAATTTGTCCTAAAAATTGCTGAACTATGACCTATCATGTAGAGTGCACTTCTATCCATATTTTTCTTTGCAGTTTCTGAGTTTTACCGCCTGAATCATCCATTTGTCTTTTTAATGCACTTTATATACATGAGAAGGAGTGTGCCTGCTCACAGGCTGGATGGACTGCTCTCCCAGCACCCCCTCCCTGCTTCCTGCAGTATAACTACTTGCTTTTCTGGGACCAGGGGGTTATGGCAAAGCTGGAATTTTCCATTCTGCACCGTGAATGCAAAGAAACTCATTGTCAAATGATCCATATTTTCTTCCAAGCCTTGGAAACCCTGCAGAGGTTCAGCCTTCAGGAAATTATTTTTTTCCCTGCGAAGAGAGCCCTTCATTATGAACTGATAATTAAAAGCTGAAGCCTAATGTACTCCATGGTTTTCTTTCAACTCAGACTGTACATACAAAGCCAGCAATTTTCAGGACTGAGTTCTCCAAGGTACAGCATCTGAGTGAGAAAAGAAAAGTGAAGTAACAAGGGCTGCATATTAGCTATGCCTAAAAAAAAAGGAGAACAGCAGCTGCAGGGGGTGTACGTTACAAATTTCAGTACATGGTTTTAAAGAAAAACCTAAGAGAGCAAATGTTGTGCCACGAACAGAAACATAAGCTGATCTGTCTCTTGTATCAGTTTGTATTGCAGTACTTTTATAGTTGGACAATGTCTGCTGGTGAAGGTGAGTGTAGTTGAGTTATCCCATTTACAGCAGCAGGGAGCTGATCATCTCATGTAAGTGGGTTTGTCCCTGATTAGCAGTAGTGAGGAAAATCAGGATCCCACCAAGAGACTCAGGCCAGGAGTAGAAAAATTGCTGGTTTCATTCGGTGTCTGAACTCTGCCTGAAGCTGAAAGCTTGTTTAAAAAAACTGGGGAGGGAGAGAGTACAAGACAAACATTTACCATGGGAAAACTGGAGGTGACTATGTGAATAGGTAACTTTTTTACAAAGTACTGTTACATGTAAAATGAGAATCATGCCGCAATTCTTAATAATAGTAATATAACATATTCAGATAAGAAAAAAAGATTTTGAAATCTGTGGAATTACACAGATGTAATGTGCACAAACAAACATGCAGTCATCCTAGCAGTGCTTCATTGCTGTCCTTCCCCTAACTTTTTCTGGTTTTTCTTCTCTGTAACATGTGTCTTTATGGTACAACCTTATGTTCTGTCTTCCAAGGTCCTTACCAGCTGTCACTCAAGCTGTACGCAGGAAAAGGTTTGCTTAGCAAAAAAGGCCATATGTAAGGAATGAGGGAAGACTTTCTGGAGTTACCCTGGGGTTAATTGAAGTTTTCTGTCATCCACCATTTCTTATTCAAATGTAAACAGCAGGTGGTCTTACCTGTCTTCTCTTTCCACTTTGGCAAAGTGTCCAAACACAAAGCAGTCTCTCTCTCACAACTTTTGGTAACTTTTCACCAGCTAAGATGATAACAGCTCCCCCTGCCTTGCTGAGAGGCAAACAGAAGCATATTTTTGGAATAATTATCTTATCACATAAGCAGTGAAATGTTCTAATTCTGTTATGAGCTGCAATTTCCATTGTTTACTATAGGAAGAAAACATCATTGAATAATCTTGACAGCCACAAAAGAAATAAGGAATAGTCCAGGCAATAAATCATACACTGCAATATATGCAGTGAAGCTTAGCAACAGCATAAAGGATCTTCTTTCTTTTAGAAAGTCTGTGTTTCCTTCCTTAGCATGAATTCTGAGTATGCCTTGGCATCCTTGCATGCTGCCCAGAGGACCGGCAAGTTGTTCTGGAGGCCATGAGCCTGATCTCAGTGATTTACCAGTATAAATCATCAGTATCTCCACTAAAATCACTGGGACCTAATTGTGGGGGTTTGTAAGTTGACTAAGCTCCATTGACATCTGTTGGACCATGCTGCTTTGACCCTGATGATCTGCCCCACAGAAATCCCAGCTGATGTAATTGCCCAAGCCCAATAGAGTTCACGTATAACTGATGGTGAGAAAAACATTGCCCTTCCAAGACCAAAAATCTGTTGGAAACCCTCTGAAGACCTTGAAAAGCTCCCAGTGTCTCCACACCGTAATTAATATCAGCCTAGGAGATCTACAGGAAACGTAAAGCCAAACCGTAGCAGAGTCAGGTTCATACTTGCCTGGTGTCAGTGAATGATGTCGGTTAGCTTTATGAGATCCGATTCCTACGGCATGATTTTCAAAAGATCCTGAGACAGTTACACTGCTGTTTCCTACTGCATTTCAAAGGGTTATTGAGCACATGCACTAGACACTTAATTTCAATAAACCTTTACTGCTAATACATCAAAGGTATTTTATGGGCAAACTGCGTGCTGGCCATTGTTGCTGGTACATATTTTTAGTGGCAATGTTGAAATAACACATTATCAAAAAATAAAGAACAGAATAATCTGTTTCAGATGTTCAACACATCACTAATTGGATTTTGGCTTGGTTGGTTTCATATTTTTTTGGTGTTGCTTTGGAGTTGGGTTTTTTGCTAGTAGGTTTTCTGAAATAAACACTAGCATAATTAAAAATTATCAACCAAAACCTGGGATAAATTCACAGTAGCTTCTACTAACACTGAAAATTCAGTAAGCACACTGTTTGATGGATGCTGTTAAAGCAGACTGTGGCAGAAATTTCATCAAGAAATTTTTGAGACAAAATTAAACCTCTCTTTTGCCAGGATAGAAAGATGGATGAAGTGTTTAAATGCCAGGCTGACTGATGCCTTAGCAACTGAAAGTGATGGCCTTCTGTTGGGCTGTTTATGCTGCTCAGGTGGCTTCTGGCAGCTAAGGGGCTGGTGTTAGCATTTAGAAGATGATCATTCAGGACATGCAAGACAATGAAGTTTCACTGGAATAAATTAGAGGTTACTGGGAAGAGAATGAAGTTCTCTGTTTCAGAGTTGTCAATTTTTTTCTGTTATTCTGTGCTGATCCTGATCTGGGCTCATCTCTCTGTTCTGTGCAGTCTGGTTTTTTTCTCTGAACATATGAAAGGCTGAAAAAGAGATGATGCCTTCTCTGATAAGGTCTGCCAGCCAAATAAGGTTCTCTGTGTACTTGGAAGGGTGTTCTGGGTTTGTCACATGCAGAAAAAAACATAATGGGTCCTGCAAACAGTCCTCCACTGCTCCCAACAGTAACTGTTTTGGCAGGTACATGTCACAGTGGTGCTCGTGTACTGAAGTCTAAATAAGATGACTGTACAGTTCCTCTCCTCTGCCTTATAGCTACTTAATATGAGCACTGCTTATGAGAGAGAGAAGCCATGGTGCTATGGATTTTAAAAGGAAATGTCAGTATCTTCTTACTTCATGAAAGATAAAACTGTTTTGTAATCATAGATGTTATCCCAGCCTTCTAGCTTTCAACTCAATTAAAAAGATGGAACAGCAAAAAGAATTTGAAGACTGTTTCTCCTCTGGATTATTTCGTATAGCCAGAGGGCATAGAAAGAGCCTTTTTCTGCAAAGGAGGCTGCAACTTGTGAAGGAGGTGTGATTGCCTTAAGGAGAGATGATTTGTGTCACATACAGAGCTGTGTTTGCAGCTGAAAACTGGATTTCTCACACTGAAAGATAGTATGCTAACTGCTTTGCTAAAGCCCATTGGAAGAGATCTGGACCCTGAATGCTTGGCAAGTTCTGGGGCTTGATGCTTAACACCATCTGTATAGCTGGAGTTGGCATTGCTCCGCTGATGTTGGCCTCTTCAGGGGGATGCACTGATTTATACTGGCTATAAAATACCCTCAAAGTACAATTCCTTTAGAATCAGAAAGATACTAACGTATTGTAGTTGCATTTGCCTGCGATTATTTTCAGAGCAATGAATGCTGCAAAAAGTTTCCAGCTTTATTCTATATTTGAACCACCTGAGAGGGATAATCTTCCAAGTTAAATGCATGCCTGGTGTGCAAGCAATGTGAGATGGTGCCAGAGACTTGCTTTGCAAGCTGAAGACCATGCATTGTCCGCAGAGTTTTTCTCTATAATCAATGTACTTAATTAATCAGCTGCACACTGAGAAAGTGCAAGGTGGCTAATTGCTTTAATCATTAAGCAGTGGTATTAATTTTCACTTAAGACATCATCTGTGGAAAGTAAATTAAGTTGAAATGAGAAATGCACAGGGGTGGAAGAGAGCAGATAAGGACATTTCTGCATCAGTTCTGGCTGGCGCTTTTGAAATTGGCTTGTGCCTCTCTCCAGGGTTCTCCAAGTAAATTTTTTTGAAATGTTTTCTTCTTTTATTTGGGCAAGAAAAGTAGAGGAAAGATGTTAGGCCTCATTGTTTGCCATGGAGGGACCTCGTATTGCTTTGTTTTGTTTTTTTATTACCTCCCTTTCTGTAGACCAATTAGCTTTTGGAACTGGCCCGAAATCTTCTACTAGAACAATATTTTTGCTAGTAAAGATGAGTGTTTTATAAAATCAAAGTGTCCATGGGAAAATAAAAGTGAAATATTTTTATTTTGGATCAGTTCAACCTAGTTTTAAATATTTGACTTCTAGAACACGCTGAATTAAACCAGCAGCAACAAACTTCCACTCTGGTGCATAGTCCACTTGGGACAACAGGGTCGGATACACAGTCCCCTGGAGGCAGTGCACGCCATGTAATTTTAAAACCAAGTTCAACAAAATGAAATAAAGAGCTGCTGTTTCCTCAAAATGGAAATACCACATTGTGGGTCAAAAAAGGCAAAAACATTTTTGAAGATTTTTCCATTTGGAAGCTGTGTTTAATTTTCTGTTTTTCAAAGAATAGTTATTTTAACTGCTCATACTGTTTAAGACACTAACCAGTGTTGAAATCCCTCAACGGCCGTCAGCATTGAAATGGAACTTAATTAAAATTCATGCAATAGTTACAGTTTGGCTACCAAGGTATCACCAGGGAACTCTGAATTACATGGTGCATGTGGGGAACGCTAGTCCCTCACAAAGCTTCATCAAAATTTGATAGGTGTTAGGGAGAGACTTTCAGGCCCAGTGATGATTTTGGCAAGGAAAGTCTCAAACCCACTATTAGCTAGTGGGCATGCAACTGGTTTCAAAAGGAGAGTTTTGGCCAAGCCCTTTGGATAAGCCAAACTTGCAGAAGAGGAGAGCAGTGAGACATGAGGAGTCCACTTTCTTCTGCAAAACCGTAATAGACTAAATACAGTAGATAAAGATGCAGATGATCTCCAATACTTTAAACACCTCTTCTTCACTGTGCCTGTAAAATAACTTGGTTCATTTGAAATTAATTAAATTTTTTTCTGTCCTGGCACTTCATCTTGACATGGTTGGTTGCTTTGCATTGTTTGATTTTAGTTGTATGCGCTTATGTTCTCCATATTAATATTTTTCTTCTCAGTAGCTATGTAGGTGGTTAAGATATTTTTAAACGCCTGCCCTATTTCAGATTGCTTTGATTTAAATATAATGTTCTTCACTTCTGTTGCATTCCCAACAGAAGCAATAAGCATAATGAACATCTCTTACAGGGGAGCGGAATAGCAATGTACAATGTTTAATAAAATGTTGGCCTCACTGAAGTCACTGGTAGTTTTTCCATTAAGTTCAGAGCAATCAGAAATTTGGCAGATTATATAAATAACAGGTTGGTAATGTTTTTTCTACTGTGTATTTCATTTTTTTAAATCATCACAGTAAGAGACATAGGCTTCCTAGCTTCAACTGGGCAAGTAATGATACGAAGAGCTGTGGAAACATGAGTGCCCGGGATAAGATGTTTTACTGTAGAACAGGAGCTTGTATTTGATGAAACTTCGGCCACTTCCAGTGCTGTGTAGCTGTTGCTTGGTGAAAGTTAAATGGATATGGTAGCGCATCTCCCAGTTACATGTTCTCTGTGCTGTCCTTAACTCATAAGCTTTGATGTAGATTGGGGATCGCTGGAAATGTTCTGCAGACAGGTTGTGGTCAGGATTTTATTGAAGGAGGTGAATCTCTCTTTGAATATGTACGAAGGAGAGCACAAAGGCTGTGCTGTGTTCAAGGACTTCATAACTTCAATGCTAGCACATGCTTTTTAGTATTACTTCTTGTGAGAAACTAAATCACTTTAATTCAGTGGCACTTAACTCAGTTGCAGAGTTAGTCAACAGTGATACCATGTCTGGCTGATGTAATTGTGAATCTTTCTTTCAGTCAGCTAATGATGTCTAGGGCATTTCTTAAATTTACCCATCCAGTAAATTACTGTGAAAATATTAGCTGTGATCAAATATACTAATCTTTAAGAGAAGAACCTGGAATGATCACGTACTATGTAAAAGCATAAACCCTTGCAAAATGTAGTGTGTGGATGAGAATGTCTGTTCTGAAGATTGTACTTTCTCTCCCTGAAATTTTGGATTTGGCTGTCCATTGGTTTTGCTGATTCCACGCGGAACACACAATGCAAATTTTTTAATTAATGCAAAAGTGTATAAATTGGTCCATTAAAATCTCTGAGAACCCAGCATGTCTTGACAGATTAATCATTAATACTGCCCTGGGATGCTCTCAAACTATGCTAACGAGGTCAGCATGCAACTGGAATAAAACAGAATAGATCTTCACGACCTTTTAACTCTAAGGCATGTAAATCAACCTGTGTTTGCTTTTTGTGACACAAGAAATGTAGATAATAGTTTGCATTGTGTTTTTTCAGTCTCTGCTCTGAAATATTCACCTCCTTTTGATTCACCTACAATGTCACTTTTATGTGTCCATTCATCATCTTCCACATTCATGTAATTTAGGTGAAACACCAGTTGAGCAGTTGTTAACGGTTTCTTCTCTTGTCAGCTGAGAAACCTTTCAAGAAGGCAAATACCCAACCACTCTTCTGTCTCATCTGTTCTTACTTTCAGTTCCTCTGTATCACCAGAATAGCTCTCCCTGTCCTCCCCTCTCCATAACCAACACGGACCAGGCTGGTCTGTTGTAGCTAGCTCCCCAAACCATCTAAGCCTCTTTGATTTCCCTCTTTGCAAAGCCGCAGTTTGCCAGTTTTGTAACAATAGATTGGTGTAACCTGTTAAAGTGGTCATCCTTAATATCCCGCAAGTTTCTTTTAGAAGTGCCATTATAACTACATGTCCAGCATTCCTGCACTTTGCTGTGAGCATTGCTGATAATTGATCAGTTCTTAACGACTCTGACTGCGATGCCTTTGCAGTCACGGAGAGTGATGTGGGTGCCAACACCTGCTAGCCACGCACAGCAGCAGGGAAGTGGCTGCTCTTTGCCCAGACCATGTCATGCGAAATGACTGGATTCAAATGACTGCTGAGTTTGTACAGCAAACTATGAGCTATAGGTTTTCTTAGACTGATGGAAAAAATTGTCCCTTATCCACCACATGCCACGTGAGACCTTTATGCTGGGTGTGATCTGAATCCTGCGTGCTGTGTTTGGTGGGAGAGTCCGTAGCAGATTTTGATAGACTTTGGATCAGGCTTAGTGAGGGGAGTAAGAGGGCTTAGCTCCCCTTCTCTTCCAGCTCATCCATCCAAGAGGCTGTAAGCACTGGCTGCCATCAAAATGCTACAAACACAACCTTTACTGCAGCTCAGCACCCAACACATATTTGATGTACTGACAAAGTTGTCAGTTATTTCTTACAGGAATATAACTAAGAATAATGGACCTGAACCTCATTTCTCTGCTGCCAGCTTTATACCCCTATTACTTTCTCAACTTTGGTAGGTCACACTAATACATAATCAAAGTATCTGAGGGGGAAAAAAAATCCATGTATTGGAAAGGGAATGTGGGCCAGGTTTTTAATAAAATGGAACACTAAAGCTAGATGAAATGTGTGTTCATAGTGTTTTTCAGTAAAAGTCATTGCACAATTTGTATTTTCTATTATGATAAAATAATCCAATGGCTCATATATCTCTAGCCACTCAGATGCCAGTTTTTTTCTCCCCTCCTGCCTCACCCTCCCTGCTCCAAATTAAAGAAATGAAGGAGTTCATTCCATAGTCTGAAGCTTTAAAGCTTTAAATTTCCTACTTGCCCTGAAAATCTTTAACAGTAACTAGTTGCTTAATTTATTTTTATTTTACTAATATAATTTTCTTAGCAATATGCCTCCCTGTGAACATTCAGTACCCCCTCAGTATGTTGTAGGCATAGCTTAAAGATTCTTGTGCACCCCCTCTGAAAATTAATGAATGTTTGGCTGAGCAGAAATAGGTTTCATTTTTTTTTGTAGGTTAACTGCTTTTGCCTTCAGAGCTCTGGTTTGAAGTAATTAACAACTGGTGATGTGCTTCATGTTTCCTCCACATCAACCTGAAAATTGTGATGCAGGCTAAGAATGCCAAGAGGTGAATTGTGAAGCAGCCTCTTTATTATAAGCACAAGTGCATTTGGTTGCTTGCTTTTTCACAGTCTCATGCCTGCCTCAATTTCTTACGCTTTTTCCTATGTCAGGTGAAGATGCAGGGGAGAAGAAATGGAGGATATTTCAATAAGCTAGTTTTATTTATAAAACTTTGTTAGGGGAAAAAAAATAATTCTCCACTTCTTAAAAATTCTGCCCAGCCTAAATTTTCTCTGAGCCAAGCATTAGCAAACAGCTGCAGAGAGTTAGATGGCGTTTAGCTGGATGCATTTGAACTTTCATTTTGTTTCCTGGGAAAACATTCAACAGTCTTGGTACCTAAGAATGGAATTGATAGTTTTTTCTGTTCTTTGAAGCTTGAAAAAGTTTGTGCTTTTTTTTTTTTTTTTTTTTTTTTTTTTATGTATACCTGTGTGGTATACATCGCTGCTGTACTGCCCAGGTGCTTTATCCCCATGTGAAACAGAAGAGATTGTTTAGCCACCGCCTTTGTTTTTGAAGATGCTCACATGCTGAAAAGCACCAGCCAGCAATGTAACTCATGGTGGTTTTCTGATTTTGTCTGCAGGGGAAGTAGGAAGGAAGTTAGTGGGGAAAGAGGTAAAATAAGAGGTTGTGTGACATTGTAGTGCCAAGTGGTATGTAGAGAGAATCATCAGTTACTTGACAAAGGAAATCTGTTTAACGTAGAAAAACACAATGTAAGATGATCTTAGTGAGGCTATTTTTGTTCATAAATGTAACTTTAAAAATAATGTTACCTTAATGAAGATAAATATAAATGTTAACATGAGACTCCATGTTTTTTTCGGCTGCATTTTTTTTGTTTGTTTTTAAACCTAAAACTAGTTTTTCTTGATGCTTGATGAGTGTTGAGGAAATTGAAGTAAGAGCTTTTTCAGTAATAACTACAAAATGAAATCACCATTGCAGTGTGCTCTATGCTTGCTCATTCTGTAGCCAAGCAGGTCCTCTAGTGAATACCTGAAACTGGAATACCAGGAGGACCTATGGGCACCTCAGGTATTATTCAGGACCCAGCACACTTCTCTGCTCTATCCATTTCAAATGATGCTCTGATGTATTATTTGGTGACTGTTTTGAAGAGGAGGATGGCAGAAAAGTGTGCTGCTGTCTTATTCATTTTTCAAGATCTGGCTGGTGTTGTCTGGCTGAGTATTTTTACTTTTATAATGTACCTATAAGAACTGGGTAAAAGGCTTACGTTTCTGGAAGGAGATGACAGTATTCACTGGCAGTGAATTTGCTCTTTAAAGTTAATATTTTTGAACGCAGCCCATTACTTTGTGGATATATTCTTGGTGTTGACAATGTCTTGAACGCAGCTCTGAATTTGCTGGATAGTAGTGTAGGGCATGTAAATTAGTTCACGTAGAGGCAGAGCTGTTTAAGAAGTTGCAGGGTTTTTTCATTTCCATTTTAAAAAAAAACAACACACAAACCAAAACAAAATACAACAGCGTGCTTCCCATGGCAGAGGGGAGAAGGCTTACTGTATGACAACTGACTTAGCAACAGTGCCTCTTTTTCATTAATGACCTTTAAGCCTTATGGCACCTCTCCCAGGCAAAATATCATGTTGCCTCCTTTTTTGCCTCCTGGTGAGCATATTCCATTTTCTTAAGCTTGTGTGTACAAAACTGAATTTCATTTTTCCACCACATGACATTCGGTGTTATTTTAGTACAGTTTCTGCAAGATGTTATATGTTGTAATTTGAGCTCAGGGGTTTGCTCGCTCTTTGGATCAGTAAAGAAATCAAACAAGCAAAAGGTATCTTTCTGCCGCAGATCTCTCAGGATTTGCAGTTGCCTGAAGGTGGTAAGACCAGATGCCACCTGTGTTAAAAATGTTTCTCTTCTTTTAAAAGATAACAAATCTCTGGGCTAAGTTCACCAGTGCTTTAACGTCACGAATAGAATCAGGCTGTGACCAGTGGAACATATGTCTTTAATTGTTTGTCTTCTGGACTAGCATGTGAGCATAGGCATGTTTCTTGAGTTACGGAGAAAAGGAGAAGTATATGTGAATTGGACTTCAGAGGCTTGCTGCATTATTCAAGGTACATAATTTTATTACAGATCTGAGCAATACATGGGACAAGTGATTTATTGTTATTGTCATATTTTACATAATGAATGGTTTACACAGAAGATTTTACTGCATGTATTTTTAAAAGTACAGGGCAATTCTTTGGAAAATGCCAGTCTAAGCTTATTTTTAAGGAAAGCAGAATTTTATACACAGGCAAAAGTAACCTGTGTCGTGGCATGCAAGCCATTACTTAATAAATGATTGAAAGAATCTCATCATCTGATCCAGTACTCTTCTGTTAGCATCTTATTTGGGGTAGAGCTAGAAGGCAAAAATAGAGATATGCCTTAAAATAAAATACCATTCCTCTCTGTAATAGCATTTTTATTATATAATAGATATTATCTATAAGTAATTGTGTATAAATGGTGACTGATAAACATCAGGTGCAAATTGCTTTGCAACAATGAACTAGTTTTGATTGAACACGAGGGGTAGAATTAATCTCATTCTAACACTGTATGCCTAATGACTAGTCTAAGGCTAGACTGCAATCTATGATCAGTGCCGAAGATTGGTGGCTTGAGTTGCTCCATGGAGAAAAAGACCAGGAAACTACCTTAGATATTGAAACCCAAATATTAGACACTTCAAGTCCAAGAGAAGTAACTACCAGTAGACTAGTTTGGCATTAAAACTGGAAAGTGAATCACCTGAATTGAAAAGCAAATTGTTTTCATTTCAGTGTGCTGTTGCAAGTCCTCATCTGCACTGGTTTTGGTTGCCACTTCCCAGGTTCCTACCCTGATTAAATCTCCACGTTAGCAATAAATTCCCTCTTGGTGCCTGCTGGGGAGTCCAGCCTGTGGAGGAGGATGGCAGACCACAAATTATAATATTCACTTCCCAAAACACAAGATTAAATATTTTAGGTATCTACCAAAGCAGTTCCCTTTTTGGTCCAGTGTTGAAACAGATTTAATTTGTCGCTGGTTTATGCTTTAAAAAAAAAACCCAAAACCTCAAAAAAGCTGAGGCTTAGGTATTTGGGGATTTGATCTTTAAATTAGGAACTTGAAGCAGTCAGTTGGTACTTATCGCTGCTGTTTCGTTACCCATTTCACTGCTTCCATAGTGTGGGTGGAGTATTCCTTCACGAAGCTGAAACTCGCTGTCTTTTCTCAAAGAAATGAAGATAAACTGTGCATTCAGCAGTTGTTTTCTTTCCAAGAATTCTTCTTAATTTTGCACTTTGTGGATGGTTCCTGCTACATTAGATGTCTTTTTCCTTTGGGTGCAGTGATCCAAAATCAACAGAATAAGAGCTACAGGATGTGGAAGAGTGCTGCACAACTTTGTTTATAGCCTGCCTAAAGCAACCTTTCAATAAGCAGGCATTCAGTTACATGGGACGTACAGCAGAGCTGCGGTCTGCTGTAGGGTGGCTGAATCATTCATGCTGGAATCCCTTTGCCTATCACTACTCTGGACAAGAATGGTACATCTGCACAGCTAGAAGGGCTTTTCCATCCATAATTCTTTGCACAAGGGAATTCTAGAGTCAAGAGCGGTTGACACCTTCCATGAGGTGCTTGCATGTCTGATCATGTCCTGAAAAATCAGCCTCACCAGACCCCCTTTGAGCTTAGGGTCTATGTAAGTAGGATTGCATTTCTTCCAGATAGGGAAAAAAAACACAGCTAACCCATGACTGAGTTTAAATTCTCATCTGTACAGTATTTTTAGAGTGAAAACAGAAGTTCTGACTGAATAAGAAGTTGGCAATATATTGAACTAATTACATTTAGTACTGAGTTAGACCATACCGTGGCAGTACACTCCCCCCCCCATCCCGCCAGCAGGAAACAAAACTTCTCCAGGCAGGGAGAAGGGGAAGGAAACCCTGGAGGCCGCAGGTTGAAATTTGAACTGGCCAATCGAGATGCACCAGGTACACTGAGGTGACCCTCCTGGCCAATAGGCATTAAATGACCACTGGTCAGATTCAACAGGGGTGTAAACGGGGTCCCGCCGGAGGACACGTTGGAATCAGTCCTCCTCGGAGCAGCGGGTCTGCCGTCGGGGACTCCTCCTTGGGTCGGGGCACCGCCCGAGGTAACTCCTCAAGGGAGGGAGCCCTCAGCTTTTAGGTGAGTGATACGCGCGTTTTGGAGCCATCACTTTAAATCTTGGGGATTCTTAAGTCGGCCATGTAGTATTAATTCCCTTTACATCATTGAGCCTGTGGTTTTATAAAATGTTACCGGACTTCTAACTAACTTTTACTGAAGAATAAATCTGAGTTTTAACACCTATTGGATTTGGTTAGTTGTGCATCCGTAACACATACCTACCTGAAAGAAACGATCTGAAATCACTGGAACTAAGCTTAGTTATTTGCAGTCTGCATAGTTTCCAGGCCATGTCTAGTCCAAGGCAGTAGTGTAAGAAAGTTTCTTTAATTTGTGATTGCAAAGCATTTCTCTCCAAAGCTTGCCAAGCTAGAGTCTGTGACAGAGTAGGGTTTAACTGCTAATTAAATTACTCGGAGTGAGTCATCATTTCTGTTTTGACTTTACCATAGGATGTGGTTCTCCAGCTTGTCCTGCTAGGACTAGATACTGCACTCGTTAATAAAGAACAGGACTGGATCTTCTGTTCACGAGCTAATTTCTTTAAACCTGTCCCCTTGCACAAATCCTTGTCACAGCTCCCTTGGACGCTGCAGAATCCAAACTTCCTCTGTTGCATTAAGATGGGATGTCTGGGCTACATGGCTTTAGCCAGGCACACTGGGTGAGGCCCAGAGTCTTCTAGCTCAGGATCCTGCCCCCAACAGCAGCCAGTAGTGGATGCTTGGGGAGCGGTATGGTCACTAAGTCAGAGACTGTGTGATATCTACCTCATTATGGCCGCCCAGCTTGTAGTGTAGCATTCACTGTTTTATGGACTGTTGGAGAAGGAGGAAGCATAGCGTCTAATACCCGTTCCAGATTTATCTTCCATTAATTTGTCTAACCACTTTTTGATTTCATTCAGGCTTTTAACCTCTGTATTGCTGCGGGGCAATAGATTTTGTAACTCATTACATGTTTTGTGGATAAGTACTTCTTGTTTTCTACTGCTTCTAAATCTTCCCTCTGGTAATTTCTATGGATTCCCACTAGTTCTTGTTATTATGAGCAGTAGTAAATAATAACTCCTTGTCCACCTTCTCTGTGCTCCTCATGATTTGTAGACCACTGTCAAATTCCCCCTCTTCCCCTGGCTGAAAAGTCGTGTTCTACTTACTCTTAGCTCATACAGATCTATGCCATTCAAAGTGCTATATAAGCAGTTGTGGTAATTAAAAGAGGTAAATTAAACATACATCTGGGCACAGAGACTTAGAGGCACTGTAAAGTTGTGGCTATAGCTGACATTATTGGAAGACATCTTCAGACTGAAAATCAGGGCCTTAGTTTAGAGATATGGAGATCAATAAGGATGCTCACAAAGGGATTCAGCTATGTCTGAGCTGGAGAACAGCATCAAGCCGCGTGATAGGCATTCTGCAAATCTCTGTTCCATTCAAATGCTGCAAAATATTTATCATCCATGCTGAATATAAGCAACCAGGCTTTCTGAAATGATGACTCAAAAAAGTCACTGTACAGTAACTTGAAAGATACTTAGTTTTACCCTCCAAGGATCAAGGACAGTGTTGTCCCTGTTTTATTCTGGCACAATTTTTTGGGAGTTAGGAGTTTTGAATCCAAAACCCAAAGACTTTGGTGCTACTAATGGACTGTCTATTCCTGTACCCCAGGAACTGAGAATCTGCTGAAGGGAAATGTTTTTAGGAGCAAAGCTATTCATACATGAGTCTCAAATTATCTTCAATAGCATGCTCAGCCAAATCTTAAAAAGAATGCAAGTACACATTAATTAAGAATTAACATAATTCTGTTCCTTGAGTATGGTGTTTATTAAAATATAAACTGTGAACATACACTTGAGAGGACGCTTCTAAATATTTTTAAAAGCTTAATTTTCAGTCACCCTTTATTTTTTCATTAAGAGAGAAGAAAGAAGATGGCACTTGACTTTCTAAAACTTTCCATTTGCTTCTCAGATACAGCATCAAAAAGTTGCTGAGTGCCCTTAACTGCTGATAGGGCAAAATCAGGAATGATTTAGATTTATATGAAAAGCAGAGACATGGGATGACACTTTCAAAAGCGCCTGAAAGCCACAGTTGTGAAGCTGTTCAGACATCTAAAGGACCAAGAAAATATGCAAAGGGATTTTTAGGCATATGTGCTGACCATTAATGTTTTCACATTTGAATTTTGAGAAATTTACATTCTTAGGCATTGAAATGCTTTTAGAAATCTGACTGTTGTGGTACCACAAATGAGTTTTTAAAAAATAATTCAATGATGGAAGACCCAAGTGTCTGGTCACTTCCACCAGTTTGGAAAATAGGATTTAACCTTTGTCCTGCCATACCAAGTAGTGTAACACCTAAATACTCTTCTAAGTGTTGATGAACAGTCCCTCAGTAATAACCTGAGCTCTCACACCACCTCACAATTAGCCACACTGTTTGGAAATACTAATGGTCCACAGGAGGCTTTGCATTCCAGAAAGCATGTTTCCCCAGGCTTGCTGGTGTGGGAAATGGCACAGCACAACAGGGACCAGTTTGTGTCCAGATGCATCTCGCAGAATGAAGAGGACAAAGTTTGCTAATTATTCTCGGCTCCCCCTTCAATTTGTGTTCCACTCTACCCTGCATATCTGTTTTTCTGCTGGCTTACTGAACTTCTTGTGTTTTGCAGAATGCCAAAGCCAGCTACGACTTCAGCAGTAATGATCCCTACCCCTACCCCCGCTATACAGATGACTGGTTTAACAGGTAAATGGATTTTGATCAACCTGCTCTTCACTTTGTTTTGCTTAAGAAATTATAAGCATTTGCTGGTATTTGTGGAGTGCCTGTTTTCTGCTAAATTCAATGGTTGCCAAAACAGAAGCTGCAGTCTCACTACTGTTTGAAAATTAGAGGTTACTTATGACTTCATTTTTTTTACGTAACCTCTAAATAGCACTGAACAACCATTTTGTAGTTCATGAATGAAGTTGCTGCTTCAGAAATGTATATATATTTAGATTGTTTGAATGGGTGATAGCCACATACCTTTTTCTGTCAGCTATCCTAGGACATTACGGTAACCCAAATCTGTATAGACTGGTTTCCCATCTACTGTGTCTGAGGTAGTATCACTGCTAGCTAGTTTTAAAGGGAGTCAGCTGGAGACAGAAAAAGGCTTTGCAGGGGAAAAGTCTTTTCATCTGGTTGTAGACTAAGAAGGCAGAAAAGCAGCAAGGTGTAGAATGACCAGTTTAAAAAATTAAATCTTACATTAGGTTCTGAATCATCTGTCTTTTCACCTTGATTTAAGGACAGTGTACATGGGTAGCATTTCAGGGCTGATTCTGGGATATTTCTAGCTGCTGGAGGAATTACAGTCCACATACACCGACCAGGAACCTGTTCTATTGTGTTTATAAACCTGGAATCAACAGTGCAGCTGTGCTTGTTGTGTTATTTCTTCTGAACACATCATGATTGCCCATCCTCCTTCAGTATGTTCTGAACTTAGCCGGCTTACAGCAGGAGAAGGTTTGGTCCTCAGGGTATGGTATAAATAAGAATGGCCCAAAAGAAAAGGCTTCATATTTTAGAAAGTGTGACCTTTTTTGTTTCCCTAAACTAATTTTTTCTTAAAATGGAACAGAAACACATTTTGACAGTTTTTTAAAAAACACGTGTGCCCTGAGTTCTGCATCTGTCCCATGAAAAAGCCCTTTCTGTCAGGTTCCTAGCAAGATATTAATGTAGTCAAGGGTGCAGAGTCCAAGGCACATCTATAATGTGTGTTTATTACCTGGTAGTCTCAGCATCCAGAATCTCTGGCTCTGCAGCATACTCCCCAGGGTCTCAGGCAGGTTCTGGCTTGGATTTGCAAAAATTGTTTCAGGTTATTTTCAAGGAAATTTCCAAATGTCTTCTAGATGTAAATGTAATTGGCGTTGCCAGCATTTACATAGCAGCACCACTGAGGATCTGAAAACTCTTAAAGGTTTCAGGGCTCAGTCTCAGTGCTTGCTTATCAAAAAATATTTCAGGCCTATTTGATGTGGTTCTCATCTCCAACTCAGTATGGCTGCATTGATGGCCTCTGAGTTTTGTATGCGGTTTTTTTGTTTTTGTTTCTAAAGAAATCAATTTTAGTTCTGTCAGAGTGACACAACAAAGAAGTGGAGCAGCTGTGCTTCCACCTCAGGCACAGGCTTCCTGGAATGGATCAAACAGATTTAGGAGCTGTGATGTCCTCCTTTGTAGTCCTGCCATTTTTCAGCCAAAGCAAAATGCCAATGAGATTTCTCCTTCATTTCAGGAAAGGACATCTGATACTTTTAAACTAGTATGAATCCAATTACTGAATGGAAAGTTGGAGAAAGACTAGGGCTCTAATTTGTGAATCATAAATCACAGAATGGTTTGGGTTGGAAGGGACCTTAAAGATCATCTAGTTCCAACCCCCCTGCCATGGGCAGGGACATCTTTCACTAGATCGGGTTGCTCAGAGCCTCATCCAACCTGGCCTTGAATACTTCCAGATATGGGACATCCACAGCCTCTCTGGAGAACCTGTTCCAGTGCCTCACCACCCTCACAGTGAAGAACTTCCTCCCTACATCTAATCTAAATCTACCCTCTCTCAGTTTAAAGCCATTACCCCTTGTCCTGTCACTACATGCCCTTGTAAAAAGTCCCTCTCAGGCTTTCTTGTAGGCCCTGGTTAGTTACTGGAAGGCTGCTATAAGGTCTCCCTGGAGCCTTCTCTTTTCCAGGCTAAACAACCTCAACTCTCTCAGCCTGTGTTCATAGGGGAGGTGCTCCAGCCCTCTGATCACCTTTATGGCCCTCCTCTGGACTTGCTCGAGCACGTCCATGTCCTCCTTATGTTGGGGCCCCAGAGCTGAACACAGTACTCCAGGTGGGGTCTTGCGAGAGCAGAGTAGAGGGACAGAATCACCTCCCTCGACCTGCTGGTCACGCTTCTTTTGATGCAGCCCAGGATACGGTTGGCTTTCTGGGTTGCAAGTGCACATTGCTGGGTCATGTTGAGCTTCTCGTCAACCAACACCCCCAAGTCCTTCTCAGCAGGACTGCTCTCAATCCATTCTCCGCCCAGGCTGTATTTGTGCTTGGGATTGCCCCAACCCATGTGCAGGACCTTGCACTTGGCCTTGTTGAAGTTCATGAGATTTGCATGGGCCCACCTCTTAAGCCTGTCAGGGTTACTCTGGACAGCATCCCTTCTCTCCAGCGTGTTGAACGCAATACAGCTTGGTATTGTTGGCAGACTTGCTGAGGGTGCACTCAATCCTGCCGTCCATGTTGCTGACAAAGGTATTAAACAGTGCCAGTCCCAATACCAATCCCTGAGAAATGCCACTCGTCACTGCTCTCCACTTGGACATCAAGCCATTGACCGCCACTCTTTGAGTGCGACCATCTGGCCAATTCCTTATCCACCGAGTGGTCCATCCACCGAGTGGTCCATCCATCAAATCCATGTCTCTCCAATGTAGAGACAAGGATGTCATGCGAGACAGTGTCAAACACTTTGCACAGGTCCAGGTATGTGATGTCAGTTGCTCTTCCCTTATCCACAAACGCCACCAAATTTGTCAGGCACGATTTGCCCTTAGTGAAGCTGCGTTGGCTGTCACCAGTCACCTCCTTATTTTCCATGTGCCTTAGCATAGTTTCCAGGAGGATCTGCTCCGTGATCTTGCCAGGCGCAGAGGTGAGACTGACTGGCCTGTAGTTCCCTGGCTCTTCCTCTTTTCTCTTTGTAAAAGTGGGGGTTATGTTTCACCTTTTTCCAGTCAGTGGGAGCTTCCCTGGACTGCCACAACTTCTCAAATGCGATGGATAGTGGCTTAGCCACTTCATCTGCCACTTCCCTCAGGACCTGTAGATGCACCTCATCAGGTCCCATGGACTTGTGCACCTTCAGGTTCCTTAGATGGTCTTGAATGTCTCTTCTCCTACAGTGGGCGGTTCTTCATTCTCCCAGTCCCTGCCTTTGCCTTCTGCATCTTGGGCTGTGTGGCCAGAGCACTTGCTGGTGAAGGCTGAGGCAAAAAAGTTGTATTGTATAGTGAAGGTCTGCGGCCTTTCTTGCTTTATTTATGCAAAGGATCTTTGTAGGAGAATGATATTACTTAGCTCTGGAGCAGCATGGAGGAAAATTAAATTCAGCTTCAGTGGGTGATGGTAGCTTCTGTCATTTTCAGTGTGGAACTTCATAAAACTAAGTGTGTTCTGCCAAGTCCCATTAACACTGATTGTGCTGTTATCAAGTATTTTGTAGTGGGCCACAGTTTACAGGCCTCACATGTTATGGAAGGTGGTCCTGGAGGCAGAGTTACCTCCTAAAGTCTCTTAAAATGGGCCTCAAGCATCCTGGATGTGGCAATGGTTATGGTCTCTGGCCCCAGGTGCCTCTGGCTAACTTCAGGCACCCAAGTGAAGAATCGAGGGTGAACAGCATGGTCACCTGTGACCCTATCTGTAACTATTGAGAACAACATGATTCAGGTTTTCAGAGAACTGCAACACTTTCTTCTATTTATTTTCTTGAGGGGATGGGGAGCTCAAGTCAGCAAGTCAGGAGGAGAAAAGCAATGCAGAAATTGCTTTAGAGATTTCCTTCATTATTCTTTCCAGAAAAAAATTATATGTAGAAAGTATAGCATTCTTTGTCATGAACCTTGAGGTTTCTTTGGTGAGATAGGGAATTTTCTGCCTTGCAAGGTAAATCATGGAAGCAAAACATTCAGTAAAGCATCCCTTTCCTTCCTGCACAGTTCAAGAAGGCTCTAATTTAAGATGCAAGATTACATGTTTTCTTCAGGCTAAGATGCAAATCAACACACCATACCCAGCTGTTCAGGAGTACTTGTGACTGTATTTTTCTCTGTGTATTTCTTTGCTATACTGTTAATCAAGCTGATGTGTTCATATATAAGCTATTGTCATAGCTTCTGACTCCTGAATGATGATTAGTGGTAGGTTACAACTGTCTGCCTGTGACAGTCTGTCTATCCATATGTGCAGCTGCACAGGAGCGTCTGGATAGAGAGTAGTTACATGGAAAAGCCATTCAGAGAAACCTGCAAAAAAGGCTCCATTTTGCTCAGTTTGCAGTCAGTGATGTATCTCCCATTGAATTTTATGCATGCAGGAGGATCCGACTCAAAATAGGATAGTGTAATATCCCTTTTTCCATAAAGAATGCATTTCTATGTGAGCAATTGAAGTGATTTGTGGAACAAGAAGCAGAGGACTGTTTTTTTAAAGAGATGAACCAAGGGCTTTTGTGAGCTGCCAGCTGCATGTGCGAAGTGTCATTAGACTTTAAGAAAAAAAGGGAGAGGTTTTTGCTTGGAGTATCTTAATTAATTGCAGCTGCTCTGCTTGTAAGCACAGATTCCCCTTCCACATTGTGCTTTTTAAGGCTGCTGGAAGCACTTTGGCCTTTCCATCTTAACAGCCACTGGCCTATGAAACCAAGCAGGGTGATTTTTGGAAGGGGAGAGTGTGGTGCCTCAGGCAGGGAATTGCAGTTGGGCGGTTCAGCTGCTGTTACAGGGAGAGGCACATAGATGACTGGACAGCCGCGGGAATTATTCCTGTGTTTACCATAATGACTGTGTTCAAACCCACAGCTTGGGGACCAAGGCAGGATAGGGGACATTGGGTGCAACATGGGGCAGGGCTCTGTTTGAGCCTGAGGAGCAGTGGGAACAGTGAAGGAACCTGAACCAAGCCCTGTTCACAAAAGCAGAGGCAGCCCCACAGCACTCAGAGTGGTTTTTAGGAACCACTTTGGGAACTGCCTGTGATTTTTAACACCCACTTCTCCTGAACCACATTCAGTACCTTGGCATGTACCATGTTGTGCAGTGTGGAGGTACCCATAGGAGTCAGCAATAGCTTGGCCTTTCTGTACAGCCCTCTGATTTCTCATTGTGATATGCAGAAGGCACAACTCAGAGCTCACCATCTCAGAACACTGAGATTACGAATTTCTGCCATGATATAAATAACCAATAATTATCTCCACTCCTGTAGCCTTTGTATTCTGTATATTCTCTCACTCAGATAAGAACTGGGCAAAAATTATGCAATGTCTTGGAAACTCATATTCTTCAGAGGTAAAAATGTTCTTTACTTATGGATCCAAACAAAATACTGTTGAGTCAAGGAAAGAACTCCCCTTGGCTTCCAGACAGTGCTCATTAACAGGGTAAAAACACCTGCTCCCCTCCTCCTCATTTTTCAATCAATACAATGGAAACAGCATAATAATTGAGAATTTGTATAAACAGATTTAGCAGCTCTTTCTACCTGCAGTGTTATGACACAAGTGTCAAGGAGGAGCCACAGCGCTACTGCTGGTTCTTGGCGTGTTTGGATGCAGGCAAAGTGGCATGTTCCCCAAAGTAAGGGAATGCTTTCCCTTGTGCAAACACTCAAATGCTCAGAAGCTGACGATGTCATGTGAGTAAGAAGGGGATGGCATTTGCCCAACAAAAGTGTCCCTCTGAGCTTTGCGTATTTAACTGCTGCCCGGTGCAAGCAATTAAAGCGGTCAAGATAGGCAGATTGTCCCAGCTATAAAGACTGCAGCTCTGCATAGCCCTCCCCTGCAGACAGCTGAAGTTAGGAAGGATGGATCCTGTCCTTTGCTGTCTGCAGAAGCATTTCAAAGCAGATGAAAAGGAACCTCAATGAAAATCTGTGATACTTCTGACTCTTCCAAAAAATATGTCAATAGAAGGGCATGCACAATAGCACTGGCAGTGAGTTTTAGAAATAGTTTTCGAAGACAAAGCAGAGTGAAATTTTCATAACTAATACAGATATGTTATTTAAACCAGCTGAAGGCAAAACTGTTTTTCAACTGAATTGCCCTCTCCCACCTTAGCTTTTCATGAATGTTGGTGTAAAATGTTTGCATTTATATAATGTTTATGGAAAACTTGCTCTACATGCTTATATATGACTTGCTCTACGTGCTAATACATGGTTTACCTTTGAAGTAACTTGTTCATAGGTGAAAATATTCTTAATTGTTTTCTATCCTCTTGTTTTAAACATGGAAATAATAGTGAAGAGGTGAATGTTGGAGAGAAAAGCTGTGATTTGTGCCCATGACATGGGTTACTTCATAGAAACCACAATGGGTTTATCAATGATACATGAACAGCAAATAGGGCTAAACTGGAAAAGTCTGCTATTTGCCATTAATAATTGAACCAAATGCGTTTCCACTAACTCACGTGTGGGGTTTTTTTCTCCAGTCAGCAGCACAGTATCTAAACCCTGAGCTGCTGGAACAGGTCTGCTTGCAGTCTCCATAATGTGGGCCAGTGTGCTGGGGAGGTGAGGTGGGGGAGAGGACCTTCTGATAAAATCTTTTCGCCAGGAAGGTCCTAATACAGTTTTTCCCTCTGTGAGAGAAAGAGCTCACCAGCAGTGTCACCAATTTTTTGCACCCCAGCATCAGTCAAGACAATTTTTTAACAAAGCTATTTATTCTGCTTTGTGGCTTGTAGCTAGCCCACAGGTGACTAGATAATGAACGCCTAGCAACGGTATATTTTTTTCACAGTTCCTTGAATAAGGGCATGAGGGAAAACCTGCTTGATTGTTGGAAGAAATTTCTGCAGCAGCTGAATAAGAAATCTGTACCACTCTCCTCTCTGCCCCCTTTGTAAAAGGAACTCGCGTGAGATCTTCACCCTTTCACGATCAAGACACTGTGTACATTGGAGGCCAGTCATTTTCTTTTGTGGAGCTACCTTTAAAAAACATTCTTCCAAATACAGCAGGAAAAAGAATTGTGTTGCTTCTCACCCCTTTATTAATGTTACACTCACCTTTGCCAGAGGTGTTTAAAGGGAGAGAGAGAGGAAAAAAGATGATTAAAACAAAACAATTCTGCTGCCTCCCATGATGGTTCATGTGGTACTCTGTATGCCTTTATAATACAGCACTGCTAATTGCTTGAATCCTTAGCATGCTATAGGAGCAATGTCAGTTTTAATGCACAGAGTGGATTGATGTGAGCAGTAGAATGGATTCATATTGATTCAACATCTTAAACTTAAAAAAAACTGACAGCAGCACAGGTTTCACTAGTTTCTCTGCTGCTGTGCTGTTTTTTTAAAACCAGATTATATTGTCCATATTTATCTTCTCTGTGGTTTAATTTCTGTGATGAAGTAGGAGAAAGGAAAATGCAATCAGCCTTCCTGTAGGACTGCCTCAGAGCCACTGCCAGTTAAAGAGTCTCTGTTAAGAGCTGTAAAGTACTTCAGAGACACCAAGTATTCTTGAAATGCCACATCAGCCCAAACCTGGACCTCTGTGTCAGATCACAGACATTTCCCACTCGAGCAGAAAGCAGTAGCTCTGTGAGCTGACAGCTGGAGCACCTTGTCAGCTCTCCTGGGAATTCGGCACTGGAGGAGAGGGATGCACATGCCCTTAGGTCTGGCCAGCTTTGGGCCTGGCCAGCCAGGCCACAGCTCTGCTGCAGAGGAGTGCAGTGACCATTGCGGCTTCCTTCTGCTACTCCAGCTTGATACTGCACCCACCTCTTTCCATAGTATTTCTTTTGTGGGCAGGGATACGCTCCTTGTACATGTTTGAACAGCAAAAGGGCAATTGGACTTTGTTCTGTGGGGTTCAAAATGATGGTGTCACACTATCAAGTCACAAAAATAAAGGAATTGATACTGATTTTATTTTTACACTGTTCTGTCAAGGGCCTGCTTCTACTAATAGTGGTAACAAGGCAGAACCTGTTTGACAGAGTTAAGAAAAGGTCTGAATAACTTTAAAACTAAATGAAGTGTAAGTATGCATGTTAACCTCAGAGCAAGTGTGGCTCATACTGCAGAGGGGAAGTCGATGATCTCCTGCTTCAGGAAGGAATGAGCTTATCCAAGTATTCAAGTACAGCACTCAACAGTTTGCCATGGAACGGTTTTCCTCTGAAGCACTGGGAGCTGACTGTGAGGCAAAACCAAGATCAAGGTGATCCAGCTCAATTCAGCACACACATTAGCTGGGGTTCACATGGTGTCTCTGTCTTCCCTTTTGCAGCCATGGGACAAGGTGTGCGGGAGAGGTGTCTGCTGCTGCCAACAACAACATCTGCGGCGTGGGAGTTGCGTATAACTCCAAGGTGGCAGGTACAGTAGCAATTCAAGATGTAAATAGTTCTTCACGCCACTGTGCCTCAGGCAGAACTTCTGCGGGGACAGGAAGCATTGCCCAGGACAGGACTGCAGGTTGGCACTAGGCCATGTGTTCATTACTTTTCACAGTAGCTCCGAAGAAGAATTTCTCCATGGCTTTGCCTTTTCAATTGAGGGCCTTATACAGCCTCTTTAATAACATTGCAAAGGAACAGCTCTGCTCCCTCTTATGCCGACTCCTGTTTGTGTGCTGAGTTTCAGTGCTTCTTCCCTGCATAGCTGCAGAATCATTTGTGACAAATCTCATTTTGCGGGAGGTAAAATATAAATTCCTGCTGCACTTAGAAAATATTTGAAAAGGCAAATCCCACACTGCTCTTATTCTTTAGGCTGTCACAGGGCAGGGCCTTCAGTGCTGTAAATCTCTGTGGTCATTGGTTTTCTCTATTTTAACAAGTGATGCAGAGCTGTAAGAGCAGATGCACAGAATGAAATGGGTGGTACCAACCACCCAGCATTCACACCTTGGGTGTGTTGAGTATTTTTACTTCTAACTAGCTCTTGTCTTCACTGATAGACTGAATACAGTGCTTGGAGTGAGTTAGGCTCTTGGACAGCATGTGTCAGTTTAGTTTAATCTGAAGAAATCGAGTTTTCTCACTCTAAGACTGTTCCATGACGAGAACCAAGGCACAGCAAGCAGAGATAGATGCTTATGAATTTCGCTTTCATTCCCCAATCCACACCAAAACACCAATGTGGATGCACTCATTGCTTCCTGGCAATGGTTCACAGTGTGTGTGCATGGGCAGCTCTGCTCTGTGTGGCCAGTCCCTGTTTCACTGCGGTGTCAGAAGAATCTGGGGAAGGCTACATTTCACCCGTCACCTACATGATTGAAAGCTGAATCTCCTCTGCAGAAGGGCACCAAGCAATGTTTGCTAAGCTTTCTTCAGTAATGGTAATGTCCCCTTCAGGCATGGGACATTTCAGAAATTTTACATTCTGGCAATAGCTACTTCTAGAGGAATGTCAATTGAGGCATGGGATTTTGGCTGGACCTCATCTGTATTATTAGTATAACTCTACAACTTCAAGCTGGTTGCTTAAAAATGAAGAGGTGAAGGCCTTTTTTGATGACCAACAGCCTACAAATAATCTTCCCTACTTGTCCACTTCGTAGCAAAATCCCCACAGATTTTTGGAAGTGCCAGCCCTTCCTGCCTGAGGACAGTGTGCACCTGTAGCACCACCGTGTGGTCAATGGGAACGTGGACGTTGATCAGAACTGAGGGTGTGCTGCTGGCATGATTCAGGGTCCATGTTTGCAGGTGGAATTGGAAGTTGGTAGCCAAGGATCTGGGGCATCGTGTGTTTTGCTGCTTGTACCTCTTTTTTGCCCTCAAGTCAAACCAGATGGCTTGGCTCTTCCTGTTGTTCCCCCACCTCCCCGGGGTCAATAATTAATTCTGTGGTTTCAGTGCAGATCTGCATTTTAGAAGCACACGAAGGGATATCTCACTCACTGAGTTTGACTTCATAATTTCTAGCTTGAATTAGCGATCAGGAGTATCCAGCTTTGGTCTAAATTCTATTTGAAGTTTATACCACTTTTTCCAGCCTCACATTTGGCACATGGATTTTGTATTGAATGTAGTAAAAGCACTGGCTTCTAAATCAGGGTCCTCACTGCCATTCACACTGTTTGGCTCTGTGGTATTGATTTCTGTCCCATCTGTGTCTTAAAACTATTGGGGAAAATAACTTCAACTCAGGGCTACAAATAAGAGTTGGAATGTATCCCTGGTTACTCAGGTCTCATCCAAAGGCCACCGAGAGGTTGGCTATCAGTGAAACTGTCCTGTGTGTGAGGCATGATGGATGTGAGGGCTTGTGCTGCTGTCTTTGTCACACTCTCTAGCTTGCTTAGGGCCAACACTTCAAAGTTTTACGAAGTTGGCATGTCCTAGGATTGTATCGTTCAAACTCTAACTTGATTTCTACTGCAGCATGGGTTAAAGGAAGCAGGTTTTAGTTTGCTTTTTTTCTCCAAATACTGGCCATATTTTGCTATTGCATCTGCATGTTGACACAACGATATTTTTCCAGGAAATTGTTGTGTAGCGTGTTTCCCCTCTCTGATTAAATTCTGGTGAAGAACCAAAATAAACAGAAAAAAGTATTTGAAAAACTAATGAAGTGTCAATGCATTGCTGAGTATAAATTAAAGATGGGGGGGGCTTAATCCTTTTCCCTAGTTGTTACAAAATATTACTTTAAATACTATTAATATTATTTAAATGCTATGAAACACTGAGACTGCTGAATATTACTGTTTTAAAAGTGTTTTCAAATAGTAGATGGAAAATACTATGTAATTAGAAAACTAGCAATAAAGGCTCTTTCTGGGCCATGCTGCATTGCTGTGGCTGGGTGTTTAAGTGCTGCCATCCTGCTGGGTAAGCACACCCTGGTGGAATGTATGAATGGCGAGTGTGAAATTACCGAGCAAAAGTGCCAGTGAATGAAAGTACCTGTAATTGGAGAACTTCCCCAGGTTCTGAGATTTCATCTTGTGCTGGGTAATGCATTATTCATGTTTATGTTGATTAAATCTACAGGTATTCGAATGCTTGACCAGCCATTTATGACAGACATTATTGAGGCTTCCTCTATCAGTCATATGCCTCAAGTCATAGATATATATAGTGCCAGCTGGGGACCAACTGATAATGGAAAGACTGTGGATGGACCTAGAGAGCTAACACTGCAAGCAATGGCAGATGGTGTGAACAAGGTAAGTCTTATTAAATAATCTGGGTACTGGGCTGGAATGATATGTACACACTTACGCTGAAACCAATGACTTGGGAATACATGGTCCTCCCATAGATGTTTCAGAACACAATGCAATTGTGTAAGCTATCCTGTCTTTCAGCATATTCCAAGGTCTGTTGATGTTCTCTCTGTAATATTGTGGCATTGCTTTTATTGTACAGTCTCGGGATACCGTGCTGTCTTGCATAGAACTATTTTTATCTCTAGTCATCTTACATATGCTTTTCATACGCCATCACAGTCAAAATGTAAATACTCCCCAGGTTGAAACATGGCAGCTGTACTACTGACATCACATTGTCTGTTTTGGTGTGCCACCAATTTAATTATTGTTTTGGATTTGTGGTGTCTTTCAGGTCACTCATATACGGTCATTGTAATAGCTGTGATTGAACCACAACTGTTCAGATGTCCGTGGAGTAATATTATTCCCCAGTAGCAGGAGCCTCCTTGTTTACTCCGATCTTTCCACCTGCTTCTAGGAACACTCTGTGTGTTAAAGACACTCAGTATTATCCTGGAATCTGTTAAACCTGTACCCTATTAGAAGGTTGGGTAAAATGTGTGCCACAACTCAAAAAAAACCCCAACAAATCAGTCCATACCAACCAACCAAACAAAACTTCATGTGGCTCTGTCTCCATCTCTTCGGTGTCATGCAGCCAGGACAACCACAGCTGCTCCTGGTTCTGTAGGGACTAAGCCTCCTCCCCTTGGTCAATCATAGATGGGTTTCAATAATGAAAAGATCTGAAATTCCCCACAACATCTGGGGTGGTTTTGTGTGGGAGCTCTACAATTACTCATTTTTCCATCCAAATTATTCTTCCTCTTACTCGTGCCAGTTTCTCCCACTCTTTATCACCACCTCGCTGTGAGCAGCACATTCAGTTTACCATGTTTTGTGACATGATAATTAAACCTACTGCTGTGGTAGGTAGTGAAGCATCTAAAGCTTCCTCAAATCCTGAGCCTCAAATGTTTTGCCTATAGCAGATGAATTAGAGTCATCTTCATGCTCTCACCCATAAAATTGGCAATGTACTGCAATAATGCAGGAACACTTGTCTCAAATTTCTCCTGAGTCTGTTCAGTTTTGATGCATAAACTTTACAAACTTCTGACGAGCTCAAAGTCCCTCTGAAGTCATCTTACACAAGCTGTGTTTCTTCCCATGACCTTCTTTCATTTATTTAGTGTTTCCATAATGATCCCCTTCAATACTCCTGTCTTGGGGAGAATCTTTCTTAGGTATGTAACACAGCTGATTTTTTTTTAGCAACACCTTGATGTCTTATAGTTAGTGGATACTTGATCTTCCTTCCACTAATGTTGGTTGGAGCAGACATAAACTCTGAATATAGAAAAATTCCCATATAATTTTTGTGTTATTCTCTTCCCATGCAGAACTCATCTAACAGTAACAGAAAAGCACTAATAACCCTGGCAGGGGAATGCAAACTAAGCTAAATAGAGGTATTTTACCCATCAAGAGAAGCAGATTTTAAATTGTAGTCATGGTTTTTTGCAGTTTGGTATTTAAAAGATCTTTCAATTAACTTGCCATACCGCCATATGCTTTAGTTTGTGGAGTTACCCTGGAATTAACCTTCTCTTCGAATGAAGTATAGGAGAAGGGATTTTTCTCTTCTGTTTTATTGTCTGGTCATAGTCCCATACTTGGGAGTGTTGGGCATATTACTTTTTTAATGCCTTCCCCTCAGAAGTGTTTGTAATTCTCTTTAAGAAATAATTTGCAATATTAAGATCAGAAGGGGCCCCAAGATCTCTTGGGTTGAATGCTTGTGAAGGAGAGAGAATGGTGATGGTGAGCTGTGCTCTGGGAAGGATTGCTCTTGTACCTTATCAGAAAGCACAAAATTAACAGGAGAGCCTGCATTAGGAAACCAGTTCTGTCAAAGAGCCATTGCAGAATTAGAGAGCAGAAGGAATGGTATTGGATTCTACCTGAGAGAGATATTGTTGTCCAGGGACAATTACACTTAATTTTATAGTGGCAGTATCCCAGCTATCTCCTGGCAATACATGCATGAAAGAAGAGACAGCTCCACCCCAAATAACTCCTTTTGCATTGTGATCATAGCTTTATCTACCCTTATTTTGCTCATTACATTTCCTGTCATAGAATGTTTTTGGGGGTATAGTTTGTTCTGATCTCTTTTTGTGGAGAGCCAGTTTTTCTAAAGATATTTCAAGATGTCAGTGGATGCTGGGTACTCTCCATGGTGCTTTGAAAAACCCACCACAGACTTTCCTGCATGTAAAGGAAGACTAACAAGCCTTTGATACAATACCCTTTTACCTAGTTTACCTAGTTTAGGTCTATAATATATGCATCAAATTCTCTATTGACTGTTCAAATGTAAATCCAATGTATGATCATTTTTCAGAATAAAACCCCCCTCTTACTAAGGAGAAAAGTATCTTTATAAATAAAGAGACAAATAAATGTAGGCATTCTTTAGCACAGTCTAGAGCTGATTCTCACAGAGCGATGGTTCACAAATTAGTGATGAAGCTGAAATATTGGCAGGGAGGAGGCAATATGCTGAGAATAAAAACATGTTATTAAACTAAAAGCAATACTTTCAAGTGGCCTAGAAGGAAATGTAAGATCTCTTGCACAGAGTAAGTTTAATATCCTTACTTCTAAGGCGATAAACTAAAAATAAATAAGTGGGAGTGATACAACATTCTTACAGGGAATATGCAGTTAACTGAGTTGACAAACACAGGTAACATTTACCTTGTTGCCACCATATTTGAGAACCCATCTCAAGGAGAAACTCACTGACAAGAGTTTCATCCTTCCCCCAAACTCCGATCCACTGTCATGTCCTTTTGAAGTCCTCCTTCCAGAGCTGCTGGGGTGTCAGGGATAACTAGTCACCTGATAATGATAAGATGATGAAAACTGCAGAAACTGTGAGACTTCTTGTTTATATGTCTCTTTTTATGGCTTGAAGCCATGCAGCCATAACCAGGTGGGGTAAGGCTGATACATCTTCTTACCTTTCCTCTTCCATTTCCTATTCTTGGCGTTTGTTAAGCTAATTCTTGCCTTCTATCTTAATCCTACCGTCACTTTGGTGTGCTGTTCGCTTGTAAGGTAAATGGCATGAATAAAGGCAGCACTAAAATAGCATAATTAAGGACAGCAGAATCTGTCCATCACACTGGCAACTCCTTTATGGGCTCTTTAATGAATTGCATTTCTAAGGCTGAACACAAAGGGGATGGCATGTGCATGAACTTGGTGTTAGTGTAATACATGTAATCGGAAGGTACTGAGAAAGGGATTCAGGCTGCTTTTTGTTACTAACACACGATCCCACTCATTTTTTAGTGCAGTCTATGCTTTGCTGTGTTCTCTCATGACTTTTGTTCAGGGGCAGTAGTCAGCAGCATGACTGGGTCACAGAATAGCGGTAGTTGTACTGCAAAGATAAATGAGCTCACAGCTGAATTAGCAGGCACATGAGAATAGGGATTGAAAGAGTTTCATACACACAAAACATCCACAAGAGATTGGCAATTACCAGCACTGGTTTGACACACATGAACTATGATGAACTACCTAATGCAAATTCCAGCTGCTAGAAAAGACATATTTGGGACATAATTGGAAAGGGCTTAATACAACTTCTAGTTTTTAAAGACTAGGTTGAAACTTGTGAGTATCCAGTACCTGCCTAATGAGGGGGTCTTGCACTTGCCCTTCGCTGTGAGGCATATGATGCTGGCTGCCAGCTGTAACAGGAGACTGTGCTAGACTGTGCCCAAGTCAGATATCCATTAGGGTAGTGTACAACAGGCTAAGGGACAAATGCTGCTCTGTCTGGTGAAAGAGAGATCCAGGGAATGTGCTCTGTTGCACACTCTGTCTCTTTCTTTAAACACACTTGCCAGGAGCAAAAAACGGATATTCTTAATGAGATTTTATTATCTGGCCTCTAGACTCCATCTTAGCCACATCTATGATCAGCAGCAGGTTATGGGGTCTAGGGGCAAAAGGTATGTTTCTTTACAGTCTCAGTAAATCACCAACCTAACATTGTTCTTGGCTGTCCTGAGATATCTTAGCCCTGCACCAAGACCAGGCTGCTCATGTACTCAGTTTCATTGCTCCTAAACACTCTGTGTCATGTATTTGCAGATATATTTCTTTGATGAGCTGTGGAGGGATTTTACTGCAGGTGCAGAAATACAAACTAAAATTCAGAGCAGAACAACAAACCAGGGTGATGGACTTAGGAACAAGCAGCCCGGCAGTGTTGAGCACACACAGATGAGCTAGCAGTACTTTCATTTCAGAGAAGGGGGAGTGAGCTGCTACTAGCATTTTATATATAGTATTGCTGGACAAAACAATGCTATCTGATTTACATATCCCCTGTCTGACCTGTGCGTACACACTCTCAGGGCTAGACAGCTTGGAGGGAGAGGTAAGGACGGTAGATGGGATTCCGGTGACAGCACAAGTCTCTTAAATATAGACTTTTGTTCTCTGGTACCTTGCATCCAGAATTGTATCAGCAGTCATCTTAAAGAGGGAAAGGTAACTAGCTCAAGAACTAATTCCACCCATGTTTTATGGTACATCCTGTCGTTAATGCAATAGCCAGTAAACATTTCTTATTTGCTGTTTTATGAGTCCAGTTCTTTCCAGCTTCAGCTATTGGAATTTAAGCCAGTAAAAAGAAGTAATCAAGCTAAGCTGGTCTCTATCTATTGCATTTTTATGATGTAGGCTTTTATATTAGTAGGTTGTGAGGAATTGCTTGTGGACTGAATTAATTTCTTGAGACTTCGCCAGCTCAGCCAGAATCTATAAGACATGATCCATTTGTGCTTGTGCTGGTGAAAATGTTATTGCTTCCATAATATGGTTCTACCTAAGAAAATGCTGCACAAGTACAAATTGCCAGGGGAGCAGTATTAAGAATTTATAGTCTCATCATGACTCTGTAATTGGGCTCACCAATGAAAGAAGAAAGGACGGTGTTAAAAATGAAAGGAAATATTTCTCATTTGCCTCTCTCTAAGGCCACAGACATTGTGTTACTGTTCTGTGAAATATGCTGAAGATGTCACGTTAATAAAGTATATGCAGTTAGATACCGCTAACATTGTTTTATTTGCTCAACAGCCAAGTGAGGATAGAGAAATTAGTTTACGATCTAGCAACCATCTTAACTCCATTTCTCCATTACTCCATTTCTGAGGAAGCCTTACAAGCTTCTTTATAACTTGGGAGCCCTTTACTATCGTATTGCTATTGCGTCTGGAACATGCATTATAATTCCATGCCTTGTCTTATTTATGTAAGCTAAAATCAAACCTTATTAAAAACCCATATGACCATGTTATATCTGCTTGGAATTCTGAAGTCACCTGACGGGATATTTTCAGGCTTTTGTAAAACAGCATGACCAGCTTTTCTGATCTGGTGATGGGATACGTGACCTTTCACTGAGTACATGACCCAGGTTTGGAGATCAGTCTGTGGTCTGCCTTCCTGCCACAGATGGGGGAATGGGCATGTGCCTCTGAGGACAGGATGGGGGCAAAACCGAATTGCTGCTGATTTCTGCTGTGATACTGGCCTCCTCAGGGATGTCTCTGTCAACTCAGGACCTTGGCTGTTGTAGGTTTGTGCTTTGCTTGGGCCTGTGACAGGGTTAAATACTGCCCTTCACAGAGACTCAAATGACTGTCTCATAAAGAGCAGAAAGCTGCTGTATCAACAGGTTGGCCCAACATAGCAATATTTGTAAGCTCCACATGTAAATATTTTCTTTATTGACATGAAAATTACTGTTTTCTAAGGAGACAAGACAATAATGTAGCCTCAAAATGTAGAGTTTTCTGTCTCGCTCTGACCCCAGGAGTGTTTTTGCCTTATCTCTGCTGCAACTCAGCAGCCATGTGTTTTTGCTTCCCAGCGAGGCTGGTGCTACAAGCTGGGAACCTTTGCACAGTGTTGAAAGAGCCACAGGTGGAGCTGTGAGGCTGGGGTTCATCACACCAGCTGGGAGCTCTGGGCAGGAAAACCAGCATTGTCACTGGTAAAAAGTAAATTGGGTATTTAGAATCTTTTTCTCGGTGATAATCTAGCTTAGAAATACGGGATTGATTTTTGCAAATATTATCGATACCAGAATTATGCCTGGAGAATTGCTGGACTAGAGTAATGCATTATCACTTTTGGTAGGCAGCCCAGGATCCAACAAAAAAGGAATTGATAATTAAAAGGTTTTGTCTTGGCATTTTCAAAGTTCCCTCCCCATTTCCCTGCTGGACTGAACTCTAATTGAAACCTAATGCTGTCTCTTTTCACCAAAAGTGTAATTTTCTGTTCATTTCTCTTGGCTAACAGAAGTCCATCCAGTTTCAACAGTAATTTAGACATAGAAAATGGCTCAAGCATTGTTTTTAGCCAAAGGAGGTATTAACAATTATGCAATTAATTGGGGGTTTGTGGATGGGAGTTCAGTACTCTACCGTGACCAAGTATAGAATAAGTTATATAAAGCCTTTTGTTAGGGTTTAACAATTATAAGGCTTAGCTCTTTGAGACTCTCAGATGCAGCAGTCTCTTGTACTTGGGTGATTATTACTTGACCCAGATGGTTTCAGAAATCTGCTAGGAGGAACCAGACAGCCAGTTATTGAAGGCAACAAAATATGAAAGGGACAAAAACAGAAGCATGACTGAAACATGGTTCCAAGTGATGGTTGTCCTCTGCATAGCAGCCAAGTGTTTAGCTGAGTTCTTGCTCCTACCAAAACAGCCTTTCCTCCTTCCCCATTGGTTGCCTGAGTGTTAGGCCGACAGTGAAGAAAAACCACCTTCAGCAGTGGTGAATTTGAGTAGGATAACCCAGCTGCTGTTTCTTCTGTGCTGAACCCCATGACTTGTGGGTGTGCTGGGCAGGCCAGACATCCTGGGCTTTTCCAGGGACACGGTACAGCAGCTCCAGGCTTTCAGAAGGGGCTGGACGTGGGAGAAGTGCGAAGGTATTCAGCTCAAACAAGACAGCTGTCCCCCTGAACGTGTGCAGTGGCGAACTATGGAAATCCAAATATGTTTCCTGCTTAAAACTTTAGTGTCTGTGTGGCTAAATTGAGATTACTTGGCTGGCTGTCAGGCATGTCCTTCTGCCTAGATTTTGCTTTAGATTTGAGCACTCCCCAAGAAATCAGTATAAGAAAGGAACAAAGGGAAGTCACGGGCAACCAGATTGCTCTGGGCAAATCAGCTCGGCAGTTGCAGAGGTAGCTGGAGGAGCCAGGAGAGCGAGGGCTCAATGGGCTGTCCAGCTGGCACCATGTCAGGGATGCAGGAACATGCAGGCGGGCTCCAGAAAATCCTGGCAGTGCAAAAGATGAGCAGCAGTTCAGCAATGCCAAGGACTCACTGCTTCCAGCTGGCTTACACCACACAGCTGGACTGCACGTGCGCAGGAGTGCTGGGGGGACCTGAGTGGGGCAAGGTCTCTGCATAGGCTCCTGGATGACTCGAGAGCCGAGCCCAGCCCAGTGCTCCCTGCCAAGTCACAACAGCGGGCAAATGGTCCCACAGCTCTTCCACAGTCTGTCTTTGCCTTAGTATGCCGCAGCCTGGGGGCACGATGGCAATTTTGCGTTGCCTGCCTGGGCTGCAAACTGTACTTTCTGAGATAATTAGCAATCATTACTGAAGGATGCGGTTTTTAATTACAAAACTCATAAGGATTTTCAAATAATTCAGTCCTCAAGAGAAAGAAACGCTCTTTTCAGAGGAAAATACAGGCGAAGTTAATAGGGGATGGAAACTAACCGAGTCCTATTAATAAGTCGGTAGGACCCATGGCAAAGACTTGAAAAAGCTGTAGAATTTTTCGCTTTTCCTGGAAAACCAGCCTATCTCTTACCATAGCAGACACATAAATTGGTATTAAATTATATAGAAGGTGCTGAAACACTTCTGTTTTCTTAAGGGGAAGAATTACAAAATAGCTATCATATGTCACGCAAAAAGAAAGGTGCTTATAATATATGCTTTGAATTTGTTACAGAAAGCAATTTCCAGTTCTGTAATTTTTCATATTTTTTTCAAATGTGCTCCATCTGCATTTTCTTCCTTAGAAATGGGACAGTCCATAAATATCAGCAAACCATTTGGCTGTCCTTATCCTGAAATACCTTTTCACTGCACCTAAAAAAAACCACCTCCTCACAGGCAGGTGCTGCTTTTGCTTTCTTCTTATCCTGAGCCCATCTGCCTGCTGGTGTCCTGACGCTGTCGTTCCCTGGAACTTGGCTTTTCAGGGCAGGAGTCCATTCTTTGGGTTTTAGCTTGTACTGGTTGGAAACTGTTAGTCCTGATCTATGACTGAAGGATTAGGCCAAAGCCAAAGGGCATCTGAAATGTGCTGTAAAGACTGTTATTTTCCTTCCATCCATCTTTAGCAACCCTGATGGCCAGGCAGGAGTGGGTGAACTAGAGGAGCCTTTGCAGAGGCCATGCCATGTTAGAGGCACAGCTGTTATTCACCTGGGCACTTGCCAGCCTTGATGGGAAAGGTCAGGAAAGCTGGAGGAGATTTATTTGTCAAATACCACCCATTTTTATCTGGAAAGTGTGATCCAGCAATCAAAACTTTGGGAAACACTGATTTAGGCACTAGCCCAGCAAGCATGATGAATGAACACAATAACAAGGGAAAAAAAAGAGTTAAAGATGTGCCTAAAGTTACATAAAGTGAATTAGGCTGCAGTCCTCTGCCAACTCACTTTTGCAAGGTAGTTCAGTGAAGAAGTTTTTCTGGGATTACGCTCTTTAGATGTTGAGAAAGGGGGTAAGAAAATTTATCAAGGATATTTTTTGCTGGTAGCACAACATCCCATGAAGGACACTGGAAATAGAAAACCTGCTGTTTCTACAAAGAGAGCTTCCCAGTAGCTATCTGTGACTTTCTAAGCATGTAGCCATGCCCAAGATTTAATTCTGGTTTAGCCTGAATTGAGAGGTGGGCCTCTGTTGGGCTAGTACTAAATGCACCAAGATCTATTTTCAGCTCTCAGTGAGATGCAGCTTCAAATGGCTCAGAAGTGTGGGTGCCATGCCGTGCATCGATCTGGGGGGAAATGAGCAGGTTTCACCAGGATTCTGGAGAAAAGATACTTTTCAAAATGTTGCCTTACTATCTTGCTGGTCTTCTCTCTTCCTGAATCTTCCTTCAGGCTCCCTCTGGTGTTTGTAGTGTGTATTACTACCAGCTTCTCCAGTCCTGTTTTTGGCCGAAATTTACAGCAGCCTAGGTTGAGTGACACCACTGAAATTTTTTAGGTTCATATAAGGTTGAGATGCAAATAGGAGCTTTCAGTTTGCTTTAAGCATGACACTTAGTTGACCCAACTGGGATTTTTCTGGTTTGGACTACTACCATCCAGAGAATTGAAAATTCACTTCCCCTGAAGCTGTATATTTCTGCCTGGTAAATGAAGTGATGCCTCAGGACAGCCACCAAACAGTTTGTCTGTGCAAACTATCTAACTACTGCAGGTCTAGCTGTGGGAAATGTAAGCAGCAAGTCCTAAGCATCATTGCAAATAATGCACTTGGGCTGCTGTCAGTTTATTCCAGTAGTATTTGCTCCTCTTTCCAGTCCTGGCTGAGAAGTAAAGGCAATTGAAATTACAGTATTAAGAGCTGAGTTATGGGTTTTAACACTAAGCCACACTTGTGGATGTGACTGTCACAGAAGTGATATCCTAAGGCCATTCTCATGTTAGAGTAATTACATGCAGAAACCCATCCTCAGCAGCACTCAGCAGGCTAACTCCACCCATGAATTTGAGCCCAAATTTCATTTCTCCTGTGTATTCCCCCTGCTCCCCACCAGCAATCTGTTGCACCTGTTTTCTGCCATTCTGCCACAAATCCTGCCCTGGGTTGAAATGTTTCACAGCAATACCCAGTTTTGGCAGTGTGGAACAATTTGCCAAGCAGGGCCAAGTCTGCTTCCCCATGCTGAACACTGCAGAAGCTAACTGCCAGGCACCAAGCTACTTTTGTGAATTTACCACATGAAAATGAAATGTTTCCTCTCCCTTTAAAATGGCTGGAAGGAAAATGTTGTTTAAGAATAAGTCTGTACGTGCCAAACGTCCTATTCCTGGCACCAGCAGACACCTGCTCTCTGCGTTGGGCAGCAGCCTGCCTTTTGGGGACAGAGAGAGATGTGCTCAAGCTGCCACTGAGGCTGTCCAGAGGCAGATGGTGGCAAGGTGGTGTGATGGTATATGCGGGCATGATGGCAAGCTTGGGATGTAGCCTCTGAAGTGAGTCCAAAGGCCAGGGTTGGGCCCTGTAGGGGAAAAAGTCAAAGGGAAAAAAGGCATAACTGTATAATTTGCTGGAATTGTTTTGTTCTTAGAGTATATATTTTTGCAACAGTTTCCTCCTCCCTTAAAGCTCAAATGATTGATCTCAGATCTTTGTGGGAATTCTTAGACTGATTTCAATATGCTTTTTCATAGTCATCATCTTTGTTATGGAAATCTACGTCCTGAGATGTTATATACCCCAGTGGCGGCAAACCTGCTGTGCAATTCAGTGGATTATAATGCAACTCACTAACATGCTTGAAATAATGAGGTTGCTCTGTTCAGTAGGGTATGATGAAAAATAGAAGCTACTGCTGGGAGCTCAGATTTGATATAAACTGATAGAAAAGGTTCCCTATTAAAATACCATTGCAGGTTACTATGTTTGTATATTCTTTAACTTCCATTTCATGCTGGACACTGAAGAGGCCAGAGGAGATTTTTTTATATTCTGCCCAATGCATATAAACAGTATGTTAAATTGAGGCCTTGCACCCTTCTGGTGCTGTTGGAAGTAAACCTTGGATTACATTGGACTAAACACAGAGAGAAATGGTGGCTGTGCTGGAATCAGTGGGAGATCTAAGCTTTGGGTTCAGTAGCACTGATCTTTCCCCAGGTGTCAGGGTTCTCAGGTCTAACCCTCTTCCAGGCAGCCCCTACCTCTTTCTTAGTATGGGATGAGAAAAAGGAGCTGAGTTGATCCCTTCCTACTCCTTCCTCTCTGGAAGTTGGGTAGAGGATACAGATTTCTTTCCTTCAACTAATGGGAAGCCTTTATAGCTGCTGTTCAGCTTCAGTCTCTCCCATCCATCTGTCACCTTCTCACTGTAATTGGTAGACCATCTTTCTGTAGATTATTTATATAGTCTCATAACTTTATTTTCTGCTTAGTAGTAGGAGCTGGCTTGTCAGAAAAACAGCACTTGTCAGTGATACTTTTGGAGAAGAATCTATTGAGAGAAAAAAGTGCAGGTTTTACAGAGTTTTTCAGCCATTGCCTGAACCTAATTGGATCTTATAAACCCAGCGTGTGGGATGACCTATATGCCTTTTAAAAGAACGCTTTCCTCATAGCACTTAGACCTTGACATAAACACTAATGAATCCATAAAATGTCTTAGCATCTGGCACAGGAGCCTTCAGGGCGTCAAGCAAAACAGGAGATAAATGGAAGTGCTCTGTGTACATAAGGTTTCAGAAATGGCTGTGCCTGCCAGTTAACTGGATTTAATAACCTGCAGAAGTCCATGTTATTTCAGCTTAAGGTTGATGTATATTTTGTTTGGACCAGTTTTCTCCTTTATAGATGCCTAGCTTTACAATTAGATGTGCAGTTTCAAATAGCTTCTATCTCCTATTTGCAATTTAACCCAAGAGGGTCAATTTTCCCCTTTCACAGGGCCGGGGAGGCAAAGGAAGCATCTATGTCTGGGCCTCTGGAGATGGGGGCAGCTACGATGACTGTAACTGTGATGGTTATGCATCGAGCATGTGGACAATCTCCATCAATTCTGCTATAAATGATGGACGGACAGCTCTGTATGATGAAAGCTGCTCTTCAACCTTAG
Source organism: Harpia harpyja (assembly GCF_026419915.1). Taxonomy (NCBI): domain Eukaryota; kingdom Metazoa; phylum Chordata; class Aves; order Accipitriformes; family Accipitridae; genus Harpia; species Harpia harpyja. The sequence continues at coordinate 57,002,967 of NC_068943.1, forward strand.
CCTCTACCTTTAGTAATGGGAGGAAGAGAAATCCGGAGGCTGGTGTGGTGAGTCCAGATATTATTGTGCTGTTGCTGCTGTCTGTGCACTCCCACGGCCCATTACAACTCTGTCTGCTTTGGAGCAGCAGATGGATCTTTGTTGAGATGGATATTTTCTCATCTGCAGTACATGATGGTGCCAAAACTGTCAGCTGAGGAGATGTGGGATTAATATTGAGAACAGCAGTGATCTTCCTTCTCTTAGAGCTTCATATAGTTGGTGCTTTCCTTTATCAGAAACCAGATTTAGAAGTTCAATTACACTCTTACCAGAGGACAGTGTGACAAAAGGTCTCTCAAAATCTAAATGAAAAGTGTCAACATCTGAGATCATACTCATACTGGCAGAGCAGTCATGAACCAGACTTCTGCTGTACTACAAGCTGCACAAAGCAGAAAGACATTCAGTCACCCACAGAGGAAATGTGGGGGTTCATATCACCCTCAATCTCCTATTGAGCAGTGCGGAGCATCATACTCGAGTCCCCCACAGGGCCATACCTACAACTGGAAAATATGCAGTTTCTGTTCAAGTGTAATTGGGATTCTCTTCCACCATACTGATCACTGCTTTTCAGCACCTTCAGACTAGCCAGGACATAGTCTAATTCACAGAGTGGAAAATTCAGGTGTCGTAACTCAAGGTTAGTTTTTGCCAAAAGCTGTTACACGTTTTTCATGGCCCTGTCTCAAACCCTGAAGACACATTGTATAATCCTAAATGCCCATGTGCAGTATCAGATGGAAAAATACTGGTTTCTGTCTTGATATCAGCTCTGTGCTGATATCAGCCAAGATGATCTGTGGCATCTTTGTAATTATTGCCATAAAATATATTTCTAAGGTTTCCTTCTGGTCTTTTCTAGTGACTAATCTGCATGGAAGATAGCAGCCTGGTACTGCTCTTGGTTCTGGAGTTGCACAAATGCTAGAAAGCTCAATACTGTTAACAATTCTAGTTTCAAATCCTTCTGATAACCATAAGAGAATTTAAGGCCTTTGGTTAAACTGTGTTTGTAGGAAATAAATGCCATCTGTATGAGTTTATGAGTTCTAAGTGGTAATGAACATTGTTTTACTACATCATGATTTATTCTTGCATTCACACCTTCTGTAACTATGTCTCACTGTGTTTTTAAATTTATACAGTATTCTAAAGAAGAAAACAGATCCTAGGAACAAACACACAATTACTTTAAAGAGCAAGGCCACACACTCCACTTTCTGTATTTTTCTGAGTCTGTAGCTGCAAGGAAAATGGACTAGCTGGTTTCATTAATTACGTCTAATATCATTGCAGGCTACAACGGATTTGTATGGCAACTGCACCCTGCGTCACTCAGGAACGTCTGCAGCTGCCCCTGAAGCAGCCGGAGTGTTTGCCTTGGCCCTGGAGGCTAAGTATGCTGTTGAGAAATTCCTTGTGAGCTCTAGAGAGGAGAGGGCCTGCGGTTTGTTTAATATTGTTCATCATAGAAATTGGCTGTGTGTGGCAAGGGGCTAGAATGAGCAGCAAACAAGCTACCTGCTACAGTGGTGTCAAACATGGTAACTTACAGATGGAGCAATAGTCTTGCCAAAGCCATATAGCAGATACATTTTGGCTGACTCGCTCTCTCTGTGTCCTCTCTACTGCTTCCAGGGGTTTGTCTTCTCCAGCACTGTTTGGAGGGAGAGATTATTTCATTTCTCCACATACCCAGTGTGGAATGCCCAGCCTACAAAAATGTAAGAACAAACCTATAGTATCAGACAGGAGTTCATCTTGTGCCACATACTGTCTGCAATGACAGATGCTTAGGGGAGAGTGCAACAAACGGGGATTAAGAGCGATCTTTCAAAAACAGCTTTGGCAGTCAGTGGTTTGGAGAGAGAGCAGTGAGCCTATCCTGTTCAATAGCCACAGGCAGATTTATCTTCCTTGAATTTGTCTCACTCTTTTTCAGCTTGTCTGTGTTTGGCACCTGTATCATCCAGTGGCCATCAGTTCCACAGTAATAATAGTTTTTGGCAATGGTGGTGGGGAATGTTTTGAGTGTTTTTTCTTAACCCGTTGCTGGTGCTTTGCTTCTGTGCTACCTAATTGTTCTGTTATGTGAAAGAATAAATATCCATTGTCTATTTACCATCTTCATGCTATTCATGACATTGGAGACCTCTTGTATATCTTACTTCATTATCATCTTCTCTAATGGTTAGGAAAAGTTGTTCTTTCAATAACCTATACCATCTTTTTACTTTGTGTTAAATTATTTTATGAAGTGAGACAACATTTGCTCAAGTATACAGCTTCAGTTGCTGTAACCACGGCATGAAGTGAGCACTACGTACATAGTTCTCTTCAACAGTATGCAGAAGAATGAAGATTTGGCAGAGGAAACAAAGCTTCTGTCATTAGCAGAGCAATGATTGTTGTGCTCAGAGCACGACTTGGGCCAAATCTCATTTTTCAGGTTTCATACATGTAAAACACACGCCAAGTGTTTAACTTCGGATGATCAGTCCTTCTACTATCAGATTCATTCAGTGGGGCAGCCACAATGTGATAAATAATTATGGCCATAAAAATATAAAGGCTTAATGAATTTTCTGACTACTGCATGTTTAACCTGGACTACAACCTTAGTATCTCAGTTATAATTACCATTCCTCTTCATTTGAACTATCCATGAAGACTAGAATTACTCTTGCCAAACTATCATGAGTACAAATTAGACTAATACCCCTGGTTTGCAATTGGCTTTCTAGCCTTCGCTGAAAAAGGGGTGGGGGGAGGTAGAAAGAAGTGTCACAGTGTCTTTTATCTCCTTCCAGTCTGGCTCTATTAAACCTCCATTTTAGTGTGCAGAGCTACCCTGGATGAGTTACACTAGCCTTCACAAGAATGGCTAACCATTTCCCGTGCAGATGACTGCTGCCTGCAATATGTCTCTCAGCTTATACACAATATATGTCTGACATGTCTCTAAAACCAGACCAATCTGTGAAACGGAAAGTACGGTTTTAAGATACGTAGCAGCTCTTAAAAGGTTTCAATAAGAATGATGCAAGTTATATCTGGTTTTCAGCTCTCTTGTGTCACCTTGGAAAAATGACAGTAATTAGCTATTCTGGTATACATTCAGCATGCACACTTCCTTATTACCTGGGACACAGAAAGCTGAAATGCGGATCCTTTTAGGTTGGTGGTTTGAATCAGACGTAATGTTGAAAGAGTTCATCATAAAACAACTGGAATAGCTTTACTTATGTAGAATTAGAATGTCAGTTCTAAAGCTTCCAAAATAATAACTTATAGGTGCCCTTCCTGTCATCATAATCACTGCAAATCTAGGAGACAAGAGCTGATGATGAAGAATGATCACTGAATCTAGACAAATGTTACTGTACTGCATCCATTCATGCTAGTATATCACAGGTGACAAACCTCTACCATACCTTATAATACAAGCCTCCAGCCACCCACAGCCCATATATCTGTATTTCCAGACTACCAAAATTACTAAGACCTTGATTGTTATAGCTCATCAGCTTCATCAGATCAGGGCTTCTCTGGGTGAACCTTGGAAAGTCCATGGGAAAAGCAGGAGGTGCAGGCAAGGAAAAGAGAGCAAGATTTAAGAGGAAGGCTAGGTGAAATTCTGTCATCGTCCTTTTCTTTTTGTATTCTTTTCAGGATCTGGTGTAATATCCTACTCATTTTATTAACTTAAAAATAGCATGGTGGGACCTATACTGTGTAGTTGAAAGCAGTTGTTTTTAAGAACAGGGAAGCAATCAGAAATGGTTTTGCAAATTTGGGGAATATATTTTGGGAAATTACTATACAATTAAAACCTATTCTTGTTTCCACTGAAATCAACAGAAGCTTTGTTATTGATACGTGTATAGATACAATTTCTGTGTGATTCAGAGAAGCAAGTTTTACCAACAAGCTTACTCAAACACACTGTCTGTCTTTAATATCTGCTTGGAAATACTGTACTGTTTGTTTTCCATGTTGCTCTTCTACAGCTTGGATCTGACATGGAGAGACATGCAGCATCTGACAGTGCTCACCTCAAAGAGGAACCAGCTTCACGATGAGGTTCATCAATGGCGTAGAAATGGCGTTGGGCTGGAATTCAACCATTTGTTTGGCTATGGTGTCCTAGATGCAGGAGCAATGGTTAAGATGGCGAAAGACTGGAAGACTGTTCCTGAGAGATTCCACTGTGTTGGAGGGTCAATACAGGAACCTGAGTAAGTGAATGGTCTAGTATATGTGTTTGGCTTCTTCCAGGAATTGAGGAGACCACAAGCATGCAAACATGTTGACAAAGACATAGATAGTCAAAGAAACATAATGAAAATTTTTTTCTAAGGAAGACTAACATTGCCGGTAGTGTTCCAGGTATTTCAATAAGTTGATAAAATAAACTACATGATCTTTCATGGAGGAGTGCATTCTACAGCCCACCTGTATCATCATTGCTAGTGCCAGTAGTGTTAATAGCAACATCCATTTCTCCTGGGTACTTAAAGGTATGTTTGTGCCAAAGTTTCTGTGAATAAAGAGCCTGTGCACAAGTGAAAGTCTGGGAGGCTGGCACTATAAATTATATAAACTGCTGCCACATGAAATATCTGTCAGCCAGGTCATATCTCCTTGTGACATATTCTAGCAGACAAATTTTATTTCCAGAAGACTGAAACAATTATCTACAGGTACCAGGGATTCAGTTTGAACACAACAGCATTTAATTGTGTCTGGTTTATGTTCTTCAAATCTCTAATTGCAGGGTAGGTAGTCAAATTATTTTCTGATTTACCTTCATGTGCTAAAGTGAATGAGTCAACAAGTGAATGAATTAAAACTAATTGACTGCGACAGCTATACTTCAATTTAATTATTTGAATTACTAACCTAATAATGGCCAATTTATGTCTATACCATTTGAAATTTGATGTTTCAGTGCCATTTTTGAAGGCATCATTATTCTATTGGAAAAAGAAGGCAAACTAGTAAGCCACCCCGGCACATAGCTCAGCCAGGCAAAGAATAAGTTTGTTCCTAACCTTCCAGATGGATTTGTATTTGCAGGATCCAAGGTTCTACAGCTGAGATCTGAGTTTTAATTTATGTGGTCTATGCGTGCTCACAGGTAGGAAACAAATGAGAGAGTGCTGAAGCTAATTTTGAGCTATCTCTAGTTTATTCATAATTTAAATGCAGACAAATAATCTTACTTATCTTAGGGCAGCCCCATTTATTGAAATGGGAATCATCCTAGAGGAAGAAAGAAAATTTCTTGCTGTACGCTTGGCTCTATGCATTAGACAATGTGGTAGAGGTATGCCGGTGACAGACTGAGCCAGAGTTGGGCAAGTGCTATGCAGTAGTATTGTCTCCTTCTGCCTTTGTTCTTCTGTCCCATTTCTGCTGTTGAATGGATAGAAAAGCAGAGGTGATGGTGCATTTCCTCCATCCCAGGGATCTGGAACTGCAGTAAAGCTTCCCTATAGCTGTCATTGCCCAACAAGCTCCAGAGTTGAGAAATAAACTGCCTTGTATTGGTGTCTTTTGAGAGCAGCACCCAGAACAGGCTTTGTGCTTACAGCACACAGATTTGTAAAGTTCAGCCAAGGCAGTCACCACCTAAGCCTCCTAACTCCACTGCAATGTAATCTCAGTGCGTATGGGAGCCCTCCTATAATTATCCAACACATCTATATGTTAATAGGACTGCTGTAATATTTACATCCCCCAATGAAAACGTCACTGATAGGAGATAATAAGCATCATGGCTTGCAACATCTACATTGTTTGAATTACACTGTAAATAAAACTAGTGAAGTCCCAGCATCTCCAGAGATTTGCTGGAAATGAAAACTACGCTGCACTTCTGCCATGGATAATTGGGTTATTTTTCTAGTTTGGCCTTGCTGGAGCAACATTTTCTACAGATATATATATATATGTTTATATAAGTATAGATATTTGTATATATAAAATACATATTCAATATATATTTAGCTAGGTGAGTAGTTGATGCAGAAGTGTGTACCATAGCAGCATTGTCAGTTAGCAGAAATGGGCCAGGAAAGAACTGACAGCCTAGAATATACAACATGCTGAAAGCAAGCAGTATTTGAAGTGCAGCATTTCTCTGCTGCATGTAGAAACACTTATTAGCAATAGGAACTTTCCCTGAAGAGGGATTTTTGTTGGGTCAGCAAAAAGAGAAAAAAATGGACAAGTCTGAATCTGGCTGGTTCAGGGAGATACATAGATGATTTAGGACATCATAGTGCAGTAGCTGAGGAGCAGGACCATGGAAGTGTGCTTCTAGAGAGCGGTTAGCTCCCCCTGCTCATTTCTAACTGGGTACTACACTACATGCAGAAGTGAATGCATTTTTAAAATATATATTCCTTTATATATATATATTTTAACTATATATAGAAAATGGGCAGCAGTAAACTGTGAGGGTGTGGAAAACCTATCTCCTCTTCTGCTCCTTTCACATCGGGCTTTTTCCACCACCCCTGGTTCTTTTTGTTTCTTCGGGGAAATTCCCCTGGATTATAGTAATTAGTCTAGCAAACCAGAGAGTATTGGATTCTAATTAATAGGAAAGGGGGAAACAGAGCAAGCCTTTTCTCATGTGTTTTAGAGAGCTGAGATAACTTTTGCACTGAAGGTGGGGAGAAAAGTTGTCTGCAGCTGTCAGGCTGCCTGCAAAGCAGATGGAGTGGTAACACTGCTCTTATTTCTTTGGGTTTTGGTGTTGTGTATTGGCTTTGTGTGGCAAGGTTTTGGTAGCGGGGGGGGGTTACAGGGGTGGCTTCTGTAAGAAGCTGCTGGAAGCTTCCCCTGTGTTCAAGAGAGCCCATACCAGCCGGCTCTAAGACGGACCCGCCGCCAGCCAAGGCCAAGCCAATCAGCGGTAGTGGTAACGCCTCTGTGATAACATTTTTAAGAAGGAAAAAAAGTTCGGACAGACAGTAATCGGCAGCCGGAGAGAGGAGTGAGAACATGTAAGAGAAACAACCCTGCGGACACCAAGGTCAGTGAAGAAGGAGGGGGAGGAGATGCTCCAGGCGCCGGAGCAGAGATTCCCCTGCAGCCCGTGGGGAAGACCATGGTGAGGCAGGCTGTCCCCCTGCAGTCCATGGAGGTCCACGGTGGAGCAGATATCCACCTGCAGCCCGTGGAGGACCCCACGCCGGAGCAGGTGGGTTCCCGAAGGAGGCTGTGACCCTGTGGGAATCCCGCGCTGGAGCAGGCTCCTGGCAGGACCTGCGGATCTGTGGAGAGAGGAGCCCACAGAGCAGGTTTTCTGGCAGGACTTGTGACCCCGTGGGGGACCCACGCTGGAGCAGTCTGTGCCTGAAGGACTGCACACCATGGAAAGGACCCATGCTGGAGCAGTTCGTGAAGAACTGCAGCCCGTGGGAAGGACCCACGTTGGAGAAGTTTGTGGAGGACTGTCTCCCGTGGGTGGGACCCCACGCTGGAGCAGGGGAAGAGTGTGATGAGTCCTCCCCCTGAGGAGGATGAGGCGGCAGAAAATAACGTGTGATGAACTGACCGTAAACCCTATCCCCGTCCCCCTGTGCCGCTGGGGGGTTGGTAGAGAATCCGGGAGTGAAGTTGTGCCCAGGAAGAAGGGAGGGGTGGAGGGAAGGTGTTCTGAGATTTGGTTTTATTTCTCATTACCCTACTCGGGTTGATTTGTAATAAATTGAGTTAATTTTCCCCAAGCTGAGTCTGTTTTGCCCGTGAGGATAATTGGTGAGTGATCTCTCCTGTCCTTATCTCGACCCACAAGCTCTTTGTTATATTTTCTCTCCCCTGTCCAGCTGAGAAGGAGGGGGAGTGATAGAACGGCTCTGGTGGGCACCTGGCGTTCAGCCAGGGTTAACCCATCACATGTTGATAGATAGAAAAGACTCACACTGTGGTGTCCTCCCTCATTTACTGCAGGAGATAGAAAGCACTTACCACAACTGTGAGAATGAAGCACTGTTTGACAAAGCTTTGTCAGCTGTGTGAGATTGCTATGAGACAATGTCAATTCAGATTGCTTTGAGGATGATGCTTCCCAGGCAGAGAAATTACAAGCATGTGGCAACTGTGAGATTATGCTCCTTCGCCTCTGGCTGGCATATAGTGCATTTTCCTTGTGCTCTGGCACACAAAATAAATCTTGAGGATATTGTATGTTCATATATTTTAGCTATACAATATTTATGTTATACCAGCTTCTGCTCCAGGGCATCCATGAGATTCAGAACAACACAGGTTTTTCAGTTTAAGGTAAGCATTTAAATGCCTTGAGGACCTGGCCCTGAATGTCTTTTTACTCTGCAAGTACTCCCAAGAAGGCAATACTTTATGAAAGAGGGGGCAGAGACTGGCCTGAGCCAATTAATGATGTACTGAGCTGCAATACCTGGAGCTCATCTTGGGAAGAAGAGAATTCTTGGAAGCTAGGCTTGAATGAAACACTTTCACTGGTCTCTGAATAATGTGCTATTTCATTAGCAAAAGGAAAAGGCTGGTACTCATTTCTTTTGAAAAGAAGGTATTCATTATTGCAGTGTGGTCAATGCCCTTTAAAAGGGACTCTCTTATTTTACTGCAAAACCTAGGTCATGGAGAAGCCACTGGAAGAGGTAATGACAAGCTGACTGGGGTCTTTTGCGACTTACTCCCTTTTTTAATGATTGCAGTAATTCTTGTCTTTTCAAGTATTTCTTTTAGACAGAGGAAAGTGTCACATGCTCACAGCACACTGATGGTGGATGCAGAGAATTTTGTTTACGCTTCCTGTGTAGTTTGCCAGCCAGTTTCTGAGGCAACTAGTAATTGCCAGTTGCATCTTGAGCCCGAGGGGTTTAGCAGGCACTCTGCAGCCTCAGCTGCTGGCGGGGCGCTGCTCCTGGGCCAGTGCCTTCAGGCCTGCTCTGAGATTCTGAGTGGGTCTGCCCAGCACACAGTGGCTGCAGGCATCCTCTGCAAGAGCTGGAAAGGCATCAAGGTGCCTTGCTCTCCCGCAGCGCGCGCTCACTCACCTCTTCTTGGAAGCCTTTGGAGGCACGCTCTGGAAATGATGCTGCCTCACGGTTTTCCTCAACCACATGGGGAGTAACCACACCGTGGGTGCCCAGCAAGGGGGGAGCCAAGAGCACCAACTGGTGTAATGTGGCTTCCTTTCATATGTAATTCATCCTGTTGACAAGTGTTGGTAAGACTATTAACGGCTGTGAGTGATTGCACAGACCAGGCGTGAAGTGGTTTTCTCCTCTTGTGTGCTAACTTCCAGGCATTGCAACCTCAGGTGTCTGACTCTCTCCAGCAAAGGAGCCCTGTGCGCTGATAACAGGGATCTGGTTTCCATTTGATGACAGGGTCCTTGCAAAAGAAATGTAGCAGGACTGAGCCTGTGTTCCATCTGTGGGTCTAGCTTCCTGGTAATACTTTTTTTTATATTCCACCCTCAAGGGACAAATGTCCTTCAGTTAATTGTGAGTTTGCCTTCATAAGGACTGTATTATAATAACCAAGAAACTTGTGACTTCAAGGTGCAGCACTTCGACAACTCACTAAACAAGGGCAACTTCTTTCCTCTGTGTGTGTGTGTGTGTGTGCGCATGCGTGCGTGCATGCGTGCTACTGTACTGGAGCAGTTAAAGGATAGCAATTTTCATGCAAAAATATTTTTCAAATGAGCTGAAACTGGGATCCCATGTTTGTGCTGGTTTCAAAATCAGAACAAGGATTTAGGCTTGAATGTGACTGCACTGAAATTCCGTGCAACTGGCTCCTCTGAGTCCAGACAGACATTTGCTGTTGTTTTTTAAGGTGACTGGCTGACACGACTGCTCGTGGTTTCTTCTACTGAATAGACACATTATTATGCAATTACCCAATATAGTAGTGGTAAGTAAAGGCAGCTATTAAATATATGTTAATATTTCTTAAATAGCATTATGTACTTCTTAATTGTATTCCTTCTCTCTTTGTGTAGGTGTGCATTTCATAATGTACTTTCAAATTAAGGTTTTCATATAATTTTTTAAAAAGATAATGTTCTCTTTCTGGCTACGTTTGCAACTATTATTTCCTTACTTTTCCATGTATTAATAAGCAAAAATAGTACAGGTTTTTCTGTGAGGCACCAAAACCCAGTAGTTTTAGCATGAGCCATGTCATGCTGTGTATATCCTTTTAATTTGCTTAATTATCTTTTGACCTGCAGAAAGATACTACCAAGTGGCAAGCTGGTCCTCACACTTACAACTGATGCTTGTGAGGGGAAGGAAAACTTTGTCCGATACCTTGAACACGTCCAAGCAGTTATAACTGTGAATTCCACTAGGCGAGGAGACCTCAACATCAACATGACCTCGCCAATGGGAACAAAGTCCATTTTACTGAGCCGGCGCCCCAGGGACGACGACTCCAAGGTGGGTTTTGACAAATGGCCTTTCATGACCACACACACTTGGGGAGAAGACCCCCGAGGCACCTGGGCTCTAGAGATTGGGTTTGTCAGCAGTCTGCCGCAGCGGGGCGTGCTGAAGGAGTGGACACTGATGCTGCACGGGACTCAGAGCGCACCATATATAGACCAAATAGTAAAAGATTATCAGTCCAAACTGGCCATGTCCAAGAAGGAAGAGCTGGAAGAAGAATTAGATGAAGCAGTGGAGAGAAGCCTGAAGAGTATACTGAGCAAGAACTAGCGCTGTTCTGCATGATGGTGTCTTTCCTTCCCCAGGTCCCTCTACTCACCTTTCTACTATCCAAACCTCTGTGTTAGACATATTACAATGATTGTCTCTGTAGCCAAATTATCACACTTTATTTTAAAGTCTTATATCTCATCAATAATTATTTTAATTACCACTGAAGCAATCCTTTTTTTACTCTAAACCACAAATATACTGTCCCCCACTGAATACTATGTACAGTTTGTGACTGTAAATGATTTTTCTTTTGTGTCATACAAATAGGTAATAACCTGCAAAGAAGTTGATGGCTTTTCCCTTCATATTTTTGTGGTAAATGTTGTTTGTACTAAAAAAAAAGAGTGAATTTTAACATTGGCGGTTGGTGATAATGGGCACATTTTTAAAAATTGTGAGAGAGGAAATCACGAAGAGGTTGGCTGGAGAGGTCTTTGAATGTCTAACAGCTCCTTCTGCATCATTGACTTCAGTGGGACTTTCCCCATTGGGTTCAACCAAGGTAGCACTACACCCTACAAAATGAAATAATCCAGAGATGAAGAAAATTACCAATCCAGTTTTCAGAAATCCAATTATTTTGAGAGTTTTCTTTAATATATATGCTTACACAATGTACACGCTAACACTTCAGCCACAGAATGTGTCAACAGGCATGCAATAAGGAAGGCAAAGCTATGCCAAAGCCGGGTGACATGGGGAAGTCAGGGTCAGGGCATTCTAGAAGCACAAGTTTCAGTTTTGTTTTGTTTTGTTTTTATTTTGGCAATTTAAATCAATTTACCATCTTAGAGCAGAACAAGCACATAGGGAATGAGCTGTAGGATTTCTGGCAACCTGTGTGCAAAAGTGCATCTGCTCGTCTCTATACTGAGATGTACTGCAGCAGTGTAACATGAGGCTGTGTCAACATTTCCAATCACAGACCCCTGTTTTCTGGGGTTTACAACCTGGCTGTCAGTAAATTGCTGTGGGAGAAAATTGAAGTATGCAGTTTCAGTCCCAAAGCAATTTTTTATTCAGATTTCATTTTTAAAAATAGAGATTTGTTATTTTTATGTTATACAAATATATTTAAGGAGGAAAATATGCTTAAGTTATTGTGTAATGCAAAGCTGGCCTTCCTGGGAAGTAAAATGTAGTGTGTTTGAGAAGATTTGTTGGTAATCATTGCTCTCTGCTGTTTAAAGGGCCAGTCTCACCTTCACTTTTCATGCATAGGTAAAGTCAGTCTCTCGCCCTCAGAGTCTGCTCTGGCTATTGCCGCAAGAAGTAACATCCTTCTCGGTGGGAATTACTCATGGTAGCAACCACTACATATTCTCAGGTGTGAGATCCCAAATTTTACCTTTGAATAATAAAGGGTCTTGATTCTGCAAATATTTAGGCACTCACAGTAAAGGCCATCAGTGGACCTACTCAAATGCTAATTTTAAGCAGGTGCTTTGGATCTTTGCAGGATCCAAGATCTACTTTTTAGCAGTGACTAGTTTCAGAATTTTACTATGTATTTTTAATATGCAGAGTATGAATCTAAAATGTTTTAATAAGAGTTGTCCTGGTTGATCAGGTGCATGGTAGTAGAAACACATTCAGTAAGTAAATATTTATCTAACAAATTAAAAATGTAACTCAAAGGTTATATGGTGGACACGTTTCACTTAAGAATGTATAATCTATGCTGTTATTTCTACTGAATATCCATCTTTTATCTTTCCATAAGAGGCCTGTTCTTTCCTTTACAAATAAATCCAAATGCAAAATAAACAGCTCAACCTACTCAAACTCTGTGTGCATTACACTCTAAAGCCAAGACAAGCAGCCTCACACTACTCACAGGTTCCTCGTTGCGTGCAGCAGTCCCTTCGGACAATCGAGTCACACTGGGATAAAACAGGCATTGGCTGGAGAAGAATCAGGCCCCCCCGTGTGATTTTTATTTTTGAAGTGCTCTTGGTTATTTGTTCAAATACATTATAGTGCCAGCTGTGCTTAATTTGGTGATTTAAAACTTAACCCAAGGACAAGATGGGTCTGTTTCAAAGCATGAATGGGAGTTAATGTGGCATGAGCCAAAACTCACTGAAGTTAAATGGGCCAGGGACAGGTTTGCTTGTGTCTTTGGAATTGAATGGATTGCGCTGATGGCAGTAGGTTTCTGTGGAAGGCACCCAGTTCTCAGAAAGAGCAGTGTATACATACCAGAGGGAAAAATTTACCATATATATATATATATTTTTATGCATACACCTGTATGTCTAAATGCATAGGACACCCCTATGGTATATCTCTGTATATATATGTTACATACGATATGTATATTCAGAGTATGTTAGATATATTTGCTTATAAATACATATAGAATTACATATAGTATGTAATGTATAATACATATACGCACATCATAACCTTTTGTGTGTATGTGTTCAAAGAAAGAGGTAACTGGAAGCTTTTGAAGGACTTCTAAACTGTGGAAAAAGTTTTGGAATAAAAAGTCCATGTGGAAATCTTAAATGAACATGTACATGACTTTCCATTGCATTCATGTAATTTTGCAGTTCTCTGTTCAATCATTAAATATCTTATAAAGCAGCAAAATAACTAGATGGTTGTTCATATTTTCATACTGCTGACATAATTTATTAAGTGAAAGATCACGATAATCAGTGATATACTGAAATGGTGAGTTTTGATATAAGTATATATAAAACTAAGTGTATATACAATATAGAGATCTACTTCAAACTCTTCAGGATTTTTGCATCAGGGGATTGCTGAAAAATATGTCCAGTTAGACTAAGTTTTTATGGTATTGCTGATGGAAAATAAAGTTAAATCTGTTAGTATTTATAATAAAGGGGAAAACGAAGCTCATGATTTGAAACAGGTGAACACTGTTTAACTGAAGCCCTGTGATGATGTTTTATAATATGAGTAAAATAAAGAGCTGTTGTAAACTGCCAGGTCCTATCATCATTGCCTGTCCGAAGGTACACAGGAGGTAATACCCTGCTGTGGGATGACTTCCTACTCCTCTGCTTTTTACACTGATAAAGTAAGTTGTATCCCATATACGCTCGATGCGGAGAAAATAAACACGATCCTCCAAAAGAGTTGATAGCAACAGATGAAGAGTAAGAGGCTTTATGTTAACTCTGTGATATGGTGGGACATAGAAGATTAAGGCTGCAGGCTAGGAGGAGCCTTGGGCATTACTTACGTGGTTCAAACCCACTGGCTCCAAGGACAGCTCTGCAGAGGCACGCAGCAATGTGGGTGCTGACCTGCTGCGCTCAGTGGGGAAGGGGATGCTCAGGAAGAGAGACAGTGACATTTTTGCACTGCATTTCATAAGCAGTTCTGGCCCCAAGGAAATGCTACAGCAGATTTTTTTTCTCAGAGCACTTTGATCCACTCCCCCCACCCAGTATCCCTCTTCCTCCCTACTTCCCACCCACACTTTTGGGTACTTTTTAGCACATGTGTTCCCATGGCACAGGGTATGTGGTGTTTTATAATTTCTTACTGTGTCTGCAGCAGTAAAAGATGGCAGGGAGCCTCCTGATCTAGTTCTGATTGCCACAGAGGCAAGAATGTACCTGTAGGTCTCATCCCAGGCTCTGCTGAATAGATGCTCACAAGTATTTCACCATTACACTGCAGCATTAGCATTTCATCACTTCATTGAGAATCTGCATTTAAAGCAGAGGTTAGCCCATAAATCATGAGATTTTGCTGTAGCTTTCAGCATTATCATTATGAACAACAGAATACTAGTGTTTTTTCTATATAATTTTCATACAAATTTACAGAAAGATGTCCATCATCTGCAGCCTTATTGGGCAACTGCCATGTTTATGGAAGGCAGGTCAGAGATCATAGCAGAATTTAGGCCTTAGTTCTTCATGGTCCTTGACTTCTGCTGATGCTGGTGTCCATGGTGCAGCTCAGCACCAGCTTGGTTCAAGTCTTGCGCCTCAGGCTGCTGCCTATGCAATGCAGTACATGACTTCTTCAGGAGTATGTGCCACCAAACCTGCTTGAAGAGTGATTTTTATACTGCACAGCTGCTGAACAAGGTTTACAAGCATCAGAAAACCATTTCTATATGTATGTCAGCAGCGAAGAGTGGTGAGACCACCGCACAAAATGGATGAAGGTGGCGGGGAGTATTCACACATTAGACACCTAATCCAGGCTCTCCTGAAGTGTTGCCTCCTTGCCACTGACTAAGGCTTTTTGTATTCCAAACATATTCTTTGTATCGCAGTAAAATCAGATGGGGGGGGAATACCCAGTTCTGTCTGGGTACTGCCTGAATCTGTTTACACCCTGTTTTGTGACAGAATTATTAAACAGCCTTCCTATTGCTCAGTTGTGGGATTTGTTTTTTGGTTTGTTTGTGTTCCCCCCCCCCCCCCGCAGTAGTCAAAACTTGCTTTCACCAGCAGTCATTCTGAGCAGCTGCTCCCAGCTCACCAGAGTGCAGCCTGCATATGCATTGATAAAGTCCTCCTCTGCAGTTAATTACACTGTTGTTAATAAATTAAACTGAAAAACAGCACACACCCTCGTAAGCCACATCAGGCATAAGCTCCCACAAGCCTTTCAATAAAATAATAGCATTGACAAAAAAAATCCAACTATATGTGGGTCACCTGTCCCTGTTTCAAAGAAGAAGGTGCCACTTTAACAGACATAATAGTCACAGTAGCTTAGATGCTATACCTGCATTGGAACTCACTAATGATAAAAAACAACAGAATATCAAAGAAGGAAAGTGTTAGGTGATGTGAGAAGGTAGTCCTGAAGTTCAGGCTCATCAGCTCAAATGGCATTTAGCCCCTCTCTGTTGCAGCTGACAGGAGTAATCAGCCAGAAGGAAAAGGCATAACAATGCTGAAAGCTGAAACAAAAACTTTGAGAACCGGGATGGGATTGGCAAAGGAACATGTGGAGCCCAACCTAGTAAAAAGTACTTCAGTATGTACCTTGCTTTAGTGGGATTAATTGTATGCCTGAAGTCAAGCTGAGGCCTAAATGATGCATCAGCACTTTAAATAGTGCTTACTATTTGCACACACACAAGTGAAGAATTTCTTTCCCCCCCCCCCCGACTTGAAGGTTTCTGGGAGCTGCAAGAGGCTGTTGCAGAAGTGTTGCTTTTTGCTTCCCCAGGCATGGGGATGTGGGAAGGTGCCACTTGTTCCAGCAAACCGTGGAGCACCATGGGACTGTGAGTGGGCTGTGACAGGATCCTGTGGCCATGTTTGTTAAACTCTGTAAAATGCTACAGCCTGAGGAAATACTTAACAAGAAAATACCAGAACACAGTCTTTTGAGGTGGCTGCAGTCTGCTCAAAAGCTTGTTGGCATTTGTCAATACCTTAGTTGTGTTGGTGAAGGACAATGCCTTCAGTATCTTATAAGGGTTATCCCCCACTTCGGTGGAATTTCAAGTTTCATTCCGAAAAGATAAGCAGTAAGAGCTTATTTCAAATACAGAGAGTTTGTCTTTAGATCCAGAAAGAAAGGTCTGCCAAGCTCATCTCTATTTAAAGACTGTAAATGAGAGAGATTTGGAATAGGTTATTTAACAGGTATCCAGCCCTTCCCCTGGAAAAACTCGTGCACACCCAGTCAGTTGACATTTACTAGTAGGGACCATCAGTCAAACACAAACCCACAGCGGGTATCTTCTGTAGAAGGCAAAACTTTTATTAAATGAACCAGACGTCACAAGTTAACATTTGCAGCTGTCTGAGAGATGGGGAATCGTACGGCAGCTATAGGAGCAGTAGATGAATACACAAATTTGTCCCGAATGCTGTGGAAAGCCAGGCAGCTCTGTAATAATAATTACTTTCAACTTGTCCTAATCATGAAAATCAGTTGCATAGGATGTGCCTATTACTTGTTGCCCTGGAGTGCTTTGGCCATTGCACCAAAGGTGAGCCTACATCAGACAGAACTGCCATCAAGGTATCAATCTGTTCCATACCAAACAGCAAAAATCTCACTACTGTAGCATTCGGTCAGGAAAAAAAACCCAGTCATTTAATAACTATGCCAGACAAGTTGACTATCAAGGGTGTATGTGTGTCACTTAAGAGCCTTTGTCACCTGGTTTCTTCTTGCTTGTCTTCTCTATCATCGTCTCCACAATCATTGCTGTCTCTTCGTACGTCTGAATTCTGTCATCTGAAAACTTCTCGATGGACTCCACCACCTCCACCTTCTCGTAGCTCATGGAGCCAGGCAAGCCTGCTTCCCTGAACAAAAGGCCCTGCTTATCTTCTCGCTCATATTCTGTCTCTCGAAGGACTCCTGGCTCAGTTGGGCTTATCAGACCAGGGGAAGGAACTCTCTCAGGCTCAGAGATGTCCGGATACTTTATGATTTGCTCTATTTTTCCTCTTGTTTTTTTGCCCCATTCAAGCACGTCTTCTTTCTCTTCCTCCTTCTGTTTATCCTGGAGTTCAAACTCTTCCCTCCTTTCACAGATAGCCCCTTTCTCTTTTTCTGATGGTTCGGCAGGTTCTGGCAGCTCCGGTATGGGCTCTACATCACCACCGTTCATCACCTTCCCATTGCTGGTGGAAACTGTGATTCCTCCCCCAGGTGGGAAGGAGGGGGCCAAGATACAAGGTTCTCCATAGCCTTCCTCCCCTGTTACCAGCACGTAACGCCCTTTGGGATGGGCATCAGGTTTGGGCTCTGGTCTCTTGTAGACTCTTATTTTCTCCCTCACAATGTTACAAAATTTATCAAAGGCTTTACTTATCTGGGCTCCATCAGGTACATCCTCTGGGCCCGTTTCTTTCTCATCAAGTTCTAATCCTTCCTGCCCAGGTTCACATGTGACTGAGCCTTCATGCCTAAACTCCAGCTGATCTTGGTCAAAACCTTCCAGAGTTCTTTCATACATTTTTTCAGGCGAGAGACCGTCAGTTATATCTTTAGACATCAGCTCCTTTTTCCTGGCAATTTTCTTTGTCAGAGCTTTTTGTCTGGGCTTTACACTGGCAATATCTTGCACGGCCTGGGTGATATCTATGGAAAAATCAAAACAAAGCAAAGAACAAACAATGCTGAACACTGTCACTGCAAATGCTGGAGCTGCCTCTCACCCTCCTGCTGCAGGTGGAGAGCTGAATGCAGCAGCAAATGTGAGCACAGCTTCCATCAGCACATTAAACAGCCTCTTCTTTTGTGGGGGCCCCCTTGGCCAAGTAGCCATTTTGCATGTGAGGTTGCCACTGCCATACACAGCGTGAGGACAGGACAACTGTGCGTGTAAGAGAGGCAGCTGCACAAAACATTCACCTATCAGGCCTGCATTAATGCTCAGCAGGCGCGTTCAGCACCTGCTGCTGCAGTCAGGCTCAGCACCTTCCTCCCAGGCATCGTGGCAGGGTTTGGCCCTGTTAACTAGACAAGGAACTTCATCTCTGAAGGCAGAGACTGAAGCCAGGTGCCCAAAGTTAGAGGCATGGCCTGGCATAGGACTAAGTGGAAATAGCTTGTCTGGCTTTTACAACTCCTGCTAGGGTTTAGGGAGGGGGAAAAAAAAAAAAACAAAGCCCTATTTAAAACCTTCCCGCTGAACACAGGGTTGCTGGGTGAGCGGTCCAGGCCTGATGGGAAAGTGAGTGTCATCACCAGCTCTTCCAGTGCTTCTGAAGACAAGCTCAACAGGGGGACACCTCGCCTTTCTGTCCCGGGGGGGCTAAGCGTGCCAGACACCTCCCCTCACTGCAATTTTGGGTATGGGCATATGCAGGGAGGCATGTCAGGAGGGACCAGTGAGCGGCTGGCAGAGACAGAGCTAAGCAGCCACCCAGTCAGCGGTGCAGTGCTGAGGAGCAACGTTTTGCCATCGCTCGAACACTGATGTTGAGCTCTAGGCCTGCGCAGAGGGAAGCCCTGCCCGCAGGCTGTGCTTCTGATCTCCTGGGCAGTCAGTAGCCACAGACCCCATGACAGCTCAGCAGCAGCAGGAGTGCGGGCAGGCTACTGATTTCCATGGCATGACAAGCTAGAGCACAGGAGGCAGAGGTTAGTACCAGGAATTATGGGAACACAGGGACAGACAGATATTAATATGCTTTCTCCAAGGCAGCTGTTTTGTCCCATGTCACAGGTACAGTAATGCACATGAAATCCCCTGCTCGCCTTGCAGGTAGGAAGCAGAGGTGTGGCTAGAGACAGGTCAAATCCTTAGTGGGTATAAAACAACACTTTGTAGGACAGTAGCTATTTACAGCTGCTCAGGATTTGGCCTCAGGCATTATGGACACATTTCATAAAACTGCTACAGTTCACAAAGCAGTTAGTTACAAAAATTACAGCTGCACTCCAAAAAACCCCTGGTTTGATAGTTTGTCTCTGTTCTCAGGGCAGTTTGTTGTTAGTAAATCCACAGTGAGCCCTGGATTTAAGCTACAGTAACATCCTATATGTTAGTACCTGCAGCACCTTTCTATAAACCAGCTCCCCTCTTTGTTAAGAGCAGCCTCACTAGTTTAGTCCTGGCCATTTCCTTGTCACCAGGTTTACAAGCATCCTAATTCTAACAAGCAATCATTCAACATGGAGGAAACACCGTTCAGAGGAAACCAGGCCATGGGACGTAAACAGGCCCCAAAAAGTGTCCTCTGCCTGGCTGCAGCACTCAATATGCCCTGATGCTCTTTGCATGTGACTAAAGTGTGGACCAACGACTCGCAACAAGTCAGCACAAAACCCTCAGTTCTTTCCATAGTTTCAGGTGCCTTTTGACTTTGCTCTATTCATTGGCCTAAGTAGTAAATTGCAGAAATTAGCAAACTCTTTTGCCTGTGGTTTTGTCCTTTGACAGCTTGTCCCAAAGCCAGTTAAGGTAAGCTGAAATCGTTGCATTTACTTAGCAAGCCTGGAGTCAGGCTGTCACAGCTGGTGTTCATATGGAAGACAAATGGAAAAACAGCTTAAAATACAAGGATGCTGCTCTTGACAGACACAGGAAGACATGTCACAGGTTTACCTCTTCCCCTCAAAGCTTGAGGCTGGACAGGTCTATAGATCTGCGTGAAGAGCGTGACTGGCGTTCCTGCTATAGCAGAGTTTAACCTGCCGGAGAAGATGCGCATCGGTCAGATCTCTCTCCCTCATTTCCATCAAGAGCAAGTGAAATTGCATGAAATGAAGCATGGAGGTTAAAGAAATGTATTTCTCTGTGGTGAGGAGTCAAAGAGAATGACGGGGGCCTGTTTCTTGTCTGGGGAAAATCAACACAGCCACAGCACCTTCACAGGAGTTAGGCTGGTTTCTACCAGCAGGAGACATGGGATGCTCCGTTAGGCAAAGTACTCCAGTAATTAAAACCCATAGCAACAGGCTTGTAATTTAGCACAGCACTTTGAAAGGATGGGAAGATTTTGGATGGGCAGTCAATCCACCCCTACCAGAGGTCAGCGAGAGCTGTACATGCTGGCCAGTAAAATATGAAATTTGGTAGCTGTTACAATGTTACCTGCATATGCCTGACTTCAGAAGGGCAAGAAGAAAACTGAGCAGTCTTCCTTGGAAAATATTGGAGGAGTCAGTGGTATTAAGGGTTAAAAATTAAAACTGAGAGGCTGGCCTATATGCAAACCAGTTACTGTATCTGTGGTCCTTCTGGTCTGCTCTGCCAGTATTTGAGAGAATATATTGGCCTGTAGGGAGGATATACACCCTGTGTAGCTATGCAAGAGATGCACATTTTGATTTTTGATGCTGAGAATTACTGATCAGATACTCCTAACTGGAATGCAGTGTCCAAAAGGAGACGCTGAAAATTGATGAAATATCTGTTCCCCACATGTGAGATTGACTATTAGTGAGTCTCCTTTCCCTGCATCTTCTGGACCACCCAGAGCAGTGGTTTGGGCACTCAGGGGTCTGGCCCTGCTGCATCTACTTGTGCAGGCAGCACTGGGCACCTCATGTGAGACTGACAGTTGACATTAGAGGGAGCCAGTACTCCTCTGTAGCTTTAAACACAACGCAAATCCTGCAAATTTCTTGTATTCTACATTTTTCCCCCTTGCTGGAAGAATGGGTTTGCTGTGAAGAGTCCTTTGCTTTACAGGACGTTTGCCCTGTCTAAGCCCTGCGAGACCAACCTGCCTGTAACGCCCCAGCAAGCTTCATTCATGAACACCCAGGCAGTGGAGAGGGCATTCAAATTGCTTTCATATGCTCCTGACCTCTGCGCACTGACACCAGGACAGTATATGGAAAGGAGACTGTGTGAAAAGGAACAGCTCAAAATGGCTCTGACCCTTTCCTTGGCAGAGGCTTGACCAGATTTTGCATAATCTATTTAGATTCCTGTCCTTGTCTATCTACCAGTGAAAAGTGTGAAATAGCTATAGCTTTGGGTGGATCAAATGCCCTTAAACATACATTTTCCAAAGGAGATAAAAGAGATCACTGGCCCCTTTGGGAGAGTCCAGAAATCCAGCCTTACCGGCTGTCCTCGTTCTCGATGATACGTTTGTACCGCTCCAGCTCGTTCTCCAGGGACTGCTGGTAGATCACGAGCTGGCGGCAGTCAGTTGTGTACTTCTCCAAGGTCCTCTCAGCCTCCTCTATGCCCTTCCTAAGGTTTTCAATCTGCTCGTTGTAAAGCTGAATTTCATCGTCGTAACTCTCCTGGGTGTTTTTAATCGCTTGCTCCAGCATGGTTGTCTGGTAAACAAAATTGGTGGGTGAAAGAAGCAGCTCTGAAGCATTCAGCATCCCTGTATTTCAAGGGTAGTTAAAGGCAAGACATGTTTTATTATGTGTGAGGCTGCATTGCTGAAACAGTGGCAATTTCACTGCGTTTGTTTAGTTATTCAAAACCAAGAACTTCCTCCCACCCCGCCCTCTTATCCATCCCAAGGCTTCTGTTCCACAGTAAGTATGACGGGATCAGCATGAACCAGGGGAACAGTTGTGTGATGTCTCCTTCCTCATGCACACCAGGCTGGCTGATGTCTCACTGCGTGACCCGCAGCTCACTGTGGATGGCCTCACCAGGGCAGGCAGTGTCTTACAAGGAGAGCAAAAGTGCTTCACTGGGAAGATGTGCCTGGGCAAAACTCGTTCTTCCTTCTCTGTGGTCCGCAAACCAAGCAGTGAAGGTTAAGGAAGGGTTTCTTTGTAAACTAAAAGCTTCCCTTTTGAATTCAATTCCTCGGCTTATTTACTTTAGCAATAAAAATAGCTGCTGTACAGGAAAGCTTCAACGCCAGTCATTGGAGAGCACAGCAACCAGGGGGTGGCAGTAAGCGCCTGGCAAAAACAAGGGGCAGGAGTTACAGGTGGGATATTTGACAGTGTAATTCTGCTCTCACTTTCTTCTGCTATTTTTGGCTATTTATTATAGTTCCTTCACCACTTGGGTTTTTTTTTCCTTCTTCAAACAGCTTTTAAAGAGATGAATTCACAAAAAGCTAATGGGGCAATAACTGACTAATGGATTCTTCAAAAATTGATTTATTTTTATACGTTACAGGCAAGATTTTCAAAAACCTTTTAAGAGCCTAAATTCAGGAGCTAAGTCCCTTGGCATTAGTTTGGTTATATTGCAGTGTACAAGTGGACCAACAGGTTCCACAGACCCCTTTAGTGTTTAGTGCTCACAAGGTGGGGTCAATAACCTCTTGGCAACATGGTTATCAGGTCCAGAAACAGGAAAGCAAAGGAGCTCAGGGACATCTCAGTCATCAGATCCAGCCATCACATCACAAGCAACCATGTCATTGACCTCCACTCATAAAATTATTTCACGCTTTTAATCTCAAGGCATGAGAATGAATGAATTAATAAACTCTTTCTAAATGGGACATGAAGATTTGATTGTGAAAGCAGCAAGATTAATTGCCCAAAGAGTGCCTCTCTGTCTGCCAGCAGAAGGCTGATTTTCTCCCCTTTTTTCTATATTGATTCATTATCTCACTTATCACTATATTGATTTTTGCCCTTCCCAGAGCGCATGTGTCCTTTCCACCAGAGCATCAGACATGAGAAAGAGACCAAGGAAAAGACCTGGGGGTAGCACTGTCCCCGAGTGCCCTAGTGAAAGAAATTATGCTCAGGAAGTTAAGAGCTGCTGCTGTGGCTGTCCAGAGGAGTCCAAAATCCCACCAAAAGGTGTTTTATGCCAGTGTATCACTCCTCTCACCCCGGATAGACAACTCGAGGCACAAAGAAAACTGTACTTGGGGGGCAAAGGGTGGTCATTCTCCACCTCTATCTGCTAAAAAATATTCAGCTGCATGGAGGCAGACCTGCCATTGGCAATTATCCAGGTCTGGTTTCTATTCACTGTAGCCTTTAGCTGCTCCTCCATCTCCTGCCACCCACATCTCTGCACTACACTCTCGCTTGGAGACAGTGGCTGGAGAAGGAAGATTCACTTACGGCAGGTTTGGCTGGGAGATGGGCAGGAGCAATGAGTCAAAGTCTTGGTCAGTCATTTTTTGCACATCAGGAATTGGCAAAAAGCAGATGGTTTTGGTGCTGGTAGTGTCTAAGCACAGGAGAGGCGCTGACTTAGTGCTTAGTAGTGACAGGGATGAACACAGGATGCCAAATGTAGCTCGACACCTATGTCAGTTTTGATTACCAAGTCTGTCCAGTCCTTCTCACAGCAAGCTCAGCATTGGATGTGGCACTGATGGAAAGGACTAGGCAGAGCCCTGAAGGTCCCCCTTCATTTTTCATGGAGCTAATTTCCAGCCTGAGCTCAGTAAGAAAGAAAGCGAGACCAGCCCTGTGTGACTTTTCCATCCATGACCTCCTGCTGACTTTGTCCTGCAGGAATCCAGTTGCAATGTGGAAACCTTCTCCCACCAGCTACTCTGATAAGCAAAGACAGCTTCGTTGTGGCTACGATACCTACAGCCCTCCCTGGCCATCTACACCTGACAATTTGGACCACTGAGAGAATGGGAATGAAACAGCTGAAGAAAAAGATGGAAAATTAAAAGGAAAACACACTTCCAAGTCAACTGAGTTCACAAGAGCCTGTTAAAGGCCATCCAGGTTTTTCTACGTGACATAAAAAGAGCAGAGTTTATGAGCATCATGGTTGTGTTTATGGCTAGTGATGGCAGTACCTCTGTCTGCAGTTTGTATTTCTGTGCCTGTAGCTGGCAGAGGATGCTCTTGTATTCCTCCAGCTGGCTCTGCAGAACAGGGATCCTCCTCTCTGCTATCAGTTTTTCCTGGTTGGAAGAAAACAACGTGTGTACAGGAAAGTATGTTTCGCTCTTTTAAAAAAAGCCAAAAGAATTTCCACTACTGGAAATAAACTGTAAACACAAACAGAAAATGACAAAAGACAAATAAGAAGCTGGGTATTAAACCTCAAGTAAACCCCTGTAGCATGGCTTCAAGAATGAAAGATGTCAGATGGCAGGACTGTAGAAGTACAGCTTATGTTAAATTAGATGCTGTAGATACAGCAGTTCATATCTTCTTCCAACTAATAAAAGTTCTTGGCATAGCCACTCACATTGGTGGGAATCACCAAGTTTTCATCTAGTCTGTAGCATTTTATTTGATTTACAAATTTTCACCACATCTTGCCCTGTCAGAACAAGATTTACTTTCTCTGTAAATACTCATATATCTTGCCAGCTCCTCCTCAGATAGGATGCACAACTATTTCAACTACCTTTGAACTAGCCATTTTGGGGGCTAATACATATGCTGGCGGGCACCTGACTAACACAATCTCTCTTCTCCTGATCAATTCAGTTTTCCAAAGCTACAGTTAGTTTTTTCTCTCATATTCAGTATTCAGTACTTACTTACTCATAGTTGTTGCAGTTTGCATCCAACCTTGGAATGGGAGTTAGAGGATCTGGGATGCTTTAGGAGTAAACATTGTCTCTTTCTTACTTAGAGCAGCGTGTATTTACTGACAGCAATACTTACCTCACATATGCCAGTGGTTATAGGGGACACACGAGGGGTTGTCTGGATGATCTGCTGCAAAACATTGACGTAGGTCTGGATTTCCATGAGGTTCTGTGGTGAAGTAAAAAACATTTTCATCAGAAAATGCCAGAGCAAGGTGCTCCCTTCAATATGCTCCACTGCTGGGGCTTATTCCTAGATATTTACTTCTTTTAGCATATAGAAGTCCAGTTCACGTTCAGACTTGGTTTTGGAATGTGGTTTTAGACCTGATTTTGGGTGCATGTGTGCTAACAGTTTCATCATGCTGAGGGTACATTACAGGCATTTGGCTATATAGTCATCGTCATCTTAATTAAAGATTCCATGATTTCCAGTTTCACAGGAGATTTTTAAAATGAGAACCACAAGTACCTTTGCATGTGGTCCAAAAAAGTAAGTAAGCCTCTTCTTTCAAAAGCAGCAAAGATGGGACGGTGGCGTGATCCCAAGCCTCACCACTCCTCCAGGAAGAAGGGAGCTGTATGTTTTAAAGTGGGCTGCAGTGTAATCATACGGCTACAGGCTTATGTCTGCTGATTAACTGGGATGCTCAGGCCCCGAAAACTGGGTGTCCCCCTCTAATGAAAGCAATAGCTTCTTAGCATGAAATAAAAGACAGCTTGACCAGCACGTTGGGTTGAATCATAACAAGTCAACAAATTCAAGACATTGCTACAGCTGTAGGCATTAGACCCTGAGGGAGTCAGTTTGGATGCTTGCAGCCATCCAGCCGTTGGGCTTGACCTCCACACTGCAGCTGTTGTGCCCACTGAAAATATATAGTGTTATACTTACCCACCAAAACACAAACGGGATTTGCTTTAATTTGCCACTAGAATAGACCATGGGGAAGGGCAAGGCTTCACATGTTTCAATAAGGAAGAACTAAAGAAGATGGCAAATTCAGCCATCAGTTACCTTCTTGTATCTGTCCTTTGTGGCATTAATGTCATCCTGCAGGAACTGGGACTCGATCTGCAGCTCCAGGTTGCACAGCAGTGCTTCATCAGCTTCCTGCAATGCAGAGACACATGGCACAGTCAGTACACATGGCTGGAGTGCCAAAACCACAGCAGCCACTTAGCCATAATGTGAGTCGTTGCACATGCGTAGCAGCCTGCGTGCAGATTTAAAGCCTACTGGGAGAAACAAAAGTATTATGAAACCAACAAACAACAGGCACCTTATTCATTGTGTTCTCCCATTGTACACACTGCTTTTCTGCACAAATATGATTTATGATACAGTTTGGCACTGGCACTGTCAAAATATGTTTACCATATGCTTTATGAATGCTGGGAGCCAAGTAACAGACGCTATGAAATACCAGTCTTTGATGCTACAACCTTGCAATGGCGCATGAATCTTGAACCGATGACATCAACAGACTAAGACATTGATTTTTCTAGTGTTTATGACAGGACTTGAGGTATCATGCTGCCTTTTTAATATGTCCAGTAAAGAAGCCCTTATAAAGAAAACCCAGGATGGTCCAAAGTATTTTCACTCTTTTTGGTGTGTTTTTAAATATCACAAATGTTTTGTCAATTTGGAGCCATTTCTGGAAATAAAAATGACAGATGAGAAAGTCTGGAAAAAATCACCTTGCTGCAGCAGTTTCTAATACATCTGGATTTCTGAGGATGAAAGTTCATTTTGTCCAATTAATTCTGAGGACAAGGCGTATGACTAGCAATCATGATCTCAAAGTACATAGGTATGAGTGGCACCAGTATTTAAATCCAGTGAAATTTCCATTTCTGTTCAAAGGCCTAATTTAAATTTTTCCTGTTATGTTACTTAATACAAACCCTTGAATATAGAATAATTTCCATGGAACTTGGCAATATATTTTACAAATATATAAGTGTGAAGGGAATAGCTTTATTTTTCTACTTAATGCATGCCTCCTTGGTTAGGTTCATCATTAACTAATACTGTAAAATACTGCTTTTGAGAAAGTATCTTGAAAGCTGTCAAATCTGTCTTCCTTGCAACTCTACAAAACTTGTCAGTTCCTCCGCCAGTTTGCAATTTGCCTCAAGAAAGTCTCAATTTCTGCATTTAACTGAAAGTGTTAAAAAAAAAAAAAAAGATTTAAAGGTGTCCTTTTAAAATTACCCATGTGCCATTACCAGCTGTAAAATTGTCTCCATGAGTGGATCATGGGTTGCAAGTAAACCACTGAAATCTATGGGTGCAGCACATGACTGGTAGAAGGGGATTTTTCTTTTTGCACGTGCACAGCTTGGGCTATTCCAAA
Source organism: Harpia harpyja (assembly GCF_026419915.1). NCBI lineage: Eukaryota > Metazoa > Chordata > Aves > Accipitriformes > Accipitridae > Harpia > Harpia harpyja. The sequence goes on from NC_068943.1 coordinate 57,029,988, forward strand.
AATGTGTAGATGTTAGCTGTGTCATTATACTGCTGAGGCTCCCAGCCAGAGACCTCTCTAGCAGTCTCTCTGCTTTGTGTAACAGTGGCTGATTCAGACACATCCGGACAATTTGGAGTTGGTCATCAGGAATGCCCGCTGCTTTTCTGCACTCCTCTGCCTTCCTATTGAGAGGAAGATCAGCAGGACAATGGCCATGTTGGGAGGTTTGGGGGGGAGCCAAAAAAAGCCCCCAGGCCCCTAGATAATACCAATAAGCAAATATTTCTGCCTGTAATAAGCAAAAGCAGAACTCGGCTTTCCAAATATTCCTTCAAAGGGGAAAGATACTTTTGCTTTTATTCCCTGCTTTCAGATAGACCAGCTTCATTGATGATGCTGTATATCAGAACAGTGCAGTGCCTACACATTTTCTTCTGAACTTTGCAGTATTTGCTATTCACTCAACTTCTGAAAAACCATTCTGGTTTAGGTGCTCATTTCAGAACATGGATCCATGTGCTGCAGCAGCATTTTCATCTATTATGGAAGGAAGAGAAATCCCTTAGATCTCTCCAGAACCAGTGTTTGCTGATTTTCCAAACTGATTCTCCATCTGTTGGAAAAGGCAGGAGTTTACATCTGCACATGCAGGTTTCAGGCTTCGTGTTGGGCACTGTACAGAAAATCAGCTGTGTTCTCTCCAGCATTTGGTGCCCCAATGCAAGGAGCTGCTGCAACAGGGGCAGCCAGGGGCAGCCCAGTCACAGCCTGGGATAAAAACACCCCCTGCAGCTCAAGATCTTGTCAGCTCTGCCTGGGGTTGTCGAATCAATTCACTTTTCTTTAGCCACAGATTGGCTCAGAGGAACCGTGAAGATGGACCCACCAGCTCCAGCTACCCCTTACAAAATATTTGCCTCCACAAATATTTTTTAAGAGCTTGCAGGGTGTCCAAGAGTCCTGCTAGCACACTGGAAAATAGTACTGATGCAGGATATCTAGAGCTCACTGGAGACAGAAATGCTAAAACACACATTTTTTTTTAATATAAACCATGCATATCATTGATATGACAGTGCTCAAGCAGAACAGCTCCTGTCATTTGTAGCGGGAAATAAAAAAAATTCTCTATTTAATCCACCTGTAATTGTTTCCCAGTACAGAAGATGAAGTTTAAGATGTAAAAAGTAGACCTGAAGAAAGATATAATACAACTTTCTTCACTCAGATGAAAACTAGTAGCAAGAGAGGATGAATCAGGCTTTCTCAGTTCCACAGACCTGGTTTGGAAACTTCCTAAATATGTTAGTAAACTTTTATCTTTTCTCTGAGCCTTATTATTATTATTATTATTATTATTATTATTATTATTATTATTATTTCTCTTCCCATGGTATTAGTTCAGGAAAAGTACAGCTCGATATAAACATTCCTCATGTTTCACTGTGAAAGGAAAAAATCAGGGGGGGGTTGTAGCTTTTCTTTTATTTGTAAACTAATGGGAAGCTGAGGGTCTGTCCTGGGATGGGCTGACCATATCCTGCAAGGGACTGAGCAGCTTTGAGATACATCAGACTTCAAGACTTGGACACAATCAGCATTTTCTCATGCTATGTTATCAGTACTTTAATACAGTAGCTGTATGAAAAAAAAGGCGGGGAGGGGAGAAGGTATTTAGCAACAAACACGTTTTCTCCAGTCATATTTTGGACTTTCAGAGATGTGCATTGGCTGCATGGTATGACTAATAAATGGGCTTTTCCTACCTGTGCGTACACTCTAATTCACTCAGAGAGAAATTGTCTTCCAAGTTAAAAAAAAAGAGTGTTGAAAGAGTTAAAAACCTAAACATGTGCCAGATCTTCAGCAAGGGTGAATTTGCAAAGTTCACATTGGACGCACATATGTCAACTCCAGGTCCTGAAATGAATGCAGGAGCCATTTGCTGGTGCTCCAAAAGGAGTGTTACGCAGTAGATCCTCCTAGTCCTTGGTCTTACTGAAAAATTAATGAAGTCTTGAGCACAGCTGAGGCTGTGGGCTGTAGATGGCATGTGCTACATGACCAAAATCAGCAGGACTCTACAGAGCAGGGCACTACACAGTGTGTCTGCACATGCTGAGGCTCAGCCATTTGCACAAGGCTTAGGGAGGGGGATGAAGGGGACAGAGACCTTTTCATCAGTGCATAATGACAAGAAACATCTTGGTCTGACATTTTATCTTCCCACTGCTTCTTCAAAGCAGCTTGCTGTAGTAAATGAAAACAAAGGAAAAAAATGATAAAGACCTTTCCCTTTCCATTTTTCCAGGCTTACCTTATTAAGGCGTTCAAGGGTTTCTTTTAGCCTCTGCTGATATTCACGTTCATTTCTGTACCTGCAAATAGCACAAAGGAGATGAAGTTCAACGGTTCATCCTTCTGCAAACTGCATTGTCATTGGCACTATCGTGCACAATATATGCTTCACACTAAAGCAGAATATGAATCTTGAAAGGGCCCAAAAGCTTTATTTATGCATTAGCATTAAATTTTTTTTTGGTCCCAGATGTTAAGTGTAATTCCAGAATTGACTAATTTCTTGTCCTCAGACTACATAGCAGAAGACAATGGAACGCCACACATTTGCTATCACTTTTTCACAGAAAACCCAAGAATAGATTATTTACAATAAAAGTATATTCAACTGGCATTGGACTACAGTGACAGCCATTCATCAGTGGTTACCATGTGAGTATTTGCTACACTGGCACATTAGCATTTAACTACAATGTACTTGGTTTTCTGTTCTACCTGATGTTGTTCAATAAGCATTTTCATGACAGACACATTAAACACAAAGGTTGCAATTTCACATATTGAATGTGTAAGAATAATGTCGTATTAGGATGCTTTGATGGATCAAGCTTTGTGTCCTCTTTAATAGCAATTCATATTTTAGCTTCGTTAAAATCACGTGAGTCTTAGTAAGGACTGCATTTAGCCAACTATTCTTATGCATTTATAAAATGTCCACAAGTGCATAATGTGCATATTCCTGTACTGAGTGAACAACAGATATATATTGTGTTTATCTCAGAGGAAACGGCACATATTCTTTAAGAATAAGGGCTCTGTGTTTGTACGTTAGATAGAATTATCTTCTAGAAAATCCTTTTAGCTGCAGAGTACAAAACTGCCTAATTGTTGATTATCGTTGTTTATTCCTTTCCCTAAATAAACTATATATAAAATGTTTAATAGGAGATATAGTTTAATGAGACCCCATTAAAAAAAAAAAACAACAAAACAGCCAGAAGCATCTTATAGTACAAGGCAATGAGACTTTGCCATCAGTACTGAACAAGTGGCTCATCAAACTCCATCTGCTGCCAGTGCCAAAGTACATAAATAGAGTCTATTCCTGTTTATCCCTTTGCTTTCCCTAAAATAATAGAGATACAGAGATATAAAAAGCTCTCACTTTCTTCCTTTCTACAAGAAACCCTCACAGTGGGTGACAAGTCAACTCTGGCAGTGAATGTCCTTCATTTGCAGTACAAGCAATGGACATCAACACAAACATGAACCCTGGCTGAAATTCAGAATTGAACATAACCCCTTGCCTGTCTTCTGAATCATTGATTCAGCCCAGATATGCTGGAGGCATCTAAGGGTCTTGCTCCAGTCAACAGGGAACTTGTCAGTTCCCAGACTGAACAGATCAAGGATCAAGTTATAATGTTTGTGTCAACCTCACTTCCTTCTTTTTATCCCCTGTAGGATGAACAGCCAACGTTTTCCTCATCTCTTTTAACACGTCTTGAAAAGCTGAAGGGATAGGGTAACTCATGAACTGACCAGGACCACAAAGGAGGAACTCAGCAGAACAAAGAAATGGACTCAACTTGGTGCTCTGGTTTCCCAACTTTCCCTTCCTTTGAAATCCCATAATATTAGCAGGGTTGGTCACTGGTCTGTTTTAAATTTCTACAATGAACAGCAAAGAAACAAGTGAAAATGATGAAGTTTTCTTTCATTATCACTCCTACAAATTGCTGGGCCACCTCAGCTGAAGTGCTATTTTCTGACAAAATTAAAACAATGTCTTTTTGTCAAATTGTAGTAACATAGGGTTCACTTCCAAGGATACAACCAAGAACATTCAGCTTCAAAAGCGAGACTGCCTTTGTTTCTGTTGTTTATTAAGTAGCTCATCTCCAACCAGTTTTCTGTCTATCTTATAAAATTTTTGTGTGCAGTTGACAATAAACGCTTCATTAACTTAGATACTTTCTGACAACTGAGCAAGAATGAAGCAGATTGTGGCAGCTTGTGAAAATCAAACATACAGCTACAATAAAAGGCTGGATTTATACTACCAGTAATATACAACCATCCAATAGAGTCAGGGTCTAAACCTCAGCCCTAATGTCATTCAGACCTGTTCAAATCTGCCTAGTTGCTAGGTCCTCACTCAAAAATTCTTTCAATGAGTGAAATATTCAGATACATTTTCCTTCACTCTCAAATAACACAAATACCTGCTCTGTCACACAGCCATAAATCCACCTGGCAGCCTTGAGAGAGTTAGTATTGTGTGATTATCCTTTGAAGGAGGAATGCTTTTAAGTGATGTTCAATCTACTCCAGAAGCTCAGTGCAAAAGGGCTAAGGATCTCTTAGAAATGCTTCAGAGACCTCACAATGCCTCTGTGCCTGCTGAAATGTAGCTATGCAAGTGCAATGGCTGACAAATTGCAACCTGTTATGCTTCAAACTGATTTCAATGTTCAAGTCATTAGCTAGACATGTTTAAAAGAGGTCAAGCTTTTCCTAGATGGTTGCTGGTCAGCCTTTCCTGGACCTTAAGAGTCATGAGGTTCAGTTACTTCTTTTTAAAAAAACCCTTCTCACCTAGTCAAGTAGCTTTAGGGGTGCAACAAACCTTTTTGAACTGTTTATAAAAAAAAGGGATGTTAATTGTTTTTTGCACAGGGGAAAAGCAATGCAGTGGAGGGCACTGCCAGGCTCAAAGAAAGCCAATCAGAGCTTTAAAGGTTCCCTTTACCTCACCTCCCTTAGCTTAGCAGCTCTCTGTTGGTGCACTAACAGATTTACAGATATTTGTTAAGCCCCCTGAGGCCCGCTACAGCTCGCGGCACCAGCCTGGTAAGAGCATTGGGCATGCAGGAGGGAAGCCCACCACTAGGCTTGTTTCTCCACCGGGAAAGCACGGCTCCAGCAGCTCTGTAAATCTCTTTTCCCATCCCCAGCTGACAGACAGGCTGTGCTTGCTCTTAAAAGATGGGGCCAGGGCAAGGCCCTTTTTTTTTGGACCATGCCTCTGCTGCAATGCAAGGGCTGTCTCCCCTCCAAAAAGAAAACAGTCACAATACATCCTCGTGATGCTCAATGGCCAGATACTCAATTCAGTGTCAAGCCTGTGCCTTTAATAGAAAGAGAAATGCTGCCTCTCCGTTGAACGCTAGAAAGAGAAATGTTGCCTCTCTCTTGAACCCTACTGAACTCTTCCAGCAATATATGAAGCCTCTTGGCTTGCTGCAAGCTGAGGTTAAACTTTTCTACTTTTCTCCTTTGTGCTTTCTCTGAGGCACTTCACTAGCCTTTTCTCAACAGAGACAGCAGTAATTTGGGTGCAAAAGAGAGCACAAACTGCAAAATGCTGGTCCTACAAGGATGACGGACAGGGCATTAATGCTTGTGGATTATACCCTGAAACCTAGGATGAGCCCCGTGAGGGCTGTGCTCTACTGATTTATGAACAGATTGCTACCCGCGTTATCAAGAAGCTGTTGTCGAGCAGCTGACAACCACAGGGCAAGATTTCGGCAGTCTCAGGAGGGGGTGGAGGACAGGTAGGACCTCCTCACCTGCAGCAGGACAAAGCTCTCCCTATCACCAGAAACGCAGCAGCAGTGCAGAGACAACCCCTGCAGACAGGGCTTGAAGACGGCTTTGCCGATGGAGTCCCTACTGCTCCCTGTATCCCAGCTATCGTGTTTTCCTACTTGTTTTTGTTTTCTCTCACAGGTGTTGGGTCTCCACTGCAGTCCCAAAGGGTGTCAGCTCATCAGAGCATCACCATGCGGTGCAGCTTGGAGAACACCGTGCCAATTTCTGTGCCTAGCGACTTCCGGGGAATCATAGTGCATGCAAAACCCACAAGATTAGCAGTGAATGGATTTTAAATGAAACAATTGATTAGCAAGACTTTTAATTTCTGAAGTTAATTAATCCTGTTAAGGGTGCTAAAATCTGGGTTTCAGCATCCTTCCTACTATCATGGAGAGAGAAATACAGCTGATGCAACATTGCTATAATAATGATGCTCAATAAAATTAGCATAATTAGTCTTTTTATGACACGCATCCAAACAATTCCTAGCGATGGGTTTTTCTGCAACTTCAAGAGAAAGAATTCTCCACTGGTAGAGTCTGAATTATTCATGTTAATGTGAAAAGCTATGAATGTGACTACAGAGGATTTAAAAATAAATTTTAATGTAAGATCTACTTTTCAATGGTTCACGCACATTTAATTGTATAGACCTGGTAGTCCCAGGCCCTACTGTGTCTAAATGTGGCTTTAAAATGTCTACTTACATAAATGTAGCTTTAAAAGGTTTACTTACAGATATAAATCTATTTCCCAAATTGTGAATGTAAAAGAATGGGTTGTAAGAGCTAAAATTCTTCGCATTAGTGAAGGACACAGACATTTGTCAATTAATTGGTACATAATGCTCCACTCTAAGAGATTTTGTTAATCCTAGTGTGCCAAAAGTAGATGCTTTATGTTTCAAAATGAAGCAAGAAACCTGCACTGCCTGCTGCCGACTGAGCACAGACCCACGTAGGAGAGCAGGTCTTCAGCACAGGAATGCTTCTGGTTTCAGTAGCATAGCAAGGCCCTAACATGGCACAGAAGATTAGTCATCCCATATTTTGTTTAGAGAGCTTTATTTATAAGTTTAAATAGTGAAATCATAGCCATCAGGATGGCTTTGAGCTAGAAACAGGGTAGGCAGAGTACATGGTGTCAGAGCACTGGCCTTGTTTTAATGCCTGCAACTCTAAACCCAACTAATTTTTTTCAGACGCTGAAGGAAGTTTCCTGTCTGTCTTCAGGTCAAATTCAGCAGCTCCCAAGAGAAAAAAATAAAACCAAAATTCACTTCTTGATGTAAACCGAAGGCAATTTGGTTAAAAAACAGCCACTGCCCTTCCATTGTAACAGCTCTGTGTATCTTCAATTTTTAAATTGCAGTGTTGTTGGCTTGGATATAGTCAAAGTTTCCTTTTTACTTTTGTTTATGGCTGCTGAGTCAACATCCCAGGACTGTATGACAAGGCACCACCCATTTTTTCTAAGAAGTCACTAACTACTCCTGTAACAGGTCCTAATTCTCACTTTCAAAAGGACAGCCCCTTCTCTTGGTGTTTCCCCCCCGAGGATTTTCAATATCCTGTATTCTTCCCCACCTATTTATAGCTTACGTAAAGCAACTGTAATAAAAAGTGATTTATCTTTGTGTGAGATCGCTAATCCTGCTGTTGGGGAACTATACAGGCAGTTAATCCACAAACTGCTCAGGTGGACACAGGAATCCATTAAAAGGTAGCCAGGAAAAACTAATTTTTTTCTGGCCAGTTTTTCTTGCAAGTTGTTGAAATCAAAGAGGGAGTTGAGTGTTTCACTGCACTGACTCTTCACCTGCCTGAAATACTCCAGACAGAGAAAAGGCGTTTTTGCCCAGCTATATCATAGCACTGCATATTTCTATATAGTTTACGCATATTTTTAACTAATATGCAGCTAGACATTCAAGTACCGAGTCTCATCAAAATCTCGTGGACACTGTGTAATAAAAACATGAACAAGTATCAGAGTCAACAGCTAAATTATAGCATTAGCTCATAGCTGAATTTCCTGCTCATAAATATTAGAATACAAAACTGCCTAATCAGGTGCTTAGTACTTGCTGGCACTGAGTCAGGGAGTCGTGGACATCTGACCATTTCCAGCATTAAGCCTCAGTGCACCTGGATGGGCTATTCTATGCTGTCAGATGAGAAAGAGAGATCAGGGCTTAGCATTTCTATAGCTGTGCCGTAGCTCACAGCCCCCATAAGCTGGTCTCTTGACAGCCCACTGAATTGGGTTGGAGATATTATTTTTTACTTTTTTAAAAATTTTTTTTAGCTGGCTCATTTTCTTGATTCAAATCTCAGGGTGGCCCCAGGAATAGCTGTGGCAGCACAGCAGATCAGGCAGTGTGCGCCAAGCAGCGTGCAGGGCTGGGGAGGACAGGATGAGGGTGCATTAGGACTGTACAGCTGCTGATAGAGATTCATCATCTGACTGTGGCCTAAAGATGCAGACGGCCTCGACGTCAATTATCTCGCATCTGTTTTCTGGCTCCTTCCAGTTGAAAAATGATTGGAGACAGAAAAGGAAAATATTATCAGTCTTACACTTTCTAGCCCAGAGGAGGGGAAAATCAGTGGAGGATCAAACTGAAAAATCCTGTGGTTTGGGCAAGGTCAAACAAAAAGCCTGTGATGGAGACAAGGGATGAAATCTTGAAGGACTTGTATTTCTGCAGCAGCAAGACAGTGCTCCAGATGATTTGCCTTTTGCCTTATTAAAAAAGTTTCTGGTGAGTGTGGTGAGCATTACCTGGGAATGGCTGCACTTCTACCAAGACTGTTTGTTGAAAATGTTTCCTTTTTTTCTCCTTCCCATCCCTGACAGTAAGTAGTGTTTCTAAGCTAAAGCATGTTATATGGAGTTCATCCCTCACCCTATGGTGGGGAGGATGAAAAGGTCCTCTTTGGCCTCCATGCTGCTGCCAAATTTTCCTGGGTGAACTAGCCAGATAGATATTTAGGGGGAAAAGAACCTGACCAACAAGTAACAGGAAGCCAAGACCCTTCTCTCCTGCGAGCAGTCCTTTTATGAGCAATACTCACCAAGTCTCACTGTGTAATTAATTAAGCAACATGGTCAAAACTGCCTGCTAGTGAAGGGAAGGGACTAGACATTTCTGGAAGCACTTATACGCTTCAGCCCCCAAGGCTCCTGCTCTTTGATTTATGGTGCTGCTAAGGTTAAAGGGGTGAAGTTAGGTGAAATGTGTTCTTACAGCTATTGCTTTAGTAGCATGAGATGGAAGTAGTAGGATGCAAGTAGGGAGAGGAGGGTAATTAGGCAAATTTTACATACCAGGAAAAAATTTATTTATTTTCTTTTCATCTCACATCCGTAGTGGCTGGCACAGACTGGCCCAGGTGCCTCACAATGCCTGTAAATAAGAGCTTCTCAGAGATGTCCTACACATTTCAGGAGATCTTTGTGCTGCTCAGACACAAGACTTGCTTCGAGCCATTTGTTTTTTAATTGGGCTATTCCCTCTTTGCAGCTCAGAGCACAATCCTCCTAAAGCTAATGAGCAACAGCAACTGACGTGTGCCACGGTGAGGACCTGCTGCCATGGAAGGGAGAGGGTATTACCCGTCCAGTAGCAATGAGACCATGAAATGCAGAGCTGGAACTTCCTAAGTCCTAGCACCTTGCTTTTCACCATAGGCTTATGTGCCATCCCTGGCTACAAGTCTGATACACATGGAGAGGCATCACCCATGCATGAGAAGCAGCCGGTGACACCAAACCCATCCTTACTACAAAGATTAACTATGGAAACAATACCACCTATCCTCCACCGTTCGCAACCCTTACTTGTTGCGGTACTCATCGAGCATGCGCTGGGCGTCCTTCTCCTCCCGCTCCAGCTTGGCTCGGTCGGACGCCAGCTCCCGCATTCGCTGGCGGTTGAACTCAATCTGCCCAGCGAAGGCTTCATCCAAGCCCACCAGCTCATCCATGCGCTGGAAGGTCTCTAGCTGCTTGCGCAGGATGGTATTGCGCTGCTCCAGCACGCGCGCCCGGTTGATGTAGCTGGCAAAGCGCTCGTTGAGCTCCTGCAGATTCTCCAGGCCCCGGGCTTGGGCCAAACTGTCGAATTCAGGGGAGCCTCGCAGCTCATCGTAGGCATCCGACCGCTCATACTTCTCCTTCCGCACCTCGCGGAGGAAGCTGCTCCTGTACATGGCTTCGGGGGGGCTGTGTGGTGCCGGGGTCCCCTCTTGCGTGCCTGCCTGTCTCTCCAGTTTGGATCTGAATTATGTCTGGGGGGTTTGGGGAGGAAGAACTGAACATAATCACCCCCCCAGATGATTAGGACTTGTCTCCAGGGCGGTTTGTGGCACTAAAGGCATCATCTGCAGCAGTGAACTAAATAAATCCCAGTGGCCCCGCCTTGGGGCTGCCCATCTGGACGTCAGCAGTTCGGAGGAGCAGCAGGTATGGGGGGGTGAGGCGCTTTTCTTTTCGAGCATTGCAATTGTGTATGGCCAGAATAAAAGAGAGCAACGTCCAGCTTTTGCCCGGAGGATTAAAGCATTATCCACAGACAACAAAATGAGCACTTTGCAGTTTCAGAGGCTGAGCTCAAAGCCTTTCGTGGTGTGCTGGGGGGAGAGCTTTGTCCCATGGTGGTGTCCCCAGGGCTGTGTGCAGAGGCCTTCTGCTGAGCCAGGATTTTGGTGTGAGTAGATGGCAGTGCTTGATTTTTGTTATTTGACAGTTTTGTCATCCTTTAGGATGATGGGATGCTGTATAAATGTCAGTGTGACTCCTGGTCCAAGAACAAGATTTGGCCATTTGGTTCTCACTTCATGCTTCTTCATACCAGCCTTTTCTGCAGGTTATTTCTACCTGGCATGAGAGGCATCAAAGTAGCAGTGGTATTAAAAGTCCCATGTTTAACAGGGCCCTGTTGGGAGGCTGGTTTCCTTGGGGATAGCTAAGTACCATGTCCTCAGGTGACTTGGTGGACATACCATATTATCCCATGGGGAGCCACCATCCATCTTTCCTTCCTTCCCTTCACTCCCACCGTAATAGAGTCTCATGTGCTGCCATTCCCTGAGAGGCTTTAATTTCTCTGGAAGTGATGGATGTATTTCCTCTAGTACTTTTTTTCCAGTCTTTCCCTTTGCAAAATCCTGTTTCTTGGACTGGTCTTCCAGAAGCACATCTACTCGCCCAGCTGAAAAGCCCAACAACAAGACAGTCCAATGTTGAGATCTCTGTTAATAATTCATTTATGTAAAAGTTACTCCTTCATTATTTAAGGGACACATCTAATATGACTATTCAAATTGCATGTATTGGAACCTTAATAGGTTCCAGAGAGTGGCCTCACAACGGCAAGTGCAGAGGCAAAGAAAGAAGCTGGGTGCTCAGGCAACTCTAAAGTTTGGGTTCTGCGTTATCAAATCTGTATCAAAAGGAAAAAAGATTCATTAGAAGTTTTCTGCATCTTTTCTATTCTGCTTCAGATTGTTTGGAAGTGCAACGAGGAAAGATCAGATGATCTTTCAGAAAATCAAACTAGGCTTTGCACACACATTGTGCAGCTCTACATGCAGCCTCTGAACTATATAAATAACAAAACACAGGTAGATTTCTTAGAAATGTTTGGGAACTTTATATAGCGGCGGACATGAAAGCACTACTTTCCATGCTGCACAAACACATTGGCATTTGCAGCTCTTTGGCTGGACAAGCCTGCCCAGCTGAACAACGTAGCTGAGCTTTTTACAAAGTTAGTCTTCCAGAAGAGAACAGAAAGTAGATTCTACTGGATTGTGGGCAGTGTATTTTCACGGCAAGAATTTTTTAGGCTTTAGATAGCCTTTCAGTACAATAATAGCCTATGTAAGTACTATCCCATCCCTCTCTCTAGGGCTGCAAGGAGCCCTGACTCCATGCTGACCATGCACCTTAACTCCTTGGGTAATAAAAAGAAATTTATGTAGAGGCCTCTTAGCAACCCACCGTGTCCCTAAACAGAGTGGTCTGTCTGCAGGGGAACCCCTGCAGTGCCAATTTTTATTATTAAAATTTATCCCATCCTTTCTACTAGGAAAATCTGGGTTTGCTATAGCATGTATTTCTATATGCTATAGCATGTTTTGCTATTACATGCATTTCTCTAAGATGGGATTCCTGATTCAGTAAGATCTCACCTTGGGCTGTTTTCCCTGCTGACTTGCTATAGACACTGCTTTACTGGGGCCAAAGCAAGCTTACATGACTTCAGGATCTGTGTCAGCGACTTTTTGTGACAGAGGCTCTGACTTTTAGTCAGGTGGCTTAAGGAGACACTCTGCCCTCCGGACAGCTCGTGAACACTCAAATGCAGCAAACCAGAATGAGACAGCCTGAAAGGAAAACTAGTTTGGCCTAGACTGCAATTGTTATTCTTTTCAAACACAGAGCACCGAAAACACCACAGAAAAATCAATCTGCTCCTGTTACACACTGAATTATTTGGCTCATCTAATGGACCACCAAGGTGAATTTCTTACAAAGGCATCCTGCACTGTTTCCTATTTAAAGATCGCTCAAAGACTGAAAGGTTATCTATACACACATTAATGAAGTGTCTGACAAACTGCTGCTTGGAACCTTTTTAGATTTAAATCAATGAGTGTACATACAGAAACACTTCTACACAAAATATGCAATCTTTTCAATCTAACGCCTGCAGTATAAATAAGACGAACATAAAGAAACAATTTGTATCTTTCCCTCTCTGCCTCCAGAATACGTGTGACTCGTTCTTCCAAGAACACAACCTGAAGGCTGGCTCTTTGCAGTTTAAATGTGCTACATGATACATCACCATCACCCCAGAATGGGTGTTCACCTACTGCTGCACAGCTCGATAAATCCCTGGTATAAAAGGGTGGTTTGTTTCTTCTTTAATTGCTTGTACTGCTATAAACTTCTTCACAGACTAACTTGGCTACATCCCTTATGCGCAATATGAGAATATTTTGGCAGTGCCACCAACCTGCTTGTACTCATTACTGCTTGGCTAAGCCAACACAAGTTCCTCACGCTAAATCAAAACAAATTAAAAAAAAAACAAAACCCAAAAAACAATCCAAATGAAACCTTAGCTTTCTGCTAAGATCAGGCCCAGCCCTAGCTGTGGTCTGCCAGGTTGGCAGCTGAGCTTGTGCTGGCCATGGCTGCAGGGCAACCCTGGGGCTCCCGTACCCCCTCCTTACCCAGGGGACTTCCAGCTCTGCTCCTTTCCTCATGGGAAAAACCCTTCCAACATCAGTGGGTCGAGACAGGGTAAGAATCAAAACAGATCCCCACAGGCAGCCTGCTCAGGGTTTTCAAATTAATCCTCCAAGCTCAGTAATTTCTCAGTAATAATATGACAGCTTGTTAGTATGTCTGTTCAGCTGCTATGAAATGATCACAGACAATGATAGGGCTCTACCAGTACAGTCCAGCTGAGGCACTCAGCTCACTATTGTTGTCTTTTCAAGTTATTTTCTTTATTCAGAGCCTGATACTATGGCCCAGAGTTTCCTGTAGCCCAGAACAAAACTTCAGAGCAGGGCGTGCTAACGAAACACGTCACGAGCATTTCATGGCAGGGTCTCATTAGATGGAAACTGAGGTTATTCTTCATTTTGAGAACTGACACTCAAAAGCAACGTCCAAGTATGTCACATCACATGGCTGAAAAGAGCTGCTGTGAAGGCATTCAAAGCAGAAATTCTTTGTGAATATGACCAGCGAGAAAGATTAAATGGATAAGTGCTGATTAGCTTTAAGGAAGACTCAAAGGGATGTATATTCAAATACAAAAGAGTCCAGCACAGTAAAAAAAGGTTTGGCTTTCTTTTCTTTCCATGCCCATAGTGAATAGGACAAGAAATAATGAGTTTAAACTCTACAATATAAGATATGAATGAGTTATGAGGAAAGTAATCTAACTGTTCCTCTAATGAAGCAGAGGAAATAAAAGATTGCAAAATCTCAGTCACTGAAGCCCTTTAAGGATCAGGGAAGGCAAACATCGCCCAGGACTGAGGGATATTTTGTTCATCCTACTTTAGGAAGGAGAATAGTTTACTGATGACTGTCAGGTCACTACAAGGGGGGTCCTTACTGGCCTCTTCGAGCCCCCAGGGCCCTGGCAATCATTTCTGTGGTCTCTCCGAGTCCTGTGAGATCCATACCCTCCAACTGCTTAAGCACCCTTGCATGCAGTCTTTGTATTTGCTTTAGAAATTGTTCTCTGATGGGTGATTTCCGTGCAGTGCATCACAGCTGGATGCCGACTTGCACCCTCCTTTTTGGACTCTTTCCCCCAGAGATTTTCCTACCCCTCCAGATACCACCATAAAGGTCAGGGCCCAAAGTTGAGTTTTAGCTGTAAAGTTATGCAGCTCTTCACAAAATACGTTATTAGGTACCACCAGAGGGCTGTAGTCCTACAGCAGGAGTAGGCAATGGGTTGGAGATTCAGTAACATATGCACCAGTTCCTGACATAAGTAACACCAGTGATTCCTATAGAGAATTCACTCTGCAGCGTGAAACAAGCTGGGTTTTATCCTTATTGCGATAGTAGATGAGCTGCAACAAGCCGTTGCTTCTGCTCAAGGGGACCAAACTCTGCTGGGGTAGGACCACTCCCCCGACAGTGGTGAACGTGCTGTTGTAAAGGTGTGTATCTGCTGCATTGCTCAGGACACGCCGTCCCCCTCAAACCAGCTCAAATAAATGCCTCAAAGCAACTGCACCCATGGGACAGATCCTTTGCTAAGCTCCCACTGTGAAATCAGGTCAGCAGAAGATCTGCTGCACACACCTGGTGTTAGGTTGTGCTCTTCAGAGAGCTAGGCATGATATGAGGAATCAGATTAAAGAAAACAACATCATTGATTTTCTGTAGCAATCATAAACAAAATAAAAATGGCAGCAAATTTTTGGTCTGGCAATTTTTGTACTGGCAAGTCTGTAGTAGTAAGTAAGTTTCCCAATTGCAGTATTAGGCAGACAAGCTTTACCAAGTTAAGATGAGAGATTTTTTTTCCCCTTCCTTTTGGCTATAAACCAGAAGAAATACCACTCTGAAAGACACCCTTTCAGTCAAAGAATCAGACATGAAAATGGGGTAAATTCTCAGGATTTTATTTTTCATTTTCTACTTTCTTTTTAATCTAACCACTTGAGGTTTTTTGTTTCCGTTTCTGAATGAATAATGCACAAAGCAGTGAAGGACAATATATCAAAAAGAAATGAGATCTCTCGAAGATGACAGTTGTATTAGATCTCAGACTTGTGGGGAAAAAGTGGAACTGAAGAAAGCGAAAAAAAAAGTTTGAGTTAATTGCAGATAATGCTCCTTAAAACATTCAGCATCCCCTGACTTGGGGCACAGGATGGCCCCTATCCATATACCTCATTATTTAATAAAATATTGCTTATTTGGAAGAACGGAACATTTTGGAAATACTCTGATATGTCTGCATGTTGTCACCCTGAAACTGCTGAAAATTGAAATATCTATTTTGTCTTTGTGGAAATAACATTCATTTATTAAGATAAGTACTGTGACTATTACCTTGGCACTTCAGCACAAACAACCTACTTATTTGAAGAATTCTTTGTTTTCAGAATGTCTCTTAGGAATGAAATATTTCAGCCCAAATCTCCCCCTGAAAGCTTAAGGTTTTTCCCATTTCCTTTTTTGGGGGGAAAACATTGTAACTGATACATAATCTTGATGGGGCTAATAGTATACTTCACAGTATAGAAGAGAGAAAATAAAGACAGTTTTCTCCCTAAAGAGTTCATAATATGAGGAAAGAAAAGACATAGCATGCTTCGTAAACCACAGGGCCTTTCCTTCCACCCAGGAAAAACACAGTAGGAAGCTTTGCTTTCTGATAGGGTGTTTGTTTGATTTCCTATTGCGGGGGGGGGTGTGTGAAAAGGCTGTTGAACTGAATATGGACTCCATTTGAGCCCTGTAGGCGATAATCTGAATTCCTGTAACAGCCAGAACAAGGAAAACAGGAGCCAGAGGAGACATACAGTCTCTGCTGAAAAAAATACCCTGAATGAATGAAGTAGCAGAACTGGGGAAGGGAGACGATGAGAGAAGAGCCTGAAAAGGGGTCAAAAGGATAAACTTAAATTTTGGGCTGGTATATGAAAGATGTCTGCATATGCCAGCCTGGCTGTTTGGGGAGCGCAACTAATGGTGACGCAGGGGTAGAGGTGGTCGCATCTGAGCAGTGACGGTGGTGGGAGGTCTGGCTTGGCAAACAGGGCCAGGAGCCTCCAGCAGACTGGGGAGAAAGGAGGAGGGTGGCTTGAATCCTTGCTCCTCTCCTGCTCCTGCCCCAGGGGTGGCTCTGTGTGAGGGTCTTGTTAAAGATAGATGGCTGCCTTCAGCTGCCTTCGCAGAGGAAGAGGAGTGGGACCACATGCCACACATATTCCAGCACATGGAAATCTGAAAAGCTGTCTCCGATCCTTACAGCTACCAGTCACCTGCAACCCAGGTTAAACTGCCATTCAGAGATGATGAGCCCTTCCTGCCCCCATGGACCAAAAAAAGGAGTGAGATGGAGGCCAGATACTGGTCCCTTCCCTCCCCAGCAGCACCAGAGTGCACACAGCATCCCTTCCCTGCCCCTGATGCCAGCAGCTGTTCTTGCTTTTTCCTGCCTGGGAACCCACGGTCTGAACCCAAACAACTGGCAAATGATGATGTTTTTCCTAACGGCATCCATGCAGGAGGGTGTTTGCTCTCTTTAGGGAGCTGCTGTCAGACACATCTTCTCAGCTATGCCTCATCATAATGCAGGAGCTGAATACATAGCCCCAAAATGAAATTAAGCATTACACATGCTCAGCACAGAGAAGACTGCAAATTTTAAACACCTGCCATCGATTTTTCTCCTCCCCCCCCAAATATGTAGCAGAGAACTGCTAAAATCCTGCCTTAAGTTTCTGGAAGTTAATAAAACTAGATAAGATGCTTAAATTGTCTCCAGTAGCAAATACATAATGAAAGGTACTGAGCGGGGCTGATTTCCACTGGATCATGTCTTCAGTGCAGCTTCACGAGAGTGAACCAGACAGCTTCTAATTCAAAAAGCAGTTTTTAAAACCTGCACTGTCTGTCTGGACCATCAGTCAGCCTCTCAAAGCTGTCAAAGGCAGTCTAGCAACAGACTGAAACTTAAGAGGGAGAAGTAAACAATCCAGAGAGGTTTGTGTCTTGAGGACAAGAAACTGAGAATTCACCAACCGCTATAAAACTGATCAAACCGAGAAAAGTTTAAAAAAACCCACACCAGGCACAAGGGAAATTTTCCTTGATTTCTTTCCACCAAAAATGAAAGGGAAATGTTATAGCATGCAATATATGTAGAAGGATAAATTAAGGAATTTTGAATAAATGACAGCTGAAAAGAAAATTATTTCCTTTTCTGTTTGTATTGCTTTTCATTCCTGCTTGCCATGAATCCCATTAAACAGAAAACATTATAAAGCACTTTGTTAGTTCTCCCTCACTAAAAGTTTAGAAAACAAAAAGATAATGTCTGTGAGTGGAGTAAAAGACCTAAATAACAATTTTTAGAAATGAAACCTCTGCTATTGTTGAAGCAACAATACATCTGTGCACTGCCATTGGCATTGGTTGCAACGGTACAGCAATCAGCTTGTTATTGTTGCTATGGCATAAGACTGGTTAGAGGATATGCAGGCTACAAATATAGAAAGAAATTAGTTGGGTTGATGCATATTGGGGAAAACATCAGCTATGACCATAAATCCAAGGTTTTCCATGTTATAAAGCCATTTACCATGTCTCTTGTTCATCTCTCTGATTGCCTACATCAGGGAGAAGTTGGCCATGGGTGCGGCATTAATCACTGACATTCACAGGTACTTAAGTAAGAGTCCTGCTTACTCCCATTCTGTTTCTGACCGGTTCCTGCCGGGAGCAGCTTGCCATGAAGGGCTCAGGTGGCAATTTCAGATTTTGGGGGAATAATGACAATCCTTGCTTGACTGGTCTCTGGGTATTTGAAGAGCGAGCTCCTGGGGACACCAAGTGTTTGGCTCTCCGGTTGCTCCTTCCGAACAGGTTAAAAGGTCTTTCTGGCAGCTGAATGACTGGAGCATAGCTTTTGAGGAACCCCCAAGCATGCACACAGAAGCATGAAAAGAAAAAAAGACCACCCTGCGCGTTCACAGGTCCTCACAAAGAAGGCACAGCACAGATAGACCTGAACGTGGAATTTCACCTTTGTACCTCCCACCCTCAGCTGCTCTGTGCTGCTCTGCAAAGCTATCATCACTCTTCTGCAGTGCAGAGCAGGGGTCACTCCTTGAGTGTACCATCACACTTGCTTCTGAGGTGTGCAGGTATTTGGAGGCAGGATGGGAAAGCGCCAGTGTGGCCAGGAGGTACTTCATTACCCTGCTTGGTGATTGCTGCCTGCTCATCTCACAAATAAATGGCCACTTCGGTTTTGTTGGGGTTTTTTTTTGTTCCTAGTACAGCCTGTTGTGAATCATCTATTTAAACACCTCACAGTCTCTCTTACTAAAATGCAATTTAAAGCCAGTGTACTTTGCAAACAAAGTGCTTGTTGGAAAACTTAGGAGTAGCACTTGTAATGTGAAGCATATAACTTCATCTGTCTCTAGCTTCAGAACAATGCTAGTAAATGCCTCTTCAAAGGCATGGTCCTAAATAGCCTTTTAAGTGATCTGCTTTTCACCGACTCTGTCTTATACCAGTGCTGCTGTTGCCTGAGTCATCAGAGATTTCCATGCTGGTAGCTTTAGCTGTCATCAAGCCTCCAGTCTTGATTGCATCTAAATACCAACAGCAATAAGCAGGGCAGCAGTTTCTTTCCTTTTTGAGATCCCCCAAACTGATGAAAAGACAAATGCTATTTCTTTAAGAAAATAAGAAGATAAAAAAAAAGGACAGCGTTCCCTACAAGATCAGAGATGTGAAAAAATATAGACTATTAGAATACAAATATTTCTGTAATTTGGTTTATCAAGGTGCCTCTTACACTGAGAAAACACACTGAAATCACTGCTTCACTATTGAGAGAAATAATTACTTGTTTCCCTGATTAGATTGGTCTGTGAATACTTGCTAATCATAAATCTTCCAGAACATAAAAAATGCCCAATATGTTAAAACAGAAACTACTTGTGTCATAACAAACCATCCAGCTTGAGGCTACAAACACGGAGCATCATCTGGTGCATGTAGGATAAAGTTAATAAGGTGCAAAGAAAGGCTCACGCAAGCCATAATCATCCAAAAAGGCTGCTACTAACTTTTCAGCACAAAATGGATCAGATTATGCAAATAAATCCTAGGGTCAATTTATGGCTGTTTGCAGCTGGTGAGGGACCAGTTGCCTCTTGAATTAATATGAGAGGCATTGGCATTGATTTTGAGCAAGACGATGACTGTGATCCTCAGTTGTCTGGGGGTGGCAGTGAAAAAAAGCCAAAATGTCAGGATCCTGCAGATTAAATATATGACACAGACAGTAATGGAGGAACAGGGAAGCAATGCCAAGATCTCCTGCAAGGGGAGACCCTGTTTCAGAAGAGCCATACTGTTCTGTCTGCCCTTGCCACTAGCAACCCTTGAAGCAAAGCAGACATGCTGAACTTTGAGGCACCATCACATGAGGTAATGCTCCTAATGCCATGGCCTTTGCTTTCCAAAGCATGAAAAACATCACTTGGCATTCATTGCAGGATTACTCAATAGCCTTCTGTACTGACTGTGCCCGAATGCCATGTATTTTTCATGGAGCAAAGTTTTGGTCTCAGGTTAGTACTTTGAACAGCGTTCTTGAAGCACATGAAATAATCACACCCCGAACCATGCTACAATCAGAGTCTAGTACCCGACAAAAGGAAACTAGCTATAATTTACTCTGCATTCACTGTATCAGCATTTAGAGAAGATTTCCTAAACACTCATGGCAAATTCTCCAACTCTGGTCATGCAGCATTACTCTGGGGTCACTGCCAGATCCCCCAAACATGGTATTATTTTGTGACCCCCTAATACAAATATAGAAAGTGGTCGTTATTATGCAATCATCTGTGTGATTTAAAGGAGCTGTAGAAGGGACAGATTGATCCTCAGTGCCAGCTGGAAGAAGGGACACCAAGTACCCATGACAACATGGGTTTCAGGATTAATCCCAATTTTCTCCACGATGCCACAAATTCCCTCTGATGCTTGGCAGGTTGAGTCAAGGAATTAGGAAGGATCTGCCAGGAAAATACAAATTGTCATTGCTGTGGAGAGAAAATGGAGTTGAAGGAGATAATGGGGAAAAGCAGCCTTTAAATCTCCTGGTGGCTCTCAGGCACATGGTACAGCTCTTCCCCATCACACTCCTCGGCTGTGGCCACCACTGGTTACAGCTCCCTGGGGAGGGATCTGGCCCAGCAGCACCAGCGTTTGCAGATGCCTGTACTTCTCCTCTTGCTGACTCCTGGTCCGGGCTGTCATTGTTGTACCCCTGTTGTCCTTGGGAGCAGGGGAGGGGAACGCTTCATATCTCTTGTTATCTGCATTTCCCTCATCTTCCAGCTCCTGCTTCACATCTGAACAGACTGCGCCCAAGTTACATGTTTCCAGTTGTCTCCAGGTGTCTGGACCAGTTTATCCTTTTGTCATCATTTATTTTTAGCATATCGCCTCCACCTCATCTATGTGCTATTTGCTCCAAGACCACACAATTTCTTTTTTGACCCTATCTTTTGTGCTCTGAAACAAAACGTCCTTCTAGCTCAGGGCTGGACTTGCTGGTTTTATTTGCAACCTTCCACATGTATTTTTGCTCCAATGACTTTGATCAGCTTTGCTATTGCCACATCCACTGCAATGCTATAACTTCACAACTTGCCAAGCCTGACCCACAAACTATAACACCCATTTTCTGAATTCTGCTCCTTTTTTACTCTCAGTATTACTATCAGTTTTGCATGTATAAGCCATTATGTAAAAAATTACTTCTTGCTGTAAAATAATTTATATAAAAGTATAGCTATCATCTTCAGAAAGGACACAATTTGTTGACATTGGTAGTGTTTTACTGTAAATCTCACAAATCATTAGGAATCAAGTGCTGATGTACAGTTTTCCTTCCAGTGTCTTGTGTAATTTATTTAATGGCTTCACTGAAAGTTCCAAAACTAACAGGGACCAGATTGAACTGAATTGCTCCATTTCACAGTCTTACCCCTTCTACCACTGCGAAGCTTTTTTTCCTCACTCTATCTGGAAACTAGAAGAATGTGAAAACTTAAGAACAATTTTCCATAAAGTGCATATAAAATCACAGAACTGGTATTAGTGGGAGTTTCACTGGCATTTCCTGTGACCCATCTCCCATGTTCCTGGCACTATTAAGAGGCTTTGCAAAACCAAAAAATTGGAATAAAAATTTTCCCTTAGTAATGCTGATTAAAGATTAGTGCCTGAAGTGTTCTTCCATCATGTTTCACTTAGGTAAAGGTCTTGCAGTTCTGAGTGGACTTCAGATTTCCGAGTGATAAAATGAAGGGCTGAACCAAAGCCTATAAGAAAACAAAGTCCCACTACACACCATAGCCAGTTACTCCCTCGCAGGACATTGTTTTTCAGTATAGTATATTTGTTTAGAAAAAGAAGCATGTCCCAATAAACTTAGAAACCACTTGTTTCCCAGTCATTTCCTGATCTTGAAGCGTCCCCTACAGTACCAATGCATTGAATCATTAAGTAATGAACTCTGCTTTTCATATATAATTGACTGTTCATGCTTTTTTCCTTTAAATGGCTTCTCTTTAGTTCAGTACTCAGCACTTCAAGCAAAATTATGCCAGGGTGGAGGCTGTGTGTTCACCAAAAGGAGTGAATTTTGAAAGAAGTGATTTTTACATTGCTTGCTGCAGTCATTTAATGTTGGTCTTTGCTGCGGACATCTCTTGTTTTAATAAAGTGTAATTTATCTCCTCCCTGTGAAAGGTTTGTGCAGGGCTGGAGCATCACAATTATTCTACATGGCATCTTGAGGCACGTTTATAACAAACTCCCCTGTATGTGTCTCTTCATTTTAAATGGCTTACAAATGTTAAAAACCTCACCTAACAAAACAGCAGAAGAAATTACTCTAAATTATTGCTGCAATTGTGCACAAAAACCTAGTTGCCACAGCTATGCTTAACTCTCAATTTACATCCAGCTTGCTGCAAGGCAATGTCAGATAACGTAAATGAATCTAGCTCCAGGATGGCAAATGTGTGCCTGAACATACATGGAGATTTCATATGCGCTGTCCCAGTTTGCTCTCTCTGGTTCAGCAGAATGCAATAATATTTTACCCTGTAAGGGGTTAAATAAGGAAACATATCAGGGACCATGTTTTGGCAGTAAGAGCGTAGCCACTGGTACCCCAAAGTTCCCAGAAGAAATAATCTGTGTGAACCTTGCACAAAGCTGTGTTCCCACTCGATGCTTTGGGTCATTGCAGTGTGGGTGACAGCCGCTCAGCTTACCCTGCTCAGGCCAGCTCTTCAGCAGGAAAAATAGGCAGCTTACAGTCCTGCTTTTTGTTTAAATGATGCGTAAATACGCTGCAGATCACTTTATTAGCCACAGTGCTGGTTTTTGTTAGAATGACCTAAGGCCAAAGCCAAAGCGCAGTGTTAACATGGAGCAGTTTCACCAACAGCAGCAGCAATTGCAGCACAGGGTCCTTAAGACCAAAAATTGAGAAAAGGAAAAAAAAAAAAAAAAGAAAGAAAGAAAAAATCATATATATGCAAAACCTACCACTGCCTTTACCAGGAGTGAGGTTTCCTGTTCTCCACCAGAGAGCAAGGTAATCCCAAGGCATGCCAAGGTTTAGCTGGTGGTTTTCTGTAAAGACAAAGGGAAATATTATCCTTGTGCACGTAAAATAATATTTACACATTAATATGAGGAATCTTTCATATCTTGCAGTTGTTTTCCTACACTCTGTGGAAGAGCTAGTCCCCCTTCTGTTAGCCTGCAGTGTAAAATGGCCCATGAGTGCCATGAGATGTCATTTTTAATATGGTTTTCCTGTTCAAAGTATCCAAAGTACCCTGCATACATCTAGTGGCTGCATTGAAAGCCACCCCCCATAACATTTTACAGCACAAGACCAAGCTGTGTTTTGCACTCGCTGGGGTCCAAAACACAGTCATATAGAGTTGGAGGGCTGTGTAAGGCAGAAAGAGCTAAATTTGGGGCAGTCACATCCCACTGTCACTTGGGAGTGACCTGTCCTTCCAACCATCCCCTGTCCTTGTGAACAGAACAGCAAAAACTGTTCAGCATTCAATCCGCTACAGCAATTGCTGGGTTTCACTACTCCCTTCGCCTTGCCCTTTCCAGCATACACAAAACAGCATCGTGTTTCATGTAAATTGCAAGCTTTTTCTGTCCCCCCTACTGTGGAGGCCATAGCCTGAGCGATTGAAACGAGCAGCACGCCCACACCAGCAGATCCTATTCCCTTTCTAGTGATTTATTAGCTGCTTCTGAAGCAGAGCTCAATCAAATCAAAGTGTGAGCCACAGTCACTCTGGCTGTAAATACATAGTAATTCCTACACATATATGATGTTATTGATGGCACAAGCATCTATAAGGCATCTTTGATCAGACACACCCTTTTATGCCTAGTGTTGTTCATGGTAACATATTCATAGTTAAGTGTATATAAGTCAGGGATATTTCCTTAAAAATTTTTTGCATAGTCCCACAGTTCCCCCTTGAGTATCCCATAATGCTCCTATTAATCTTCTTTCCCTCTTACCAGTTACAAAGTCCAGGTTGAACCTCTTTGAGGCTATGCCTGTAGTTTTAGTGGCCCATCAACTAGTGGCTGAAGAATTTTTTAGTCTTGGATACTGTGTCCTTTATCACTGGTCTGCACAGTTTATGTTGTTGTGCTTGTTCATCACTTTCCCTGTTGCTTATTATTCCCTTTGAATTTACAACGTCCTGCATCAGATAGCCTAAATGAAGCAGGTGCACTCACATCTTTGCACATACCCTTGCAAAAAGGAGGGGAAAAGCATCTCGGAGTGGCTAGGAGGAAAAGCAGGCTCTTCAAAGGTCAGAAGGATTTGCAGTGCTAGACATGCATCCCAAAAAGATCTCTCTGCTTTTCAGTCCTTATTAGTTGCAGCACAACAAGCACTCGAGTCCACCTGGTCCTAGCTGGTAAATAGCCCTGGAAGCTATTGGATTTCATTTGCTTTTAATCAATTTCTAGGCTGCCACTGTGTTGCCCTCAAGTTTAGGCACAAGTTACTTGAGCTTATTTTTCTGTTTCCCCCCTGCCCCATTGAGAAAATACTTCTTATTGCTTTCTGTTAAAAGAAAACTATACCTGTATTTAAGCCTTCCCTCTTTCAGCAGCATCTCTCTGTTATCACAAGTATCTCTCTATTGACATCTATTTGGCATCAGAGAAGTCTCTATTTTTCAGGTAATACCATTTTGATGCTTTGTTGCCTAAGGTGAAATGAAGGTAAGGATTGGTTTTGGAGCTGTGTTTTCCAAGCCTGCTCACACCCTCACAATGCAGGGAAGGAAAAAGAAAAACAAAGGCTGCTATGGAGGGTAGATCTGGAGCTTGCCTTTGAGGGCACAGGTAAAGCCCTCCTCAGGTAGCTCTTCTACAAAAGAAACTGTTTCAAAGCCTTTCCACAAAACATTAATTTGTTTCTTCCTCACCAATTACTATGCCTAATATAACGATGCCTTTCCTTCCCAAGCACAAACCAACCCCAAATCACAACAAATGAAATTGGTCGAAAACAAGTAATAACACTGCCAACAATAAACAGCCTTTAGCCCCATAAGTTAGAAATTGTAAGCCAATAAACACCTCCCTTAATCCTTCCTTTTCTCCTGTAGATACCAGGGGACCCCATATGATGATTTCTTTCAGAAGTCAGAAGTTTTTCCCCCTCCTTTTTCAGCTAAAGAAAAAGGCACTGACTGCATCGGACATACTAACTTTGTGCAGTAAAGTTACACCAATATCAGTGGTTCAGTAGACACCAGTGAAGTCACCTATGTTTATTTTTAGGTGTAAAAATCAATGGGTTTGCTTATATATTCTATACTTTTAGAAGAAAGCTCTTTACTACATGGTCTAAGGTTTGGCAAAGACATAGCTTGGTCCTCTCAGACTAGTATAATTTGGATCCCCACTGCTGTCAATGAACAGATATCAGAGGTGTTTCATTTTTCCTCCCATGTCTGTCTGCTGAAAAGGTTGAACACACTGCAATTAGAAAAGCCACTGCAAACAAACTCTCATGAAGCAGAGAAGTGTTGCCATGACTCCAAAATTCATTGACAAGGCCAACATCTGTAGGTTTCTCAGAAATGTCACTTGTCCCTGATATTTTCATGCCCATCTTGATTCATTCCAAGTACATGTTCCATTAGCAACTGAGCCTTTATTTCTGTTTCCTTAACTTCTAGTTGGTATCATCTAAAAATGCAAATGACTGCAGCTTTGATTTTTCTCTTGTGATGATGTATCCTGTTATTGCTGCTTTTTTTATTTTTAATATAAATATTCACTTAGAGCATCAAACATGCTCCCTGGTTAATTAGGTTTGCTGATTGTTTCTTAGCTTCACTGTTGGGCCCTCCATTTCCCCCTAACGATCTCCACTGGATTGTTCTGCAGTGATGAATCTCCTCAAAGTTCTCATTCTGAATGTGCATTTTGTGTATACTTTCCTAGGCCTATTTAGGACAAAATTCAGAATACTCTTGAGAAGTTACAGGAATGGACTGAAAAAAGAAGGGCAAATAAAGATCCTACATTTAGTTTGTAATAATCATCTACCCAAGTGTGAGATGAGGTGCAATTAGGTGGCTGACAGTTCTACAGAAAAGGATTGATGATAATAACAGGGAGTCAGCAATATCCTCCAGTTTGTAAAAAAGATAAACATCAGATGGGGACATGATGCATGAGTGTTAGATGTTTAGAGCAGTAAGGGGGAACCAATAACAATTTCCATATGTCAAAAAGTTTTCTATATAGAAAAGGAACAATGTGATCTCTGTGCCCTCTCTAGGGAAGATACACATAACATGGGAAGGACATTCAAGCATTCACATGAAATGCAAGAAGCTTACTCCCTGGCTTGACATGCATCTCATGTAATGGATGTCTGCATTTTGATGAATTAACATCTGGATGTATGTGTCATTACACTAGGACATACTCCACACAACTCATGTTTGGTCTTTAGTTCCTTTGTTTCCTAAATAGTAGAGGGAATTAGCAGAATATTCTGCTTTCTTTTGATGCAGAAAAGTGGGATTTGAAATGCGGTAATCAATTCCATTGCATCCTTTCAGACAAGTAAAGATTGAGAGAGGAATTCAGGAACAGATTCTCTGAAAAAAACCCAAGTATCTGGATGATAATAAAAGGAGAAACAAATGAAGTCAAGCTTCTAGAAAGGTTAAATGCCAGAAGTAGGCAGGAGCTAGTTAATAACTAAACCTCCAAAAAGAAAAAATGAGAAAGAGTAGATTAAATTGCTCAGTATATGGTGGGGGGGAAGTGGGGAAAATCACCTTCCTCCTGACAATGAATATAGCAGATAAGAATGATGAACTGCTGGGGGGAAAATGAAGAATTCCTCCAGGAAATAACTTCATCTTCAAACCAATGCAGCAATGACAGAAAAGCAAGTAGAAAGGGTACTGGAAAAGCTGTAAGGAATTTGACATTAACATGTAGTCAAGAAAATACTGACTGGATCTAAAGAGGATGTTCCTATCTAGAACAGACCAGGATCTGGTGGCCTGATCTGGGTTTTGGCATCTGCCTCCCTCCTCTCCTTCCTCCCAGGCCTTCAGCTTAGGTCAGTTTTCCCTCAGCCCTCTCAAAGTAATTATTCCTCTTCCCAGAATATCCTCCAGCCTGTCAGTATTTTCCTGGTAATTAAATAGCCAGAAACTGTTGTGTTGTTGCAGGGTAACTGCCATGCAGAGAGACTCATGACAATTTCTGATCCATGCACGAAGCCACTGCTGAAGCAGTTCTCTGTTCCCTCCTGCTCTTTTTCCTGCTGCAGGGCATTTTTGTGTATTTGATTTACATGCTTTTATATTTATGAAAGAGAAACAGACTTGCTTCTCTTAGTGTTCCCAGCTCCCTCTTGCCCAATAATAGAATCTGTAAATGTGTACCTGCTGTTTTCTGGAAGTTCCCAGCTCATACTCCTTTCCTGTATTTCCACCTGCCTCCTCCACAGGGTGAGATTTTCCACTCCTTTCCAGGCTGAAGCATCTTTTCTTCTGCCAGTCTTTTTCTCCTTTTGAATTAACTTTTCTATTTGTAGTGGTAGGTGCACTGTAGGATCCCCGGGCAGTTTCACCACACTCTGTACTTTCTCATCCCATTTGCTAGGGAAGGTGTTAAAAAGGACAAGAGCTATTACCATTTTCCACAGCATTTCTCTAGAGATGTTTTAGCTCAGCTCAGGTCTGACATTTGTCATCCTTTACTGAGTCTTTCAGCCATTCACTAATACATCTGAGAAAGCTCTTGTGTCAGCCAATGTGACTATTTCATGAGCTATTGCATAAAATAATTCACTCAATTTCAGTTATAAGCAGCTCAGGTACAAACACTTCTTATCAAAGGTGTTTGACATTTCATATAAAAGTAACTTGCTTTTACCTGGCTTACAACTTTGCCAAAAGTTTAAACTTTTTGAGGTTACTGCTTGTTAGTTTGTCTTTCCTTCTGAGTTTAGTTACATTTCTTCTTTTTGTTTGTAAGTTTACTTCTCACACCTGCAAGATCTGTTGACACTGATCATTAAAGTTGTGGTTCATTAAGAAGCCCAAATAACTGAGGTGCAATTCACTTGGAATTGCATGTATTCCATAATGCCATTTCATAATTAATTGCTTTCACTACCATTAATCATCTTTCAACAAAACCAATGAGATCCTACAGTGCCTAGGCTAGAGTGACAGAACTGCTAACTGAATTCCAGTTTTAAGATCTAAAGTAACTGCATCCTAGTGAAAAACATAAATGGCCTCTGGTATCTTAACAAATTTATTTCGCTGTCCAAACTGAGGGAACAATGCCAAGGAGATATTAGGGAATACTTGATATCAGTAAGAATTTAGAAATAAACATGCAGTTTCATGTCTTGTTGTTGAGATGCAGAAAACCAAGACTTCTCTTTCAAAACTTTGTGAGTTGGTATTAAGAATTCCATTCTTCATCATGCACTAAAGGAGACACAACCACCAGAGACACTGGAAGAATAACTATTTCAATCTCTGCCTTGCATAACAAATTGCCCTGGGTTGCAGCTGAGCGCTCTGCACCTCCAATTTGATTAAGTGTGTCACAAGCCAGGTACCCAAAAGCCATTCATAATTGCATTACAATTCATTATAGCTTTAATTCTATACACAGAGGAAAAGCTAAGTTGGACAGATACCTTCTCAGACAGTCTCAGTAATATCCTGTTCTTTTTCATCAATAGATCTTGAAGTGCTCAAGGACTCCACGAGCTGCCAACTCAGCTATCTCAACACAAAGTTAAGGCTTTCCAAAAAGAGAAGGCCTGTAAACTTCCAAGGCTTTTCTTTTTGTGTAAGGCAAAAAAAAGAGATTTAAAAAGTTCAGCAAAAACATTGGCTTCAAACAACTTAGACATTTTTTGCTCAAATTTTTAGCTCAGAGCTCCACCTTGCAAATTTCAGCCCAAATTCTTATAAACTTCAAACTTTAAGTAAATCCAGCTAGAGTATTATAGAGAGAAATAATTAGCAACTTTAACGACAGGGATCTTACCAGTCAAAATGTAGTAAGTATATTCTGTAATAAATTATCAATCTCTATTTTCCCTTTCAGCACCTTCCCTTTTCCATTAAGATATTCACCATATTTGAGTTTTCTGTCTGGAATACATAAAAGACCAATAAATTACCAAAAGCTGACAAACCAGTCACTGGCTTCTCTTTCTCTTCTGCCAAAGTGTTGCTGGTATCTTTGACACCAACTTTTCTCAAAAAAAGTCTCTCTCAAAAAGAGTCTATCAAAAACAACAGTTCATTTAACAACTGACAACAGTTCATTCTCTCTTCTTAATACTTTCTCTGGACATTTTATACTATAGCATCTCTGCCTGCCAACCTCACAGTTTATCTGTCTCTCTCCGTTACAGGAACCAGAGTCAGAGCGCTGAAGCCAAAAGCTTCTTGTGGGAATAGATAGAGAGAAGTAGCTAAAGCCCCTCAGAGCAGCCTTCTTGAATGACATGTGGCAGAGCAGCACGGGGAGCCCTCATATTAAAACATATTTCTATGCAGGTATCTATATGCCTTAGCCCACCATCCCTACCTCCAGCTCTTACAGCAATACTGCATTTTCAGGATCAGCCTGCAAGTTCTGCCAGTCAGGTAGTCTTTAGCAAACTGCTGCCAACACTTAGATTTCTAAAGGCTAAACAAAAAAATATTTCCAAGGCACTGAACTTGAACACTGAACTCCTAATAATTACGACAGAAGCCAGCTGGAGCTGTCAGGTGCTCAACACTTCCAAAAATCTGGGTTGCTCATTACTGAGCCAGGAGCCTAACAGCAGATGTCCATCCACTGCTGAACACCCAGGCTGCTGCTTTCTTACATATTTCCACACCACCAATCTCTGCCTGTGCTCAACTAAAACACCACACATAGCATACAGTTACTAAGCCCATTCTTGATGTTCAAAATTATTTATGCATTGAATTCAGAGTGCCTTTGAGATTTTTTTCCCCCCCTTTTTTTTCATCAATTACTTGATGGGGACAAGAGTTAGGGAGGAGTGAAAGCAAAAAATTCCCACATCTCCCCTTGTAAAGTCTCTCTGTCTAATGCCTGCTTCACGTTTATCATGGTAACATTAACAGTCACAAGCTGTCGGTTTTGGATAAATAGCCAGAGTTAGGTTTACTCATTTGTAGTTAGGTGTTTCTCAAGGACAGGGGTGGGAACTACAGGCCAGTGCTGCTGCAACAGGAACTACAAACACTAATGGTTTCCAAAGCTCAGTATTTTAAATTACCTTGTGTACAGCGTATTTCTTCTACTACCAAGAAATCAGCAGGAAGCCTTACAGCAATTTGCTCTTAAGAGACAGCATGGTGGAGAGTGAATTACTAACACTCAAAAGTCATCCACTGCATGGACATGCACATACATAGTAAGAAGCAATATTCAGGCAAATATGTGGTGATTGACCCCACACTAAGCAAAGCTCGAGTGCAGCTGCTCAAAAGTATGCCTACATAAGACAGTCTCTAGGATCAATAGGTTGAGCTCCTGGTCATCATGCCTTCCTCAAGGAGACCTGCAGGTCTGAAATAACACATTTCCACTGTTGGATATGGGGCTGCTTTGAGTCTTGTGTCTGTCAGTGAAGTTCATTAACACGTGTCATTGCTCTGCCTCTCATCCAGCTAATACTCTGCATTACTTGCTGACGCATAAAAGCCAACATGGTGCAGTAGACAAAGTTTTACATACAGCCTGATGCACCTCGTGCTTGGTATTCCTCTTCAAGGTATGCAACAAAGTTTTCCCCCAGTGGTGGCACTGGCAAACAAAAATTTTCCTTAATAAGGCATTTCTGGGTTTGTGCTGGACCAGCGCAGCTTTATTCATGTTTCATGATGACTTCACTGATGCTGTCTGACTGGATTTGTGTTCTTTGGTTTAATGCTTCTGGACACGAGCCCCATCATTGGTACAGCAAAGCAGAGCCACTAGCAGAGGCAATTCTCCAGTTGCACGGCTGGCTGGCACCAGCAAAGGGCCTGGCTCTTGGCTTAGCAGATGTTACTTTGTATTAGTCGATTGACAGCGATCACAATTTTCTTTTCCGTGACAACATTGCTCCTATTACATTTTGCGTGGCCCCTGCAGAGAGGTCTGTCCTTGTTTGCATTCATGTCTGCATGAAGCATTTGTAAGCACAGTCGCGCTTAGTTCTGCTTTTAGCTGAACCCAATTTTCACATCATTCATTAATGTTGCTACAGTACCATCCTGAACCATTCAGACATCTCTCAAATGCTGCCCACTACATAAAGTGTGGCTGCAAGGTCATTTGTTTCTTGAAGAAATAAGGATAAGATAAGGGAAAAAAAATACTAATACCTTTGACTAAGCCTTACATATGTGGGGGTTTTGAGGGGTTGGGGGTTTTTTTGAGATTTTTTTGTTTGTTTTTAAATTCTGCACCGGGGTCCGTAATTGAGTGCCTCAGAGGGAAGGCCACCTGGTGCTACCTTTATTTTGTGGGTTTGTCTGCTGCAGCAGCCACACACAGCCTGTGCTCCACTGCCATAGGAGAAAAGAACATCTCTATTGGTAAATTTTCAGTTTCTCTAAAAAAACTTGGGGGGTGTTTTGCACAATACCTCTGTACCTCTTTTTTATCGATATGAGCAGACTACTTCATACTGACATGAAAATGCAGCTCAGAAAACACTGAAGCCATCTTAAACCGCAGAGCTAGGAAGTAAACTAGAAAGTCACTGTTGCACCAATAGCTTCATGTATAAATCAGCTATGGGAGGGGGTTTGAGAAGGGAAAGCAGTGAGACTATGTGGCAATTAGATTCTCCCCCTCATCAGAATTGCATTACCAATAAATCAGCTAAGATGACTGGCTTCGTTTTAGTTGCCTGGAGTTTAGCCACTGCCTAAGAACCTTGTAAACACAGGGCTGCAGTATGATTAACCCATAGTTAATAACTACAATATTTCAACCCCACTCTGCATGTGCTCAGCCCAGTATGGTCAACCACAGTCCTCTCAGGCTCAGAAATCAGACCCCTGCCAGACACAGAGTAGCACAGGAACAGTTACAGGTCTGAACAAGGTAGGTTAGTCCATAATTATGGACACTGATCAAGAAAAACACAGGAGGCTTTGTGTTAAGGAATAATTAGCACACAAGACTAATAAACGAACTTAACTTTTCCTCAGCATGTTGCCTTGCTCCTTTGTTCCTCATGCCCTGTCTTTTCAGGGTTGTTTAAAAGCTGTGAGTTTTAGTTTTGAAAATGCCTCGTATCAATTCCTTTCTCCAGGCGCAGATCAGCAATTTAAGATCCCCAGAGTCTAAACATTTTAGCTCTAGCAGACCATACATATATTATATTTATTTATTTTGGAAGGAGAGAGTATGCTTGGTTCAGATATAATTATATGCTGCACATTTACCCATAAAAGTGATTTGCGAATGACCTAAGCTTCACCTTAAGTGTGAGTTGGGACGAGGATCTCTGTGTTGCAGATGGATACACTGAGACAGCGTAGAGAGAAATCTGCTCTGCCACCTACACAAAACCCAAAATACATCAACCTCCCCCCCCCACACACACACACAAAAGGGCCTCTGGAAACTACAGAGGCTGTCCAATTTCCCTTAAAGTTAGTGCAGATTCCTTCAATGAAATTAGACTAATCAGGGCTTATCAGTGAACCAAGTACTAAAATCTTGTGCTATTCAAGCTGAGCTGTTTGTTGTACAACACACTGGATCACAAGGCAGTTATCAGGATAATAACACACCACATGCATTACCATGGGATTCCAGAGATGTTACCAAAAGATAACAGCTCACAATTCACAAGGAGCCAATTTATGCAATTCTCTTTAATGCACCTTATTAAACACTTACAAGACAGTCAGATGAGTTATCAGAAAAAATAAGCCTCCCTCTTTCCCCACTGCTAAGCTCAAGCTCAACGCTTTGCAAATCTTTACTGCTATCATAGGTAAGCTAGTACCAGGCAGAAAGATCACCTTTGTGCTGAAATGCAGTAACCTTGAACAGAAGCAAAAGAAGTTCTGCCCCAGAACAAAAAGAGAAGTAACTTACACCATCAGCTTGGCTGCAGTCCATCCAGGAGACAGGGCTGGAACAGCGCCTGCATAGCACAGCTCAGAGAAGGTTCTAGGTACCTGAGGCTGAGCTTAAATAAGCCTGGAAGTGTGGCTGAGCCCCAGGTGAGGCTGTTCAGGGTAACGAAGGTGGCAGTGAGCTCAGGGTCCTGGCTAGCTCCTGCAGCTGCTGCTCCAGGAAGGTGGCGAGGCAGCTGGTAGAGGCATAGACTGGGTGGTAAAGGGCTGTGAGCTGTGCCTGATGTTAGGGAGAAGCAGGCTCTGCTCTCGTGCTGAAAGGCTACTGAGGGTTTTTTTGGCGGTTTGCCTTCAAGCTGAACGTAGGAGGCAGGTCTGTGACTTTACTTGTATTTGGCCAGGCTAACTCGGAAAAATACCCCTCCAGAGCGCCAGGTGGCATCAGTGACTGCTTGGACCCAGGCAATCTCCGGATTCATACAAGGCCTCTGCTTAAAAGTGGGAGCTAATTGCTGATACCCAGAGTCCTCCAGATACTGGGAAGCAAAACTGCTTTATTTTGTAAGAAAACAGGATTCCTATTTAGCTTACAAAAGACTGCGACTCTTACAGGATATTTCCCATTGAGCTTCCCAACTGTGCAATGCTGAGCCTTAGGTGGTACCTCAGCTTGACTTATTCACTTATCTCAGTGACTGCAGCACCTTGCTTCTGAAGGAGAGAAGTTACATATGCCTGGACGCTATTCCATGACAGGGTGGGTGCATTGTGCCAGTACACTGCTTTTTGCAGTAGGTGTTTTATATAAACCTCTCTTTAAATGTTCCTTGCTGTGAGGGGGGAGAAGTAGAGGGAAGGGAAAACTCATCTAGGCTTAATGCCGTGTTTTATATAAATAGGTGAAAGAGAAACAATTGACAAACAGCCAATATTCTTGGGCTGAATAAGGCGAATGGCAGCAGCACAAAGTAGCATTTTGTGTTTAGCAGATACCTTGATTAAAGAGGCCTTGTCTTTTATCTACCTGGCTCAAACAGCTTGCTCTGAATGCTACCATATTTGACCCCCCTCTGTGTACTGTGTTCCTGACACCCTGAAGATCAGCATGGTGTTTCTGACTTTTCCTGGAGCACTGTGTGCTTAAGCGCTTGAGAAGTGACACATGCTGTGCACACTGTAATAGACAGCGAGCCTTAGGCTGGGACTGACCCTAGCCTGCAGGCAGAATAACTCAAACACTTCAATACCGTGATGGATTAAAAAATACATATATATTCTGGCTTATAAAGTTTACATTAACAAAAATAGTAAATAAGCCATCTTCTGCTATGTGTTTGTACAATGCTTGGCACGTTCAGGTTGTAAGCTCAGCAGAGGTCCCTAAGCACTATGCTAAGTTAACAAGGAACACTGACCTCAGAGAAATCAGTGTCTCCTGTTAGTGCTGAAAGAGAGAAAATTATTCACATTCTCCATGCACTCTCAGGTGGGTGGCTTTGTACCATGACCAGTGTTTCCCTCACTAGTGAATTCAGGGATGAAACCACAACTGATACATTTTTGTAAGGGAAGTGGCAGGGGACCTTGCAGAAGCAAACATGGTAACTTAAAAAGAGGCTATGACAAATTACAGGATTTTTCCATTGAAATTACTATCATTTGCAGTTTTGTAAGTGCTGTGATAAGGCTGGCAATGGAGAGATGTGGGCAGGAGGTTTTAGAGCCAAGGGGACCCCCACAAACATCCTCCCTGTAATTGAGGCTGCTGAAAGAGGATGCAGCAGGCACTGATCCTGCAGCTAAGCCAAACCATCTCCTACAGTTCTTGTTCCTCAAATCCCAGCTGTTTCCTTCCATCCTCTCCTCTGGGCTTGGCTTCAGTATGGTTTGTTCTGCCCCCCTACATGAACCCAGCCCAGAGTCCCCTTCCCTTCCTACCTGCAGTCAGAAGCAGCTGGGCAAGGATAACCAGTGCTGCCCCGGATACCTCCATGGTGGTCCTCAGCCCTTGGGTCCTCAGGCCCCCTTGAGATGGGATGGTCTGTCTCCAGCACAATCCATCTTCACAGCAGGCCTAATTTATCAGTATATCAAGACTTCATGGTGTCTGTGCAGTGCAGTTTTGGTTTGAGGTGAGGCTGGTGCCACTAGCTTGGAGGAAATGCAAAAACATCTTTATATTATTTCAGCTGTTTCTTCCTTTCCTTATCTCCTCACTGCCTGCCTCATGTCTTCCCCCCCATTTAGAGTACCTGGTCTTAAGCTCTGCATAGCATCAGCAGCAAAAACTGTAAGATAGAGACTCTCCATTAAAACATAGTCCTTGACTTCTCTGTGGACTCTTACCCCCTCCCACCAGTTCTGGTCTTAGTGATTAAGGATTGCACTATTAGTCTTTACTGCTTAATGAAAAGGCATGTTTTTTCTGTGACACAAACAAAATAGAAATATTTTCCACTGCAAATAGTCCTCTAAGTGTTCAGTGTCACCCTGGGAGAACCTCAGTTATGTCCTAATCTTTGAACTAAACTGAGACATAGGAATCTTGTGGCTGATAAAAGCTGGGCCATTATCTTACAGACAAGAATGTTTAATGTACAATAATGAATCACATCATGAATGTCCATATGAACAGGGTTTTTTCAGTGCTATATTCTCAGAAGCACAGAAATTAATGGTCACACTGACTCAGAAATCAGCCAGACAATTATGTCGGCACATTCTTACCGAGTACATTTTATTCAAAAAAAAAAAAAACCCAAAACTTAAAAATGCCCAGAAACATGCAGTGGTTTGTGATCACTGCTTTGAACTCAATTCACCTTCACTTCATCAGTGCTACATCAAAAGGTGTGTGGAGTTCATGTTTGTATCTAACTGAATACATCTGAACTAGCTTGCCTTTTCAGAAAGGAGGGGTGGCAAAAGAAGAGCAAGAAGGCATGCATAAAGGATTTTTTCTTTTCATAGGGAAGAAAAAAAAAGTAATGAAATCTAGTAGTAAGAGGGTGTTATGCCCTCTATGCAGTAGATTTTGTCACACTTAAGAGGTAGGAAGCTTCTGAGAGGCGATACTTCACCTCTGCCTCCTCTTACAGACACAGGTATTTCATGCCTTCACAGTGATGAAAGATGCAAATGTCTTTTGTAACTGAATCACAGCAGGTGGGTGGGAGGAACATTTTGGTGGACAAATATTTCTTGGGCAATACCTTCTGTCAACAAAGAGCAGAACTGCTGACAGGGAAAACAGCAGGCAGAAGCAGGAAGCAGCCATGGTGACCTGTCCTGCACCCAACCAGCCATTTGCTGCATCCATGGCTTTAAACACAAGAACCAATTCTGTGGAGCTTCGTTCCTGCACCACTTCGTCCCAGCGGTGAAGGCAGAAAATGAGTGGCACGTTGAAGCTGGTGATAAGTGAATTTGCTGATTGAGGAACAACATCTGTTAAATGTTGTTGCTGTACAATTACAAAGAGTAAATAACGGTGCTTCTATAGAGATAACTGAAGGTGAATTCATCCTCAATACCATATCCGAACCACTTTCTGCCATGAGATGTAAGACTGGCATATAGCCACGTGCGTAAGAGTCTGATTCTCCCTTCAGGGATGTAAACCCATCCTGAAAATAATGGGATTTCCCAAGCATAAAAATAAGGCAGCAGTGAGGTGAGGCTCAAAGAGAAGACACCTAGTTGGTCTGGGGGTTTTTGATCCTTCTTTCTACCAAGCAGGGAGTGAAGTAGATGTAGGGTAACACCAATTAAGAGAAAATTGTCTTGCAGAAAAAGACAGTGAGCTGGTGAGGGCTGCACCCAGCTGAGGTTTGCCTGGGGGGCTGTAACCCCGCCACAGGAACTGGACCCTGCACCCAGGAGTGGGACCACAGCCCAGAGCTTTTCCCATTAAACCACACCCAGGGTGACACTATATTCAAACTCTAAGAAATGTGCCACTTCTTGAACACTGTGCTGTCTTGATTTATAGTATTGTCAGCAAACACTTTGAGTACAGGTTGAAATCACTCAGATGAAAAATGGCCTTGTCTGGTTCAAATATAGGTAACTGATAATCAAAGGACTTCTTAGGGCCAGGGAAATTACTTTTAAGGAAAGGATTGTTTAAGAAAAAGCTGATAACTGGGATGCCCGAGATCAGGATCTTGCTTTCGGCTTGCTGTAGGACTGCAGCTGCACCAGTTACAGTGATGGTCTGAAAACACCGCATTTCCATTACTGAAAATTGCCATGGATTCAGCACAGCAGTTTTTGCCCAGCAGCATTCATGTTTTACCTATTCATAAGCAGGAGTCAATGATTGGAAGTTTTGCAAAATATTTTGAGAGATTAGGAATAAGGCTTCATTCTTCTTTTACCAGAATTGAAGGGAAAGCAACTCTGTAATTTAACAGGTAGCATCAGTAAGTTTGATTCTATTGATCAACTTATTATTTATAATTTCACATAAGACAAACTTAAACCTCGGTAATTGCAGCAACATTTTAAAAGATCCCCAAAGAAATGTTGGTTTAGAAAGCAAAGTTCTAGTACTCAAAAATCTGTGTTTTATCTGTTTCACCAAAGGCTAAAACATCTCCCATATATGTTTCATAAGAATATTTCTTTTGCTTTTATCCCAGAACTAAGGATACCGTTTTCGTAATAAATTCACGTTAGAGGTCCAAGGTGAATTTCTCCTAATTGCATCCTGAAGGATATATTTTGTGAAAATGAAAAATGAACATACTATTTACCTATCAATACTGTAGCATATTCATCAATGCAAAATAGCAGCTTGCTTCCCCACTTCCAACATTTTGAGAGGCAGGTTGCTCTGCCTGGGCTGTGCTGGGACATATTCTGTAATAAAGAGCTTTCAACTGCTGGGCAGACAAAATGCCTCTCTGCCAGCCAGCTGTTAATTACCATCCTCTAAGTCTAATTCACTCCTCCCCTTCCCTCCCATGCAGAGTAGCTGTCATTCAGTAAGTGCCACCATACTGCAGCTACTGGGATCAACCAGGTGTTTCCAGAAGATAAGCCACCCTTGCACTACCCTGCCTTGAGCATTTTTTATTCCAACTGATCCATAAAAGGCAGTATAACATGCTTTAGGATTTGTTTTCTCTGATCTGCCTCCTGGGAGAAGTACCACTATGTGGCACCACCAAGCTGGGCTGTGTGTCTGGAGATGGGACGCTGCTTTCTGAGCCTCTTTCACAGGGGTATGTTGTGATCCAGAAGGTGGTCACTGCAGACTACATGCTAATAAACCACCAGAGGTGCAGGATCACTGTCTGGGTATGTCTTTTCAATTAACAAACACACTCTGACCACTGCTACCCTATGCTAGCCATGATAAAGCATCACTGTTCCTTGCAATAAAAATAAATTCAGAGTATGACAGATAATATATTTTGTTAGTCAGGAGCTCAAAGGCCCTTTCAGAAGTATAGCAATACTGAGAGAATAAAGCAACAGCAGAAGAGTTCCCACTACGAACACCTCATCCTTCTCATTAGGAAGCTGATTCACAAACCACAATCTGTGTTATGACTCCCTTGCTTCTGGAGGGAGGGTATTTTGGGGAGCTTTTAGGGTGGAAACATATTGTGACAAACCTCTGTCAGATCTTGCTGGTAGACTAAAATCCTTCAAATGGATGGGAAGAAAGCAGAGATTGTGGGCTGGGCTCTCATCCTGCGTGGCCATGCACTCTGAGCATGCCACTCCACTTTCACCTCAATTTACCTTGACTTTTAATTTTTCTGCCTTCAAAGTTTCTCTTTCTCTACACTCTCAGTGAAAGCAACATTAAACATTTTCAATCAACTACATATGTCTCTGAAAACTAGAATTTTTGAGGAAAATCAGTCAAAGTTCAGGTTTTTAAAAGAAGTGCGATGAGATAACTGAATGTTATAAAAATAAAATAAGGTTCCAACAGCAACCTAGGCTTTCTAGAGTTTCTTAAATAGTTTAATCTGTTCATCTTTTGCAATGAGCACACACACATTTCCTGAATAGCAAAGCCGAGCAGTAGAAAGCTGTATTTAATGTGCAACAGACTGCAGTTGAAATCTTCAGCATGGACCCTGGCTGGAGCAGGGGAAATCAGTGGAAATTTTGGCATTAATTTTAATAGAATTGGGCTGTCAACTTTAATGTTTCCACCTTGTGGCCTCCAAGATGCTTTTTTGTAGGGAGTGGAGCAACTTTAAAAATCGTGGGAATAAGCTGAGCTCCCGTAGGTACCTGCTTGGCCATTAGCTTCTGAGTTCGTGTACCTTCCCAGGCAGAAAGTGCAGTATGCACTTCCGAAAAATTTAAGCTGCTGCAGCCCAGCTGCTCCCCACTGAGGTACTGCCGTAATCCAGGGCAACGGTCCCACCCCACTCTGTCTGAAAGGATGAGCT
The DNA here is from genome assembly GCF_026419915.1 of Harpia harpyja. NCBI lineage: Eukaryota > Metazoa > Chordata > Aves > Accipitriformes > Accipitridae > Harpia > Harpia harpyja. Next base: position 57,069,280 of record NC_068943.1, read on the forward strand.
TCCCAAGTAGCTCTAGTCTGATGAAAACAAAAACTTCAGTTGCTGGACTGAAACGCCCCAGTGAGGCTGAGACACAAGGGACAGCATTCTGCTGCCCAGGGCTAGAGTTTGCTTCCCTGCAGCATTGCAGACAGAGAGCAGTTATCTATCACATGGAAAAAGCTGGAGAAAACCAGCAAAGAGAGGCCAAAGGCTGCAGTGAAGCTAGTCAGGAGGGAAAATCCACTAACAGATGAGTAACTGGCTTGCTAAACATGAAATTTATTCTTATACTCTTCTTATTTTACAGCAGGAAATTGATACCTCACTGCTTGCATGCAGGGCAGCTCCCTGTAGAATTGCTAAGAAATGGGATCAGAACTATGAGCAGTTTCTGTGTACACCTCCTCCATCTAACATGGGATGAAAGTATTCCCCACAAGCATTTATTTGCAGTAGAAACAGAGCGGGGGAGAAGGAGAGATGGGGCTTCCAATTAATTTTCTCCATTCCTTCCCCATGTCCCCATTGTGTTCGTTTCCTTTCCCAATCCTCACGTCTTCACTGATATGAGAAAGTCAGCAGATGCTGCCCAAGCTGTGGAGATCCCTGGATCCCTTCTGTGCATCACATACATAAACATCTCACACATCTAAATCTTCTCATCTTCCACACTGTGGAGAACTGCCCTAAGCTAAACCTGTTGCACAGAAACTGTAAACCCAGTCATTTTTAACAGTGACAAAGAGGAGTCAGGATACATTTGCAGATAAATAAAAGCCCATCATTATCAAATACGCTCATATCACTCTTACCTACAAAAATTTCCGGGATGTAAATCTACAGAGATAGTCCCAAGACCTGAAGATCTCTCCATTCTGCCATGACAGATGTGAAAAGTACAGCTGTTTCCTGGCAGGCTCTGACATAACACAGAATCCAATATCCCTGGATCTCTTCTACAGAAAAGCACAAATTTAAACATCTCAATAAACTAATGAAAGACTTTGGCAATACAGAAGGAAATGTGCAATTGGTAACAAGTATTTAAAAGAATTGCAGGAATAATATTTTTCAGGACTTCCATCTTTCAAAAATCATTTAGGACTAGGAATCCAAATAACTTTAAATGAAACTTCAGGGTAAAGGTTCAAAACAGTATTTGTGTTAGATTCCAAAATGATTTAAGCATCTGAGAATAGACAAGGTTTATGATGTTACAGAACTATAAGAGACTATGCACCTAAGAGTATAAAAAGACAACAGTTTTTTGAAAAAACTTTCCTAAACATTAATATCTTACCTACATCTTTGAAAGAACAGCATTTTCTGGAGCAGTTCTGCTAATTTTACTTGCTTTAAAAAACAAAACTGAAATCACAGCATGTTTTGGGCCAGGTTTTGGGGGTTCATCCAGCTTCACCAACCAAAGCATTTCATAAAGGATCCAGATAGTCAAGCCTCAGAGCAGCATGATTGCTCCTATGAAAAAAATAGGGAAAATACCTTTGCAGATGCTCAAAACTGAGCCCTATTGTAAATTCTGCTACATTACTAAAAAGCTTACACAACAGCTAAGCAGATTTCAATGTCAAACCCCAACTGCCAACACCAAACATTTTTCAAAATGTAATCCAATATAAGATAACAAATGAAATAGAAGTCCTTGCATATACTACCCAGGGTTTCTGCAGAGAGAATTTGAGGCCTGAATAGACTATATGTTGATCCTGAAAACCAGACTCCTACTGACTGCAAAAGGCTCAAGAACAATCTTAGTAAAGTTTCCATGTTGTAAAATTTTGGGGGCTAGTGAGAGGAGAAATGTGTTGACTTAGGAATGGCAAAATAATGAAGTGTAAGAAAACATCTCATGGGGCAAATCCTGCACAGGTCAATGACAGCGCATTACCTGTGTGCTTAGATCCTCAGTTACTGACACTATTTACCACCAAATTATCCTTGTCCTCTGAGGGTAGTAGCACAGACTTTTTTTTTTTTTATGCTCACAGTCTAAAACCATGACAATTAACGTTTTTTATATCTGGTGCCAAACAATCTTTTGCAAGTTTTGTATTTGTTGGTGGTTAGAGGCAACCTTAATCCCCTTCAGTGCCTGATCAGACGATCGTTGTTGAGAACTAGAGAGGAACATGGACAATCAAGACCCTGGCGGGTGATGGGCATCCTCCCAAAGCTGCTGGGTATCCCAGAGCTGTGCCTGCAATCATTCTGCTCATTTACAGTGAGTTTAATATGCGAGGACCTGAAGACAAATGGACTGGAGGCCAGGAGATGGCCAGGGTTGGCATTAGGAGTTCCCAGTGCTCTCTGAGACCTCTGTGGCTGTTTCTGTGACACTCCACAGAAACACCTCCCCAGGCACCAAAGAAAGCTGCAAAGAAAGCTGCAAAGAAAGATGATTCTTTTTTTTACCTGGTGTGGGAAGCGTGCTGGAGAGAGTCCCCAGGTACTGGGAGGAGAGTTTCAAACACGCTTCGCAAGCCCCGTTGCCTGTCTGTTGTATTTATTCCTTCCTGTGCTTACGTCCCCAAACAAGCAGGTATTTTCTCTTGGTGACAGCCACTAAGTGACTGTCTGTGTGAGGGAAAATACCACTTAATTTGGGAGATGTAGAATCTGCCTGAGAACAGAAGAACAGTAAAGTGTTGGAAAGATTTAGAAGATGACACAGAGATTAAATGCCAGGGCAATTATCTTCTGAAAAATAAATTCAGGTATCATTTTCATACACTGTCAAATTACGACAGATAAACAGACCACCTAAAGTGAAAGACCTTTTAATTTAAAAAAAAAAAAAAAAATGTTTGCCTCCAGGGAGGACCAGCCAGCTGGCATTTTGTATTTCTAGTACATTTGTCACTAATGTTTTTCTTTGAAGCTTTCAATTCTCTATTGTTGACAAAATTACTGTCACCGTTCAGTACACCTAACATACCTCACATAGATCCATCCTGCACAGACAAAAATGACTGTCGCACCTGAAACAGCTGCCCTTGCAAAAGGGGTCCCACAGGAAATTTTTATATGATTGGAAAGTAACACTTCAAACAGTCTGGATACAGCTTAGTCGCCCGTAATGAGGTAAACTGGTAGTTTTTCAAAACGCTTACATGAACCAGCCTTTCATATTTTAATAAGCAGGTGCAAAAAAGAAAGAATTAAAACTTCCCATTTTATTTGGATACATTAAAATGCGTGTTGCAGAGGATGCATGAAGCAGTCATAAGGCTTGAAATTACAGCTTTGGGAAATTCATTTCCAAGGCAGTTGAAAAGGAGCTTCACATGCTGGCTTTGGGTGTCTGAAGTCTGTTATATGCCTTTTTTTCTCCTCATTATCCCAGTACTTCCTAGAGACCTGTATCCACTGGCCTTTTCTACACTCTGTAAGCCTCTTGCGAGGAGGACTCTCATCTTATTCAGTGCCACAGGTCCTATTCCGCAGACACAGACATTAAGCATTTTGCTAATGCAAGTGCTAAATAATAATAAAGACTGATATTTCTTTGATATGAAGGGTGTCTGGGGATCTGAAAGAGGATAATGTAATACTCTTGCTTTCTCCTTCCCTGTGAATTGGCCAAATCTTAGTGAACACTAGATCAATTTTCAGCCACTTCAAATGAACAGGATGAGAATCTGTGGTCTTTTGTTTCTAGAAGGTGGTAGCTGTTAGCAGGAGTTTTTCCACATCTAGTCTTGGCTAAATATGATAACTTATGCTGGAATGGCTTCTGTAAAGATGCAGAGTGTGAACAGATTGCATTTGTTGTTTTAAAAAGACAGTGGAAAAATCAGATGTCAGTTGATACACCAGCTAATGAGAAATACATAGGAGTCATTTTCTGTTCTGTTTTGTTTTTATAGGGGACAGGTAAGTACAAAGAAGTACAGAGAGAGGAAATTAGGAGAAGCCATCAGGACAGGCTCTGTTAGTGCCTTTTAAGACAAAATGCTTATCAATTTCAACAAAGAATTCATCATGTTTAGAAGGATTTGTGTGCTAAATCAACAGGTCTAATGTGATAACTAGAATTCCAAAGCTGACAGATACCTAGAGGTACATGAAACAAACCTGCTGTCCTGGTTTCAGCTGGGATAGTTAGTTGTCTTCCTAGCAGCCGGTATAGTGCTGTGTCTTGGATTCAGTATGAGAAGAATGTTGATAACACACCGATGTTTTCAGTTGTTGCTATGTAGTGTTTAGACTAAGTCAAGGATTTTTCAGCTTCTCATGCCCAGCCAACAAGAAGGCTGGAGGGGCACAAGAAGTCGGGAGGGGACACAGCCAGGGCAGCTGACCCAAACTGGCCAAAGGGGTATTCCATACCAGGTGATGTCATGCCCAGTATATAGACTGGGGGGAGTGGGGCTGGGGGGGATCGCTGCTCAGGAACTAACTGGGCATCCTTTGGTGGGTAGTGAGCAATTGCATTGTGCATCACTTGTATATTCCAGTCATTTTATTATTGTTATGATCATTATTAGTTTCTTTCTTTCTGTTCTCTTAAACTGTTCTTATCTCAACCCATGAGTTTTACTTTTTTTTTCTGATTCTCTCCCCCATCCCACTGGGTGAGGGGGAAGTGAGTGAGCAGTTGCGTGGTGCTTAGTTGCTGGCTGGGTTTAAACCATGACACCTGTGTAATTCACAGCACCATCCCTGAGCTTTTAAAGTTGATCCCTAAGGCTGTGAGGGAGGATAAATCAAGATAATCCTTGTAATAAATTGCAAAAATCACTGTCTTCACTACCTTCATCATACATCACCTCCCATAAGATATTTAGGAACCTTCTCAACACCTTCTTGCAGAAATGGACTTCAAATACTTGCTATTTTTGAGCCCAAAAGATTAACTTGTTTTGGTTCAGTGTGTCAAAGCAACCTGCTCAAATAAAGGGCCAAGAAAATACATCAGTAATTAAACAAAAGTTCACCTTCTCCTTTGCAACTGTGAATTTAGCCATCAGCAATTTTCCATCTCATAGGTCTCATTTTTATATCCTTACTTTTAACCACAAGGCAAGGGACCATTCAGTAAATGTGTTAGTAACACAAGAGTCATTTTCAGTCTCACATCTCCTAGGTGGCAAAATTCTTGGAATCCTGTATTCCTGTGGGAAGTCTGGATTTTTTTTTTTTTAGCATCTTCTGAAGCTCTTGGCAATTGGCTGTGCTGCACAGTTCCAGCATCCAGGTGCGAAGCAGCTGACTGCCTTCACAAACGTGGAACTGGTGCACTGCTCCCTGCTCAGCAAACCTTTGTGAAATGACCTGAGTAGCCCTCCACAAAAGCATAACCTAGATTTAGTCATGGGTTTCTGTTTCTGGCTGTTCCTATTAGAAGCTTTGCACTCACAGTCTGTCCTCAACACTTTTCAGGTACCTCTTGTTTCTCACATTGCTTTATAATATCAAAATTCTTTTAATTGCAACTGGAAAAGTGCTTGAAAGACAGAGATGCACTGGGAAATCTTAAGCAGCCAGACAATTGCATAAAAACCCCAAACTGAGGTAGCCATAGGCTAGAAGAGAATTAGGGGACAGTCTCATTTACATGAGCCTTGTACTTACTCTTTTCTATGTACCTGCTTAATGGCCACTGCTGGCAACAACGCTGACTTTGAACCACAGTTTTGCACCAGCATAGCTGCTCTGAGGTTGTTTCAGAGGGAACCACATTACTCTGAAGCAGGGTGCCTCAGGTCCTGTAAAAGTCACAATGTTTTATTTAACCCCCTCAAATATATGCTCATCATACCTGAGAATGATCTTAAAACTTGTTGAGGACTAATTAGATGTGAAGCAGTGATCACAAGAAAACAGCTGCTGCAACCTTGACCATTCAGTGAATTGCCTTTTATTTTTATTCATGTTTCAGCCCTGGCACACATGACAGCTTATGGCTGCCATGGTCCAGAGTAGTAAATGTATTGCAAAATCTTGGAGGAAAATAAAACTGCTGGAAAAAAGGCAACCTTATTGTAGGCTTTATCTCTTTGGACATAAATCTGAAGGTTTCGAAATCTCTTCACCCCCGTATCCCATCTCTAGCTCTTATCACCATCTTCCCCTCAGCATACTCCCTTCCAGTGTATTTCTCCCTAAGTCTTTGGCTCAGCTCAGTTTCCCCAGTCTCCCTCCCTGAACTGACGCTCCTTTTTACTCCTCTACTTTGGTGTATCAGCCATATCTTTCTCAGCAACCCTACACTTTCATTTCCCTTTCTGTGAACTGAACAGACTCAGATCAACCTGCTGGTACCAGAGGCACTGTCTGAGCAATGTTTCAGCTATAAATTCACAGCTGCATTGGCTACGCCATGATCAAAATATGTGGCAAGAGGTACCAAAGGCAGACCAGAAAGCACAGGAGTTTGCCTTGCTAGTGCTGCAGTTAAGGTCTCTTATGTATGCCAAGGGCTCTTTTTTGATAATTGCTTAGCAGTATTGTCTGATCTGCTGGAAGATGTTATTTCTAAGGCAGAACATTTTCAGTCACTGTAGCCATCCAAGGAGAGAGAGGGAGAAAAGCCAATTGAAATTCAATTTTTCATAATGAGGAAGGAAATTAATTTGCAATTTCTTACTTCCAAGTGAATTCCTTACCATGAATTGTGAGGCTGCAGGCTCAATGCCATTAGGACCTGGCAGACAAACTGGAGCTCTCCCACAGGTCCTTTTGGAGAACAAACCCTGAGGTGAGGGCAGCTGGGTCATCCAGTGGGACAGATCAGATTTATAAAGCCTGTGTTTCTTCCATGCAGTGTAAAACAAATAGACTCATTCCAAAGCTGAAGCTTTAATGTGGGCACTAGCTTCCTGCGGGAGTTGTTCTCTGAATTTCACAGGCTGAATTGAGCTGCTTATTTAGCCATCGCTTGGTGTCCTGTGCTTTAATGAACATGCTTCATATTTTGTTCTGCTCCTGTCCTGAGCTGCTGTCACCAGGCAAAGCATTACTGATGTTCTTGAGAGAGCCAGGCTGTGAGTGCTTTGATCATGAGAGCATATAAGGTTAAAAAAGGGCTCACTGGGCAATGATCTGTTATTCTGTCTACTACAAAGACCAAGAGCTGGCAGAAAATGGTGAGAACAGATATTTTGTGATACTTCCCCCATCCTCCAGCAAATTCTTAGTTGAGTTGCACCTTGGTTGTATCATGTCACCAGTTAAAGGTGTTGAAAATGTTAAAACAAGTATCAGCAATTCTTGAGGGCCTGGAGGTTTTCCCAGGCAATTTGAAACAATATATTCAAAATTCTCTGGAAAAGGGAAATGTGGTCTCTCTCCTACCTTGAAGGATAGCACTAACCATTCAGTCATTTAATTTTGCAGCAATGGATCTTCCACGTCTTGTGGCTGGGGTTTTGATTCTGGTTTATTTGTTTTCATACAGTACAACTGAAAAGAGTACAGGATGACCTTGCCAGAGCTGCAGTGTAACCTTTATGGTTTTCCTGAGAAAGTAATGATGATTTCAAGCTTTTTTTTATAGTCACCTTCAGTACATATGTACATGTGTACACACATATACATGTATTTTTAAACTTAGGCTTCTGGAGAAATATACTCAGATGCTTATCTGCCCTCCTAGCTCTCAATATTGCTAGATGCAGAAAATTTCCCCTGAAAATAGGGTTACACATCAGCATGCTGCTGAGCTTAAAATGACCAAGCCCTACTTCTCAGGGTTGCTTTTGCAACCTGCTTCAGAACAAGTTTCTTTGCCCCAGAAAAAGCATTTTGACTATTTCAAGATAACATGCAAACATTGGCAATAACCACTTTTGAAATAAATTGAAACCCTAATCTTGCAGGCAAAGATGAGCTGAAAGAGAGCTGCGCTGCCAACAACCCAGCTCTGATAGCAGAGAGATCACCCTCCTGGGAGGTTACAAGACACAGGCTTAGTTAGAAAAGCCCCACGTTCTCTCTAGAGAATGAGAAGGATGACTGCACAATTGGGAGAAATCACTTTAAAAAGTGCGTGGGCTTGGCTTAGGTAAGAGAGCCTAGGAGATGGGACCTGGCATGGTCTACATGGAGGGGACATGGGGACTACATGGCTCAGTTAAAGGTTGTACCAGTGAGGCAGGGAGACTACAGCCTCCATAGGGACAACATCCTTTTATCACTTTACCCTCATAATCTGCCTCTGAACTCTCCATTTCATGAAAAGCCAAATATTTCTCCAATATATATCCTTCTGCAAGACTGCCCCTTCAGATGGACACAGGCATAGACTTCTTGTGTAAGCTACATAATTAACATAAGCCTTTGAAAGCTGTTTCTTTTCCCTTCCCCACTTTAAGGATGCATGGGTGACCTGGACAGGTAACATCTCAGGGAAACATACCTGCTAAAGATCTAATCAGATCTAGCCTTGCCCCTTGTGCTGAGATTGCAAAGGAAATGGTAGTTTCCTCGTGCTTAGGATACCCATTCAATGAAGGAAGATGACAGCACTCTTAAGTCCATTGCTCTCTGCATGAAAAGAATCAAGGATTCATTGGTCTGAAAAGCTCTTCCGTCAGTGTCATCCTTTCCTGTAAAATACCTGAATGCTCACTAATCCTTGGAGAAAATGAGATTTTATCACTTATTGCTGAAAAGCAATACTATCACCTTGCAGGTACATTGCTCCTTGCAAAGCTGAGGCAACAGAAATGGTTAGAGCTGGCTCCTTTTCCTTTGCTTTCACAGCAGCCAGGGATCATTTAGAGGTAATTTCCTGCCTCTTGGCTGCGGAACTGGAACTTCCAAATTTTAAGAACAGAGCATGCCCTAAGGCTATCATTTGCACCTTGCAAGAGAAGTCCTTGAATTTATGAGGAGGTGTAAAGTCTCTGTTTGGATGGTAAACTGAGGCACAGTCTTAAGACCCAGGAGTTATGATCTGTCCGTGCTGTTTTAGTGTAGACGTAGGTACATGCTCACATTGAGTTCAGATTGTAATAGAAGTAAGGACTTGGCATATCGTGGCTCCACAGCAGTCAGTCAAAGTGGAAAATAAACTGTTTTCTACCAGGCCAGCATTTGAATAATGATCAGCTCCAGTCCTCTCTTGTAACATTTGTGATCACTCTGAATAGCAAAGTATCTTGTGTGTTATGTGTGCCTGGCATCTTTCAACAGTAGACATTTGCATTTTGGCAAGATGAGAGGTGGCTGTTGATGCTTGAAAAAGAGCAAGACCTCAGGTGAATTTGGACCGTTTGTTCCAAAGCTGCACCTGAGCCAGACCCCAAGAGATGCTGAACACCTGCAGCTCTTACTGACCCTCCTTTTGCTAATGTAACTGTGCTGCTGTTGGTGCAGTGCTTCCGTGTTACTCACAGCTTCACTAAAAGCCTTTATGATATCTGGTTAGTTGCAGCCTACCTGAAATCTGATCTTGGTACACATCAGAGCAAGAGTGTTCGCTGTGTATTGCTGAGTCTGCCTCCTTTGGTCATTAGTCACCCAGGTATCATTTTTCCAAAATGAAACAGGAATGCCTTTGAGTTACATGGATAAGCCACATCAGTGTACTCACAAGCTCAGCAGCACATCATCTATTGAATGTGCCCCATTTCTTTCAGCTAATTCATACCCTACTCTAAATTTAACCTACTTAGTACAGATAATTATACAGATCAAGAATGTGCAGGTCCTTCAGGTGGTGTGAAGCAGCTGCAAAAGATTAAAGGGATTTTCAAATGCACCTACCCATAAACAGATGTTTTTTGGAATAGATATCCTGCCTCCAGTAAGACTACTCTGATGAGACTCCCTTAATAAGGTACAACCTATGCCAGCATCTGCTATCATGACGTGCAGCAAGATTTTAACACTCCAAGGACCTGGTAGCTGGTGTCCCCGTCTGTGACTCCTCAGGCAGTCTGCAAACGAGCATATGAACCATGACAAGCAATTAGGCACCAGCATGACTCTGTTAACGATCGGCAGTGAGACATGCCTGTCTTGCTGTGTCACTGACTGCTATGGTTTCAGGGTATTTGCTCTGCAGGCAGGGAAAGAGAGGTTTTATGTGTGTTAATAGAAGCCAATAAATTATAAGAAACAGCCAAATGAAAGAAAGATTATATTGTCCTGCCTTGCAAATATTTAATTCCATTCTAGAAAATGGACCAGCTTCAACATGAGAGTATGTGATGGCCAACCCTCCAGAGCAGCCTGTGGCCCTGGTGTGTTATGGCAGTTTCCTGAATTTGCCTGTCTTCCCCTATCAGGGCAGCTGGCACTCAGCAGCAGGTGAATTTGCCTTATGTTTCCTCCATAAGGTAGAGACTTTACAATACTTTCTGCATGCTTCCCTCCTTATTTACTTACTTTGTATGGCTCTGCCCTGCCATCTAATCAAAGGGACTGAAATCCTTGCCTTAAAAGTACCTGTTGGCTATACAAGAGTTCTGTACTACCACAGCACTCACTCCTCATTTTTCTCTCGGAAGCTTAAACTTGTCACATTTACAGCCTTTGTTTTCTTTCACTCTCTCTGTTTCAATACTCCAACTTCCCTTCCTTTTCCAGATGTTACTCAGTCTTTTCCCTTGCCCATCTGCTCTTCCAAATAACTGACCTTTGATTTGCAGAGAACTCTGTAAGTTGTATCTGACAGTTCCATGGGAAGAGTTGCTTTTGGAAACTTCTCACATTCACATTTCACTGGTTTCCCCAGGCTTTTTGTTTTGACGGCCAGCATAAATTCAGTCAGGGTACCAGTGGAGTCAACCAGTACAGGGATCTTATCAGAGGCACTGCAAAAGATTTTGATAGGTATAAGCCATTCTAAAGAAGCTTTTCCCTTAGAAATTTTAGACCTCTAGCAAAAACAGAACATATTTTTAATGTTCTTGATTCTGACCTGGTAAATTCTGGCACTTCCAAACAGGTTTATAATTCTATTTCATCTGGTCCTAAAACCACTTATCAACATGGCTTGTGTGCATAAACCACCAGATGAAAGACTCCTGAGACCCTCTCATTCTTCAAGTGAAAAACTAAAGCGTAAGAAGGTGCAGTAATATATCTGAGAATCTGAATCCTGATCCTATGATTTAACCATCAAATCACACTTCTCTGCTCCTCAACTGCTTATGCTTAGTCTGTGTGTGTGGATAGCCCTCATGGATGTGGTTGGAGCCAATCCACAATGAACACTTAACCAATCAACCAATCACTTAACCATCAATGAACACATAACCCCCAAGAGAAAAAAGGTCCCTTAGAGCTTAGAAGTTATTTTTCATCTCATGAAGACCAATACTGTGGACCTCCAAGTACGGTACACAGACAGGAGAAAGAATAAAGACATCACACCCAGAATAACCCCTAGGCAGTATAAAACCTGCCATGAATGAAAATAAGTGCCACTTATAATTTAGACTTCCTGGTATGCAGGTTTGTGGTGTATGTTTTAATTGTTGCTTTGCTTCATGTCATAACCTTTTGATAAATACTTTATGCAGTTTTTAAAAAGGCAAATGGGTTATCTGAACGGTGTCAGAACATGATAGTTGATACTTCTTAAGTAATTTTGGCCCTGCTACTTGGTCTGTACAAATCCTGCTGAAGTCAATCCTGCTGATGGAAACTGAGCAGCTCACTTAAATTTGCCAGGGACCTCTGTCATCGAGCTGCAAGAGTTTGAGCACGTGAGCTAAATCATTCTCTTAAGTAAGTAATGGGGATTGAGCCATTACAAACAAATAATTATACTCAGGCTTCTTGCATTTCTCTTCTCAGCACATACTGCCAATTGGTTGTCCTGTGAGGAAGGATTTAGGATGTGTTGTGTAATGACACTGAAAGTGAACATTAACAATTAATGCAATTCATTATCGCACTATTTTAAAATGAGTGAAAACTGTTTTTTGAAGGGCATCCAAGCCAATCTGTTTTAGAGTAACTGCTAACAGCAGCTTACCTCTTTGTGGTGCTTAGCATTTACTGAAATAAAAATGCACTATTCTAAAATTTATGAGAATTGATTTCAATGTTTTAATGAACTCTTCAGAAAGTGCAGATGTCTTGGGTAAGCTGCTTAGGCTGGGATTCTGACACTCTAACTGGCATTCAGGAGACGTATCTTATTCCAATATAGTTATTAAAGTCCATCAAGGCCATTTGAAGTACCTAAACAAAAGTGTATAATTCAGTATGAGTAAACATATAAAAATTTGGTATTATGCAGTGTTTCTCAGTTATCAGAACCCTTGCTGTTCTTACATTGAATCAAAAGCACTCACCAGTTCTGACCACCTATTTACAACCTCACGATCAATTAGTGCATCATTACTGGTTAATGTAAGAGTTACAGGAAAGCAATAAGGAAAAATAAACGCAAGCAGGAAATACACAATTATTGCAAGTCCCAAACTTGCTAATGGCTATTTCTAATTAAATATAAATGGATGAGAAATGTCTGGCTCTAATCCTTTTGTCAGATCACCACAGGGTAACAAAATGATAGATCACTTCACACGGGCAAGCAGTTTTTCATGTAAGAAAGAAGCCAGAGGATCAGTTAACTTATTTGGATTCTGCTGGAAGAAAAGGATCAAAGTAGGTTTGAGAGACAAACTCAAGGAGATGTGAACCTAAACCCTGGTGACAGTTTATACCCTTGCAGATACAGCAGGGCTTCCTGGAACTATCCAAAGAGCCAGATCAGAAAATCATCATGCTAAGATGGTGAACACTTTCTCTCCAACAAGCAGAGTCATTAATATAATGGATTATACTCTCTGCGCCTAGACATTTTTGTAGATGTGAATTTGAAAATGCACAAATGGATTTTTTGTTCCTGCTAGTCAAGGAGTGATCCACAAGGTTCAGAAGTTTGACATGTGTAGTCAGAACCTTTTTAAATCAGGATGTGTTAGTCAGCAGGGACCAAGCTCTATCCAGAACAGTATGTAGCAAAAGATAGTTTGGTAACACATATCAACTAAATATGACAAGGTGAGCACAAATAATTTTCCACACTGTATCGAATTTGAAACTGCGTCAACTTGTTATCTCATGGGAACAGACTTTACTTAAATATCTTGTAGTTCACTGCCCTTGCTAACAAAAGGCAAAGCAATAATAGAAAAAAAATTGAAGCATTTATAAAATCTAGTAAAAGACAGTAATTTCAAGTCTGATCAGTGGTTCACATTAATTCCTACTCAATATGAAAGCTTTGGCCATTTCTATTTTTTTCTTCTCCAGTTTCCACATATTTCTTTTGAGGGGAAAAAAAAAAATCCTCATAAACATTTTAGATTTATGCCTTTCATTTCAGCTTTATTATTTTCTCATCTGGTCCCAGCTGTCTTATTACTTCTTCACGTTGATTTTGCCATCCAGCAGTACGTGAATAAAACAGTTTACATAGGTGATTACCATTTGAAAAGTAACATTCATGCTGGAAGAGAAAAATAACATCTTCAGCTTTTGCTAAAATCCACAATACTAACTTTCAAAGAAACTGTAAACACCAAGACCAGTACAAATAGGAATTTCACAGTAAAGGCATATAGCACATATACCCTCACAAGATCCTCAGCTTCCAGTAGGATATTATTGACCATGGAGTTGCAATGGTTTCAAACCATCGCCTTGTGTAATGTCTCCCCTACCCAGCAACCCAACACACCAACATAGGATCACAAGTCATGCTTGGAGGCCAGGACTGGAAAAAAAAGTCCCTAGCTGGCTACATCATACTCCAACACTTGCTCCAACATGGGTACCACACGTCCTGACTCCCTGCCTTTCCCAAATGTGTTCTTTTTAGATCCTCTTGAAAATTACATCTGTGGTGCTACAGGCACATCCGGACAGGTTAGCATGGGATTTACAGGCAGGATAAGCCTTTCTATATAATTAGATCTTTGTGCAGTTAACAAGCTACCGAGCTGCAGTAAGTGACAGCATGAGGGTTTATAAGCCACTTTGGGACTAAGAAGTGATAAATGATGCTATTCTGTTCAGGATTGCATTGAAACGGGCTACGAATGCTTATTTACATTGTACAAGCTGCAAGATGGTGACGGATGAGGGAGGTGTGGTAACTGCGCAGCTTGTACATCTGCCCCTCTAGCTATAATGTAAGCAGCAACTCTCACCTCCAAACTTATTACAGCATGGGTACTTTCAAGACCCATCTACAACAGGTGACTCACAGTATTAGAAATCTTGTTGAAAACAGTCTCGTACCCTTTGAATTGCACCCTTTGTGAAATAAGTCACCTTTTACTCAAAGATGTTTCTTCACATATGCTTTAAGTCCATCCCTTTGCTCACAGCTTTCTGTAGTGCATTGCCAGCACAAGGAGAATCTATTTATTCTTGCTTGAGCTGTCACCTTTACAGGCATTAAGTGGTCCACAAGCACAGGGTAAAAGTAAATGAGCATTTATAGCCTGCAAATGAGATTCAAATGCTGGACCTCTCTCAGTTACTGTTAATCACTGATGCTTCTCTCACTCACTCCCAGTTAGCTAAATCGTGGCTTTTTCTGGTATAATAAAAATCAAAATTAGTATCTCCTGCTCCTGAATTGTAACATGTTCCCAGCAGCTGTGTGACAGAGAACCCAGCTGATATCCCATGTGAATCTGAAAACCAGTCATCTTTCAAGTGTTAGCACTTAAAAGCTCATTAGAGCCCCTAAGCAGAAAACCACTTTGTATAGGTTTTAAATCAGTGGGACTACAAGTAAAAAAAATAATAAAGTGATAGCAGCAGGCTGCAGGTTTCGCTTTTACAGGAGGGAGATATTTACAGAGTCAACACTTAAACTCCTGTTTTCTGCAGAATAATATCAGGGCCATGTGACTTCTTAGCAGCACCATGACAGTTGCTCTTGACTCTTGCTGGAAACCAAAGGGACCAAAGCTCTTCCCAAGGAGTGCTCAGCTCTATAGAGGGTCACATTTCTACATGTGAAATATTTCCATTTTCCCCACGGGCTCCTTGCACATTTGCTGTGTTATTTACCCATCTCTGTTTAAACAATAAGTCTCTTGAGGCAGGAGCCTCTCACAGTGTGTTAGCACAGAATTTGGCTTTTAATCTCAGTTGAGGCTTTTAGCTTGTTTGTTTATGAGTTGAAAATACCTGTACCCAAAGAGAAGAAATCAAGAATTAATTTTCCTTTGGAGGAAGAGATGTCTAAAATCCATTTTAACCCAAGCTTTTGTTGTTGGCTACAGTTCGCATAACCTTAAACAGAGGCACAATTTTGGGGGTTGTTCAAGTAACAGATAATTAAACACAGTACCAGGCAAACCTGGGGAATTAGGAAAATTTATAGAGAATTCCTCCAAAATACTTCTGCTGAAAGTCAGGCAGACAACACCTTTCACTTCTTCTCTCTGACCCTCTGACTCAATCAATATGTTGAACAATTTAAAAGGTAGCTGATGCCAACATTTATGGGTACAGATAGGCTGTGTACTTGATGCTACAAAGAGCGAAGGTATGATAAATTCAGTGCAGGATCACAAAAAGCATCCTTCATTTCTCTTTAATGATTTCCACCCAATAAGCCTTTTTCAAAATACACTTTAATAACTCTTTCCGTGAATTCAGGGCTCACAAACAGTACAGTATTATCAGCCCTAAGGCATAAGATGCACAAAACACATACTGGAAAAGCAGAAACTCGAGAAAACCTCATGCTACTTATTTCCCAGCAGCTCCTCCTCTCCCATCACCTTCAGAAAACGTTAACCTCAAGGCTCACTCAGCCTTTCATTTCTCAAACCGTGAGCAAAGGAGAAGCCCCAGAATTTGGGTAACCAACAAGCAGAATCTGAAGCAGCAGTGCTGGGACCAGATGGGAGGTCCTGTACCCTCATTAGCATCCCTCCAAAACAGAGGTACCCTCAGGGATACCCCATGGTCCATAAAGTGCTCCCTGGGGAATCAGTCCTCAAGTCCTACTCAGCCATACAGCAAAATCTGCCTGACTGCATTTGGCAGTAGTACCCTGATGATTTTATTCAAAGCAGTGCCCACTGTCCATTTACTAGAACTTTATTAGCCATTGCAAGCAAAGGGAAGCATTTAGCTTATTCTAATGTTTCAATAAAGTTGCAGACCTGCTGCTACATGGAGACAGGAGTTTTCCTGTGTGAATGATTTTGAAATAGTGCTGTGTAGTTTTAGCTTAAATCAGAACATGGGAGACCAGCTTTGATATTCATCTCAAGGCAAAATGCTGACATCATGAATGTTGAGTTATCATCATGGTGTTTTGATGTGTTTCATCATAGTTACTCTTTTTATTATATTCTGTAAAAATTTAAAGAAAAAATAAAAACACTTAAGTATTCAATTTGGAAAAAACAGAACTTGTTCTCCTCGTGAAATAAAATTCTGACAAAGACTTTGAGGGGTCAGATTATAGCATGATTTCATGCAGCAATAGAGCTCATACAACTGCACTGCCTATGTGTGACCACCAGGCTGCCAGTCCCAGTACTTTTTCCTTTCTCCCAGTAACTTAGAAACCCAATTCCCAGTATCAGCCAAATTTGGGTAGAGCTTTTGCACACCTATTAAGCTGGCAAATAGGCAGCTGGGTAGAAGATCCACTTTTTTTGCAGAATGTGTTACGTTTTCATGTTTTGTTTATGGCATTAGTTTATTTAGGGTGAGAACTTGCTGCTACGAGCTATTTTAGTATGAGAAAAAATAATTTTGTCACTGGACAATAGATACAAACAATGCATTATGGGCTCAAGTTGCTTTCCACAAGATGTTTTCCTTCTCTGCCAGGCTTGTGAGCACAAACCTGTTTTTTCTGTCAGAGGGACACAGTACACAAAGCTCATCATAACCCAGAGAACAGAGGGATCCTGGTTTTGGAGGAGTTGAGGAGGACAACAACAGTAGTGGAAAAAGTTATGTATGAAGAGGGCTGTGTTTGGGTGGTGTATCTTGACTTCAGTAAGACAAGTTGGTGAGAAAACTGTGAATACATACAGGGTGACCAGTACAGGTAGAAACCTGGTACTACTGCCCTGCTGCACCACTCACAACTCTCAAAACAGGAATCTCAACAGACTTGGCATGGTTTCACACTACATCCCTCTGCAGATTGGCAGCCAGGAGTGAATTTTGGCAAGAATAATCCATCACAAAACAAGCTCCCGTCCCCCCATATGATAAACCCATTTGAAAGTGCAATTGAAACCAATTTATGTCAAATTTCATGAGAGGTGGCCTAAGACAGAGCGCTGCACGTGAATAATAATTGCTCCACAGCACACAGCAGGTGGCTTTTGATATTTTTTCATTTAAAAAAAAAAAAAAGTTCTGGGATGGGTTAAGCAAGTGACACTGCAGGAAGGAGAAGCAGCAATAGCTACCTGCAGTAAAGGGTGGCTGTACTCCCTCCTCCTGCCCAGTCCTTCCATGCTGGAGAACACAAGGACAGCTTTCAATTACCTCCTGTACTGTTTATTCCATTTACTCTTAAAATACACATTCTTTTTGTTAATAATCACAAAAGAGGAAGTGATCAGTGAAATCATACATTTTGTCTAGAAAGAAACAGAAATTCTCTCACCTTAAGGCACAACCAAACTCTTGTCTCCAGAAGTTAGTAAAAGACTTTCCTTAGAGGGCAAATTTTTGCATAAATGTACAGTTTCGTTCTGCCCACCTCCAGATTCAGGGGTAATAACTTGAAAGCAGGTAAAATGCATCAAACCAAAGGTCCACACAGGTCAATATTCTCTCTCTAATTGTGAATATGGAGGTAGGCTGTTCTATATTCTCTTTATTATTTTGTTGTCCCCTGATATCAGTTGTTTTTTCTCCTTGTTTTTTCACTTTTCTCTTTTTGCACTTTCCTGTCCCAGAAGACTTCATTGTTTTGTTAGGTTCATGCCTGGCCATACAAGGAGGATCCAGCAGGGACCGGAGGGAAGAGCACAAGAATGGAGCAAAGAGAGTCAGACTCTTCCACAGAGGACAGAGTCTCAGCCTCATCTTCCCCCTGTGTTTGCAGCATCTGAGTTTACTCTCTCTCTCGAGCTGCAAAGCAGAGGTTTTGCTGCTGTGCATCAAGCCAAGTGTGAATACAGACTGCAAACCATGAACCTGAATCTATAATGGATGACTTTTGAAACTGCTCAGAGATACTCCATGAATATTTTAGTTAGAAATAGGTAATAACTCAGCCTACAAATGCAATATACAAAGTTGCCTGTTACATGGGTAATGTAAGGGTGTAGTATGGTAAATCAACATAGCATTTGCCTCTGTTTTTCCAAAGAATGGCTAACCTTTCTTTGTAACTTTTAAACACATGGAAAAATAAAATGTCTTTACCGTGGTAAAGCAGTTTTGACTCTGCTCCCACTCATTTCAGTGGGGTTGGGAGATGTCTGGGACTTCTGAAAAATCAGGTCTTGCCTGGGCTCTTACATTTGAAATTTTTTCTCAGTGTCCATAAACAGAAAAGCTTTATCTTAATCTACACAAACTACACTTTCTCTTGCTTATGTCTGGCTATCATCAAAAGCAAGGTTTGACTGATCAATATAAAGCAAAACCAGATGAGAATTTGCATATATGTTTTTGCTAGTCTTTTGTGACTTCAGTTATGGAAAAATACAGGTGGTAACAAAACTTCACTGAGTTTTCAGTACTTCACTATAAAGTAGTGTCTGAGAAACAAAGCAGAATGTGCATCCTATATTTGCATTCAAGAAATACTGTATATGCTACTTTGAACGTGCCAGTGAAATGACTACACTACAACTAAGGAGCTTATGACCAGAAGAAGTTATTAAAAACAACCTCTTAAACTAGGAATATAAGGAATAAGTCACGTCCCTAATACAGAAGAATCTCTAAAAAATTAAGTGGGATGACGGTCTGACTTTTATACATTCCCTGTCTTCATGATTTCGGCTGATCTCTTTTCTTTTTGTTGCCAATGTCTTATAGAAAATATTTTTATATGGCACTTTAGCCTTAGGAACAATCTTCCAGTTTATATACTCCACATGTAATTTCTGTTGGCTTTTACTTGTCTTGTCAAAATTTGCATGGTCTCCCTTACTCAGTTACACAAACACACGTCTAGAGTAGCTTCAATGAATATAACAGATGATCCCACTTACGATCCAGGTTATCCCAGTATGTTCCTGTCACTGACACAGAGCAGTCAGGAAAGATGGGTAAGACACAAATCTGACCTTTCTAATTGAAATCCCGCTCAGAGATTCCTGCTAGGAAGCTTTCTCCCATTTCTCCTATTTGACCTTGCCATTAACTTCCCAAGTAGAAAAAGCCAAGAAAGAAGAGAGGTGGTGATTACAGGGATGGCTTTTGTCCGTTCTAAAAATATCATGGCCAAACAACGCTACTTAACATGTACAAACATGTACATGACATTTGACAACAGAGGTAGATAGGATTTTTTTCTTTATGGAAATCCCAACTAGAGGGAAGTCAGTTTAGTACCATGACAAGAACAGACAATGAGGCATTTACTCATATAAGTAAGTAAAAAAAATCTGCATCTTGAAGTGTTCAACTTGAACGTTACCTCCACTTTTATATTCAGGAAAGCTGAAAGGACACCAAGGATACAGGCAACAAAATGGTCCAGCAGAGAACTCAATATTAAACAGAATCAAAGTAATACATAGCAAGTACTAAAGCTCAGCAAAAAAAATCAGGAAATGCCAATGTAATTCATATTCCTGTGCATTAAGACATAGCCTTTTAAAACATGATCTTACACTATTTTATTAAAGATACCTCACCCCATCGTTACTGGATACTTTACTTTTCTCACTAAACACCTATAGACTCCAGAGCCTAAATTACTTAGCATCACTGCAGATCCTAAATTGAATACAATACTAAAAATTTCCCTGTGGGGACTCCATGCATTAGAAGCATTGCTCTGCATCTGACTGGCAAGGTCTGATTTTTCAGATTAGGTGGCATTTTTACAGTATTTTATACATTCAGTGTACTAGCTCCAACTGCAAACAAGATTACTTAGAATTACTGCAGATTTTTTTTTACCCTAGGTGTCTTGTATTAGACACTCATTTTGCACACTCAGGATTTGCACCTGATCCAATGTAATGGATCAAAGTCATCCTGCATCTCCGTCCTCTTTGCTTTTACTAAGTCTACTGATGTTGCAGGTGCAGGGTGAGTCAAATCAACAAGTTCATCTGGCAAGCAGCTGTGCTTTTTCTCCTTCAGCATTGCCAGGTGAATTGTCCACTGGCCTGGTGGACAGATTCCACCCATTTTGCTCCTACCCAAACACAAAAGCTGATACAGGTGAATCGGTTGGAGGACAAAGCCAGGGGTACAGACAGGGGGAAGTAACCAACTTCAGAGGCGGAAGGGGCAACATAAAACCCTTAGGTCTGTCTGTGAGTACATGGTGTGAGTGACTATCCAATGGGATAATTAGCATCTCCAGCATTACACTGAGCTCCTTTGAGCAAGGAGGACAGCAGCCCCAGGAAAACCTCCTTTCCTGCAACACTGTCAGTCTGCAGGGATGTGCAAACAGAAAGGAGTCTGCCAAGAGATGAGCTGTTAGTGTTCTTCACTGAGAACACAGGGAAGGTCCAAGCAACAGCTGTGACTCCGAGTCTCCATTTTGTTCCAGAGTACATGAAAGACCATGCAGCAACGGTGGCCCTTGGCAAAAAGCAGCAATCCAGAAGTAACCAGGCATCAGGTATGCTTAAGCTCAAATGATATCCATTTCTTATTTGACTTCCAGGAGCCAGACGCCTGCCTCCCTGATGGCATCTTTGAAAATCTCCCCAAAGCAATTTCTCAGAAGTCTGCAGTTACTCAGTGCCAGCACCCCCCTTCAAAATGTTAAGATGGTGAAGTGCATTATTTATGGATTCAAATGGCATATTCTTCTTCCAAAATAATCATTGTATAATTGGGATAATGCCCTTGATTGTGTGCTATGGCCTAAGTAACACTTGGGTAGTAAATAACTCTTGGCTTTCAGCCATTTGATCAATAGTCAGAGCTGACTGAAGACTTACCATAAAGGCATTCAAGAATAATTAGTTTTCAAAGAATTGAAGAATTCCACAGTAATACACATCTTCCTTAAAATACAACATTTTTTTAGGTCAAAAGAATTAAAAACTGTCTTTTTCCCCTTTAAGACTTTTGCAACAATGTACAAAGCAGTTATGAAAATCCTTTCCACCTTTTCTCCTCATTAACATCTTCCCACCATTAATCCCCCTGTACAAGTAGACAACTGTCAAATTGCAGCAGGGAGCTATTACCTCTGTGTAGGCACTAGCTCTAGCGTTCATGCTGCTGCAACCTTAGGAAGGTTTCAGAAGTAAGTTAAGAAAAGGTCTCCAGATTCCAGAGAATATGCTTTAGAATGTGAAACAGAAGAAATGGAATCAATTTAGCATCTTAAAGAGAGTTATGACTATGATAAACTTATTGGATGTGTCCACAGTGCCATTGTGGAAGTAAATATACCCAAGTTATCGTGGCACCACTGTAGCTGTATAGCCACAGTAATGTGTCACTTGGCATGTTAATTAACTCAGAGTTAACACAGCTTTTAGACCAAATTTTGCAGACAGTGCTGAGCCCTGTTAAGCTGAAAGGGCTGAGAACTCTTTCTTTTTGTGAGCTTTGAAGCCATTTGCTACACTGGAAAGCTTTTTTTCCTCTTGACTTTCCTGTCTAATTTGGAGAGATTGTCCTTTTGATAAACGTATGAAAAGTGTCCTTCCGCCCTGCACTGAAAAATAAAATTTCAAATCCAGTCCTAAAAAAGGCCTCACAGAAGCAGACCCAAGGGCAGGAACTGCACCACTGAAACATCACATTTGTGAAACAACAGATCAACAGTTACACATCCCTAACAGCCAGTACCAAAGACCTGTGTGAGGGTGAAGAAAAAGGCTCAGACACCTGTGACTACATATGGATATGCCTCTTCAGGCTTACCAGCTCTGACACCATTTGAATGTAATAAATCACTGCCTCTCAGTACAGAGTTTGTTACTGCTTAATAGCAAACTCTTACCTCTTGGTAAACCCTGCACAGTTTCTCATTAGCAGAATTGTAAAGATCTTTTCCCTTAAGTATCCAGCATTTGTACTAGCAGGGCTGAGCCTCCAGACAAAAGCAGACGCATCTCCTACGAAGTTTTCAATACCTCAAGGCATGTAACAGCTTCTGTTTCATTACTACTGAGCAAAGCTTGGTTTGACATCTGTTGCCTGTTTGGCTGTGTGGGCAGGTGCTTTATTTTCCCATTTGTAAAACATGATTACAGCACTTCTTTACATCACAACGATGTTACTTGGCTAGATGGTTTCAACAGAGTGAGCTGCCTATGATTCAAGAACATTTTAGGAGAGATCCCCTAGATAAAACTGTGATTTAAGTATGGAAAGATTCAACAACCAAAAGAACCCCCAAAACATTGTTCCATACATGACACTCTGGATGCTCCCTTGCTCCTCTCTAACATCTGAAGAGGTTAAAAAATGAATAAATAATGAAGACTGAGAAGGGAGCAACTAGCAAAAGTGAAACAGAGAATTATACAACAAAGAATCAAAATATGCAGATGGATAGTAATTTCCTGAACTTAGAAACCTACTCATACAAATAGGAAATAGGAAATAATTCCTTGTGAATTAAAGCACAGTTGGAGATAAAGTAAGCGCAACAAGCAATTTAGTGAAGTAACAGTAGTAGCAGACATCTGTATGGGTTAGGAATCTGACTGCAGCACTACATATCAAGTGACTTGTTTTTCAGCTCAAATTTCAGATCAGATTAGGAAACTAAAGAAAAGAAATCACAGTAAATACAACAATCTGTAGCAAAGTGGTTCTGTAGGTTTCTAATCTAGTAAAGGAAGCAGAAGGAGGGAGAAAAACTATTAATCAATGAAGTGTTGCCTTTTGCCTCATTGATCTGTGAAGAAAATAATCTACATCAAATATCAAAAATACTATCAACATGTACAAATAATTAATGATACTGAAAAATACCATAAATCGTCCTGGCTGATTAATGTGATCTTTTAAAATACCATGATAAATGTTAATTACATGCAAATGACAACAGTAAGGTTGTTATAGCATGACTGGGAGCTTGGTGATTAGCACTGTTACTCCTTATTCCCTTGACCTCATGTAGCAAATCTGAAAACACTCATAAGTAAATAATATAATGTTTGATACACACTGAATCCTTCTTGAGCTAGGTAAAGATGGTGAAAACAGTGCACTTCCTTGCACCGCATGAGATTGAGTAAAGACAGTAGAAACCCAGCCCATCAAGCAGAGGGCTGTGCTGCAAAACTTTACAAGAAAAATGGACAGCAGCTCGTTTCCTTGCCTTTCCTTCACACAGTTTCTCTTATCCTCCAAGCTTCCTCTGCAGCAATATGATGAGCTCACCTACTCCCTAAATTTTCAGCTTACATACCCCTGCTTTAAAAAAAAATATAAAATAATCAAATCGAGTTATTGTGTTTGCATCTTGATTGTGCCATTGAGATTTCCCAACAGGAGGGACTGCAAAGTTTCAGCTAAGCATATGTGATGGGTTAACCCTGGCTGGATGCCAGGTGCCCACCAGAGCTGTTCTATCACTCCCCCTCCTTCTCAACTGGACAGGGGAGAGAAAATATAACAAAGAGCTTGTGGGTCGAGATAAGGATAGGAGAGATCACTCACCAATTACCGTCACGGGCAAAACAGACTCAGTTTGGGGAAAAATTAACTTGATTTATTACAAATCAACCGGAGTAGGGTAATGAGAAATAAAACCAAATCTCAGAACACCTTCCCTCCACCCCTCCCTTCTTCCCGGGCACAACTTCACTCCCGGATTCTCTACCACCCCCCCAGCGGCACAGGGGGACGGGGATGGGGTTTACGGTCAGTTCATCACACGTTATTTTCTGCCGCCTCATCCTCCTCAGGGGGAGGACTCATCACACTCTTCCCCTGCTCCAGCGTGGGGTCCCACCCACGGGAGACAGTCCTCCACAAACTTCTCCAACGTGGGTCCTTCCCACGGGCTGCAGTTCTTCACGAACTGCTCCAGCATGGGTCCTTTCCACGGTGTGCAGTCCTTCAGGCACAGACTGCTCCAGCGTGGGCCCCCCACGGGGTCACAAGTCCTGCCAGAAAACCTGCTCCGTGGGCTCCTCTCTCCACAGATCCGCAGGTCCTGCCAGGAGCCTGCTCCAGCGCGGGGTTCCCACGGGGTCACAGCCTCCTTCGGGAACCCACCTGCTCCGGCGTGTGGTCCTCCACGGGCTGCAGGTGGATATCTGCTCCACCGTGGACCTCCATGGACTGCAGGGGGACAGCCTGCCTCACCATGGTCTTCCCCACGGGCTGCAGGGGAATCTCTGCTCCGGTGCCTGGAGCATCTCCTCCCCCTCCTTCTTCACTGACCTTGGTGTCCGCAGGGTTGTTTCTCTTACATGTTCTCACTCCTCTCTCCGGCTGCCGAAAATACCGCCGTCCCAACTTTTTTCCTTCTTAAAAATGTTATCACAGAGGCGTTACCACTATCGCTGATTGGCTCGGCCTTGGCCGGCGGCGGGTCTGTCTTAGAGCCGGCTGATATGGGCTCTGTCGAACACAGGGGAAGCTTCCAGCAGCTTCTTACAGAAGCCACCCCTGTAACCCCACCCGCTACCAAAACCTTGCCACACAAAACCAATACAGCATAACCGTGAGACTCCTTGAACATAAGAGATGTTTGCCCTTTCCTTTCCTCCTGAGGGTAACTACAGAGAGATGGATAGCTCAGATCGATGTAACAGAACAAGAATCTGGCATTCAAACCTTTCTGAAATGCATGTTTAATATTTCATTGCATGAGAGGTCAGGCATTCTATGGCGTTTCTTTTGGAGGAATTTGAATTTGTTCTGGTTTCCAGAAGGCCAGAATGCAAATATACCTCTCTTAAAATACTGCAGAACAATGCTAAACAGGCTGTTTCTGAAAAAATAAATCTAGTAATATCTTGCAGGCTCGTAAGGTTTTAGGCTTTTAAATGAATTTTTAGATTGCTAAATAAATGCTTAGGTTCTTAAATGAGTTACCACTCTTTCCCAACTGCTTTTCTAGATTTTGGTGGGTTTGTTTTGTTTTTTTAAATGAACTCTCCCCTCTAGATAATCTTCCCCTAGCTGGGATAGTTTGGGCCAGCTGCTTTTCTGCAGTTAGTGGAGAGTTAAATGACCAGTGTAGAGTAACAAGAGAGTGCATGCAGCTGAGGCAAGCTGCAATGAAAGCCATGCACATGCTCACTACAAAAGCATCATCTGACACTAGCCGAGAACCCCTGCCAAACTGAGCACTGTGCAAGGGTTATACGCACCTCCCGGCTGCTTCCTGCCGCCTCTGATATGGCAGACGGCCTGAGTGCAGCACGTCATCGGCGAGCAGTGATGCAAACACACCAAGTGTTGATGTAAGACACTGGAGGCTTCTTCCATAGTGGCATGTCATGGCCTTGTATAAAAGAGCATAGCTGTGAATAATAAAAGTGGCTGTGTGTGGTTTTATACGGCCTAGGATCTCACTCCCAGGAGTGTCTATCAATATATTTACATGGGATTACACCAGCTAAAATGTAACCCTGGCTGCTCAGAACTGGGCAGACTGAAGTCATTTGGAAAATCCAAGCTTTGCAGGGTCTGACACACAATGAAGTTACACACTCTCACATGTTCCCTGAGCTGTGGATTCTATCCTTGTGTATGCTCTTCAGCCTCAGCAAATGTCATCTGAATCATGCCCTCTAGGAATGAAAAGCTGAGCACTACTTGCAACCACTCTATCTGCTGCCTTGAGAACCAAAGGATGGCCATCTGGCTCACTTCCCTGCCTCTGCTGCCAAAATCAGATGCCTTGGGAGGAGGAGGAGGTCAGGGCAAGCAAATATGAATTACCACCTCCCAAGCGCTCTCCCAGCCTCCACCAGCAGGACTGCTGGTTGAGGGCATACATGCTGTTGGCTCCCGTGGCTCTCAGATGGTTTATGTGACTGCGTGCAAACCCTTGAATTAAAAACAGGGTTTTATACAGTAATCATCCCATGGACTGCATTATGCATTAAAGCTGGAGCAAGCAGAAGCAAGACACCGATCAGCTGGTCACAACAGCAGGCTTGGGACCCTGAACAGGTGAAGAGATACCCTCATTCACAGATAAACCTAATGAATTTTCAGGTGTTTCCTGAAATATTATTAGCTCTGCTCAGGTATGGGAACTTTTCCTGCTAAGAGGCACAGATAACTTGCACAGGCCTGGGGCTCAGTTGGCTACAGCTCCTGCACCCCATGCTGTTAACTGCATTGTGCTGCCATGGGTCTGCAGAATCTCTCGCTGAACTCATTCAAAAACTACTAATATCCTCCTGCCTTGTGACTTGACAGGCCCAAATTTCAAGAGGCTCACCTCTTACACAATGCCAGGACAAAGTATGCCATTCACTACTTTCCTAAAAAACCCACTTGGCTTCATTGTTTTTTGTGGATCTGCTGTCTGCTGTAGACAGTGACCATGAATTACTTAAGTGCTCTGGGGCAAAAATAACCGACAACCTTTGTTCTGTTTTCTGTGCCTTTCTCACGTCTGTTTTCCAAGAAAAGACAGATACATGGCCTTCTGTCACTGACATATGCTCTAAGCTACAACAACATATATGTGCCAACTTCAATCATGTTTCGAGGCAGTTGGACTTCTTAAGCTCCCCACACCGCTGCTGTCTAGAAATCTGAACACTTCTGAAGATAGCTGTGAAATTCTAACTGATTTACACAGATCCAGATACTTCATTGCCACAAAGTCTGTTGTTTACTCTTCGCCTGTTGCTATGTATAAGCCCCAAGTATTTATTAGAACAACTTATTGCTAAAAATGAGAAGCCAAACAGGAAATCAGTATAGACTCATTTATGCAAAAAACATGCTTATCCCCACTTCTGACAAACAGCCAGGCCAGTAAAGCTGAAGGATCTCCACATCAAATGAATATCTGAGGGACTGAAAAATAAGTTTCAGCAAATTACAGCAGGTTCACCTAAAAGGATGCTAAATGTAGTTTCATTTTTAATTCCTACCTGGCATGAAAGAAGTTTATACACAATGAAATCACTAGATGAAACTACAATGTGTATGTGACTTAAGCTTATTAACTTGCATTTCTATCAGTTTGCCCAATTTAGATAAAATAGATTAATCACTGTACAGTTCCTCCTTATTTGGAATAAAAGGGCTCAGTTTCTAGTAATTTTTATTTCTTGATTTCTTATATGTCTTCTTAAAAGAGCTTAATTGCTCCTAACCTTACCCTACTGATGTCACAGCAAATATCTATCAGGCAATCACATTTCCTCAGCACTGCCCAGCCTACAAGATTAATAAAGGCAGACCACATGGAAGTCCTCCATTCATTTCATGGCACTCTAAAAATCTCCTACCACAAGGCACCCTCCAATTATTTCCTTTTTTTCCCCACTGTTACTTTTTCTTCATTTCTGAGCATCATCCATCATCATCTTAATGTAACTCTCAGCTCAGCTCATGCACGTTGTTTTTCTTCCTATGACTTTTTCCTATGACTTTATATGGTAGGCTCATTCTCCCCATTTTATAGGTGGGGACACTGCAGCAGGATGTGGTACTCAATGTGAAGATGAGGAAAGGTGTAGGCAGCTGTGGGCCCCTTCCAGAGTATAGGAGGAAGAGGATGACAAACATTAAGATACAAGAGAAAATTAGGAAAAAAAACAAAAATTAATTTACATTTGGTTTGGGCATTTGAGGAAACTAATGCTTTGGGTACTTTCAAGGCACAAAAAGCATAAATTGTATAATTGCTATTAATAGCTTTTCTAACATGATTGTATGTTATTCATGTTCCTGCTGTGTTTTTCTCCACTAGATGGTATCCACAGAAACCAGAAATCAAACAAAAAATGAGCTCTCAGCAACAGAAGCATGGTGATATGGCACAGAATGATACTCTATGCATTTGTTATCTGTCACTGCCAGAAAGACAGAGAGAAACAGAGAGAGAAAAACAGGGTTGCTTTAAGAAGTGTATTAACTCTCAGGATGTCAAAGCACAAAACCAGAAATACAGCATCTGTGACAAACTTCTGAAGAGAGAAAAGCGAAGAATTACCCAATGAAATAGCTTCAGAAGATGAAGCTGTGTTTCTTCTCCATAAATACAGCTCCATGATTTATTCTCTTAAATGTTGAATATAAGCTGTCAGCAGAGAGATAGCTCTAGAGAATATTTATGTCTATGTGGTTAGCAGTCTGTAAGCTGCCTGCACAGATGAGCATTCACTGCTTGTGGCAGAGCGTCTAAAACATACACTCAAACAGGAATGAGATTCATCTCCTTATTACACAAACAAAACTAGCCGTCCTGGTTCCATGGATAGCTGGAACATATGGAAGAGCCATATATTTAGCCTATTCTTGAATAAACCTCCACTTGCACAAATACAAACTTTCATGTCCACCCATAAATAGAACCTTTAGAGGTAAAACCACCCAGATGTTCACTACTTTCTGGAGACAAGAAATGCAGCCAGTATTAGGGCTGCACATTAACCTCTTATTTAGGTAAATGTTGATCCTTTCATACTTTTCTTACTCGGAATAGGACAGTCAGCAACATGAACTGAATCTAAACAGCCTCAAAAAAACATTTGTAACCTCATTTATTTTCCATGCAGATAGATTTACTTATCTTCTATAACAGTGAATTTTAATTAGATAATACAGAGAAGCACTTCCAACTCATGGTTTCATAGCTCTTGCATGCTCCCTTATTCAGTGAGGCCTGAATTTCCTTGTATCTGTGGCAGGGGAGGCAATTGCTGTTCACTCTTGTTTGAAGTAAAAAACCAAATCTTTTCAAGTCTAGACTATCATTAAAAAGCCAGCCTTGGTCAAGAGCCATCATACAATTGTTACATTTATTGTAGAGGTCTTTTAAATATAGGTAGATTTTCAGCATGCAAGTGTCTCCACTTAACTAAACTTCATCCATTTTCAATTTTCTTAATTTTGCCTCTCAGTTCTTGCCCCGCAGCACTCCTCTTCACCTCATTTCAGGTATGAGCTTACCTGACTTCTTCATCCCCTCTCTCCAGACACAGTAATCACCAGCCCTGAGGAGTCAAGAGGGCAACTCATCACAGAAACCATAAAAATGACTGATTAAAAAAAAACTGTATAAGCAAACTATGCTAGAAATAGTAATTACATTTTCACCAGAGCCATAAGGTTTGAGAGCTTAAAGTTTCTTCTGTCCTGTTTAAATAAAAAATTAGTTTCTGCTACAGGTTTCTAACAGACAGTGCTCTGACAAATATATTAAAGATTTCTGCTGAAGTCATTTGGGTTGGCAATGCAGCTCATTGCTTCGTGTTTTGTTTTCTCATTTCATACCCAGCCAAGATGCCCAAAGTATAAACCACTCAATTTTCTGAAGCACATGGCATTGGCAGAACTTCAACAGAAGCAGTTCAGGCAGACGCTGAATGTTTTTGAAAAATCCCATTTTTCTGATGCAAGATGAAGTTTCACATTAATGGGGATTGCTGCAGCTTAATAGGAATAAGTCCTACATCTGGAAGAGAGATAGCAGTAGTAATAAATGTATCATGGCTCTTACCCCATGTTGGCTTTGTAATAGTAGTAGTTTTTATCTTTTCAGTAAATGCAAAAAGTAATTCATGTTTGTGCAACACATTAGAAATTTCAAATGACATCTAGGTAAAGATAAGTGCTCTTCTCCCTTCAGTTAATTTAATGCTGCTACCTGCCTCTTTACACCACACTCACCAAGGGCTACATTGGCCATTCCATCATAGGGTACATGCTGCTATATGGGTAGACACCTCAACACGTGAAAAATCCCACCAGTACATCAGGGCTGAATAGCCTTTTAAATCAGATGGCAATGAACAGATCCCATGTTTTGCTATTTAGGGTGTGCCCCAGCTTTTCCTACCCATGGAAGACTGTATCTGAAATATGCATGGGATGAGTCCCCTTGGAAAACAAAGCAGAAAGTCTTGCACAGGCCCCTTGGAAAACAAGGGGACCGTGCACAGGCACAAGTTGTGGTACTTTTGCTGGTCAGAATCTTTTTAATAGATAGTTTTTATAGGAAGATGTTGACTTATTTTTAACAAAATTAATCACACCAAAAGTCAGTTTTGAGGAATCTCTCATCTGAGCTTTAAGCTATGAATCTGTAGAAACAGTTTCTCTTCATATTTCTGATAAACTCTGATTCCCTTCTGCTTTGAAATCACTTTTTGTTTAGAAGGAAGGTAAAAGTTAGAAGTGAGAGAGAGCAGAATTAAAGCAAAATGTTTCAAACCTAGTCAGATTTTTTTAATTTTCATTTTATGAAAATGCTCAGCACTGACTCTTTACCTCAATTAAAACATCATAGAAAACAAGAAAAATGTTTCTGCTTACTCTATTAAAAATGTGCAAAAGTACTTTGTTGAATATGAATTGAAGAATATGTGGTCTCCAAAGAAACAGATATCTGTCTTTTGAGTTGTGTAAAAAAAAAAAAAAAAAAAAAAAAGAGGGATGAAATCATTTAATGAAAAACATCTATTTGAAATGGAAAAGAAAATACTTATTTAAAAGACTGGCTCAAACCCACAGATACCAGCTATGAAGTGACAGTTTTGAAACCAAGTATTTTGTTAGCTAGGAGTAATTCCCACTTTTCAAAAAGCTGGTTTTATAAAGATTAGCTCAGCTACATCCACAGAAATGGCATGCTGCAGGCAGCTGGTCTAATAAGTCTGTGAATGATTTATTACCTTTCAGTGACCCTCAGAGAAACACAGTTTGCAAGTGTAGCACAGACTTTTTCCACTACTCTGGATGCAAAACCTACTTATATTCCTCTCTTCCCCCTTCCCCAGCTCATCATGGGATAAGAAGTCATCGCCTCCCTCACACAAGCACTTTCTGTATACAGCAGCTGACTACAGAGAAATTGTCCTCTGCAGAGGGAAGCCCAGGCTGAGGAATTGGATTTATTCCAATGTTACTTGGCGCAAGATTTGACTAAGACGCCCTCAATCCTGGACAACTTTGGTTCCTGACACCAGCCTGTCTGATTTCCTGGGGTCGCAAGTCATGAATTAATACTGCACAGATCAGCAGAAGAGGAGATCTCACTGTGCACTTTATTCAATGACTCTTTAATGTGACTCAAGCCTTGCTGCTGCCCAGCAAGACTCACACACTTATTTAGCATTAGCATGGGTGTGTGAACAAAAGCAGCACAGCTAACAAAAAAAAAAAAAAAGAAACAAAATTAAAAACTGGAGGAAAAAAAAAAAGTAAAACTGTTTAAAACTGAAATAGCCTGACTCTGGTTAATTCCTCTCTGCAGCATCACAACATTGCAGATCTGAGGACATTCCCAGGTTGCTGTATGCATGCAGGCTGTGACTTAGCTATCCATACATCACACGGGCATGCAAATATAACCACACTGCAACATTAGCATCTCCTCTACCCTCAAAATGGTGGTGTCTGCTGAAGACCAGTGCCAGCTATAAGGGCTAGAGGCAGGACTTGGGGCACAGAAAGTTTTCAACCAGTTCTGACAGATTCTTTGCAGACTGACTCCTTTAGTGGTTAATGATAGATTCATCTGGGTGCTTCACCCAGCAGGGAACATACTGTCAGGGTAAGGAGGTGAGGTACAATGCTCCCTGATTTTTGTGACTGTTTTAGTGTTGTGCCTACTTATGTTCTTGATTTTTCATGAAAAACCTAGGCATATTTCATATGAGGCAGAGTCCACTATTCAGAGTGTCTCAGTCCAGCTGTGCCAGGATATTTAGAGCACCTTTCAGTGGGAATCTGTTTGGATATACCCTTGATAATTAAGGAGCTCAGATCTCCCTGTCAAAAACAGCAGCACACCCTGAATCCCTGATTGTCAGTGTGATTGTCAGTGGGGCTCTTAAATGGCTTTGTTGTTTTTTTTAAAATCAATGACATTAAGTGCTTGAGGAACCTACAAGCTTTGGAAACAAATAAATATGAAGGATTTACACTAGAGCCATAAACAGATGCCCAGGCATTGGCAAAGACATTTCACAGATGACTGGAAGTGAAGCCAAGCAACTCTGAAAGACTGTCTTGTAGTCCCCGTTGTTTCAATGCCCTCAGGGACGGACAGGTAAGTGCACTTTGCTACTTTTTGTTTCTAAGCCTGCCTGTGACCATGCACCTATGTTTGCAGAAAGAATATGTGCACTCCGAGGAGGGCAGACAGGTGTACATTTGCTCTGCTAACACTTCTAAAACAGGTAGGCATGAGCAGTCCTAGCTGGCAAACTGTGTGACAGGTGTCTCAGCTGCTCGGAGGTAAAACATATTTGCTTGGGCACAGCACCACACCAACCCAATTATTTAGCTTCTGGACTGAACTGGTTTATATCGATGCAAGAGCAGAGAGCCTGAACTGAGCAAATGTTTGACTGCCCGCATGTTCCCACTGAGGCACAGCCTGCTTATTACCTGCTCCATGCCAGCCATGATTGGGAAGGAAGAATTGCTTAGAGCAATGGATACATTACTTTTGCAAACCCTTTTTTTTTTGCCAGCATTCAGCCCTTAAAACACTGTCTAAAGCCACATCACCACAAACCAGGGCAGAGAAGCAGAGAGAAGCATTCCTGGGCCATATAGCTTTGAAGTAGCTCCAGGAATTTGGAGTGTCCCTCTGCAATTCATGGAAAGTGTGAGAAGCTATAGGGCTAGCAGTGGTCCATAAGAAATGCTAACTGTAGGGATGCATCAGAAAAAACACCGCCTTCTGCAGAGCTTTGGCACCTGACTCCAGTGCCCTGATCCCCCTAGGATGGAGAACCCCCAAATCCTCCCTGAGGGAGACATGGCACTGAAGTTATGAATTTTGGCACAGACCTGGCACTTTCCATTCTGGCAAAGGGCTTTCAGTTATGCTGATGGAAAAAGATATACTTCACCTAGGCAGAGGTTGAAATTAAAAGGTGTTTTAGCAGCCAGCAGTCACAAGTACAAGACATTTTCTGACCTATCCATTCCTGAGTACCCATTTATTATAATGTCACGGAGTCTGTTCTGTCTGCCTAATATCATGGTGCTCCTGCCTTCAGGGACATTAGGGCCTGCTCCATCCACACAGAGTTTAATGCATAATCAGAGAATTAAAGGACATAAATGGCTTCTTTAGAGTCCATTTACCATTTCACATACCCACTAAGAGTCGTGAACTGTTCATTGATGGAAACCAAGAGTACCATCTTCCCAGCGCTGCCATTACAAAGTATTCAACACACCGATACCAACAACAGATAAATATGTTTCTTTAAAGCAATTTTAGAAACCAAGGTCAGCTTGTGCTGAACACAGGTGTCATGGTTTAACCCCAGCCAGCAACTAAGCACCACGCAGCTGCTCACTCACTCCCCACACACCCAGTGGGACGGGGGAGAAAATCAGGAAAAGAAGTAAAACTCGTGGGTTGAGATAAGAACAGTTTAATAGAACAGAAAAGAAGAAACTAATAATGATAATACTAATAAAATGACAACAGTAATAATAAAAGGATTGAAATGTACAAATGATGTGCAGTGCAATTGCTCACCACCCACCGATCGACACACAGTTAGTCCCTGAGCCGTGATCCCCCACCCCCACTGCCCCCAGTTTATACACTAGATGTGGCATCCCATGGTATGGAATACCCTGTTGGCCAGTTTGGGTCAGCTGCCCTGGCTGTGTCCTGCGCCAACTTCTTGTGCCCCTCCAGCTTTCTCACTGGCTGGGCATGAGAAGCTGAAAAATCCTTGACTTAGTCTAAACACTACATAGCAACAACTGAAAACATCAGTGTTATCAACATTCTTCTCATACTGAACTCAAAACATAGCACTGTACCAGCTACTAGGAAGACAATTAACTCTATCCCAGCTGAAACCAGGGCAACAGGATACTACATCTATTCAGTAGATAAATACTTATGTTATTCTTTCCCTGATCCTCTGCAACTAGATATCAAGCAGGACTGGTGTGTCTTCTGCTGGGATGAGTAAATGAAAAATATCAACTCTAAATACACCCAATATTTTGGAAGGTACCATAAAGGAAAACCATGAAAGGGCTTTACACATCTAGTAAGCAAATACTCCTCATGTGCTTATAAGTCAGGAACATATTTTTAAAACCAGAAGATTTTAAATGTATTAAAAAAAAAAAAATTAAAGTTAGTGATTTTCTAAATGGGGGTGAAATGCAAGACTACGGAATGCACTATATTATTTCCACACTGTCAGACAGACTGCTCCCCCCAGCAATGCTCATGGCTTTTTGCACTCAAAGCTTTTTGTTGCATGAGAAGATCAGTCAAAAGAGTATGGCAATGGCATTTCTTTGGTGAAGAGAGATTGAGGACACTGTGCAGGAGAGTGAGACATATGGCCCTTATTTCAAGAGCTCTATGCCAACGTGCACTCAGGCCTATGTGATCTGCCAGGCTGGACTGAAGTTAAATTGGACTTGATGAACACTTGCTGGCCTCGCTAGGTATCTTTCACAGAAATAGAGATGTTCAGCAGTCTTTGCTGCTAAAGCAAGGCCGTTTTGTTTGTTCTAGGCCATCTTAACAGGGCTGACAGAAGGAGGATTGCAGAGTCCAGGGGCATCACCCTGAGGAACCAAGGCAGGCAGTAGAAAGCCCTTAGGCCTATTTAGGCTAAAATGCCTTCAGCATTCGTTATCAATACTATAATTTCATTAGATATTATTTCTGTATGTTATCATTAGTCATACTGTAGTCATGTAGTTATAATATAGCTATAATTACAATTACAATTAATCTTTCTCTTTGTTACTCAGCATAAGAAATTCCAGCAAACATTCCAGTCTCAAAAAAAAAAAAAAAAAAAATCCCTTTTACTCCCCCCCCCCCCCCCTTTTTAGTCATGGTAATCCAGGTCCTAGATAATTTCTATCTACAAACATTTCTAAACTGAAATCCCCTTTGATCAGGTCTCTTAGATCTAAAGCTTCCCCCTCTGCATTTTTGCAAAGTTGTAGTATTACAAGAGGGTTGACAGAGAAAGACCAAAGGAAGCAAATAAATGTTGGGGTAAGTGTGCAGACAGCTTCACCGCAGTAAGATCAAGTGCATTTTCTTGCACAGGAGAGAAAACATCAAGATCCTGAACTGGCATAGAAAAATGGGTGAAAGGTTCTGATTTACTAGAAAGTGAAGTTAAGGAAGGTGCACCTTGCCAGAAAATTGTAGTTATCGATTTTGCCTCCAGCCTCAGTGACACTGGTTAAAAGCCTTTCTGGTCTGTCAGAGAAGAGGTTGTAATTTAAAAAAAAAAAAAAAAAATCATTCTAATGTTCAGTCTTAAAGCAGCACTGTGTGCTACAGCCAAATGACAGAAAAGCCTTTGGGTATTAAACAGATCACGAGGTTTTAAAGGTGGCATTTTTTGACAGCCTGCATGTCACACTTTCTGCCTTTTGTATTTGAGCGGCACCTAGGAGTAGATTGAAGATTAAAACATTTGTTTTAAAATAACCTAATTAAGCCTTTTTGGTTTCCTAGGAAAAGGAAAAAATCATCCTCCTCAGAAATAAGAGAGATAAATACCATATATGTATTTCTGAGGGAAAAAATTTATCTTGTGCTCAGTAAACACTAAATACAGCATTTAAGCCTCCAGCAGACCCATTTCATACATACCTTATTGTCAATTTGCAATCACTTAAAACTATACAGAGAAAAGAGTTGAGAAGATTTGCCAGGGAGGTATCTTGATATTTGCTGCTCAACTGCTCTGCAGCAGAAAGACAGCAGCTGAGAATGGACCTTTTCACAAAGCAAGCAACCTGCCTCCTTTAGGGTCAACCAATTCAAAGGATACCTGCAAAGGGTGCTTCCCCTTTACTGTCTGACAAGGACGACTATGGGATGACATGAAGTTTTGGCTGAAATGTCCAGCCTAGGACAACCTGCTTAGGGTTGGGCGTTTAATCAACAGATGTGTAAGTTTAGGGGAGACCACCTTCACCCACAACACACAAGGTGCAAGGCAAGAAAAGGAGAGCAGACCAGGCCTGACCAGCAGCACCCAAGGGACCAGCAGGATGGATGCCCCGCTGGCAGGGCCTCCAGAATATGAGCAGGACACGTGAAGGCACCTCACGTGGGATGCAGGGGGGTACTTGGCACACATCGGTGCCAGCAAACCAATGTTTGGGGGAAAACTATCAGAACGAAGTGAACTCAGTCTTTCTGGCTACATCATAAAACCCTTCCCAGAAGTACTAAAGCTTTAATTGAATTGCTGTTTTCAGTCATTTGATTTTAAAGACCAACCTCTTTTCTGGGAATATTGGTTTTTTAACAACCCTAGTACATCAGAGCAGCATACTTTATATAATTAAACCAATCTTACAGCAATTTCCAGACTGGCTGCACAGTACAGCAGTCCCTGGGCAGTCCACACCTTACTCAGTATCTGCTCTTTGGTTAGACTGCACTTGGTGACAGCAGGAGGAACACTTTGACTCAGAGGAGAGAGAGAAAACTGTGAAATGCATCCTTTCCTGACTGCCTGGCCACTCTCCCCTCCCAACTATGCAGCCTCAGGTCTAAAGGCTACGTGGCAAATCTTATTCCCTCATTTGAGATGCGCCAGCATGATTTACTAAAAACCAGTCATAAATGGCAATTGCATGCAAGTGAGGTAGCCCAGTGCTTCTGTGACTGTTGTAGAGCACAGTTGGAATAAATCAAAACAACTGCCTTGAAATTAATTGGAAGTCTATCTGCGTACACACTAACAAGGGATCTGGTCCCTCTGACTTAAAACAGATTTGAGTTTATTTCCCTTATTTCTCAAATTCAGAGAGAGATCGTTTAAATCAAATACTACACTTCAAATCATGTCCTCTTTTGAAACTAAAGAAAACAAATCCCTAGCTGTTATTGACTTCCCAATTACTTCGCAGATACTGCAGTCCTCATTATTCAAGCATAACGACAAGAGCAAAAACAAGTGTTCTACATGTAATTATATTTCAAATGCTTTACTTTCAGTTCATTAAATCTCTGCTATCTTCCTCCCAACTCTTCATGCACCCTCTTATTTTGTTGCTCTAGTGTTGAGAGGACAGTCAGGAGTTAAAGCACTGCAGCATGTTTGTGTGTGTGAAATCAGGGAGTATAGAAATGATGTCTCTGAAATCAGGAGGATTGTTTTGATTTTTGTTGAAGAATGATGATGCTGAGACGGATTTGCATAGCTCCCCAGGAGCAGCTCTGATTTGCTGGTTTTCTGGCTGGACTCAGCTAAACATCCATAACTCAGAGAATGCGACTGATTTCCTTTCTTCAAAATAAAGGATTGACAAACGTGAACGAAGTGAGCTGAAATACCCTCTGAAAGATGACAAAAAGCAAGGCAAAGTCTATAGAAATCATCGTTCTGTACTTACTTTTTTTTTTTTAAACTGTGTATACTCATAAAACACTGTGGCCAGCTGTTGTTGTTACACATAAAGTGGTTATCACGTATGATCAAAATGGTAATGAGCTCCCTGATGCCAACACAAAGCTCAAAACACTGTCTTCTAAAGCATACAAAAGAAAGAATTGAATAAATATTTCTCTATTGCTCTAAAAATGATATTTTATATGAATAGATTAAAAAAATTGTAAACTGGTCTGTACCTCATCAATGCAAAATGCTGGATCAATTTTGAAAATGTAGAGGTTTAGAGATTTTAATTCATAGAAAATATTAAAAATTCATAGAATTTAAAAGAAATTCATAGAAAATATTTTGATGCAACTATCAGAAGTGGAAGTACACTTAGTATCGGCATGAAAGAGTGTTCAGAAAATAAAGAGATTAAATGCATAAAACTACTGGAAAAGTGAAGAAGAGTTATTGCCTGAACTTTGTAGCCTGGTATTACTTCAGTATCTGTATTTGCTGTATTGAGTCTTGAATGTTTACGTCATTAAATTCAAGACAAAAAGATTAATTCAACTCTTTTACAAGTATCTCAGTCAAATGTACTTTACTCTGTCAGAGCAGGTACATGGGAAGTTACAAAACCAGTGTTAATGGGGTTTGGGTTTCTGTGGTTCTTTTTGTTTGGGAGGGTGATCAGTGGTTAACATTCAGCATTCTTTTGCAATTAAATTTATCTTGGTATACGTGAAAAAAACTTTGCAATTTTTGAGTGTGGGAAGCCAGGTTTAACCTAGCAGTATGCAAGCTGCCACAGCACAAAGTAGGAAAGTAATAACTGGGGAAAAGCATTGACCAGGATAATAACAACTACACTATTTGTAAGCTATTTTCACTGAAAATAAAGGCTGATTCTAACCATGTACAGAAGCACTTCCAACAGACACTGAAAGGTTCATCTAACTACTGATAGCCATCTGTATCAACATGATACCAACATTTCTTTGCATTGTTCTCATCCAGCTTTTAATCCTTAGTCTGCTTGTGGGGGTGACAACTTTATCCAAACAGAAATAAGCCTCAGCTGGTTTCTTCCTCATCCTATATTTTGCAAGCCAGTCTGACAGATTCTTTCACTTATCCTGATTAAATCCTGCAACTTTGCTGTGACCACTCTTACTCTCAATAGCATCCTGAGAGCCAAAAACTGGTCCTAACCACAACCAAGAGGGCACTAGATTGGAAAGAAATTCTACAACACGAGACCACTCGAAGCCATTCAAAGTGGCAATTCGTAACAGCATTGCAAACCCTTTCTTATCTTCTCCTCTGCAAGACAAGGCACATTCAGTTATGAACACAGAGTCTGGATGCCTAGGGAGCCAATAGACAGAACATGATTGCCACAAGGAGCTTCCAAAACTTGATCCTACTATTTTCCAGCCCTCTCTGCTAGAATATCATTCTCCCTCGAGAACTGCACAGGCCCAGCAAATGGCACAGCACTCTAGGATCTGGGCTTCTATGGTGGAAGCTGTGAGAATCCATTCTAGGAAGTTAAAAAAAGAAAAAAAAAAATCTCCCTTCTTAATGACTACACAAATTTAAAGAGAACAAGAAGATTATCATGAATTTACAGTGAGTTAATTCCCACTAAAATCACAACAAAATTGATTCTCCTTTACATGCAAGTCTTTTTAAGGTAATCCATCAAAATGAGGTAGTAATATTTAAAGGCCCCTTATACTACTGTAGTAGCAGAGAGTCCCTAGGGCATGAGAATCAGATGTCATATGCACAGAAGCAAATAAGAGCAAAATCCCCTTAAGTGCCTACATCTATTTTTATCATCTATGTATACAAAGAGATAACAGCTGCAGGGCTGAATAAAAATAAAACTGTGGTCAGCCTGCAGCTGTCTATCCTGCTTGAGTTTTTTGATCAGGAAGGCAGCTGAGGTGCCTGAGTGTTTTAAGAACTGTAATATAATCCAGATCTGTGTGTGAGAATTGAGAGTAGAATTGGAGAAAACTTGAGTTTTGGCAAAGCTGTTAGAAAGGGTAGGTGTTCAGCAATAAAAAATGCAGTATTTATAGACTTAAGGGTCATGGGCCTATCTTTAGGCTATGGCCCTACAAGCTGTGCTTTTTGAGAATTAAATGTCATAATTGGAAGTAGAGTTTCTATAGAATCTCTTTGAAGGAGGGTAACGAATATATTTTCTTAAAGAATTAACCATAAAAATAATTTGTCTTCTCACTTGAGTAAAGGATTAAATGGAATGGTTCCTTCCCAAGCTGTAGCCAGCTTTCAGAAGTTTCTCCACATCCAGTGACCACTTTAACAAGGCCATACTACTGAAGAGAGGAAGTGTACCATCAACACTTGGCAAAAGCCTGTCAGTAGGTTCAGAGAGAAACACCTAATGGCCATGCCTTATTCCAAAAGGAAAACGCTAGGGCAGATAACCCAGCCGTTATACCACCAAAAACGTGCTAAGCCTGCACAGATCAGAGCTGCTCCTCTGGCAGAAAGAGTAATTATGAAACACCACATATTTTATAACTGAGTTTACTCCCAAGTGATATAAGCAGAGCCACACACACAATTAGAACGGAAAGCCCTTCAAACTAGTGACACCTTCTGTCTCACTCTAATTTATGTCAGTTCAGCTCTGTTGCTTTGCAGTACAAAGCTTAACCAAGAGGGACTCAAGGCATATTAGTTTTATTACATGTTCCATCCTACCCACTGCGATAAAGCAACTTATTCAGCTTTATCTGCACAGTCCCTCATATGCTTCAGTACTACCAAACTCATTAAAAGACCAATACTTTTCTAATTTTCTCTATCTTTCTTTTCTCTGGTGCCTGTCCTGTAATTATTTTCTTTCCTTTTCCTTACATAAATCAGAATTATACCCTCCTTTGATTTATGTTGTAGGTAGTGGTTTTTTGGTTTCATTTGGGTTTTGGTTGGGGTTTTTTTTGGTTGTTGGTTTGTGGGGTTTGTTTTTTTGTTTGGTTGGGATTTTTTTTGAAACAGAAACATGTAAGACTAAGGGACATAAAGAGCACACTTCTATGAAACCATACATTCTAAATCAGAGTAATGAGAGGAAAGCCATAGCAAATAAACAATTTGGTGATTCCTTATTAAAGTCACAGGAAGTTTCTTAATGTAGCATGATACTGCCCGCCAGGAAACCCCACAAAGAACTAATGGATGACAGCTCTGTAATGATACTGAATCTAAGTATCCCAGTATTGACCCTAGTTGATGTTAAGGAGGGTGACTAAAACAGGGGGAGGAAGCAAGCTTCCCCCCTGCCCCAAGAGGCAAGTGAGGAAGCACTGGCAATCTGCATTTTGACCATCTTTTCAGTGGTAATCTTTTTTCTTTATTATTCCTTTTAAAGTAAAGCCACAGCTCTTTTGTTCAGCAACTCTGATTCATCCTATAGGGACATGTATAATCTCCATTTGAGGCCAGGGCCCCTCTCTGGTATGTCATCAAAAGCAACAGCAATGAAGATTTGTTTATACTGTAGATGTCAATACAGCGTTGAGGTATGGGAGCTGGTGCAGATGCTGGAAATAAACCAGCCATTGTAATGTGCAGCTTGTGAGAACCCGAATAAAAGGGTCCACATGAGCCTATCCTGATAGCAACACATAATTTATCCTACAGCATCCTATGCTGATAGTCTTAAGTATATTTGAGCGTAAATCCCATGTACATCCCAACCAAAATAAGAAAGGGATGAGAGCAGAAACAAGAGTAAGATGATCTGCTTATTTCCCCAGAGGACATACACGGATCCAGGAACTAAGATGACAGAATGCTGTCACCCAGTGCAGTACCCCTCAACTACAGTTGAAGCGGAAGTAGCACTTGCTCCAGGAGTGAGGATCTCACACAGGTTTGAAGGCCATATTCATCAGCATACTTTCCCCACCCCAGAAAATGCTGTTTGGCTGGATTATAAAACGTATTAGAAAATGAGATACTAATCCTAAATTTGGATAGTTTTGTTACCACACTTCAGCACAGTTCTTACATTAACATGTAGCAAAGCCTGCCTCCAGATACTCTGTTTTCTGTTTGGAAAAAGAGGAGCCAAGCTGCAGGGACATGAATCAAGGTCCACAGGTGTACATTTGCAGTGAGCAGGGTACTATGGCTCAATGTGACATGCAAACATGCAATCTGAAAAAAACCTTCCTACATTACGCAACCACCATTACTTTGTGGAACATCTGACACAAAGACGACACAGGCATGTACTAGGTTACAACAGCTGATCACTACAGTATGAGTTTTCTTGCTTCCCTTTTATTCTATCCAAGTATTTAAGAAATTATGTCATGGCAGAATTGCAGGATGGAGTGAAGTGGCAGCTAGAAAGGCCTGAATAAGTGATGGGGCTGCTTTAGATATGATCATAGGATAGTTTAGGTTGGAAGGGACATCAGACCAATCCCCTATTCAAAGCATGCTGCTTTTAACCTAATTTGCAAGGATTATCTTAGGTACATTGTTGAAGAACCATAGGAAGACCAACAGAAGCTGTCCTGTACCTTTTCTCACCTCAGAAAAACACTTAAAATGTGTGAACAACATCCATAACCTTCCACTTCAACACAATCCATGCGCTGCTGCCGTTACTAGAAACACTTATAGAAGGAATGGTTTTGTTCACACAGATGTTCTTTAAAAAAAAAAAATGAAGCATAATTAGTATTTCTATATATGCACTCTACTCACAATTACATCCTCAAACCTTTTACTAAAACTATCGTTCTTTCACTCAAAAATAGAAATAGCTTGATTTAAGTTATCTGATAATTCACAATATAAAATATCAAGTCTCAAAGAAAAAAGGTATCAGCCTGTATCGGAAGCACAAATTCAGAAGTCCTTGAATAAAATCTATTCACGCTGCAGCCAGCGCACAGAAGAGGCATTTATTTACCCTTTTGATGTACAAATAAAGCCTGAGAACACGTAGTCTCTCATATCCACTTTTACACATCTATGTATTACTTGCATGATTCACATTGGCTGAAATCAGGTTGGATCAAAAGTTCAGATAGTGCATCTTTGATAAACGTCTTACAGATTTCCTACTTTCAATAGTCTCAGCCTTAAAAAGGCATGACTGATGTCAAACAGATTGAGGTCTACTACAACTTTAGCAACTGTAATTACAAAGTACCGGGGGAGAAAACCATCTGTTTCAGTACATTTCAATATCATG
This sequence comes from Harpia harpyja, assembly GCF_026419915.1. Lineage (NCBI taxonomy): Eukaryota > Metazoa > Chordata > Aves > Accipitriformes > Accipitridae > Harpia > Harpia harpyja. The sequence continues at coordinate 57,112,123 of NC_068943.1, forward strand.
TATAAAGAAGACTCACACTTTCAGAAGCCTCCAGTAAATGAGTAGCCGCAAGTGTTTTGGACTAAAGAACTGGAAATTATAATTTTTTTTTTTTTTTTAGTTTTGAGCAATTTTTTATAGAACAGTGTGAACACATCATTGAACCCCATCATTACTCATTAGACAAGATGCTTGCATTTTTCACTGGAAATAAAGACACTTAAGGATACAATAAGTTATTAGCTTATAATTAATGGGAAAAAAACCAACCCACCACTCTTTTCTTCTTTTCAAAGAACATGCCAATAGGTATTCCTACCTGCAAAGTATGTTGTTTCAGTGCTCCCCACAACTGTTTCTTGAGTGACTGCTTGGCATTTGATGTTTGCTATGGACCTGCCTCCAGCTGTGCTGCTCTTTCCAGTGTTTCTGTTATAACTTTGCATGTACACAGTAGGAACTCCCCAATGCTGATTTTAAAATAATAGGTTGTCTTTTGCAAAAGTTTTTCTGTATAGACACAACAGAAATATCAAACTGGTGAGTTGCACTGCTGTCACTTAGACAGTGGAGGTGTTACTAAGAAACACAATGCCAATAATTAATGTGTACAGTGGAAAATGCATGTCAAATTGACTTGTAAAGGTCTGCTGTAGCATTATGACTAATTGGCATCTCACTGTATGTAATTATATGATCATGCAGCATACTTGAGTGATAATGCAAAAAGAGATAATTTATGGGAGGAAAAAAAAATATTAGACCAGGTAATTGAGACTGTGCAATACATGTGGCCTGCATTGAAGTTTGCCATGTGTCATTCATAAGTATCCTATCACCTTTTTAAAAAGTTTCTGAAATGTGTAATGGTTATTTAAAATTGGCTCCTGTACATCACAAGCAGGACTGTAGAAGCAGCAATATTCTTCTACTGGAGCAACTGGTATGTCCAGAAGAGCCAAAGCTTGTCTCTTCTCACCTCCATCAACTGGTGGAATAAAAGGTCTTGCCTCACTCCCTACAATACTTATTTCACCCACATCTTTGCCGCTGCTGATCCTGAGCCAGCATTGACCTCAAGGAGAGCAGCAGATCTGCCTCCAGGGACAACGTGCACGTTACAGCTGTACTCTCTGTGTGCTCAAAGCTATGAGAAAGCATATGGCCAGTATCATATGGGCCCATAATAGCAGTCCATCACACCTGGGCATGCAGTGAGGTTGGATCTCTCTCTGAAAAGCATGTCAGCTCAGGCAGCAGTTAACCCTCACTGAAGAGACAAACAAATGTGTTCGTATGCTCAGCGCTACTCAGTTTGCAAAAATGCCATCTAGTTTTTAAAGCCAATGAAAGAACATACCACAAGAAGCCCAGAATACCTAAGCTGCCACTTCAGGCTCTGTATTTATAAAACACAGACAGCCCTGCCAACATGGGGCACCCACCCTTCTACTGCACACTGTTACTGCCCCATCCTGAGGCTGTAACCCAGGAACCACCAGCCTTCTGGCCTCTGCAGTTGAACAGCTCCTACACTGAGGGGCTTTTTCACATTGTAGCAGCTATTCAGTGGAGGGAAAAAAAAAAAAAAAAACCAAAAAAACCCCACCAAACAGAAAAAACCAACCACCACAAAAACCCCACAAACAAACAAAAAAACCCCAGAATCAACAAATAAAACACAAGCTCACACAGCCTGCCTCTACCAGAAAAAAACCACCAAGGTTTGCCCTTCTTCAGCACAACCTTCTAAATGATCAAGACTGATCTCTCACAAAGCAGCTGTAATAGAGTTCAAGAACAGGTCTTGCCCATGTCTTTCCTGTCCAAAATTTATTCAGTTTGCTTTTTACCACATATGAATGGCACAGAAAGACTTTACCAAAAGAGCAGGACTCTCTGGCTCCACTTTACGGTAACAGGTTTGTCGAGTTATAACTCAGACTTCTGCACAAAGAACTCCAGGCCGTCAAAAACCCTGCAGTGTTGTTAATAAAAATGTCTGCTGAGAAAGGAAACTGCTTTTAACCTGTAATTTAATTCCCGAGTTCCAACTTTCTCTCTGCCTTCCCACCCTCCCCCTGCATCTATCATCCAGCTTGAGTCTGAAAAAGTAATGGCTGAGCAGAGGGCATAAGCTGTCATCGCCTAAATGCAGGAGGCAACCGCTCCTGCAGTTCATGTGTGTTTCAGAGTCATGAATTGCAGAGAAGACAAAAACGTCAATAAAATAAGCTTAAATCTTCTCAGAATCATTCTGGGGTAACTCTTTGACATGATGATAAAAAGGCATTAATTGCGCAGTCAAAGAAACCGCATTATATCATTTGTAATACAAGGACATCAAGATTGAAAATTTTGGAAATAGCATGACAGCTACAATGAAGCATATGTATCATTCTAAACTTAATAATTCCAATTGTGGGAGTTTCAGACTGGGGTGTTTCAGCATGCTGCATGCAAGCACCCTGTAAATCTAGCTGAAAGCTTGGGATACATTCCTTCCAATCTATCCTCATTACTGACAATACAAGGTAGTCACTGAAGAGAAAAACAACTGTGGGAATAAAAAAAGATTTTTTTTTTTTTTTTAGAAAAAGATACTGCCTGTAGCACCAAAAATACTCATTTTTAAAATCAAAATTCTGTTAATGATTAGAAAGCCACCAACAGTTACATTGTGCCACTGAATCTTCCTCGCACAGGAAAGGCACTCCAAGGAAGAATAGTTTCCTCAGAGCTGAGAATTCTTCCTTTAAATACTCTCATCCTACCTAAGGAAAAAGAAAAAAAAACTGTTTTTAAGACCAAATGTGCAGTATGGCAGCCCATGCTGTTTGGAAAATCCTCATGTCTGAACTTCTGCCAGGCAAGAACTGAAATGTCTCCTCTGTTAGACAAAGTCAGGGTCGATGGAAGGTGTTCTATGCTTTGCTGGAGAAGTTCACCAGTGTATGGGATTTGACTGGCAACACCTGTTATACATATTCACTAAATTTCTGGAAAATGTTATACATAATCATTAACTTTCCGATAAATCCTTAGCATATGTAAATGTCTCTTCACTCAGGCGCAGTGAAGGTCTCTGGTGGTCTTCAGAAGCCCTCTGGTGGTCTTCCATAGTCTTCCTCACTTGTCCGCTTCTTGACCTCTCTTAGGGGATTCTGCACAGTACAATTCTCACCATCATCTATATTAGTTTACATAAAAATGCATACTATGTCTATTCTTAAATGTAACCTTTCTAATAATTGGTCCTTTCAGTCACACCATCTTATTAATACTATGTTAAAACAATCATTGGTTAATCTCACTGAACTCTACTGATTAGAATCCTCGATAATTAGATCGAGGTGGGAAGGGTAAGGGGTTTCCAAGCAGCAAACTGGCGTCCATAACGGTTTCCTTAGTTTCCTAAAACAAAACACTACAAATCAACAAATCTTTGTCAAAGTTTCTGTGGTTAACTGATTTTAGACAATACTTGAATTCTTATGGTTACACATAGTACATTTTCTAAAGGTCCTAAGTTCCTATGACTACATTTCAAACTTAACACTCCCATACCTATGCTTCACAATTTTCTACTTCTTAATCAAACCGAACTCTTTTATGTGATTAAATTTTGATTTCTTTACCAGAATATTTGCAACACAGTGACATCTCAGTAACTTGGAGCCTTTCAGGAGGAACATTTCTAGGATTTATTCAGGGAAAGCTACTCACATGGCCCCTGCAACACCCATGAAAGAATCCTAAATACAAGTATGAAAGCTCAAGATTTCACTTGTTTAAATTAAAATGGGCAATGGAGAAGAATAGAGGTTGTATTTGAAAGGTTGATTTTTTTTTTCCTCCCCCTGAAAAAATAAAACCCACAGGAAACTCAGTAATTCCTCCCTGTCTCCCTCATTAAATAGCTAGCTCTTCCTCCAAATGCTTGCATGCAAAATACATAAAAATCTCAAAACACAAATCCCAATTAGTCTGGCACAGACATAACTTCAAGGCTCTCTGCTTCTGAATATCTGATCATGTGAAAATTTAAGCTGCTCTTCTGCCCTCAGAGATAAACAGATTATCTTTTCCAAATGACAAAATGCATAGGTTATAGTTATTCACATCCATGCCCTTCATGACAATCACAAGTAGTCAACAGCAATCAGATCATTACAAAAGAGCAGGCTGGGCAGATATGAAGTGCTGAAATTCAGCCTCCCTGGGAAAACAAAGTCACATTACCATATGCATAAGAAATGTTAATTTCTGATTGTCTAATAGTTAGCGGTATTTCTAAAGACTCTTTTCTCAGTTTTATATCCTCTGTGCTCTTAGCCCCTCTCCCTGGGTACAGTTCTCAGCTTATGTATGCAGTACCAGTCCTCATGGCTCAGGCCCAGCACCAACATAAACATGCTAGAAATCCCACCTTGTTTCCCATTACTTTTTCAGCAAGGAAGAATGTCATAAATCCATCCTTGCCAATGCTGCAATGACTGCCAAGAACTGAGCACATGTGGAGGGCATATCACCATTCAGGATCAATTCACTATCTGGGCTACTTCTGAGTGTTTTTGGAGGGAGGTTGTCAGCCCTAATGAAACGTATGCCAAAGCGTGATCTGTTCAGGTCTGGCAGGCAGCAAAAGCACTGTCTATCATCTCTTGGTCTGTGTATGCTCTAGATTAGCTCAAGTAAAGCACTTGGAAAGTTATCTTACAGCTGCAGGAGTAGATAAGTAAAAGCAATTAGGTCATGACCATGAAGAAGTGTGTCTCAGACACTGCTTTATTATGAACATGAATTAGTGGGATGATCCATTCATTTTGGATGTTTTCTGTATGAGAACAAATTATCTACCACCAGTATACAACATCTACATGGATTAAAGAGGAGCAAAGATTGGATACTAGCTTGTCTCTTCTGCACAATTCTTTGGAGACAAGAAGGGTGGCAAATAAACTCTCAGAATATCTACTAAATAATGCATCTTCATATAATTAAGTATATTCTATTCAGAAGCCTTCAGCTTTTAGACTATTTAGACAATTTTCAGAATAATTATTTAGAAGTCCAATTTGGACATTGCAGCCAGCACGGATTTTTTTTTTTTTTTTAAACCTATGATTGAAAAGAGGAACTTCTATTATCTGGTCAAGGCAAAATGATTTCTTAAAGTTGTGAGTACTGAACTATTATGTTTTCCAGTTATACATATTTTCCTTACTGATTAAAACCTCACATTGCTACAGCCACAGGATCATTTATTTTACTTGGAAACTAACACCAGCAATTCATTTTTCACAAGTTTTGCAAAGCATACACTTGGCAGCAGTTGGAAATCGCATCGTGTTAAAAATGCGAAAACAGAGGCCAATGCCTGGGAGCTCTGACAGGAAGGGAAGGAAGAGAGAAACTAGCTACGCAATGCCTCTGAGGCAGGTGGCCTGCTGCTCCAATAGCACTAACACATCCCAAATTACAATGCTGACACAGCTGCCACCTCCTCATCCTAACAGCACTGCTGCCCTCTCAAATAGCAGGTTTTCTCCTAGTAACATCTTGTAATCCCATCAGCAGTAATCGAACTAGTGAGTATACAGCCATAGGAGTCAAGCATGGAAAGTGTGATTTTAAGAAAGTTATTTATAGATTGGATTTCTGTCTCTTACAGCCACTGTTCTCACTGCACAGCCACATCCCATAAACCCCATTGAATTCACAGAGCGTAGCAGAAAATGGGGAATATTGGTGAATCACGTGTCCTGCGACATTAACTCTCAAACCACAAGAACTGTTTTTCATAAATTTATTACCCCTTCAATTTCAAAGCCAGGTAATAGTTTGTGGGGCTCCCCATGCATAAGGCATAAGCAATCCAGTTCAGTCAGCTTCAAAGATCATCATGATTACAAAGCAGCAGAACAAGTGAATGGTGAAAATAATACATGCCTGCAACCAGACAAATACATAGTAGGTAAGAGAACAATGCAAGTTCTTCCTATTTTCATGAACTTTGTCACAAAACTAGTGTTTTGGAGCATGAGATGTTTACATGCTCTGGTCAGCCAAGTAGAGAAGACTTAGGAGAGGCCCACAAACTCCTGTATATAGGAGGCTGTGCAGACGCATCACCTCACAAGTGCCCATGTCCTTCCTCGGCCAGGACGTTGCACTACTGCAGGGCATGTCAGCCAGGCACAGACACAGCCCACAGGAGACACCACGACTGCAGCTGTGCCCTGCCCTAGGACACAGGAGCAGTTCTGCAGACTGCATAGTGGCCAGAAACGCTAACATTGTGTTCTATGCCTACATCCAGCTGTGAAAAGGTCCCATCTGCACATCCTTTAAAATTTTCCACATCAGAAGAAAAGCAGCTTTTAAGATACTATCAAGGATGTTCATATAAATAACCCTTCTAAAGACAGACTGCCTGCAGTTTTATTTCACCTGTAGCTTGTAGCTGAAGCATTACCATAGACACGTAACTGCTTTTCTACAGTTCTGGTGTATGACAGAGTTACTGGCAACACAAGCACTATTGAAAAGTGATGTTCTGTAACGTGCCTGCATTACCAATAAATCCCAAACCTTTTTAAGTAACTGCAGAATAAGAAAGACTTGTGCCCTTTGTCTCTGAAGATCTAGCTAAGCTCCAATATTTTCTTTTATATCGCAGATAAATCTGTTTTCCGAAGAAGCCAAGAAGGCTCAGAAAACTCAGGACTGCCCTCTTGCTGATGTGCAACAACTGCAATACCCGATACTGTCACTTGATGTCTCTGTGCGGAATAAAATCCCTGTCAGGCAAGGTCCCCTGCCACAAGGCTGCAAAGCGAGCAGTGTGGAAGCTAATTTGGCTTTATGCACTGCATCTCTTCAGCACCCATCTCTCTGTGGGACAGGCTTCTAAGCAGCATGATACAGATAGTGCCAACTGCGAGACAGAGAAGAGCAAAAAAGCTGAAGGTACATAAAAATATGCAAGACGACCTTACAACTAATAACAAGTAATATCAGGAAGAGAGAGATACGCCAATATGTTGGCAGTAAAGAGAAACTATATGCCACTTAAGAGGGAGAGCGAGCAAACATGTAATAGAAAGCTGAAATGTTAAACATTAAACTATTCAAATACAAATACTGGCCAGTCATCCTTAAGAAGCTGTGTTGGAGACTGGATAAGGAAAACTTAAGTATGAAGACATCTGCTTATTTCAGAGCTAGCTAGTTAAAAAGTATGTCAGATGTTTTCAGTACACTTCTAGTGTTTGAAAGGACTTCGGTATACCAGAAACCTTTCCACCAGATGCACTCTGGCTTAGATAACTTTTGAGTTAGAAGAAAGTATTACTGGGGCTCTTCTGCAGTTACGCAGGAAATTGAGGGATGCACTTGCCCTTAATGATTGTTGTCCCATCAACAGACCCACAAATACTAGCCTCTGGCATGCTGATCTTTACAAGCATTTAGGAAATTTGGGGGCATCTTAGGCCTCCCCACAAAACCACGATCCTCCAGTAACTTCCCAGCTATTCCTTGCCTGATCCTCCCAGCATCTTGCGGAAGACAGCAGGCACAGATATTCAGCCCTACTAAATCTGTCTGGTGGTGGAAAGCCAAGTTAAAAACTTAATCAGCAACTTCAAATTCCTCTTGCCAAGTAAACTGCTGTTCAGAAGTGATGGAAATTGCAATGTGAGCTTGTCTGAAGTGCAGCCAGTAACTCAAATGAAATTAAATATAATCCATTATGGGCTTGCTCTTTGATTTTATTTTCAGGTAACATGAAACAGTACACAAATCTAAACATGCTACTTTGTCCTTTCAATTTTAATAAGGCTATAAAACCTATATCATAACTTTAGAGTGTAAGAACAGAGCAATAAAATCATCTATCACTAGTTATTTATTCTAATATAGATTGCATTCCTAATTTTTTTCTACCATTTTAAAGCAATTTGCCATTCACTGAACTTCAACAAATCAGGTCTTTGAAAATACAACTGTTAAGAGAGATTAATAACAGCTTCCCACTTCTTATCCCAGGAGCCCAATATATTCTCCCGTTATTGCCATTCCTCTCAACATACTCTTCATGCAGAATTAAAGAAAAGGGCATGAGAACGTGGAAGCCATAAGCAGTTTTCAGTTCTGAAGATATAGCAAGATAGGCAATAACATTGTGCTTCAAGGCATAGCCTGTTTAGTCCAGTGAAATTATTTTGGCTTTTAAAATTGTAATTCTACTTAAAACTAGAGGTCACTGACCATTCAAGCTGCCGTGCAACAGTAATACAGTCAGGTGCTTTCTGACGCTTGCAAAACTCAATGTCAATGGATACATTGTCATAGTGCTAATGTCTTGTTATAGTGCTCTCCTTCATTAAGATTTGTTTATTAATAAGGAATATAATCCCTCTAACTTTACACTGCTTATGCTATCTACAGTGTTTTGGGTAATCAAGATGCTAGAATTTCTGAAAAGTGACATTTCTTCAGAGAAAGGTCAGAACAGCGCTGACAAAACTTAATTGCTCTGAATATATGCAACTGCCTTCTGAATCTATACAGCTTTATTTAAGGAAATAAACAGTGAGCATCTGTATCAGATGTTCCAATGCAAGATAAATGCTGAGACTTAAATAGAGCCAACTGTCTATTTTGGAGGTCACGTGATGTTTACTCAGAGAAATCCTGACAATTTTTCTATGAAGACTACAGCAGCTAATGCAATACAATACATATATAAAGAAGAATGTTCAAAGCCAATTAAATCTATTTGGTAACATAACTACTTGTTATAAATCAAGACAAGGTCATCGCTCCTTTTGGAACAAGGTTAATCTACTCACAGCCATTAAATTCACACACAGGCATTATCAAGGATCTATTTTACAGCTTCTCACTCCAATAATCTGAAGCATTACCAGCTGAACAGGAAGCAGCATGAAATTTTGTATCATAGATGTGGAAAAGCAAGAAAGGATTTGTACCGTTATCTCTGGCTTTCATGCTATGTTTTTAGCTGTACAGGAATAAGATCAGTAGGAATTGGTTAGAAATACATAGCCAGGCAAAGCTATAAAAACTTTAAAAAAAAAATATTGGTTTTTTCCCCCCACAAATGATGGAAAATATTTCTGCACAGCAACAGAAGTGTTAACCTATCTCCTCAAAAAGTATAGGTAAAAGGTGACCAAGCTAAGCCTCAGCATTCCCAAATGCTGGAAATAAGTGAATGCTGAAGCCCAGCCAGTACCCCCCTTGCTAACAAGCTGAAATTTTATTTAATTTAATAGACTTTGCTGTACTAAGTGACAGATACCTAACTAAAAGATACCAAATTTTCCTGTGAAAAATCCTGAACCAGAGGAAAAATCAGAAGCCTATTCTACTGTTCATATTTCCAGGAATCACATAAAATAACCCTAGCAGTGGTAAAAGCCATATGTTTTGGTAACAGTAGACAGACTACTATGCAGCTTTGCAAACAGAGCAAATCAATAGTGGTTTTACACCACGTGAAGATTTGCCCCTCTTCCTCTACAATAACATATTGGAATATGCCCTGTTTGCCCAGCATGCTGCAAACCTGATGAGCAGTTTGTGAAAGCACTATAAATCTGTACTAGCTCAAAAGTCTAAGGAAAGGCAATGATAAACAGAAGATAAATGCTAACTTGAAAACTGTTTCCTCCACAACCAAAGAGAATTGTTTTAAGGCATATTAAATCTAGGCTAAGTGCATTTAGTGACCCACTAGCATTTGCTGCTGAAAACAGCTAGATTTGAAATGTTAAGCCTCAGCTTTGATTAACTATCCAGTAATCTACGAGGGCCGCTATAAGACACAGAACAGATTTACCTTTAAAAGGAAAAAGAAAGCAAAATGTTTCCTCTCATTAACTTTTGAAAAAAGTTAAGTGGAGGGGCAGCAAATACACAGATCAGACTAATGGAGAGATGAGGCACTGACATTATTCTTTTTTGCAGCAGGAATAAACAATGTAAATTTTAGACTAATTGTCCTTCTTTAATGTTACCAGAGGTATTTTTGGTGCCCAAGACTAAACTCACAGCAAGGGCACTTTTAGCATATGCGATGCATTACTGAATGGAAAGCCAAAGCTGGAGGCTGAATAGTTTATCTTACATTTTACAAAATTCACAAGATCCTCCAAGATCCATCCTGCATGAAACAGCTGTACTAATTACATGAATACTCCCTAGGAGCACTCACGTGGATGCAGAATGAACAGACAAGGAACAGATTCACAGCACCAGGCACTTAGAAATTGAAATGCACCATTTGCAAACAATCCAGTAAACTAGGCTTAAAATAGGCTATAAGAGAGATTTCAGTGAATGAGAAGTTCAATGAGTTCATCCATTGACACGTGCTTTCCAAAGTGGCATTTTCACAGATTAAAGCAGCGCCAACCTCGGTATAATATAAAAGGTGTAATTACCTGGCAGTAATTCACACATTTTTGCTAAGGAAGATGACGGAGGCTTTTTATGAAGACCTGCGTAGGCACCTCATACTTTAAATGGGATGAAGGTTAAGCTTCTTAAATTCACATAGAAAAACAACAGCGCATTTAAACATCCCACGTGGTGCCTCATCTCACACAGCCAAAGGACCAGGCATTTCCTCATGGGGATCTGGTGAACACAGGGACACTCAGGAGAGCTGAGGGAGGGCAAGTGAGTGTTGCACCTGGGACAGAGCACACAGGAGCTTCCACAGCATCAGCACAGCAGGGAGCTCCAGAAAGGCTTCCGCTCCCAAGGAGGCTCTGCCTCTACTTCTTTCCCTTCTGGCAGAAGACACTAAATGGACATGATTTGGAACTACAGTTTTAGCCAGACTCCAACACATTTCAGCCCATCTGAAAGAACCAAAACTATACAGAAACACGTAACCCACATACCTGGTTTCCTTTTTGTGGTAGCTTTTCTGAACGCCATAACACATCTCCCTTGCTAAGAAGTCCTGCTCTTTTCAAACTAGAGAAGATTGACATTGGTTTCATAAGACTCCCTCAGGCACTTTTTCCACATGCACAATTTCTCAATGCAAAATTTCACCAGCATGCCTTTACCACTCTGCCAGTTGTGTGTTCATGGCACTGTCTTAAACTGCTCATACTTCTCTGAAAGGACAAACACAACAAAACCTATCCGTTGTTTAATGCAACAATGCAGCTGGGACCAAGACCATCAGATCTGTACAGGTAACATGGTAATGTCTGCTCTGCTCTTGTACAGACTGAATCTCAAAAAATTGGTGGTCCTTCCACCCACAGCCCTGCAGAGTGACTAATTAGGCTAAGTGGACTGCTGGGCTATAGGATTAAATGCCAAACTGAAAACAGGTTCACGGAGCTTTCCCTTCCAATGGCATTTCTCTTGTAAATGAAGAGAGCATCTACTCAAACTGGGCTCCCAGGCCAGGAAGAGAGCAGTGTCTAAATGCAAATACAGGTAAAGAGAAATACTTTTCTTGCCACCTGGAACAAGAGGCAGCCAGCTGGAACCACTCAGCATCAAGTCAGTCAACACCAGGAAAAGCCTTTCTGACAAAGCATTAAGAATGGCCATATTCTCTGCCAAGATTTAACTTTAAATGGATCCAAGTGTAGCCCGAAGTAAACTGCAGCATAACTGTAGAACACTGATGAAGCTGAGGCAGGGATAACAGTAACAAGCTTTTCACCCAGGAGGAAACAACACAGCTGCATAGCCAGATGCCGGTAAGAACAACACAGTCCTGATCATGACATGGTCATCACAGGCCAACCAGACATCTAAATAGCATGGAAAACACTTAATAAAAAGAAACATGCTATCAAAAGAGCCTAAGTCATATTCGCTGTTTATCCCCATTTTCTTTAACCTGCACGAAGCCTTCTGAGTTGGCATTTATGCACACTCTAATCTCTTTTAGGAACTAAGAGAATTTTAACCTTCCTTTCCAAAACAGGTGAGGGGAGATAAGGTTTTCGGCATACTGTCTACTCCCCTTATTCCCATAGCTCTACACCAACTCTTTCAATCAAAAAAGTGTGCGTACAACACTCCCAATCACTATGTTCAGGATCACAATGTGTTAATCCCAGCATTTGCAGTACTGAAGGTAATATAGGTTGGAGATGCAAAGTAATTCAAAAGACTAAAATACTGGTGAGGTTTTAAATACCATTAGCTACCAACACTATCTTAATTTTACAGGGTGCATACGTAGGCATTGTAAAAATCCCTTTGCCCTTGGGAAGGACTGCAACTTGCTTTAACATCATGGATTTTCTTAATCTTTCATCAGAGCGTTGGAATGATTCTACAAATTTCCCGACTTATCTTGCAAATTAATTCAGACCTGCAAATACGGCTTTAGAGGCTGATTCTCCCTGTGCCTGTCCTCTGTTTAACTATGCTCAAGGAAAAGCAGCAGCAGCTGAGGACAGAATGGTGCCACTCTGCCAGGGTAGTGTTCACCATCATTGGGAACAAGAATAAATGCACTGCAGATGCCAGGACACTGGGGATCTGACTGTTTTAACACACCCCTACAAACCCATTGGAGAGGGCACTGCAAGTGGAATGGCAGGTCCATATACTCTAATGCTGTTGGTGTCTAGATATTTCTAAGTCTTAGAATAAGTCATAGAAAAAAGGTAAATGCTGGTAGGTACCCCAAACGGTTTGTCTGACATTTTGGAGCTTGGGAAAAAAGCCACACGACTAAAAGCTACAATCAGCAGCTTGGCATTGGGCCATCCAGCCACAAGCATGATTGATATTACATTTGGTTCCATCAGACACTATCCCTATAATAGAGCAATTGGCACCTTAGGAGCAAAATGTCTTTTCTGATGCAATTTTCAAGGTCACCTTTGTAGCACACCAGAAGTTTTAATTGAAGAAAACTTCTGTTGCAGGTCATCTGCCTCAGTGGGGTTCCAAGTCTTCAGCCTGACCTGTAGCCTGTCCCCATTTCCATGTTACACAGACATTTCAATTGTCCACATTTATCTCCCATGCAGTTCATCTGCTGACAAGTCAGCTTTTGATACTAGTGATGCTTAAACAATTTTCTCTCTACCTGCCCCCAACAAAAGCAGATGACTGATTTTCTTCCATGTGTTCATTTTTTTTCGTTGCTGGGCTCTAATGAAGCTTGCCTTTTACAATCACATATAATTTTGCTTGTTTTGCAGTCCTGAAGGCATAAACTGACAGTAGTTCCCATTCTGCTTTCCTCTCTCTCTCTTTTTTTTTTTTTAAGTGACTGAATGACTGTCTGAAAATGTTTTTAGCTTAAGTTCTTCTCAAGGTAGAAGTGGGGCTCACTGAGGATAAGACATAACATTAAGGTGCACAGCTTGCTTTTTTCTCCCTCCCAACATAAATCATTCCCTATGAATACTCTTTCCCCAATGGAAAAGACAGCCCAACAGTTAATTAAGGTCTGAAATGTGAAAGCGCAGCAAGACATGTTGGAAAGGCAGTTTCTGATGTTGAGCAAAATAATAGTAAGTGTAAAATTCAGAACAAAATCTGTACCCAGTCACTAGCTCCCATTTACTCAGTTTTCTCCTGAGGCTGATTTTAGTTCTCATGTTCTGTCAGTCAAATTCCTACAGCTCTTTTGCAGACAATCAAGTAATTTCACTCCTATAATATTTTAAAAAAACCTAGATGAATACTATTTTCCCCAAAGAGTAATTGGTGGGGGTGGTGGCAGGGGGTATGCGTGCATGGGAGAAGATTGTCTTCTATTATGTATGGACAACACAGTTGAACAATATTCTGCTAGATCAGTACATCCTTCTGCCACATATTCATCCGTGCCTTTTAATTCACATATTTGTTGTCTTCTTCAATAGCTTTGTTCAAGAAAAATGTTGTCAAATCCTTGGCATTTACATCAGAACATTTCAGCAACTTGCCATACTACCAGAGGTTGAACAATGTTACATTTTCAAGTATCTTGTCATTGCTTCATAATGTATTTACACTGATTCCAGAGGCCATAAAGAGATCTCTTTAAAGGGCTATTTCAATAGAAAAACATAATTTGAAGCTTTGAAGGACCATGAAGAACTTAAAGAAAACAGCTTCTGCAAGTTTCCTTCCACAGTCTTTCAAAAGAAAAAGCAGTTGCTTCTACATATTGTGAGAACTGAATTCGATCTCAAGGACAGAATAATGTATGTTATTATGCCAGGCAAAATAATTTTACAAGAACCAGTGCTGAGAAACTTTACAAGAACCACTGCTGTGGTGCCAAACTATTAGAAAATAAATGTTAAATCAATTTAAATGCTAACTCCTAGTAGGATCCAGCATTTGCTGGGCTAAGTTTACAGACAGATTCCTATGTTGGTCAATGTTGGTCTGATTTAGCATATCATCCAACAATCAATACCTCCCTTTGTGATCTTCCAGCAATCCAAAAACTGTATTTGAATGCTACCCACTTCCTATACATTACCAAATCTGACACCATTTCACCTAAGTCACTGCTTTTTAGGCCAACTGTTCTTTCCTGTGGGTAATGTAGGTCAAACGCTTATCAGTTGTGCCCACACCAGAGTAAAAGTTGTTCAGACCTCCCTTATTTTCCTCCGCCAGCCACAGACTTCTGATACAATTACATAAGGTTGCACATTATTGTTGCTACTGCTACCTCCCAAATGCAAACTGGTCAGGCTCAGTTACACTCTAAACCCTGCACTTGCAAACAATAAAGAACAAGTGCTCCTTCCTCAGAGAAACATAAATCTATTACATACAGCAGACTTCATAAGAGTAAAGCAGTAACCTACTAGAAATATAACCCAACTATGCTAGACCTTACCTCCTCTTATTTACAGGAATTATACACAGACACACACACGTATATATATATAAAGTATATGAGTAAGTATTGCTGGAGAATCTGAGGTTCCAACTGCATAGTAACACAAGTACAATTTAGGGCAGGTTAGAGAGAAGTTTTCTTAACGACTATCATAGTTAGAGAACTTCAGAAAGCATCTCCCCCCCTGCTCTCCTGTTCTCTGCTAAGTGATTGCAGAAACCCAACCTACATACTGTTTCAGAAAAAAGGAAAGAGGTGAGCAAACCCAATCATTTCAGTGTTAACAAAACCAGGTACCCATCCCTGGGAGGGATGGACTCCTTAGGTAGCTTGCTAGCTGCCACAATTCTAAGGAATCAAACAGTAAATAACATCACAATATGAAGAGATGGCCCTTGGTGGAGCCCATAGGAGCAGCACACTCAGTATTATCTTAGCTCAGAACTGGGGAGTTGGAGACAATCACAGACTGCGAGCTTTTAGCGGAAAGAAATTTCTTTTAGTAAAGATAACTTCTTAGAGAGACCTCTCAATCTTACAAATTAACAACTGTATCACCACAGTAAGTATGTATGAGTACATACATGTACACACACAGATAAATCTCTGTATCAGGAAATACCTAGTCAAGTATAAAATAATATCAATGTATGACTTAAAAGATTCAGGACCTTTAATTTACAGTTTTCACAGTAACATTTAATAAATAAATAACTTAGTAAATATTCCACCAAGCAATGTAAGAACAACAGCTCCAAGTGTTCTATACTCCAATTAGCAATTTCCTATAATGAAATGTAAACATCACTGTTGAAATCTGTAGCTAGAAGCTACTCCTGCTCATTTCTGAAAACCAAAGGGATGCTTGTATTGCAGGGGACATTACTGTGGCATATTCCTTTAACTACAAATTTACCATGGCAGCTTCCACAGTTACAAACACCTGTGCATCCTTAGCCACCTGGAGAACTACTTTCAACAGACCTGTGAAACAAGAGGGAGCACAAAGCAACTGACTCCTGCAGCATCAGTAGGAGGGAAGTGTGCCGTTAGATGAATTCTAAAGATTTTTCAGGTGTTTGGACCCATTAACTGTGAAGCTATAATCAGTAATGCCTTGTGATCTAAATTATAATATGACTGCTTCATGTGGTGCTTGTCATCTTCAGGTATCAAAACATTTTTCAGAAGACACTGGTATTATTCTTTCATTTCACAGTGAGAAAGCAAGGAAGCGTGGAAGTTAACCACAGCTACCCACTAAGTCAATAGCCAAGTCAAAAAAACCAAAACTTCTTCCTTAAAATCCAGTCCCAAACTTTACATATGAGAACCCAAAGATTAATGGAAATACAATTTTAATGGAGCCTACATCAATTTCTGTGACCTTTAAATTCTAATACTAACAGCACAACGAACGGCATTGGTCATCTGAGCCTCTGTTCCCTGCCCTTGGCCAACTCTTTGATTCATACATCAAGACATATAGTGGCATATTTTTGTAAACTTTCTCTCTTTTTTGGGGACACCTTAGAATTGATTTAGGAGGAATTTTTGCCTCACAGCAAAATTACATGCCAGATTACAATAGCATCAAGTAAGTGTGCTTTACTGAGTTTCCTTTAAGATTCAGTAATTTTTTTCTCATATCTATCTCAAAAATAACTATTATGTTCCAAATATCACAATTCTTCCATAAGAGTGTTTTGTTACCTGCCTATTCTAATACCATTCCTAAACGCAGCACATATACACGACTTCACATTTGTTTATACATTGTATACGTCACACCATACAGGATAATAAACTGCTTTGAAACCAGGAAGTACCTGAATCCTTAAGAGTGCAGATCACAGAATCAAAAAAAAAAATCCATGTTTCCAAACCACACTTCTCAAAGCAAATGTTTCAGTGAGTGTGATTTTCCAGACAAAACCTCAAGGTCCATCCAGAGCAGAAAGAGACAGAACCTGAAGCAAAGCTGCAACATAACTCTAAGGTCCATCCAGGAGATAGGCACAGCTACAGTGTGCCTGGTGCAGGGAGGAATGCACCCAGGGGTGACCTGAAATTGGGCTCATGGGCCCCTGGGCAGAGGTGTGGGTGGAGGCTCCAGGTGAGGCTTATCAGGGTCATTAAGAGCTATTAGTGCCTACAGAGCCCTGATACTGAGTTTATAGAATCAACATTTGCAAGAATTGGGATTTTTCATTGTCTCTTTTCTAGAAGGTCGATTTAAAGATGTGATTTCCCCCCAGAGAGAGCAGATTAACAGTTAGAGCAGTGGGAGGACCCTACAAAGTGTGTCTCTTTGCCTGCCTTGAAGCTCAAAGTGATCAACATCACCATCTGCTCTGAGGAATCTTGGCCTAGCAGTTTACCCTAACAAAGAGAGGAATGAGAAATACAAGGTTTTCCCATCATTCATCATTTCTACCCACCAAATGAATGAGAAAAATAAGATAACCTCTAAAAGTTATGCATACCTGAATACTGAATTTGGTACTGTGGGAAATTTATACTTGATGTATGCTGGAGGGGTGGAATTTTTCAGCCATTTGTATACAGTCCCACAAGGTCTATTAACCCCGATTCCATCTGACTCACGGAAATGATCTGTCAGGAACTAAGAGGTATCATCACATTAAACGTAAAATTTGACCTTCAGGAGATAAATATAAATGTTTGATCCAGTATTGACAACTTAAAGAAACTTACAGGAAATTCAAGGGCTTGGAGTTTTTTTCCCCTTTATGGGTTAGGTCACATAATCTCATGAAGAACACCTGAGTCATTCTTGAAATCCATTGTGTGATATTTGCTAGACAAGAGTAGAAACAATTTTTCTTTAAATTTTGAATCATGTCAATTTTTTAAAGACAAATCTTGTCACTTCCTTTGGCAGTGGAGCGAAGCAGGCATTGACAGGCAGTGAGGGCTTCAATGTGGTTTTAAATACATCATTTCATAATATAAAGTTAACTACAGCAGACTTACGTTGCCAGAGCATCCACTGAGCACTGGTAACGGAGCAGCCCCTTTCCACCTCCCTCTACCCCCACCCAGCTCAGCAGTAACTTGTCTACCTGTGTGACTTCTGGAGAGGTTTATCATCTCTGAGCAATCCCAGGCGATCCAGTTAATGTGATTAATTTTTAATCTTTTCCAGAGTAGATCTTTTTCAATAGTTCACCTTTATGAAGCAGAAGAGCATTGTTTTTAATGACTGGCAATTGGTGTTGCCTGCAATTTTAATTGCAGAATTTGTTTAAGGCTCTTGCCTGTCAGCATCAAGGCTCAAGCCTTAGACCACCCCACCAGCACCAGGAGACTTGCTTTAAAAAAACAGCAGAAGGGCTGCCTCAGGCAAGAGGGGCTGTGTACCAGAGCTGAGCAGCAGTCTGATATCTGTCTTCACATTAGTAATGTTTCAGGAAAAAAACAATGCTGGAGCAATGCAGAGCAATGCAAGTAGTGGAAGGAACTCTAAAGCACTGCTGCAACAACCCTTAAAATGATCAAAATTATCTTAGGGATGTTTTGTTCTGAATAGTCCTAATGTATAAGAAGTGACACTGGCTTTAGGACCCATTATTGGTATACCTGAGGGTTCTCAATATGTTCTTGTGTATCTCCTGCTGACTTTTCAGCCATATCTACAGACTTCCCTACAGCTGGTACAAGTGCAGCTGGGGAGGAGCTTCCATTCATAGGAGCAGACTGGCACACCTCCATCTGACTGATGTTAGACTTCCTGACTTAATCTCTTTAGTCAGATCTACACTAGAGGGGCTGGAGGATGCCAAGTCTCACTGTAAAACAATGCATGCCCTGAAGACAACAGGCAGTTGAAGTATTCTGGGGAGTTATTAGTCCTTTGATTTTCGAAGTGTGCTTTGAAATTGCTCTTCCTTAGCAGGGGACAGAAGTAGGCTCCTCGTCTCCCAAAGGTCTCCTTCACGCAATGTTTCACACCATCATGTCTGCGCCTTTCTCACTAAGTGGGCTGAAATAAATTTATACGTGGTCTAGTTTTCTGTGGGCTTGTATTGAGTTTGTGTGGTGGGGGTTTGGTAGCAGGGGATGGGGCTACAGGTGTGGCTCCTGTGAGAAACTGCTAGAAGCTTCCCTGGCTCAAAGTCAGACCCACCTCTGGCCAAGGCCGACCCAATCAGTGACGGTGGCAGCACCTCTGGGATAACATATTTGAGAAGGGGAACCTGTAGCAGTGTGGAATGTGAGAGAAACATCTATGCAGACACCAAGGTCAGCGCAGAAGGAGGGGGAGGAGTTGTGCTGGAGGAGGGGATGTGCCTGCAGCCTGTGGTGAGATGGCAGGCTGTCTCCCTGCAGCCCATGGAGGTGAGCAGGGGAGCAGATGCCCACCTGCAGCCCAGGGAGGACCCCACACCAGAGCAGGTGGCTGCCCCTGAAGATGGCTGTGACTCTGTGGGAAAGCCCGTGCTGGAGCAGTCTGTTCATGAAGGACTGCAGGCTGCGGGAAGGACCCACGCTGGAGTAGTTCATGAAGAACTACAGCCCATGGGAAGGACTCACATTGGAGAAGTTCATGGAGAACTGTCTCCTGTGGGAGGGACCCCACGCTGGAGCAGGGGAAGAGTAAGGAGTCCTCCCCCGGAGGAGGAAGGAGCTGCAGACACAACGTGTGATGATCTGACCCCAACCCCCATTCCCCATCCCCCTGCGGCACTGGGGGGAGGAAGTAGAGGAAGGGGGGAGGTGTTTTAAGATTTGGTTTTACTTCTCATTATCCTGTTTTGATTTGATTGGTAACAAATTAAATTGATTTTGGTTTTTTTTCCCCCAAGTCGAGTCTGTTTTTTGCCTGTGACCATAACTGATGAATGATCTCTCCCTGTCCTTGTCTCAACTCCCCAGCTTTTTGTTATATTTTCTCCTCCCCATCTC
Source organism: Harpia harpyja (assembly GCF_026419915.1). Taxonomy (NCBI): domain Eukaryota; kingdom Metazoa; phylum Chordata; class Aves; order Accipitriformes; family Accipitridae; genus Harpia; species Harpia harpyja. The sequence goes on from NC_068943.1 coordinate 57,131,903, forward strand.
AGCAGGGGGGAGTGAGCAGCCTCCTGGTGCTTTGTTGCCAGGTGGGCTTAAACCACAACAGGGCTTTAGGAAACGACCTCTTGACTCAATCGGCCAAACAGAATAAAAACAAGCAAAAAATGTTCCTCTGCCCAGGAAATCAATGCAGAAAGCTCAGGAAAAGCCATTTGCCCTGGCAGAAAGAACATTGCTTAATGTCCCTGTGTAGCTGGGGCAACTTTTCATTGTCTTTTTTTCATTGTATTTATCTTTGGCTAAAGGCTGTGTCAGGTTCAACAGGGAGCTACAGACCTGGAATATGCAGCTAGTTCTAAAAGCAGCAAAAGGTAGAATATAGTAAAGTAGAAACCTCCAGTGGTAAGGTAATGTTTCAGGTACTAGATAGAAAAGAATCTGACAATGATTTGAGAGAGGGTCAGTGAGTCTGAAAGGGAAATGAGCCTTAAAAAACCTGAATGGTACTCAAATATCCAATCTGTCATCCTTTTCTCTTCAAAATGAACTCCCTGCAGCAAAATTACATTAATTAGGGTACTGAGAAACTGTGAATTTTTTATGCAGTTAAAAGTGTCTTTACAGGTGTGCTTCCTGGTGGCTAATGACAAAAAATTGGTTAATAAACAATTTTATTTGAAAAGGCTAGCTGAGTTATGCCAAGTATTTCTTCTGGGAAAACTTTGGGCTTAAAATTTCAAGCTCATTTAAATAAAAGTTCACTCAGAAGAATACTGTGAGAAAGAGCAAGCTGTCCCATCAGCAGGCCATCCTGCTACAGCCCCCAGCCCAGGAGCTAACATACCAGTCTGGAAGGGCTTATCTCCCCTGCCTCCCTCTACAGTCATGTGGACAGAAACTCCAAAGGGTATCTCTCAGCAGGTAAATTACACTCGGATTCAAAAAGCAGCATTAGATCCACTAGCTGGCCTTTGTGCATAATATACCACAGGATGGTATTTCTCACAGTGAGTTCCTATCAATTTACTTTGGTATCAGTAGTCAACAGGCTCAAATGACTTCTGAACACCTACATTTCTTCCCCAAAAAACTTTTAGAGATTGCATTCCAGCTGATTAAGCCATGCAGCCGAGAGATGCCAGTTTTGGCTGAACAGCCCATTCTTCCCAAGTTAGTTTTGTGGCATTGTGAGTGTTTCATAGCCCTTGTACAGTGGGTCTTCTTAAGATGTTTACAATTAATGGGGTTTGATTTCAAAAGGGCAATACCATTCCCTGCAAATTTTATTCTCTACCAAATACAAGGAATAGCAGCCTTAAAAAAGGTTGGGACATAGTTTACATTTTATGCCTCAAGGACTTGTAATTCTGGAACTGAGGGCTGCCCCTTCCCACGCACCTGTAGCCATGTCACATTCTCCTATTGCCTCTAATATGTCCACGTGGTTTCTAAATATTCTGTGAAAAGCAGACCACCGTTTTGAACCAGGAGGTGCTAATTTATTCTGATCCGAGTAAGCAAGGCACTCAGGCTTTGTGAATTATGACCTAAAATGCCATTCATTAGAGCTAACACTACAAAGAGGATAGTATAGATAATCTTACCTCCCTTCAAATGGTGGGACCCCTGAGCTGTGCGCTGTTGAACAGGTCTCCAACCATTGTGCAGCACACCATGCCGATTCCATCCGTAGAAATGTTACCCCACTTTGGTCTTTTGAGCTTGAACAGGATTTTCTGAAAAGAAAACAATTCCGTTCATCATTCCTATTATCAAACAAAAAGGATGTTTACATGTTGCTGCACTTTTAAAGACAAGGATGCACAGGTGGTATAATTGCCAGTACTGAGGGGAAGCTGCCCACAGGCTCCTTCATTACAATCAGCCAACTAAGATTATCTTGCAGTAGGGGGTGTGCACAGCTCAAAACAGGCATGAAAGCGAAGTTATACATGGGACACGAGTAGCACAGCCCAGGTCTATATTTAAACAGGTTAACTAACTGCTTTGTGGATCACTAACTGCTCCATGGGCAATGGTCTTCCTGTCAGGATCAGTGTGACCACCAGCAGAGAGAAGGGCAGGTTTGCCTTCCTGCCAGCAACAAATAGCAAAGAGGTTGCTTTCTAACTGTGGGGGTTTTGTCACCCCTGTCCCATGGTATTTAACTCCATCTACACACTGCACCAGGAAGGGAGATGCTGAGCCCTTGGTTCTGATATCCATGCCCCTGAGAGCTCTCCTTCTCAGACAAACCAGCGTTCAACTCCTTTTGACTCTAACCCAGATCACCTGTATTCCCACAGAGCCAGCAACATCCATGCTCTACCACACTCCAAGCTGCACATGCAGTAGTCAGCCCTGGGGTACCCAGGAGGGCACAGCTGTCACCCGAAAACATGGATGTGCACCTTCTGGGATGAATTTGCCTCAACTCCACCTAGTTTGGGGAGCATGGACATAGCTTTCATCTCCTGTCACAGCGGTCCCTTCAACAGTGCTACTCTCAGACTTCAAAAAGATTATGAGAAGGCAGCTGACTTGGCCCCACAGTTTTGACACATCGGAAGACCCAGGAAACCTTTTTTAAAGTTAGAAGTAAGGTGTGTGCAGCTTTTCATGACTCATCCTGACACTGAGATTGTGGTTTCATGCTCTGAGTAGCTTCAGATGAAACTACCATTAGGCATTATTCTGTTGGGCTAGAATTCATTTCAAGTGTGTGCAGAAATAGCCAGCACAGGTTACCTGCAATAAGGCTTTCACAGTGTATTAATCCCTTTCTCAGACTGATACTGAACTCTGAGAGCTCTTTAGATCTCAAATAACTTGTGAGAAAAAAAAGAACTAATAACTTTTAATGAAGCACCAAAAAATGACTCAGGCAGCAGAATGGGGCATGAGCTTTAAATACTTCATGTCTTGCTATGGGGAGAAGTTGGGGACCTGGAGAAGACAGAACCATCTCTGCATAGGCTTAAGCAAGCCAGACCTGCAGGATTCACACTGCTTGACGTAAAAGTGCTTCGTAGTGACGTGCTCTGGTCTGTACATATCTGTTTAGGCTGAGATGGTAGAAATAAGGAAAAGGAGGGTGTCTTCTAGGTAAAAGTGGGATTATGGGAAGTGCAGAGGGAAATTCTTGGAATCATTCTGACTGTCATTGGAAATACAGCGTGAAATGCCAAATTGCCAATGACAAATGGCAATGGCAAAACCACCACAATATTCAAAAGGGGAGACATAAAGGAGCGGGATTCTGTCTGTGGCAAATGAATGGAAAGTAATGCTCACTGAATAAAAGGAGCAGAAGAAAAGATAACACAAATCAAAGGGCTTTGTCAACAGAGAATAGTAATGGCAAATGAAAGTGCTGACAATTTAGCTTAAATTTGAGACTGTAGCTGTAATGGATGAGGGTTAATTTTTTTAAGAAATGCAGCACCCAGCTTCTCCTACTTAGACCTCCAAAGAAGTCGGCAGGTTTTCAGAAGGATATATCTCCTACTGAGACACTTCAATTAAAAAGCTGCTTCATTTCCAAAAGCATTCTGCAGCTCATAGCACCCACTGAAAGAGAAGATGCACTAAGTGTATCTTTGAGTAAGATCCAAAATAAACAAGACTGCTTCTGAAAATCCAAAGGAACAACAAGCCTGACTGAGATATAGGACATACTAAGCTCCTTTTACATGTTTCTAAATTCAAAGGCTTTTGAATATGGGGTATGAGTAAACCAGTTCTTGAGGAAAAGGCCAAATGCAGACTTCAGATCTGGATCAGACATAATAAAATGAGGAATTTAAAGCAGGACCATTAAAGTTCTATCTGGTGCAGCTAGGAAACATTTAATAGTCTCATACAGAAGACACGAGCTCTACATTACACAATTTCTTCACCAACAGGCCAGGAAAGCATTTGTCATAAATTATTTGGGTATATGTAATGCAGCCCAGGAACAGCAGTATAGATTAGATGATAATACTGAGAACTCTTTCCAAAATTTTGTTCTATATGAGTTATATATTATTTCATCTTAATTCTCTTAGAACAATGTTCAGAAATAAAGAAAAAACTGTCTGCTTTCTGCAATTGTAAACCTTGCCTAATAAATATTCTTTTGTACAATGGGCACAAAGGCAGAAGCAGAGGAAAATTTCCAATTTCCAGGTAAAATCTCTGGTGTTTTAGTTGGAAAAGGCATTCCTAGAAATTCCAAGTAATTGCAGTAACATTTGTTAGAGGCCAATATCAAAACAGAACATTTCAACTGGCTAAACTGATCTTTATCTCCAATTGGCAAAAAGTTTCTAAGCACTGATCTTTGTTATTCCATATATCTGGCATAGAACAGACAGAACTAAGAGTGATGTGGCTTTTCCAAAAATGGGTTTGACAGTCTTAGTCTAAAATTAGGCAATCCCTAAGAGCCGACTGGGACTATTGTGACAGGGAAGAGTCTCAGCAGAGAAAAAAAGCTGGTAAGTGAGTGGAGCAGACGACTGTCTTAGCAATCTTCTGCCTTGTTGCCACAGAGAGGATATACATTGCTGCACACTGCCACTGCCCAAAGCTGGCACATTAGTATCCACCAAGCTATGAGTGTGCCCGGGCAGGATTTGGGGAGAAAAACACTTAAGATTTGCCTTTCAGAGGCCTTCTCCTCAAGAGAAGGGTTTGTGGTAACAGGCATTTGCTCTAAGGAAGGCCAAGTTAAAAAAAAAAACCACAAAGCCTAACAAACACATCCAAAAGAAAAAGAAAAAAAAGTAATATTTAATAATTAAACAAAACATTGAATGTTTAAAGACTGCAATGGTTTTTTTGTGATCATTCATGTCATACTACTGTGGCATCAAAACTCATGCACAGTGCCTGGGCTGGTCCCTGCTTCCTGCAGGGTCCCAAATACTGTCACTTTTGCTTCAGGTAAGATGGGCTTCACTAGTAAGGGGTGATAAGTGCCAGCTAATATAAACTTCTTATAGCTATATCTACATATTTCATAGACTATTATTGAGGGCAGGGAGTGTGCTTCTCACAGGAGATTGCCATGCTAAGCTGAGCTAAGCAAAATAAACACCATTTTCTTACGCAGTCATTAAATGATGAACAAAGATGAAGAAAACAGGAAATACACACTGGAAGAGAATTAAAAAGTGAAGAAAAAGAGACCAGAAAGAAGCTTCCACTTGGAATAAAGTTGCTGATTGCCCCTGTGTCATCTTGCACATTCAGTGAGCTCTGTGCAGCTCTGCTAAACCTTGTGTCATTCAGCTGTGAGATCTGCCTGAATGCCACTGTCCGCAGAAACCTGTGCGGATTTGAAAGGAAAAGACCTTTTGGATGAAAGGGCCATGTCTGCTGTTCCAACAGTGCTGACAACCATCTTTGCAGAGCATCACTACGGTTGCCGACAGCCTGCTCTGCTGCTCCTTCAGATGCTTTGCCCCTTTTCCCAAGCCAAGAAGTGATACACTCAGTAAGGAAGCAGAAAGAGGTGGTAAGAGGAAAGTAACATGATGACATAACCCATTAATAAAGTCAAACACCTTTCTGCTCTCTCCTTCTGAGGACTTTTCCATGGCCCAAGTGACCAACGGAACAGCTGAGTATGGGGAGTACTCCTATGTGCACATATTTGCCAAACTCCATCCAAAAGTCACCTTCCTCTACTACCACAAATCATGATTTCATGTATTAGAAAAATATACCTAACTCTTTATGCAAGCAAGTCTAGTGTCCTCTTGAACATTAATGTCAGTTACATACTCTTAGATTTAGTACAGCCCCTGAGCTGAATGTCTGGCTGGAATACTGAGCAGAAATACACGTTTGTAACCCATGTGTGCTGCTACCTTTTGTTTGTTTTTCCAGAAAATCACGGGATGCTTGATGCTTTTGTCACATTTCACCAACTGATTTGTATTAGCAACCTTTGTAAAACTCCAGCTGTACTTTATGCAAAGCTTATGTGAGTCCCCTAGGATTAATTACCTCGCTTAGAGTCCAATTTATTTAGCAATTAGGAAAAATTAGACAGTAGCTGGTGAGTTTGCTGTTTTGAAATGAAAGGCCAGAGTCCTTAGGTCTGTTCCCAGGCTAAATACTAGTTTTAGAAATTCATTATTTGAAAGTCTCTAAACAAGTACTTTATATTGCAATCTTTTTTTGCATCATTTAGTCTCCAAATAACTTCCCTATTCAAACTGTGAGCATACTAATGAAAAAACCCCAAACAAACAGAAATGTAAATTGTTTACATGATAGTTTTCAGTATTGACTTTTCTTTCTCAGCCTAAATTCTTCACACCGGTAACACTGGTCTAGAAAATGCATTATGACACTGTGTTAACCGTTGTGACGCCATTGGGGAACCACCAACAAATGCTAAGAAAATGCTGGAGAAACCTTGTCCTATGCAGAAATCCAACAGCAGAATCATGTGCTCTCTACAAAATAATGGGGACTTTGAAATACAATGTAATAGAGTGTAATCATGTGATAAATGGATATCACGTATGGGCTGTGGGGAGGGATCTCGTCTCTGCGAACCTCACAGTGCCCTGTTCCCAGAAAGATGAGACCTGCAGGCTGCAAAGCCCCTGGACTGGGCAATGCTGGGACAACGAAAATCCCAGCTGTGCGCAGAAAGATGGCTGCCTGGGCCATACCGCAGCCTGGCTGCCCCAGAGAGCTGCTCTTTCAGCACGTTTACACCAGATGTCACAAGAGACTACGGTTTTTGAAGGCAGCCTTTGGGACTTCTTACACAGTGTCTGCAGCTGGGAAATCCTCCTGCACATACCCCATGGCTTTAGAGTCCTTCCACTACCGCCCCAGCGGTAAGACAGTGCTTCTTGTAGTGGGGCAGGTTACCAGCACAGTTACTGAGGCTCTAGACCCACCTTTTAACTTTCACTCTGCCCATTTGGCTGTAAGGGCAGCTCCCAGGACCACTGGTTTCATTGTCTATTCAAAGGCTTCTATTCAACAACTACAAAGCACTGCCTTGCACAGCACATGCAAATCACATCATTTCACAATATTACTAGTATTTTCTGAGAAATAGCTTGACACATACAGCACAGTTACTTGGAGCATGGTAGATGAACAACCACTGTACAGAAGCTACATACCGAGCATGAAGTGCAGATCTGGAGAGGGCTCCAGTGCCAACTTGCCTTGAGTCAATGGGGATAAGACAGTGCTACAGCAGCTGAGGTTTTGGCCTAAAGGAATATAAATATTTGGTATCATGTTGCTTGATTAACGCACTAGATATTTTAATGTGAGACAGCTGAACGAAGTCTTAAAGAGATCATGCATGTTCCTAATGTAAAGCTTGCAAGAGCTCCCTTTAGTGTACTAGCTTTTCTTAAGGGACATTTAAGGTTTAAGTGGCCCATTTTAGGGATCTTTTAGATGTGGTTCTGATGTACACCATAAATTCACTTTGCCTCTTCCTATACTTACTATATTTACATTTTTTGTGACAGAATTCAACAGGCTGACTGTATCTGATTTCCTCATTGTTCATTTGGTTGCACCCTTTCAGGATATTAAAAATCCTTTAATGGCTTTTTACCTATTACACTGACTGTTAAAAATAAAGCCAAGCAAAGCATTTGCTGTGAAATTCTTAATGCTGTCTGCTGGCTCCAGACAGTGGGAGCTCTCTGGCCTTCCACAAGTTTTCTGGAAGAAATGTCACATTAGTGGCCCTTTTACCCCAGACATATTTCACATTAAGAGATTTCTTTCTTTATCTCCTCCTTCCAGAGATAAGTGCCCACTAGCTCATGAAAGCCAAGTGTTGTGAGTGTGCATTGTAGGGCACATATTTTAAGTTTTCTGCAAACCTTTTACACTCTTCATGACCTTCTTACAGCCTCCTACGGTCTCATCCACTGGGGACTACGTAATGTGGCCCAACTATGCATCTTGCAAAATGTCAGGTAATGTGAATAACACTGGAAGTGCAGAAGAGGACAGGGGATGTGCTGTGCGTTTCCTTTCCTTCTGGCGAATTGGGAAGCAAGAGAACTGCTCCCTGGGCTGCGAGTGCTTCAGAGGAATGAGGAGGCAGCATTAGCAAAGGACATGCAGTCCTTAAGGATTCACTGCCACTTTTCTGCTCCGAGTGATTCCCTGACAGGGCAAGAAAAGCTGTCAGGGGTCCTCTGATTTACAGCTATTCAACATTTGACCCTCCTTCTGCAGGAGCTGCCACAGCTGCAGTCCTAAAGACAATAGCCAGGGAGAGATCCACGGAGAAAGGTCCCTGGGAAAGTAGTTCACCCTCCTTCCTCCCCCTCCTCTCCACTGGGAGGTTTGTATTTTGCTTCTGTGTCACATCAGGTGCAGGTAGCTTCTGCCCAGCACAGACAAAACTCAAAGAGCAAGTGCAGACTGGAGTCTTACACCTTCCGTGCTCCTCAGCATGGTAACAGTCCTGCTCAGACTTGGTAACAAAGCTGCTCTGCCAATTCAATGCATTCAGGGGGTTTAAAGCAGGAGAAAAAAAAAAAAAAAAAGGGCTGTGCTCTATTGTCTCCGTATTGCACTGCCTCTTTAAAATCAGAAATGCATGGACAGCTTCAAGTTGCCTCCCACTGAGAAAAGGCTTTAGATGCATGCACAGAGACAGCGGACCCATCCTCCCCTGAGCAGCAGGGCAAACCTGCTTGGGAGAGAAATGATCATTCAGCGAAGTCCTCTGGCTGCTTTCAGTGATCCTTTCTCTGCTCCAGTGACAGCAGCACATTTGCAGGGGAAAAACCTGGAGGCTATTCACAGGGTGCCCGAGACCTCCAAGAAGATGAGAGGTACAGTTAGCTGATAGTGTTATGTCAGTTTGTGGATGGTTGTGTTGTCTGTATTTATTTTAAAGCGCTCTCTTGGTATTTTGCAGGGAAACCTGTCTGAAAGATACTGCACCTTGCTTTGACCAGCATACAGATTTTGCATCCAAGTATTTATTTAGTACTTCTCTTAAATGAATGTTCACATGTCCAGGCGGCTGTGGGAATGCCTTGTAAAGCAGTCAATTGTATGAACTGGTATTTAGTTTCAGGCTTTGGCTTTCTGTTATTCTGTTGTTCTGCAACTCTGTTTGAAAAGCAGTGTGGAGACAGAAGTTGTACAAGAGAGTTTCTCTCAGAAATTTATTAAGTGTTGGTACATCAGGGGCTGAGGGTGGGTCTAGGGAAAGAAGGGGGCAACAGCTCCATTATGCAGATTGTCCTTTGTAGCCATGATCGACATTGTTCAAAGGCATTTGACACTCTGAAGACCTACTCTCTCAAAGCAGAAAAAGCAGCAATGCCCCTGATTCTCTTCTGGGATGGGGTGGGACTGTCCTGACAGCTGGGAGTGTGGTGTGAGGATTCCCAGATGTGGCACGGGAAGATGCAAGAAGACAGCCCTCTCAGCATTTTGATATAGAGGCAAAATTAGGGAGCAGATTAGATTTTTTCCCTCAGTGTGGAAAATAAATCAATTTTTAACATTTGGTACAACTGGCAGTACAAAGAAGGAAGCCTGCTCCTCCCCATCTTCAAAAATTCAAGGCACTTTGTCTTGCTTAAGGGAGATTTTCCCTTTCACCTCAAGAGCCTGTTGGTGGAAGCACTCTCCCTGTGAACAGCAGATTTGCCTTCACAGCAAAGCCCTACAAACTGGTTCATGGGACAAAATATTGTCTATGCAAATTGGGAGAGTTCTACTGGTTTGCGAGAAGCAATAATGGATTATGCTGGCTGACAATTTGCCCCCCTACTCAATTAATGGCTGCCAAAAGGAAAGTGCTGGCTTCACTATTTTCTTGGGTCTTGGCAACTCTTACTTAATTAAGAAATGTATTTAGAATCCAGGACATCAGTCTTTTTTCCTTCTCACCTACCACATCTCTCTGACTGAGACACTTAGAATAAAGCAAAAACTTTGTCTAAAAGGCACATCAGATACTTTTCAGCAAACTGAGCTGTCATCTCATTTTAGTTTTTTTACTTTGCACAGGGATGACAGCACTGTGGGCTTGAAGGCTGGCGGAGGTTTAAACTGGATTTTACACTCTTCCTATATTGTCATTTCACTGTGTGCTGAAGACAAAATTTCATCATTGGTAAATAAAACTGCTGGGTGTAACAAGAGTGTATTATGCAACTCAATGGCTTTTATGATAACAGAAGCATCCTTTCACAGGGTATTTCCTCCCACTGTGCAGAGCCAACAATAGAGCTGTGGGGCAATAAGGTGGCTATTGCTTTCCCTCAAGCACAGTATTTTTGCTGTACTTTCCTCTAAGGACATTTTTTGCTCTTTTTGTTCCCACAGAGGGAGATAAATGAGGCTGTTGCTCTATAATCTTATGGGGACAAAGACAAGGTGACTCACTGCTCAAAAGGAAACTTTGGATGAGGTCTCTCACCTGCCACTGTCGTGCCCTGCCACACTGGGTAATTCTAACACAAAACCAAGGGCCAGCCAAGCCACACGTGTCAAAAGAAGACAGACATGGCCATGGAGCAAGCTGAGCATAACCCAAATGCTACTGTCAACCTCAACTTTGCTGCGATCTACAATCTCCACAATGGGGATTTAACCTCCTTGCGAAACTTCTCCTTCCCTTTCAATTTCAGTTACAGCGATTACGACCTGCCACTGGACAGTGAAGATGACATGACCAAAACCCGCACCTTCTTTGCAGCCAAGATTGTGATCGGGGTGGCTCTGGTTGGCATCATGCTGGTCTGTGGCATCGGCAACTTCATCTTCATTGCTGCTCTCGCCCGCTACAAGAAGCTACGAAACCTCACCAACCTGCTGATTGCCAACCTGGCCATCTCAGACTTCATTGTGGCTATCGTGTGCTGCCCCTTTGAGATGGACTACTACGTGGTGCGGCAACTGTCCTGGGAGCACGGCCATGTCCTCTGTGCCTCAGTCAACTACCTACGGACCGTCTCCCTCTATGTTTCTACCAATGCTCTCCTGGCTATAGCTGTTGACAGGTAAGTAGGGTGCTATGACTGCACGAGATGGCCAGAGCTTCTGAGGTTGGCTGTTCAGATTTCTAGGTTTTTAACATGCTCATCTGTTCTACAGGATTTGCTGATGTCCAGGTAGGTACCACACAGACCTGGGTATCTTGTTTCATAAAAATTTAATCACATGGGGTCATGACATTACCCCAGAGAAAACTCAGTGGAAATTTCTTGATTGAACTTTTGAGGTAAAAAGAATGTTGATTTAGTAAAACAGGTTTTTTTTCCTCATAAAAACATGCTTCATTCAAGTGTAGGAGACGATTTATGAAATAAGGGAAAGAGGAGGAAGAGAGAAGCAAATCAGAAACACCCAGAGACGAGGGTGTTCATCCATACTATATAATCCTGACCCAAACTATACATCTCTAAGGAACCTTCACTACTGGCCTACACAGCTTTTCTAAGTCTAACATTTTCTATAAACAGTGAACTAAATAGTCTTCAGTGACAGAAACAGTTGACTGGTGATACAGAATTTGACAGGTGAGTTTCCAACAGGGTTATTGCCTTACAGGATATTGCTTTCTCCCTCGAAGGTGTTTTTCCCAGTTTTTGTTTTGGTGTGAAAGAGAGTAAAAGATAAGACTTCTGTTTAGCCTGCAAAATAGAGTTCTTATTCTCTGTCGTGCCATACTGAGAAAACCCAACAATCATTAAATTAACCGTTTGATAGTACTGAGGTCTTAGCTGGATGCTCCAACCCAGACATGGATGCTCGGCAAGTGTGGCCAGCACTCTCCTCTCCGTGAAAACACTCTCCTCTCATACTCTCCTCTCTCTTCACACACCTCTCTGAGAATGGCACAGTGGCAAGCCAGGAAAGACCCACAGGTCATTTATGGCACCTGTATTTATGGCACTGTCCAGAAAATGACAAAATGCTACATCAACCCAGTTTAGCAGAGATTTTCCTACAGCCTTCATAATGGCGTAAGCAGAACATGATATTCACCTGCTATACTACCCGCTTTATGCTGCAGTCTTGAGATATTTCTATGCCCACTCTCACTCCAGGAATTTTAACAATATAATTTAATTGTATTCTTTCTTATGACTCCTGTTCTCAGCCTCATGCACCATGGATTCTGATGGACCCAGGTGCTGAGGATCAGCTTCATGCTGACATAAGGCTGACATGACTGACTCACAGAAAGCCGGAGGACCAACAGAGTAAACTCTTTACAGAAAGGCCATCACAACAAGTCATCTTTTGTTAACAAACACAATATACACCTCTCTACACCCTCTGCATATGTACACTGTATGATTCCCCCCCGCTTCTCTTTTTTTTTTTTCTAATTTCTCTCACGTGCCATTTTACGCTCTGGGCTAATGTTGCATAGTTTTTGGTACCTGATCCAAAAGACAGCTCAGAAGCAGTTAATCCTGCCGATGGTTTTATAGATACAGCTTGTGTGCAGCTGATTCAGCTGTTATTGATGTCAACAGAAGTCTGTGGAAAGACTCTGGGGAAGTTCAGAGATGTTTTGCCTGGTGTGGGGGAAAGGACAATCAGCTCCTATGAAACAAATCCTTAACAAGTGTCTAACGAAAATAACCTTTGAACAGCAGCTGAGGACTTGGGATTAAGCTTCTAAACACGATCATGTATGCATTACCATTTTCTATTACTTACCAACTTCTAAAAAATTTTCTTGGAAAGCTCTGCTAGTGCAACCCAGGTTGATGAAGTAACATGGGTCATTGAGCCCTTATGCCTGCTAAGAAATCAGAAGATTTCTAGCATATCTCCCCATGCATCCTTAAAAACAATTCTGGAAATGATTAATCACTGAAGTTTGTTGTAAGAACACACTGTTTTGGTTTCACTGCCTTTTTTTGTGAGCTTTTGAACTAGTAAACAGAGAGACACCTTGTTCATTTAACAATCAACCATTCCATGGTTGTTATGTCATGTGGGTCATTGACTTCTGACTCAAAAAAGAATAGGCTCCCAACAGTCTTCCCATGTTTAGATCATTTAAAAGGGCTCACCTGTGTAGAGAGGGTAAGCCTGTCCCACAGGATTTCCCTCAGGTAGGATTCTCTTTCATCTTCCTTGATGTCTATTCACATGAAACATAGGAATTTCACATATTTAAGGCCACATCTATGCTAGAAAATAATGTAACATGAAAGGAGAGGATCTGAAGATCAAGAGATCGCGCTAAGGGTCCAATGTCCATGATGTAAATATTTTGGGGGGTTTAGCTTTATCTGGGTGCCCTGGACTAAATGTCCATGGACACTTGGTGTGTTTTATGTACACTTTTGGAGCACATCTTCCTGGGCAGTTTCATCTGAACTCAGTTCACATGCTCCAGGACCACTCCGCAGTAACAGCCCAAGTGTGGTAAGCAATGAAAATCAGGAAACCCACCACAAAAGCTCCCTCCTGACTCTCTTGCAGAGATTTACTCCATGCAGACAAATGTTCCGCTGAGCGGATATGCATACTTATGAATGCATACACATACATTATCCCACAACCTTGTTTCCACAGAACCTGATCTAAAAATATTAATTTATCAGCTCCACAATGACGCTGACTAATTCTGCTGTCCCTTGACATTTAACCTGCACTATTAAGAGTGATGAACAATTCATCTGCTTCCAAGATCTGGCTGATGAAAAGCACCACTGACTTTCCATTTTATTTCAGAATGAATATATCCTGTGGATGCTATCAATGTATAGAATATATACAGATAGAAAAGCCTCTGAATGAATGAGAAATGCCACTTTTTGAAACAATCCTTTCAGTTAAATACAATTGTACTGGGAGCTCTGGAGTGTCTGTGATAAAAATCTCCTTTTAGCAGAAATATCCTAGTCTTTCTGGGACAGTGTACTCTAATGTAAGCTCTTCTTACATCTATGGCTTCTTGAAAAATCAACACCCCCAAACTCCAACCAAACAAAAAAACCCAGAGTGAATGCCATTTGGTCCTAGCCCCTTTTTAACTGAATCGAGGGCAACTGATGAATCTTGCAAGCAATGTACTTCCATTTCTCCACACTTCTTTGTGGAACACTGCGGTACACCTTGCAGCTTTACAGTCATAAGGAGTGCAAATACGTAACTCAAGTTTTACGGTTTGGTATGTTACTTAACACAGCATATTTAAGATTAATTAGCAATAGTCACCTGCAGCAGATGAAACAAAAATGTCCATGGGCAGAAAATGGATACACAGTCTTTTGTTGGTGGCTTGAAAACATGCTCACCTGTAACCATTCATCAGCATCAGCTTCAGCTCTTTGTACCCCATGGAATAACCAAGAAAATAATAAAAACACCATTATGTATATTTGACCTCTTGGTAAAAAAAGCATATTTAAATATTTCTCTACCTAGGGAAATAATTTTCATGTTTCTACATGTTTGTCTTTTTACCTGCACCTAACTAGGTGTATATTACTGCATGTTTCAAACTCTCACTTTAACATGTGCTGTCCACCAAAGAATTTCCAGATGCTGTATCATGGCATAACCTAGATACGACATCACCTGCATATTGTGCTAGGTCCTGCAAACATATTTGCCAGTAATAGGAATATTCCCTCTCTTTCTCCTCTTCCAGTCTTTCCGTAACTGCCAGACATGTGATCTGCGTTAAAGGGTTTGTGATACAAAATGGTAACTGTTTCAGTTTGATCTTGTTAACAGGTGGGAGTTTAAGACTGAGGTCTTAAAACCATCCATCCTCAGACACCTTAACATATGCTCAGATTTTCAGATTGCTAAGTACCCACTGTCCTAAAAAACCCTTCAGCCATTCGCTCCAGAGTTTCTGCTTAGATTTAGGAACTCGGCTCTGGGCTGCTACTTTGGAAAATTTTCTTAACTCTCCTCATAGACAAATTTGTCAGGCTCTCTCTTTAAAAATGACAGCAATTTCCTTCTGCCTAATTCTGTCCACTTGTATTTTGAAGTATGTTCTGACTAATAGTGTTTTCAGACTTCATTTTGAATGTATTTGTCTGTTCCAGGTATTTGGCCATTGTTCACCCACTGAAACCACGCATGAATTATCAAACAGCAACCTTCTTAATCGCCTTGGTCTGGATTGTCTCCATACTTGTAGCTATCCCATCTGCATACTTTGCTACTGAAACGGTGTTATTTATAGTGAAAAACCAGGAGAAAATTTTCTGTGGTCAAATTTGGCCAGTTGACCAGCAGATGTACTACAAATCATACTTCCTTTTCATCTTTGGCATTGAATTTGTTGCACCTGTGATGACAATGACCTTGTGTTATGCCAGGATCTCCCGGGAGCTTTGGTTTAAAACCGTACCAGGATTTCAGACGGAACAGATCAGAAAGAGACTTCGATGCAGAAGAAAAACTGTTATGGTACTGATGTGCATCCTGATTGCCTATGTTCTCTGCTGGGCACCTTTCTACGGCTTCACAATTGTTCGTGACTTTTTCCCCACCATCTTTGTGAAAGAGAAGCATTATCTTACTGCCTTTTACATAGTTGAATGCATTGCTATGAGTAACAGCATGATAAACACCATGTGTTTTGTAACTGTAAAAAATAACACCATGAAATACTTCAAGAAGATCATGTTGCTCAGATGGAAATCAACTTATAATGGAAGCAAATCTAGCACAGATTTAGACCTGAGAACAAGTGCAATGCCGGTCACAGAGGAGGTAGACTGCATAAAACTGAAATAAATTTTCTGCAGTTCTAATCTCACATATTTTGGAGAGGAGGTAAAAAGGAAATAATGCCTCCTCAGAAGCTTCTCCTTTGTCTGTGGGAATATCCACCATTGGTGAGAGGCCTTAAAAAGCAGCCTCCTATGCATTTCCACCAGAATTCTTTTCACTGGACTGCTGTATAATCCCATGACTCAGACTGATGCTGTGCTTCAGTTCACCCATCTGTAAACTTCAGAGGTAGACACTCATTTTAGAGTTGTTTAAAATTTAAGATGAACAAAAAAGTCTATGAATGCATTGAAACATATTACAATGATGGAAGAGTTGATTGCTGATCCTAGCAATGATGCTTCTTTGTTTCTTCTTCAGAGAAATCTCTTAACCCCTTTGAGCTTATCATTTGTACCTTTAAGCTCTTTGGTGTCCTTTTCCTTCTGCTCACAAGAGGAAGGATGGCAAAAAGCCCATTATGCTTCATGTCAGTCTTCGTCCTCTCAGTTTACCCCTCATGATGAAGCTCCTTGAAGTCTACAGACCACCAGCTTTCTATTGTCCAATGTGCAGCACACTTAAGAAAGGCACATTCTCTAAAAAGCTAAATACTGCTTCATGGCCTAGTGACAACCTCAGGTCTCTTCCTGTGACTTGTTTAAGAATGTTGTCTAAGAATCAACATTCCACTCTGTAGTTTATGTAGAGTGTTACTCTTTTATTATATATTTGGAAATGGCACAGCTACATATTGAAGGGACCTGTTCCCTTCCCCCAACTCCAGGCCTCTGCTCAGGCAGGGTCAGCTATAACAGGTTGCCCAGGATTGTGTCCAGTTGGGTTTTGACTGACTCCAGGGATGAAGACACCACAGCCTCCCTGGACCACCTGTGCCAGTGTTAACAGCCTTTGCAGTAAAAAAGTGTTTTCTTATGTTCAGATGCAATTTCATGTGTTTCAACTTGTTTTTCAGTGGGACCCATATAAAAGTACAAGATGTTAGTGGGAAAAAATCCACCCTGCTGAATGGGGCCTAGACAACTTACCAAGTCTGCGTACGCCTTCAAAATAGTACAAGTAGGACCAAAATAGCATAAAGATCTTGAGACGATCTGTCTTTCTGCAAGCAATGGAGACAGACTCTAGGCTTCAGCAAGCTAGTCACTGGTTGAGTTGAGTAGCTCGTCTGGTCAAATGTGAGGCAACAACTCAAGATGAATTCTGCATTGCCTCCCTCCCGTGCTGTTTTTACTATTCTGATTTCGTGCAACTCCAGGACAGGTGTTTCTTAACTGATAATCGTGATAAAGCAGGTGACAGTAGCAGTAATACCTACTGATTGAAACTATACATAAGATATCATGGATTTTTGTGTATTGAAATCAAGTCTTTTCTATTGTGATGACAAATGCTTCCTGTTTTAAAGTATGTGGCTTTTGTAAATAATTTGTCTATTCGTGAATTTAAAGTGAGCAGCAAATCCTGCTAATAAAACAGTAAACACGGAGTCAAGATCAGCATTGTGAATTATTTTTTTATATTTTTCCCTCAGCCATAATTTTCCTACCTAAGTGACTAATGTAAATTATCCCATTTCTGCTAAAGAAGGACTACCAGGCTGACCAATTAAATTTAATGGCAAAAGGATATTCAAATCCATGGAAGTGCTCAAATCCTCTCATTGTTCACTGCTTTTAAAAAATACACATTGGAGAGGATCTCATAATTTGCTCTGTTAGGCAAAACAATTACTGAAATCATTCTTCAAAATGACATTTTTGAATAGGGATAAGTAGTAAAACCATTTGTTTCCCAGCCTGCCAAAGAAATTCAAAGGACCAGAGAGTTGCAATATTTCATCATCAAGAGGCTTAATCTTGTACTTTCTCCCAAAATCTCATGGTTTCTTCTGAAACTGTGCACCCACATTTATCTTCTGAAACCTGTACTAGTTATTGGGGATTAGCTAGCACTACTACCTGTTATTAGAGTGTCATAATACTCCTTCCACCTATTTTTCCTAGACTTTTCTTGGTGCAACAAAGCCAAACGACTGACAATTTTCCACACCTGGAAATGCACCTCAGGCTAAGTTATTAAAAAAAAAAACTCAACCCCCACCAAGCAATATAGTACCAAACAAAAATTGGGGGAAAGAATTGCTTTAAAATTCTGGAAATCACTTTGATAGCTCCAGGAGAGCTCTTCTGGCCCAGCCTGCCCAGTGTTCTCAGCCATCACCACATCCCTGTCTCTGTGAAGGGTAGTAAAGCAGCAGCTGCCACAGCCCCTATTGTGGATTTAGGTTTTGGGGTCCGCAACATTGCTGTATTTTGACATTTTGAGGTCTTCCCAGCAGCAAAGCAGTGTTTCAGCCTGAAGGACTGGATAGGGCAGGAGAAAAAAACTGTGCTTTGCCCTCAATTGCATTTGTTGTGAGCAGCATCCCCAGAAAGAGGGGGATTTCCACTGAGGAAGGGCAGCAGTCCCCTGTTCCCTGATCAGAGCAGCCAAGCAGTCACATCACCCTTAGCCTGTAACTGCACCAACTCCAAACACCCCAAACTGGTCACGGGCTTCACTTTCAGGGACCAACGTCTGCTCCTAAACTGATCTCTAGCGACCAGGAGCCCAGGGCAGCAAGCCCAAGGGCCTTGCATGGGGACAGAAACCCCACGGAGCTTTTTTGTCCCCACAGAACACATTTCATCTAGGGAGTGACAAGGTATGGCACCCTCCATTAGCCAGGGCCTGCCTGCCACCCATGACTGCACTTAAATGGAGAATTTAAAAGACTCTTAAAGTCACTTTAAAACTCCCTTTAAGTGCAGAAGTGTGCAGCGGGGACAGGCCCTGACCCAAGTGGCTTCCTCAGGGAGCAGGCAGGCCACGGTCCAGCCAGAGCAGCCAAGAGAGGGGACCAAACCCCACACTCCCTATAGCTTAAGTGAGTTGTGCAGGGAAAAAAGAACAGGAAGGCTTTTTTGTACCCACACAACTCAGGCTAGGGAGCATGGGTGCCAACAGGTGCTCCCTTGGCTTCCTAGGGGCTACCCTGCTGCCTCCTGCCCGGCCCCTCCCTGCAGAAGCACCTTCTCACCTACATGGAATTGCAACATTTAGTGAGGAAATTGAACATGGACTGCACCTACCTAGAGCTCTGCTTCAAGAGCCGTGCTTAAACAGAGAAAGAAAAGCGCAAGCTGGGACAAAGGCAGCATCTGTCGCAGAGGAGAAGCAGCCCCTTCCAGCACAAGCACTTACCCACTGGAATGCAGTAAAAACTGCAGTGAGATCTCCGCGGTTGCCAGCTGCCCACTATTAGCTCCACTGCCACAGCAGCAATATGGACTTCACCATGCAGGAGCTGTGGGATGTGTTAAGGATGAGGAGCAGGTAGGGGTGAGATATCTTCCTGAGAGCTGTCAGCGGGGTTTAGATAACCATGCAGCAAATAAACCAGATGCCACCACGTCTCAGTCGTGGCTTGCTCCAATCTTTATTGCCAAAAGCAAAAATGTGGTGCTATCAGGCCAGATTTCTGCTCAGCTGTCCTGTGGCACAGCTCCCAAAACCATAGGCTGGCTTCCTTCTGCAGCAGCTCCTCCAGGGATAACTGCAGGTAAAATCCAGTCTCTGCTCCTTCACACTGGCTCTCTGAAAAACAACAGGTGTAACTGGAAACTAAAATGGTGACCTCAAACAGCTAAGAGAGAAATAAGAGAAGAAAAAGCAGTTATTCTCAGCAACAGGCACTGAGAAAAAAAAGTTTGTATTTCAATAAAGCAATAGCAGGAAAAGAAACTCCAAACATCATCCCTCTACCAAAGGAGGATGACCTGCAAGACTCCAGGCCAGGGTCGGTCAAAATAGCCAGGACATGAAGTTTCCCTGAGGACTGACTGACTCACTCAGGAGCTCAGACTTAACTGCTCTTTCTTCTTTGAGCCTGGCAGCCTTTCCTGTGGCAATAGCACCCTCCAGCTGCTGCCTCTGCAGCACAGCATCACATGCCTTCTGCACAGCCCTGAAAACTGCACCAGCCACCTTGGTGACAGAAGCATGCAGATATTCCCAGGATTGCCATGCCTCCCACAAGTAGCAACAGGTGCTTCAGCTTTCATCACTCAGGCACCTAGGCACTTAACCAACACTTCTGCTGTCTGTATCAGCAGGGCTGTGACCCTTGCTGGATGCTTGGGCTACCCCCTTCCAAACACTTGATATCATCTGTGCTGAAAACAACTGGGAGGTGGAGAGCTCCAAAAAAGACATGCATTGAAGTGCTCCAGACAGCAGGGCACTGAACAGCTACAACAGAGCTGCGCGTTGAAGCGCGCCAATAAAAGCCAGGTGCTGAAGTGCTCCAGAACAGCCAGGTGGTGAAGCACTGCTCCAGGACAACACCGTTAAGCTCTCCAGTATACACCACACATTGCAGAAATCAAGAAAAAAATCCATGGGGTGAAACACCCCAAAAACAGCCATATGGTGGAAGCCTCTGAAAAAGCCAAACAGGGAAGTGCGCCCAAAAAACCCGGATACTGAAGGACACCTCCAGGGCCGCGTGGTAAGGCACTCCAAAGAAAACCCAGGTGATGAAGAAACCAAAAGAGTCAGACAGTGAACAACCCCCTAAAGAAGGGTGGTGAAGGACACCTCCAGGAGAGTGTGATAAAGGACTCCAAGAAGAGCCAAGCAGCACAGAGAAAGACTTCTTGCAGGGTGGCGTAGAGAAGGAATCCCAAGAACAGCTGGGCAGTATGATGAAGGACTCCTCTGGGGGGGTGTGGAGAAGGACCCCCCGGGGCAGCGTTGTGAAGGACACAAAAAAGAGCCTGGCAGTGCTCTGAAAGACACCTCTGGTGTTGTGCAGTGAAGGACTCACAGAAGAGCCTGGTGGCGTGGTGAAGGACTCTTTTGTCACAGCAGGGTGAAGGAGTCCAAGAAGAGCCGGGTGGCACAGTGAAGGACTCCTCAGGGGCAGTGCAACGAAGGGCTCCAAGAAGAGCCGGGCAGCATGATAAAGAACTCTGGGGCAGTGCAGTGAAGGGCTCCTCCGAGGGAGCACGGTGAAGGGCTCCTCCAGGGCGGGAATGGTGATGGACTGCTCTGGTGTGGCACAGTACCATACGTAACTTGCAAGGTAATACACAGAATACACAATACAATAAAATACACAATAGGATACACAATACAAAATGCAATATGCATTATTTTGTGCACTACATTTTGTGCACTGCAATACAAAATGCAGTACACAATAAAACAGAAAATACAATAGAATACAATATATAAAATAATACCATGTGATACCATACATACAAGACAATACCGTACATTAGAATACAAACACACATACAGTACCATACAGCACAACACATACAATGCCAACTACAATACATTACAAACTACAAAGAACAAAGTACCACAAATGCAACACAACAGAATACATACAACACAATAAATACCATACCACACAATAAAAGACAACTTATACCATACATACAATACTCAAAATACAATACAAAATATAGTATATAAAATACAACACATACAATAAAACATACAGCACATAATTCAAAGTATTGTGTTGTATGTAGGTTAATACAATATGGAAAATACAATAAATACGTACAATGCCATGCAATACATAAAGTACCATACAATGTCATAGATACCGTACTGTACATAGCATACCATACAATACCTACCATGCAACCCAGTACAATGCATAACGTACAATACACACAATACAATAAATGCCGTGCCATAAATATGATGTGCAATACAATACATAAAATAGAATACATGAAAAACAATACAAAATACTATATGTAAAATACAGATAATTGTAGCATATGTATGGCATTATTTAAGACACATACGATACTTATGACACACACCATACAACACTTACCAAACCATAGAATAAATGCCATACCATACAATAAGAGACAACACATACAAGACATACA
Source organism: Harpia harpyja (assembly GCF_026419915.1). Taxonomy (NCBI): domain Eukaryota; kingdom Metazoa; phylum Chordata; class Aves; order Accipitriformes; family Accipitridae; genus Harpia; species Harpia harpyja. Next base: position 57,153,556 of record NC_068943.1, read on the forward strand.
AGATAACGAAAGACAAAACACAACTAAAAAAATACACAGTACAACACAAAATACAATACATACCACGCAATACCTACCACACACCACACATGATGAAGGGCTCCTCTGGTGTAGCATGCTAAATGGCTACAAAAACTGCCCCGCGACGCAATGAAGATATCCGCCATGACGGCACGGTGTTGAAGGGCTCCTCCGGAGCGGCGTGACAGTGAAGAGCTCCTCGGGGTGGTGCAATGAGAGTCTGCAAGAACAGCCACACAGCACGATGAACTCCTCCGTGGCAGGGCGATGAAGGGCTCCTCTAGGGTGGGGATGATAATGGGCTTCTGCGGGGCGGTGCAGTGAATGGCTCCTCCGGGGCAGCATGAACAAGTGTTCCAGGCGAGGCATGATGTAGGGCACCTCCACTACGGCATAATGAAGGGCTCCTCTGGGAAGGCACGATGCAGGGCTCCTCTGGAGCGGTGATTATGATGGACTCTTCGGGGGCACCATGATGCTGAAGGACTCCTCCACAGCAGCACAGTGAATCACAGAATCATACCATACAATACAGACCATAAAATACAATGCAAACATACAACACAAAACACAATATGTACAATACAACGGGTACAATACAGCACAAAAGACAATACATATGATACAAAATGCTATACATGCAACACAAAATACAATACATGCAATAAATACAATAAAATACATAAAAAACAATACAAAACACAATACTATAAATACTATTCCATGCACTACAACACAATACATACAAGACAAAACACAACAGAAAATATAATGCATACTACACGGCGTAATAAAGGCAGTAAAATACAGTACGCAACACAAGAAAAAACACAATACAACACAATAAATACCATACACTACATACATTAAAACAGTACTATACATGCGATACACTACAGTACATATGATACATATCACAGAAGACGATACACACAATACATACAACACCATACGTTACACACCTTACTGTATAATACAATACATAGTAAACAACAGAATAAATACCATACCATACAATAAAAGACAAGGGATACAATACATACAAGACAATGAAAGACAAAACACAATTTAAAAAATATACAGTACAATACAAAATACAATACATACCACGCAATACCTACCACACACCACGCAGGGTGAAGGGCTCCTCCAAGTAACGACAGATGACGATAGGCTCATCCGGAGTTGCACAATGGTGGTCTCCTCCGGTCTAGCATGCTAAACGGCTACAAACACAGTCCCGTGACACAATGAAGAGACACATCATGACTGCACGACGCAGCAGGGCTCCTCCGTGGCGGCACGGCACGCATGGCACGGCACGACACAGGAGGGGTGATGATGGGCTCCCACACGCAGGGCGATGAAGGGTACTCCAGCATGGGACGATGAAGGGCTCCTCCAGGGCAGGGATGATGATGGGCTTCTACAGGGTGGCACAGTGATCAGCTCCTCCGGCGCAGCATGATGAGGGGCCACAAGCAGAGCTGCGCGGTGCGATAAGGAGATCCTCTGGGGCAGCGTGGTTAAGGACTCCTTGGAGGCAGCGTGATGGTGAAGGGCTCCTCTCTGGTGGTGCAATGAGGGACTGCAAGAGCAGCTGCCTGGTGCCATGAAGAGCTCCTCTGAGGCAGCGCAGAGAAGCGCTCCTCCAGGACATCACAGTGAAGAGCTCATCCAGGGCAGGGATGATGATGGACTCTGGCGTAGCGTGGTGAAGGGCTCCTCTGAGGCAAGGATGATGATGGGCTCCTCCAGGGCGGGGCAGCGATACACTGCACCACGGTCTGGTGGTGATGCACTCCCAATAAAATCTTGACAATGAAGCACTGCTAAAGAGATATACAGTGAGGCTCCCCAAGAAGTCCAGGTGGTGAACCACCCCATAAAGCCAGGCAGTGGAGGAACCCAAAAAAGCCACTCAGTGAAGGACTTCAGAATAGCTGGGCATTGAAGCGCTCCTCCAGGGCCATGTGATGATGCACCCCTCACATGCTTCAAAACTGTTATGGGTAGTCCTAGAAAACAACAGTTAAAGAGTTATTTTTAGCCTCATTCAGAAATTCCCAAGCAACAACTGTACAACATTCCCATCAATCTTCTAGAGAGAATAATTCCTAGCAAGTTGTGTGAAAGCTCTTGAATGCATCCAAATTCATCATCTCCTAGGGGTTCCTGGGAAATTCCTCATTTCTCACCAGTTTTGCTGTGCTGAAGAACCACACTGCACACTCCCAGAATGGAAACACTGCCTGTATTTAGCCGGACTACACCCGATGGGAACACTGATGCCAGACGTCTTCCCAGACCCCTGCTATTGCACAGGGATAAGTCAAGTCTGGGGGCCATCTCTCTTAATGCTTCCTAGAGAGCTTTCATCCTTCACATGTGGTACCTGCGTATGGGCACAACTCACTTCTCTGCCTTTGAAGAAATGTGCAACTCGCAGAAGGTCCTTTCTGGCCGACATACAAGGTGGCTCCCAAAACCTTCCCCTCAGCCCCTTCAAATGACCACCTGGAGAGCTCCTATTTCACCTGGGAGCCAATTCTCTGCTCCTGTGGTCACTATCACCTCACCCTCACTGTTCGCCCACTACACAAGAGATACACAAGCAGCACAAATTCCACATCTGGGTCAAGTCAGAAGACTCAGCTGAGCTCCCCAGGCTGAAGCTGGAAGACATTCAGACAGCAGTGACTCTGCATATGGACAAAAGGTTATGGACTATTTCCTGTTTTCCATCTGTAGGTTGGATAGAACTTGACGGTATATTTACTGCATACGCTTGGAAAAGTTTTGCTGAGGTTTTTGTATCTGTGAACAGCGCATTAACAAGACACTATGTATATTACACCTTGCTTAGCTGAAGCTTTTTTCATTTTGTTTACATTACATGCAGGTAGTGCATGTTCTACATACAGAACAAGTCCTGCATTGCCTGAGTGAGGCAATTTTTGTCTGGATATGAAATGCACACAGCTAGGACACCATCTAGATAAATTTATACACACAGAATCTACACATAAAATACGCAGCAAGTATATACAGAATATGTACAGATAGACATATACAGATATATGTAAACATGTCTTTCATGACTATATATACACACACCACCACCACCCCCCCGACACAGTCTATACAGACACTATATGCTCTATATCCAGGAAGAGAAGCCTCAGCTGATCTCACCTCACTGAGGCTTTTTTTCCTCCCTGTATTCAGAAGGTACATTATCTACACATAAAGTATACAGGCACAGGAAGCACAACCATGTTTTTCTATCTGTAGATGCACTCTATACACAGAACATACAGAATATACATACAATTTGTAAACTGCATACATACTACATAAAACAGACAGGTGAGGGGAAGCTATGCTTTTCGGCCTTTATGTTAAATATATACTATCTCTACACAGAACATAGACATTTTCAAGGCCAAGGGAGGAAGGACATTTCTTTCTCTGCGTATAATGCATGCTGTCTTTACTTGGAACACATGCACATGAATGAACATACTTTACATGCAGACATAAACAGAGAGAGGGGCAAGGCCTTGTTTTTCTCTCTGTATAGAGCACACATACTGTCTGCATATAGACTACAGTCATTCTATATGTAGACTAGATACAAACAGATGAGGCGGGTTGTCTCTGCTTACGGAAGATAGCCTCTTTCTATAGAAGACAGAGGTCCATAGAGCAGTGCTTTTCTGCCCGTACACAGAAGTGATCCAATCTACAAAATACAGACCGGGCTGAAAATTGGATTTTGTTTGCCTCTATAGAATGCATGCTGCACATAGCACATAAACAGATAGGAAACGAGGGCTCTTCAGTTTATAAAGAATGCAGCCTATCCATACCTGGAATACCCATAGGCAAGGTGATGAGAGGCTTCCCTGTCTGCATAGAGAATATATGGGCTAAATGTACACATATTTAGAAAAGCCATGCCTCACCTACCTCTATGTTTACTATGTACCACCTCTGTACACACAACACGCCAACAAGGGGAGGCTTTTCTGCCACTATACAAACTACATACTTTCTTCCTCAAGACTACACATGGACAGGCAAAGCCACACTTGACTTCTCAGTATGTAGCATATAACAGGATATACTCTGCCTATCAGAAAAGAGACGGTGAGGCTTTTCTCTCCAGATATAGACTATATTCCACCTGTAGACAGACTGTGTGCAGGCAAAACATGTCTTTTCCATCTAGTCATAGACTAAATACCACCAAGGCAGGGCTTTTTTGGTCTGCTTATACAGTGTACACTGGCCGTATAGAGAACAGAAAACAACTGAAGGGTGAGGTGGGGCAATACCTTTCTGTCACCATACAGACTATAAAATGGCTGTACGGAGAATACATGTGGAGAGCACCACACACCACTTTCCTGTCAGGATGCAGAACATATTCTGGTTACAGAGCAGAGATGGGCCAGGTGAGGCTAGGCTTTTCCACCCACCTGCATGTGAAATCTAGGGAGACTGCAGGGTGAAGGGGGGGGTCTCTCTGCACATCAGCCATGTTCTGCCTACAGAAGCACACAAACAGGTGAGGTGAGGCTTTTCTCTTTGCAGAGCAAAGACTTGGTGCACACAGGTAGTACAGGGCTCTTCTGCCCATATGTGGAATATAGGCTGTCTATAGACCAGAGAGTTGACTGTACTTAGAAAATATACTGCTCATCTGTACAACAGACCCAGAGAGGCAGGGGAAGGTGAGGTGCTCCTACTGGTACACAGGCGACACACTTTTTGCAGAGCACAGGCAGAAGGGTGAAGCAAGGCAAGACTTCTCTCTTGGTTTGTAGAATACAGCCTGATGGGCTAGGGGAAGCAGGGCACGCCTTCTCCACTGCTTGCATGCAAGTGCAGGGAACTTCCACCCCAGCCACCCCCTGCATTCCTTTTGTCCCATCCCCCACCTATCTCCCAGCCATCTAGATGGACACCAATGACATCAAGCACCATACAGGGGGAAGAGCCCAGGGCCCTGGCAGTATTCTCCTCAGGAAGGCACAAATAGGAGCAAACACATCCTGCTGCTTGACACCATCAGGCTAGTGGCACAGTCAGGGCTTCAGTTCCTATGACCACAGGACCCTTCCTTGAGGAACAAAGACTGCTGGCCCAGGGACAGGGTGTCCTTGACCAAACAGGCAAGAGAGTCTCTGCTAGCACTGCAGACAGGACTATACTTCAAGCAGAGTGCCACATACAGCAAAAGGAAAGCACGTTTCCCTAGGACAGCTCTCTCGGGACAACCCAGGTCCGCAAGGGTCTACAACAACTGCAAACCTTGCTACTGGCCACCCCAATGGGAACCAATGTTCTCGACTGTTTTTTCCCTAATGCAAGATGCCACCACAAACACCAGATATGACACTGTACTTGCCAAGCAGAAAGTGGAATCCCTCCTCCCAGCCAAGTGAGTTCACCTTGGGAAGGCAGAGAGGAAGGAACCAAGGAGACCACCCTTCAGGAACGGAGCGAACTTCAGAGACACTAGACTGATCTAAGAATATAGATGAATTTTTATGAAATGTGTCAACTGGCAGGTATTTTCGTTTTGGTCATTTCCCACTTTTTAGCAAAAAGTAATGCTTTTCAAAGCAAAGGGTATTCTAGAATAATCTGAGGTGCTGCTTAATTTCTCCATTTCGTGTGTCTGAGTGCAAACAGACCTGTCAGACAGACAGACAGACGGGAGACGTCAGGTACCGCTACTTCCAGGATACGCATCTAGGAAAAGCTAGAAGGGAGAACAAGCTACACTTGGCTTTCAGTCAGGTAAACGAATCAAACACCCGGCTTTGAAGGGCAAGGCAGAAGCAGTGGGATCAGCACGTGAACACGAGCTACTGCTACGCTACCTTGTGGAAATCTGGACTCAGTGTCAGCTAAGCGAGGCATTCGTTTCTACCAAGCTTTGCTTCCATTCACCTTTTCACCTTCACGGTACTCTTTCTTTGCAACTCAAGTTTCTCACCTGCAGCTGGAAAGTCACCTAAGAACTGGTCCCAGCTGTATATAGCAGAGAAGCCGACCTGGTCATCAGTCAGCTCTAGTCTCCTCATCTGCATTCCAAGCTTGTCAGAAGATGCTGCAAGAGACAAGCCGCATTACTACAGTCCATTCCAGAACAAAAATAAAGCAGGGAGATTAATTTCTGGGCTGCCAAACACCAGAATCCAGCAAATTCTGCAAACAGGTACTTAAGAGGGAGAGCAATGAGCAAGCCAGTGCTCTTCAGACCTTCTACAAGACTTTTACACATACAAGGGTGGGCGGGCCTCTCTGAAAGTGAGTCACCTCCTCCCTCTGCAAGCAGCAGGGATGGAAAAGCAACAGGCACCCACACCAGAAGCAAAGACACATTTGTGACACTGCTCTGAAAAGATGACTCCACACCACCTTTTCACTCAAGCGCCACAAAGCTGGCCAATGCCAGAATTAAGCCTGCTCAGGCAGCTCCTGCTCGGCTCGAGGGTGATTCCCAAACCCTTCTCCTCATATCCAGCACAGCAAGACCGGAGCTCACTGAGCACAAAGCCCTTGGCTGGTTTCTGGCCCCCAAAACCCCAGGTGTAGCTCAGTGCATGGGCCAGGCTTCATTTATTCCACGCAAATAATTCTGTCTAAAAACAGAGTTTCGAGTATGTTTACGTTTACGAACCTTCCTACAGGCCCCTTGTTTCAATACTAAAACTAGTCTGCTACTTTCCAAATGCCAAGGGGGTGGGTGCTGTAATGACTTCTGTTGAGGTGGAAACAGGCAGCACCGGAGGTCCCCAGCCTCCGACTTCAGTGCTCAGCCTCTGAACTGCTGGGACCTCAGGCTTCAACCCCCCAGTGTCGCACCCACGTTCCACAGCCCTGGAGCACACTTGGTGCCTGTTGCGGCGCCGGATCCTCACGGCAGGGCCGGACACAGGCTCCGGGCCTCTAGGCAAGCTGCCCGCCGCCTGCTCCCCAGAGGAAAGCGGCATTCTTTCTCCCCTCGCCGGTACCTCAGGACGAGGCGTCCGCTCCCCCGGCCGCCCTCCCCCTCAGGGCAGCGCCGCTCCGGCTTGCCGGCAGCTCCACGCGCAGCGCCCCGCGCCGGCGGCCGTTGCCTTCAACGCCACGCCCCGCCTCGCGCCGGCCGCTGCCGCCCGAAGCTTCCCGAAGCCGCGCGCGCACCCGCCAACGGGGAGAGGAGGGGAGAGGAGAGGGGAGGGAGCCCCGGCCAGAGGCAGGAGCAGCCGGGCAGGGCTTCCCGCCAGGCAGCGCCCGGCGGAAGCAGGGAGAGGGGAGAGAAAGCGGCGCCCAAGGCAGAACCCGCCCCAGGGACCGGCCCCGCGGGCAAAGCCGGGCAGGGCAGGGCAGGCAAGCCCAGCGCAGCCCCGACGGCCCCTCGCCCCGGCCCCGGCCCACCTGAAGCCAAGCCTGGGGCAAGGCCCAGCCCCGTGCTACAGATCTGCTCCGGCCCCTCCTGGGGCGGGATCGCTGAGGCGGCTCTGCCCTGAGACGGCCCGGCTCCAGCCAGGCCCTGGGCCCGGCCCCCAGGCCGGCTCTCCTGGGCTGGGCCGGGCCGGGCCGGGCCCTGCCTCGCCGCTGCGAGGGCAGCTTCCCCCCAGCGGGCTCCGCCTCAGCAGCCCCAGCTGCCCGCAGGCAGAGGCGCTCTGGTGACCACCCTAGCCTCTCTCTCCTCCAGCAGAGCGCCGCCCCATTGGCCGGCGGTCACGATGCCTCTGGGCGTGGCCAATGGCGAGCGCCCTGGCACCCGTTGCTCGGCGACAGGGCCGGCAGCCCCAGCTGGGCCCTGGGCCTCCTGCCCGGCCCGGCCCTTCGGCAGCCCCGGGCCAGGCTGCGCCGGCCGGCACTGCCCGTCCCGACACAGCCCCGACACGGGGGGAGCGGCAGGGCGCAGGGCTGCGGGGAGGGCTGCGGCCACGCACAGCTCGTGGCAGGAGCGGTGGGGCCCAGCCAACGCCAGCTTTGGTTCCCCCTCGGCTCTTTCCCCCGAGAGGAGCCTGTTTGCTACAACAAGACGGGCACACGAGGCAGTCAAAAACCATGGCGTGGGTGTTGTAGAGGGCACCACGTCCACAAAGTCCTCCTCACTGTTGACTGGCAGCCACACAGGACAGCGGCGCCTTCCCCCCACTGCAGAGAGAGAGGGGATTCAGGCAAGCGCTGTAACAGTCTTCCATGTCAGTATCAACAACATCCATGTTGACTTCCTGCAGCAAAAACATCAAGGAATAAACTTGGTAAAACTCCATGCTTGAGAGCACAGAAATCTCCTCTTCCCTTGCTGTCCAGACACAACTTTGGTTCAGCACAGGCAAAACACCTGCTGTGGGAACCACTAGGACAGTGTCTCCTTGATGCATTATTTAATAGACATAGTATTAACCAGTTAAAGTGTTAGAGGAAAAAAACATATTCAGAAGCCATCTGTTAACCTCTAGAACACCCCATGTATATAAATTGCCATCTTTGTTGAGCTCTTTGAGATCTGCTGATTGTTCTCTGATTTTAACTCCAGAAAGCCTCCACACCTGCTCACCCGGTGTTCCCATAAACAGGCTTGTGGAAGTTAGTCTCAGTCAAATTACAGATGGCTGATGGAAAACTGCTCCCAGCATCATGCCTGGGCTGGGGTCTCCAGTTCATTTTAATCTGAAACTGTGCCCGTTTCTGATGATCCCCCTTCAAGAAAGATAGATGCAAATTAGAAAGCATCCAGAGAGTACAACTAGGAAGGATCAGGGTTTCAGGAAACATGGTCTCATAGGATTAATCATAGCATGAATGGACGACTTGCTTAAGGCCATGAAGAGAAGGCAGAACAGAGCTGTGTTCGGGTCTTTAAATATGTAAAGGGATGCTGCAAATAAGGGAATTAACTTCTCCCCATGCTCCATGTTGAGGGAAAGCAGGAACATGCTTCAGATGAAGCAAAGGAAATTGATTTGAGGTGTTATAGAAAGAGAATTCAGAGGCAGTTTGAGAGAGGTCTATAGTATCATGAGTTAGAAGGACAAATTAGAGTTTGTGCCTCATAATGCAAGAACAGAGAGCTTACACATCTTAGCCATCTTATGAAAACAGATGGGTACCCTCTAAGGTGACAGCTGAAGAAAAGCACTTCTTATTCACTTCCTCTGAAGTACAGTGTTTCAAAATACTTTTCGGGGGGGGTAAAGATTTCACCAGTCTGTTTCTTTCAGAGCTAATAAGCAGATATTACAGGGTAATTTGATGCAGAGCCTACATGGTGAAATGTTATACTCTGCCTTTCAGAGGCAATTGGCATAGAGGGTCAGAATGAGCCTTTTATTATTTCACCAGTATATTTACAGAACAAACTATAGCCAGGGTGAGTGTAATCATAGGACTATCTCTAGACTCTGCCCACTAAGTTGTGGTGCATTCCTGACTCACTGAAAAAATATTGGGTAACTTAACATTTCAGGGTCTGCTGAGTGTCTGGGTAGTCTCATCTGTACCTCCAACAGCGTAGTTTTGATCAATATTCCAATATCCTGGAGTTACCAGTTATCCCTCCAGAAGAATAAAAAATATATCCTGCTGTTAAGGAAAGAATACAAGAACAGGAAAACACGCTTAAACAGAGATAACTTCAATCTACCAGTCCAGAGCAGCTCAATTACAGCTTTGACTTTCCCAGTGTGCTGCTTTGGTCATACGTAATTTTTTTCAGTCCTGATGAATCAGCAATAAAACTTGATGTCTCATGCAAAACCAAGAATTACTTCTAAACTTGCTTTTGCAACTACATATCTGACGGGGAGCCTCCAATGACAAAAAGCTATTTCTACTTTCAAAGTAGAGGCTAGTAGCTCCTGAAAGCAGCTTAAATAGCCATTCACAAAATAATGCTATGATACAGAATGCTTCAGCCTGACGAAGGTTACGGTCACAGAAGTCATCAGACATTGTAAAAAAACACCAACTAGATTCTTTCTCTATGAAAATAGCTTTAGCAAACAGTAAGCCACTGGCCTACACAAGCTGATGTTTTCCAAATTCAGAACGGTTGCCCTGGTGAATGTTTGTATTTTTGATATCTACAATTTTTGAGAGAAGCTGCTGATGCACAACTGGCAAAAGATGATCCTGCATCCAAAAGCAGCCCAATGCCAGTTTGCAGCAATGGCCATTTTAAGCGGAGAACATTTTGCCACCCAACTGAAAAGCTTGAGTGTATTTGGATGTCTATTTTCAACCATGACTGGGCACATGTTCGCAGGGGAACCAGAGCCACACAAGAATGCTTTCCCTGCTGAATTTCAGGATCATGTCCAAAAATGTGCCAAATTCACATGGCTTCGGTCATCTGTCCTGAAACATACTAAAACTTTTAAACTTGCTTTCTTGAATGCTCAGGAAAGTTGTGAACACACTGAAGGCAAGATCTTCCAACAAAGTCTTAAGAAATCACAGAGACACGGCTACACGTTTTTCCCACAGTACATTACAAGTTTAATTGTGCAAAAATACAGTCACCAAGACTTCAGCTTTATTGTGAACTGAACACAATTCCAGTGATGTACAGGCATGGAAAGAGGTACTACTGTAATTAGAGCAAATACACCGTAATTGTTGTTGAGACAACCAAGCGTTTCGATACAATGAGATCCTGTTCTCAAGTGATTTAGACAACCTGTATTTAACTACTACACGTCAAGAGAATCAAAGAAATGACACCTAAAAGGAAAGCTAGTAGCAGACTAATGAAGTTTAAGACTGCACTAACTCAAAAGAACATTAAAAAATGCTTTAGACAGATTCCCCAGTGATGGCCAAGAATTAGTCTGCGATACTGCAGGTGTGAAGTGTAACTCCGCTTCATTCAACACTGTATATATATTGTGTTTCAGCAAAACAAAAGGCTTTCCTAATGCCAATATTTCTTTCAAGCACAGGAAGATGAAGCATTAACAACCTTTAAAATTGTATTTCAAACTATGAGACACCAATGGTGTTGCAGAAGAAATACATGAGGAAAAAAAAAACCCAAAAACAGAGCTCAGTCCTCTGGCTCCACCACTTAATAAAACAAAAAAACCCCACCACCAAAATAATACATGTGGAAAAAGAAAGACATTGCCGAATCCCCTTGCCCCCATTAAAATCCTCCTGCAGTACCTACATCACTGAGAAAAAAAAAAAGTTTTCAAAGCAATTCCTCTTCTTGTGCATCCATGTTTTAACACAACCAGATCAGACATTGTAATGTTGCTCCGTACAGCTACTTTTTGGTCTTAACAAATCTGCGTGCTTCTTGCAAAAGCGTTTCAACATCTTCATTATCCTTGTCTTCTGAACTTGGTTCCCAGTCAGAGTCTTCATCAGTAAGTTCATGCTCCTCTTCCTCATCATCTATAAAGCTGTCATTAACGTCATATTCATTTGGTTCATCATCACTGGCACCATCTTTCTCCACAGCCCTTTTTCCTGTAGGGACAAAAATGTCATATATTCATGAATCATAAATACAGAACTAAAGAGACCTTCCAGAGACCATCTAGTTACTCTCTCTCCTCAAGAGGAGAAAGAATCAACTAAAGCACTCTACCCAATGCTGACAATTTGGGGTTTGATTTTTCAAGACTCTTATGACAAGCTGTACCATCTCTCTGACCCCTACTGCAGCACTTACCAGTCTGATCACTTAGAAAGTTTTCCTTACTGGCTTTTCTTCTAGCACTTGGAAAACAGCATCAGGCCTCTTCTGAGAACGTCTTCTGATATCAGAAGAAAAGAGTATCAGATAATGTCTTCTGATAACTCTCCTTTCCTTATGGAGTGGCACACACAATTTTCCTAGTTGTCTTCCTGCTACTTCTGTACCTAAACAATACATCTATCTTGCCATTTAGCCTCTAGGTATTGCTAGGCAGCTATTTTGGCCCTAGATTTTCTGCCTTCATCCATCCACACTTACTTAGGGCTATTTTATACTCATACCCTTTGGAATCTGACATGGCTTTTAATTTCCATTCACTTCTTTCCTGAGCTTCAGGTGAGAGAATGGAATCTGCTAGATCACTCGCCTCCTACATTCTCAACTGGGATCCACACCGGGTAGTCTGTGCTTCCTTTCTGAACACAGGTTAAGGAAACAACGCTGAACACTTCTTTCCTGAGTTAGGTGCAGCCTACCTGTTTCCCAGATCAGTTTATTCTATCATGCTGCTTTCTAATCTGCTGTCCATCCATCTTCTTCACAACTTATGTTTTGCGATCAAATTGCCTTCTGCCTTCATAGTATTTCACAATGCTCTGTATTGGCAGGAATCGAAGGCTCGGAAACCTCCATTTACAAGAAAAGGATGCTGTTCGCAGCATGTTCTTAAACTTTTTTAGACAGCTTGTTTTGCAATATTCTTTCAATTGCTCAAACATGTTGGCACATTTAAACCAAGTCCCAGAGGCAGGATACTTCTGCTATTTGAAGAAGCCATATTAAGTCAGTAGTGTCTGTACAAAGCTGCTGCCATGGCAGCATTGCCTTCTTTTATTTATCAGCAGCTGTGAACCTTTGACAAGTTTATTTCCACTGCTTCCTGATTTCGGCAGGTGTGCCTTGCTCTACAAGCTTACATTGTCTCCCACTTTTCTTACATGTCCACAATTCCTAACTAGTCACACTCTGTTAATATTCCAGTTGCATGCTATTCTGCCCTTAGGTCATACCTCTGAGTAAAACCGTGTTCATTCCTCTTCTTCCCAGCCTCCAATTTTTACATTCTTATCTCATCTAGAGATAAATTATCTGTACAAGATCATTGACAGGTTATCTGTTGAGCAATTCTTGTCATCATCTTTCATATGAAACTATAAACGTACTTTTTTTTCTCAGCTACAGACCCCAGTCCAAATCATCAACGTTTATATTAACCATAAGCATTTCTTAGCAACCTCTTGAAACCTCAGGTCAGAGCCCCAGGCACTCAAGCTATGCATGTGGTGAACAAAAGAGAACACCAGTACCTTATGTAGTCAGATCACATCCTCTATCAGTTACATTTTTCTACCAGTGGGAACGTTACTATTCCAGAATTATCTTATGGTCTGACTAACATTTTATACTCTCTTGCAACTCGCACCCAAGATTTTCAAAAGCATTTACAGCATTAGTCAAGCTTCTCAAAAATACACAATTTTGTGGGTGAATTGTGCTACAGAGGCACTGAAGGACCTCCTAGAATAATGTCAGCCATGTGTGACACAGCCAATAATATAACCAAGAAATATCCTATAGCTAGCAATCTTTGAATTCTTTGCCTTACATCGCAATCTGTGTTCTTTGAAGGACTGACTGTGCACCACCTAGCAGAAAATCCTGAAAATGCCAACTGTCAATTTGAGCTGTAATCCACTATTATGCTTGCTAGTGTATTGCTTACCAGACTTCAGAGGAAATTAATCATGCCCATGTTTACCCATACCAGCAGAATATCTTATAAGAATCACAGACTATGGTCCTGCAGAATGAATTATGTCTTGGAGGGCAGAGGTCAAAACGAAGATGCTAAATACACTAAGAACAAAATCCCTCTTCTCCACTAAGCTTATGAGAATAGTAAGCCCAAGACCTGCTTCGCAAATAAAAGCTCTTCTTCACTTTCACAGCACTGTGGGTGGTATTTTACAACAGAAGTAGGAATTCTGGCAAACTACTGATGACTTCCATATTTTTCCGACAAATGCACAAGGAGCGTACTACGTTTCTCCTCCCCATACATCAACGCTTTTAGATTTCAGGAGTGATTGATGCATTTCCTTCCATGTCTTCCCATGCCACCTCTTTCCGCTATAATTTAGTTCAGTCCCACAGCCCCTAAAGCTGCTCTTTAAGCACAATTCTGCCTTTTCCCTAGTACCGTATTTATAAGGATGACCATGAAACTTTCTCTGAAATACCTCCTTCATGTGGGGAGAAAAAGCTTGTTGACCACCCCTTTCAAAGAGTTGTATCTGGAAGTGAGCTTATCAGCTTGCTAGAAAACCTACAAAGAAGCATGTAGGAGAATCCTGCATAGTCCATAGCCACAGCAGGTCATTCATCTAAGTAGCAACAATATAGTGACCTCATTCAGTAGTGACAATTTAATGACAGTATAACTCTGACCTTTTTTTCTTCCTCCCTTACAACTATTCCTCCAGTAATTAGCTTTAGGTTATTTCTCAGAACATAGACCACATTCTCTACAGGCAATTTGTAATCCCTCTGGTAGCAATTAGACTAAAAAATGTTAAAAACTAAACATGCCAAATGTCATGTAGATGGTACCCTTCTTTTCTTGGCTGGTAGAGTTTAAATACACTTGTACAGAAATGAATCCTGCTGTGCTTAACAGTGCAGTTGTGCCAAACAGCAAGAAATAAAGGTTAACAGAGCCCTGACTGTCTGTGTGACCTTGCATGACTCAGTAAGACTGCCTTGGATATGAACTTGCTGAGCACAACCTTTTACAAGCTTTGCCCTCAAGAGAGTGAAGCAAGCCAGTCAAGAAGACATTGCGGGGGGGGGGGGGGGGGGGGGGGGCAGAAATCAGCAAATATGAACAGCACTTTAATTAATTAATTCCATTCTTTGCCCCGTGCACAGAATATCAATTCTTTCCTGGTTCTTACTTAGTACGAAAGGTTGAATTTGACAGACTAAATTTCAATTCCTTGTTTTATATGCTTACAAGAGAAGCACTTTTCCATCCGCAGTCACGCTTGGCTGACCACCTGCCATGAGCTGTACACACAGGATCTACCATTTGGGTAATGAAGGTGTTTTTATGAAAGGCACAGCTACAATTTAAAACCTTCAAGATTAGATTTAGATTTTAGATATGTACACAGTCCAGCTTGTTTAATTATAAAATCTTAACCACTCGCTGCTCTAACAATGCTGCTAACCATTGTCACTGCACTGTAATACGCTTTTCTACAAGGCAGCAGTGATCAAAATGGGGCTGGTACTTGCATCATGGGATGCAGCAAAGCATACAGGTAATAAATATGCCTCAGAATATGCTAGTGCACAGATACAACCATACCGAGCATTCAGTGATAGCAAAAGTGCACACAAAAGTGTAGAAGTAACCTCTTGCATCCACTCACAACAGAAACGGAGGCCAAAACACTTTGCCTAAAAAACTAACTACAGCTATTTGCACTTTTATTTATCTTCTTTAGAAGGCAGATCTATTTTGAGGATTTCTTTAGGAAATGCCCAGCCACACCTTGGTGATCAAGGAAGACAAGCCAGTTCCCACTTTCCATTTGAGACGCAGCAGTTCCACATCCTCATGCCTTGTTCAGGCCAGTGAAAGTGAAGACAGCGTATCATCAGACTTTCAGACTGCTCTTTAAAGCTCACTTTTAAATTATTTTAGAAAGAATAGGAAGCTTCACATCTGGAAGCTGAGACGCAAAAGAAGCCTGGAGACAGAGCTAAAGGATATTTAAAATTAGTAGTCTATGCACCTGCAACATAGAAGTTAACATTGTTGGCAGCAGCAAAGCAAGGTAGGTGCACCATAAATGGAGGAGATATTCATACACAGTATTATAATTTACATTATCAAGAGAGACTACAGCTTGCCCGTGCTACTACATAATCCTCACTGGCAACTAGAAACTAAAGAAAGAAGTGGTTTACAGTGAAAACTGCCCCCAACTCAAAGGCATTAACCTTCTTCTACACTTCAGTCCTAACAAGCCAGTATTTTACCCGAAACATCAATACCTCATAGGAAGTATAAGAAAAGCTCATCAGCACGTTCACAGATATCACTTGAAAGTTATTTAAAGGTCAATGCAATGCAGATGGAGTATCTCAATGTTTCAAGAGTAATCAATCTTTACGGGGCAACCGTAACTAGTTGTGGATGAAATATTGGATTCCTTTCACCCCATTATGACACCTGTGTAAGGAAGGAAGAATCAATTTAGCCACGTGTCTCTCCTTAAAACATTTGTTTGTTTTCTTGTCTGCTTCTAGGGAAGTACAGGTATGCTCATCCAGGAAGCCTGGCACAAATTCAATTTCAGCACTATTACTTGAAAAAAGCAAGCATGGTTTTACTAAAATAATGACTACTTTCTCCTCAGGTAAGTATTATCAAGTATCCCCAGCACTATCAAATGCCCAAAAACCAAAGCAGATCAGTTGCATTCCATGCTGATGTGCCCATTCATACGATTAGAACATACTCACCATTTTTTGAAGTTTGTTGTCGGGTTCCTCTTTCAGTTACTAAAGAATGGAAAGTTATTAGTGAGGACAGAGTACAACCTAGCATAAGCGTTGTTCAATAGAGTTTGCTACAATAGAAGACTGACCTATTAAAATAAATGCTGCAATGGTTGTGCTGTATTTACAAGCATAAAAACTACTCTGCTACCCACAAAACCCAACCCCTTTTTTTGTATTGAATGATTCCTGAGAGATTACCCAGATGAACTGTTCTTACAATTATGAACCATGCCATTTGTAGACAAATGTCATCAATACTGGTTGGGGTTTTTTAAGCAGAAAATTGGTGTATTTCAAATCATTTAAATATTTTCACCATTGTTTCCATAAATGCAATTTCTCCTTAATAATGTCATAACCCTGATTCTTTAAAATAAAATACATTATCATTACATTTCCATAACTGTTCTGCTCTGAAGTACTGTTTATTGCATTGGGATTTCAAGTGGAAAAAATCTCCAAGTCCAATAATCAAGAAAAAGCACAAAAAAATGCAAACTATCTCATTGAATTCTTTAAGAACAGACCAAATGTAAACAGTACATTCCCCTGTGTTTTTCAGCAAGTGTAGTTACTGAAATACAAAAAGGCTAGAAAATTTTAGAATAGAAACTCAGATTCAGTTTTAATTAAATTCCCTCCAAGCCTCAAGAGAACATACATGCAAAAATTTGTTTTCTCAGTAAGAAAATCACTGGTCCAAAAAAAAAAAAATTAAAATAAAATAAAATAAGATGACAGACATGCTTCCAATGTTTTTTTAGAGCATCACAAGACTTTAAAATTGTTACCTGAGGATTTTCTATCAAAAGGAAAATAAGATTAAAAAGTAAGTATGAAATCTTAAGATATAAATCTATACAGTTAAAACAAAATATTTCTGTGTACACATTTTGCTACATGGATGGGAGAAAAGCTACAGAAAATAATTTACTGCAGCATCCATTTGAAATTTTGAGAAATACTTCAGTAACACCTAAGTATATTCCCCGTTTTCATTGTAATACTCCAGCTCTGAATGGGGGAAGTAAAATACAGAGATCCAGTAATATCACACTATACCACATTTAATTTTCAATAAAACCTATTAAACTCATGAAAATAGCCACTTGCCACACAGCACTTTTGTCAATATATAAGAAACAAAGCATGGAAACTACGTCAATTGTGTCTGACCCAGCCCATGTCACTTCAGTTGAAAAACATTTGAAAAAGTGAGTGCAAGTCTGCAGTGGCCAAGCAACCCTCCTTATCACAGTCAAGGGCAAGACTTCAAGCTTAAGAAAAGCAAGGGTGCAGGGCAATACAGCGTAAGCTGCGAATGCTTCACAGTAGCTAAAAGCATTTTAGTCCGAATTTTTGGTATCCATTACTGAGTTTTGGGGGTTCCCCCCCTCCCCCTTTAAGCTATATTGAACAACTCTGCTTACCTGGAGGTGCACTGTGCTTGTATTCTAGCTTGTGCTGTGGATTCTTCCTGCAAAGGAAAAAAAAAAAACAGTAAAAGCTTGATTCGCTGCCTTGTCCCACACTTAACAAGCCCAGAACTCCTTTGTATTTTATGGATAATTTTCTTTTTTTTTTTTAAATAAAATTCTGTGACCAGTGCCTTACCACAGTGTCTCAGCTTATAGAATGTAGGGTGGAAAAAAAGATCAGGTTAAATAAGAGTTCCTCTTGTTTCAGCATTTAAAAAAAAAAAAAATAGATGGCTCATGAAAAACAAGAGATGAGATAAGTTTCCAAAGTTGTACGATAAGATGCATTTGTTCAGCATAATAAGAAGTGATCCAGTTATTTACTCTCACTAAAAATGAAACCAGAGCATAACTTCTGGTACATTAAGTACAATGCATGCACAGTGCATCACTAGGTCTGAGACATCCAGGCATAGCTTCCATATTCTGTAACATAAGGCTACAAATTAAATAATTTGGGAAAATTAAAGAATTTTGAAAGAACTGCTTGTCTCGAAGGATGACAGGGAGAAGCCACAGAAGGATTCTTCAGAGACATTACTCACTTCTGCAGTATGCAAATCCAGCAAGTTCAACATACAAGTTTGTATGTCTTCTATAAAAAAATAGCATCAAAGCAATGAAAGAAAACTTAAAGTCAACATACTCTTGGATCTGCAATATATGTTCCCCTCATTCAGGCTGTGATCCAGGTCATTAACACACTTATTTATCCTCCCCCAAACAATTATCCAATGCTGCTCTAATGTTTTAACTTGGTGCAACTTACATTGTGCTAACTTGTCGTGTCAGTATATTAGAGGCTTTTCTCAGGGCTGCATATTAAAGTAGTTTCAATTTGATTTATTCTTATGCAAGAAATTTTTAAAAAATTCTAACTTCGGAAGAAAACGAGTTCAGTTGTCCTAATTTCTGCTTCTGAAAATAAGCAACAGTTAAAGGCCACTATTTAAGAATGACATACCACCTTACATTGCTTGAAACTTGAGATTAATTTCTGCAACTGAAAAAGTTTTTGTGTATTTTACAAAATACCTTTGCTGTGAAGACTGCCGTGTAAAATCAGTTATTTATGTTTTCTTATTCTTCAAAGAACAGTAATAGTCTTCAGTAGAAAAATCTTATTTTTATGTCAAATAACTTGTGACAAATTCACACACTTCAAGTTGATTTACAATTCTATAGCTACTGCTACCCCAAAGTACATTATGTGTGCGTTAGAAGTGACAGTCATCTGAATAAAAAATGGAAATACAGCTTCCTATTAAATACACTGTACTGAAACAAAAAGAATTGCCTACTTCAGTGTTTTACTACTATCGTCAGCATCAGACCATTTGATCCCAACTCAAGGCACAGCATTTAGACCACTCAATTACGCTCCCTTCAAGTAGTAGCCAACAGTTAAAGACAACAAAAATAACACGAAAACCCTTCAAATTGCATCTGTTGCTTCATTGAAAGCATTATTATCGATTCATGGGTGCCTCCTTTCCTCTACCGCCAAAGAACAAACACAGATTAAGAAATGATCAAGCAATACAGCACAGAAGTTGTCTTATCTGGAAGGAGAGAGAGTTCTGGTTTTGGATAAAGCATCCATTGTACTCTTGAAAAGTATGTTGGCAATTTCATTACCGGTATAAACCCAGATTTCTCATCCTGAGATAAGAAGTTCATCTCATAGATGTTTTTCAGAAAAGAAACACTTCTTCTGCATTAGCTGAATATAACATGGCTTTTTCTTAAAAGCTACCCTCATTTTGTTACATTTCATAGAGAACATGCCTTCAGGATCACCACACTTTCCAGTAGAGAGAGGACAAAATATTTCTGCTCAGGCACCATCTTTATTAACAGCAGCCGTTAGTTTCAATATGCCCCACAGAAGTGCTATTGCCTCAAAATATATCCTTTTGTCCACTGTGTCAATTACACAGCAGTCATTAAACTCTACTAAATAAAAGTGTAAAACCTAGACACTGAGAAACAAAATGGAATAAAACTATCTTTTGAAGAAAATCAACAGTGCTCAAAAGAAACTGTACCAGTGAGCCATAAACTGAATTTTATTGCTGTTACTTATGTTATGCTAACAAATCAAATACTGATTAAAATAGAGGTTTTGTATAAAATCTCAACAAATACTTTATCAAAATTTAAACTAAGAGTTACCTATCAAGAACAACATGTAACAATAAATTATTGTTTACATAAAAGAAGAACGGTTTACTACGTATTGACAAGTGAAAAAGTATTGATCTCTAGGTCATTGAATAGGTTCCAAAAGTCAAGTTTTCATGTTTGCCAGCTGAAATCACTAACAAAGAGTTTGCACAGACTTTGGTGCTTTAAAGGTAGCAGTCTGTCCACAGGAAATTTCAGAAGGCTACAGTCAAGATTTAACATGAAGAACTACTCATTATTCTATTGTCAATTTGCAACTCCAGTGAAGAACATTCTTAACCTGTAAAACAAGAAAAGCCATTTTATCCAGGGTTTCTTACCTATAACAAGCCGTTCCATACGGACATTCAGGCCGGTTATCATTGTTATCCTGAGTTATGATCTCTGTTTCTTGATAGTCATCATCATTAGGGTGACTGAACTGCTGAAAGTGAATGGGATTCTTCCTGCAAAAGACAAATATATACTGAGAACTGACTGTTCCATTTAAACATGAGAAGTGAAAATAAGAAAGGTGTTACTGAATCAGCGACAACTCATTTTTCTGTGGTTACATAAAGAGGAGCTTTTAATGTTTTACTTTACGCAGAATGTAAGACATGTAAGACATACTTTCAGGACAACAGAAAAAAAAGTTCTGTCTCACTGCATGCTGCGAAAGAGGTTAAAACAGAAATTTTCCTGTTTGCCATCAGCTTTAAGTTTCAGACCTCCAACAGTACACAATCTACTGATGTAGTCATATAGCATGAATCTTACTGAGTGGCCGATTTGCTCAGTTATGACTCCCTCTGGAGCTATCAAAGTGCTAAAGAAACCACTACTGAAGTCTTAGCTCAAGCTGGAAGGGCCAATGCATGGCAGCTGAACAACTGCAGTATTAAAGACTTCCCACAACCTCAGGTGATCGCCTATTAGCTTCAGGGAATATGTCTCAATTATTATTTCTGTTCTGCATGCAAGTTACTGTTCACTTGAACACTTCAAATGCCAGCATATTATTCGAGATGGAGCAGTCTACTGGACATTACGTTGATTCTGCTGTCAAGTTTGCCTTGGCTACCATGACATTTTATTTGAAATATCAAATTACAACGACATGAAGTTGTACCACAAGACGTAACAACTCCATATGTAGTTGAGTCACACCAATGTTAGTGATGAGACCACATCGCTAGCATCCATGACTTTTTGCTCTACAACACTTACATAGTTGAATCCAAGGTGAGCAAGTAGTGAATACAAATATGTGCGTCATTGAAAGAACATTTCTACTGCTTCTAGACAATAGGTTTGCATACATACCATACAAGACAAGTCAGCTATGAACAATATCACTTACAGAAGAGTTTGCTTTATAAAACTTCCATAAGTGATGTTAAAAAGAACACAGAAAAATACATTATGACTTCAGGAGAAATTCATGTGACAGATGAAAACACACTACAAAAAATTATGTCAAAGTGAACGTACTGGTACCAAAAGCAAATCTACTTTTTCCCTATGATTTCTTTTAGGGACACTTTTTTCCAAGCATAATATTTAAAAGCAAGAAATGTGAGATATCTTAATAAATGATTTTCCAAAAGACATCAACAAAATACTTCAGTGATGTACCACACTAATTCCCAGAGTACATAATCTTCAATGTGTTTGTGCAGATTATAAAAGTGAACTGCTTGCCTCGAGCAAGAGGAACGACAACTTTAAAATACAGAGTAATTACTGCTTGAATTTACACTTGTTCCAGCTGCATTTAGAAGCACAAAGCCAGAAACATGTTTTGTATGTAGCTAGCTACATACAAAACAGCTTCCTCATTGATCACGGGCATTCTTTCCTTTAAATTCACAACTACCTCTTATGAACTTTATAGGGAACAGTCAATATTAATTTCAGCATTTCAGCTACCACCATAAGAAAAAAGCTTTTGTTGCAGCTTTTGCAAAATGATCACTTAAGCACTGTGAGCTCTACTAGCCACCCAGGCCTCCTTGCAGGCATTCAAAAAAGATTAGGTATTTAGTATTAATACTTTAAATCTCCATTTGCCTGGTATCTTTCAGTCAGGAAACTCAACAAGCAAGCTACAGATAAACTGTTCAATGAGCTACTTATCAAAGATCCAGTGTCCCTTCCATCTATTTACATAGGTGACAGACTTCTTGTCCTGGTCTTTTCTGCTAATTTCTGCAAACTGTACAGTAAGTAAATACTGTTTCACTAGAAATCATTGCAAGGTTACATTTAACAGTCTTTTATTTTACGACAAGTTCTCAGGAAACATCGCTTGTTATGCCAAATTCGGAGTGGCTGCCTACTTCTTTTCCCATTTGAAAATAAATGGGATGAAACAAAGTCATTTTAGAGGCTACTTGCTTTGTTTTCTAAATGCACTGAGCCAACCTACCAGCAATATTAGCAAGAATTTTCAGGCACTTGAAGCAATTCATCTTCTCAAAGGAATACAGAAGCAACCAATGTTCTATGAAATCATTTTAATATTTATTCCTACAATAAGATACATGTAGCATCATAGTCACCAAGGAAAGAAGGCCTAATAGCTGTCGATTAGCCAACCTATTGTATTTTAGGAGATACCCATTTCCTTTCAAAAATTCACGTTGAAACCTACTTGAACAACACCAAACAGCCCTTATTAGAGGAGACACAAAAAAAAAAAAAAAAGAAAGAAAGAAAAAGAAAGTAGTATGGGAGGAAGGAGGAAGAGAAACAAAAGGGTCTTGATGTATGCTCCCTATCACTAGGCTTCAGGATTCTTTGGGCCAGTGGATGATGCTCCTCAAATTATACATTACCTGTGAAGCACCTTGAACATGTCCTACTTCAGATGCTCAGGACTAGTAGAAACATTGTATTGTATCTTACCTTCACCTGGATAATTTGTACTTATTCCACTTCTATCTGTTGTGCAACAATACCCAGCAAAATAAATAGAAGCGGAGAAGTGCATAGCTTATATTAAGCAAACATTTTCCCTTCTTGCAAAAATCTAAAGCTTCTTCCTTTTATTAAGGGTTTGGTTTGTTTGAGGGTTTTTTTTTTTTATTTTTTTTAGACCCAAGAGATTTGAGTTGTAAGAGCACAACATCTATCATGCTCCAAGTTGCACTCCAAAGTTAGTTAGTTTCACAACAAAACCTCACTGCACAGGAATATGTTATTCATTTGATCAAAACAAAATCATGAAGCTTTACTGACACAAAAATTAACCAATTAAAAGCCTATTTTAAGAATAAAGTTTTATGGGAGATTTGCCTTCTCGTAAACATACACAGTTACTGCAGCTTTGCTTTCACAGAAGCTCTGAATTTGTGTACTCACACTTCAAGATGCAGAAACCTATGCAAATAAAACTGCTGAAGTTCTTCAGAATCAATGCAATCATCTCAAGCAGAAGTTGAGTATTACTCAGTGAAATATTTAAGACAGTTTTTTGTCTGTGCAACTCCCAAAAGCAACTTAAAAGCTTTTTCTAAAGCAAGTTTAACTGATTAGGTCAGAATCCCTGGCTCTTTATAATCACACCCAGAAAAGACCCCTGCCATTTCAAGGGCTTATTTTCTCTGCTACTGAAGTAGTGAAATTGTCATGAATTACCAGCACTAGTTATAAAGCCATAGAATTCAAGCCTGAAGTTATGCTACAACTGCACGTAAGATGTTTCTAAGTTCTAAATTGTAAGTCTTATTAGAATACAGGACTTAAAAAAAGACAGATGCAGGTCCTCAGCTGCCAGATTTACAAGCTTAAGGTGAAATGAAAAACAATTACTTTCATAAACAAACAAAGAAAGTGCAAAGTATTTAGAAGAACGCATATACAAATCCAAAGGTTGGTTGCGCGTGACCTGCATTGACAGTTATAGGAAAGATTTACATGAACTGAGTCTGCAGAGAACTGTATTGCAGGCCAGCAAAAGGACAGAATTGTGGACAAAAATTGTGAGTTATAGTTTTAGAGATGACAGTTCAGGTCTACCACACCCCTTCTATGCAGCCCTTGAAAAAGGGGGGTTGGGTTTGGATTTATTTTTAATGCCCTATTCTTCTAACTTTGGAAAAACAAGCAGCAGACAAGAAAATTAACACAAGACAGTATTGAAAGAGTAAGTTCCTTGACAACAAATACAGTCAGATATAACATCCACAGAGCGTTTTGCCTCCTAGCAGTTTCAATTTGGTAAAGCTTCAGGCTAGCTCAGAAAGAGAATCTGACACTGAAGGATGATGACAAGAAGAATTCCTGGAGCAAGAGATGCGCATGAAGCTTGACTCTTTCAAAAGCAGTGTTTTCAAATTTATAAATTAAGAAACTAAACTATGGGTTACAAAGTCATTTCCTAAATGTTTAAGGTACATGTTAGAGAAATCTAATAAAATTAATAGAACTAACATTTAATCTTTTCAATTTGTGCTATTTTACTAGGCACCTACCAAAGGTGCCTAAGTAATATCCAGAAGAGAAGTACCTCTTAATAGGAGTTTACAAAATAAAGACTAGAACTCTGAAGAGCATTTAGTTATTGAACAAATGCCATTTTATGAATAAGAAACCTCACTTAGAAAAAAACTTTAAGGAACTGTTATGGTTACCAAGGCAGTACTCATTTAAGATGTTGACTCCTACAGCACATCTTGTTAGAGGACACCATTCATAAGGTTAAAGTAATCAAGGAGAGGGAAACCAACTACCCATTGTACTCAAAAGAGCATTCAAAGCAACTCCTCTTCCTTAGCAACTCTAAAAACTAGTTTTTACTCAAGGAAAACACCACACAATGAAAAACTGAATATGCTACTGTGCTGGTTTTGGCTGGGATAGAGTTAATTTTCTTCATAGTAGCTGGTATGGGGCTGTGTTTTGGATTGGTGCTGGAAACACCAGCAAAATTCAGTGATGTTTTTGTTGCTGAGCAGTGCTTACACAGAGTCAGGGCCTTTTCTGCCTCTTGCACCACCCCACCAGTGAGGAGGCTGGGGGTGCACAAGAAGTTGGGAGCGGACACAGCTGGGACAGCTGACCCCAACTGACCAAGCGGTATTCCAGACCATACAATGTCATGCTCAATATATAAAGCTGGGGGAAGAAAGAGGAATGGGGGGATGTTCACGGTGATGGTGTTTGTCTTCCCAAGTAACCGTTACGCATGGTGGAGCCCTGCTTTCCTGGAGATGGCTGAACACCTGCCTGCTGATGGGAAGTAGTGAATGAATTCCTTGTTTTGCTTTGCTCGCACACAGGGCTTTTGCTTTACCTATTAAACTGTCTTTATCTCAATCACGATTTTTCTCACTTTTACCCTTGTGATTCTCTCCCCCATCCCACCGGAGGGGAGTGAGCAAGTGGCTGGGTCGTGCTTAGTTGCCAGCTGGGGTTAAACCACGACAGCTATCAGTGTGTTCCTTCAAGGCATCCATTCACGTCGCACATACATACGTGTTCTGTTAAAAATATGGGTAACTGCAATGACTTGCTTTAATCTAACATCGCTATCCCATCGATGCAGAAAGACTACTTGGTGGTCTTGCATTAAAAGCAAATACTAAGACAGACCACAAAGCATATTTCTTTTGCTGGAAACAAGCAGGTTTAGTATCATGACATTTCTGGCAGATCAAAGCTGATGTTTTTGATACTTCATATTTACAAACTTCTCCAACAGAAGATTTTATGTGTTATTCCAGAGCATTCTTTTTTTCTTACAAAGCAATACTTTCCAAAAGTATTGCTGCCAAAAGTTTTAGAATAATAACCCAAGAACAAATGTGCACAGACAGACTCCAATTCCATATTACCTGTAACTAAAATTTGCGTTCCTAAACATTAGGAATCCTTCAGCATATTAGACCAGCTAATTCATTAGAATCAGCTTAACCCCCATACAGGGTAAAACTTGTCTTAGCAAAATTAAAAGTAGCTGGAGCAAACTAAAGGCTGCATTTGTCCTACTGGATCAGCTTAACTGCCTAATAAAACATGTTTACATCATATTCATTAAGGGCAAAATTTGAGATATGTAGAAAAAAAGCTACATGAAAGCTAAAAATCTGATGTGTTTGTTAACAGCTTTACACTTTTGATTTACACATCAAACATAAACAAGAATCCGTTTACTTATGCTTGCTTGTTTTCTAAACAACCTCACTGTTTTTCCTATTGTTCAAGTCCATTGGTGGAAAAAAGGGGGGGGGGAAATCCCATTTCCTGGCTCAGCCTTATCTTTTGTGCTTACAGTGTACACAGATTTATCTAGAGCTCAAAGCCTTCTCCTAAATGCAGTCCTCAGGTCATTGGTAATTTCCTAGCCTCAAGACCACCTCTAGATTTGTACTTTCCCTTTGATACATCAACACATGTTACTCCAGATCTTTTCTGGGCGGAAAGAACTGACAGGAGGCCAGACACTCAGCACAGGTGTTTTGGAAGTTCGCTGGAACATTTGTATCGCACAAAACGTTTATATGACAGATCTTTCACTGTGAAGGGTGAGGACGTGGGGGGGGTGGGGGTTGTTCTTCACTTGAAGTATTACCAAAGACACTGACAAGGTAAGGGTTAACATGGGAGTTTGTAAGTATGCTTTGTTCTGGTTTTAGGGAGGGACTGAAAGCATTAAAAAAAAAGAAAAAATAAAAAAGGCAGACTGGCCAATTTATAATAAAAGTAGTTCTTGATTATTTAGGGATGACAAATAGTAAGTATTTTAAATATTCAGATCACTAAACATGCAATAACTTCAATAAATACAATCGTCTTTCATAAAAGTTTAATCTAATAATAAAAAAGCCTACAGGGTATATGTTGGGCATTTCAACCATTTACATCCCTTCTCCCTGCTGGTACATGTACTGTACACAAAGGTTTTTTATTTCTTTTCTTTGTAAAATTTTTTATTTCTTTTCTTTTTTTCTTTGTTTCTTATTTCCTACAACACTTCATCTTTTAATTTGCTGAAATACGTCATACCTTGTTTGGGTTATATTAGCAGTTAGCAAGACATCCTGGCTCCTCCTGTTATAGTCTTAAAATTCTTGTTATGCCATTTGTTTCTAATCAGTCCCCTGCTTAGCAAAAGATTTTTTTTTTTTTTTCAAATCAAAGCTTGTAACAACTTTACTGTTTTCTCTTCCATAGCTAATACATTACTTCTTAATAATAAGCTATCTTAAGCTAGTTTTAATTTTGCTTTACCTGTAACAGCCTTTTCCATACATGCAAGGTGTCCTCTTATGCTTGTTCTGTTTGGAGCTTTCTGAAGCGTCTGCACTTCTGGTTGAATCAGAAATCTCAGTCTCGTAATCCAGATTTGCATCAGGCTCAAGAACCCCTTCCTGGGCACCAAAATATTGGGAAGTCCTGCCCCAGTGAGCTTGTTGGCTTGTAGAACCAGTAATCTGCTCTTTGTTTTCCGTTTCCTCTATTATATTTGTTTTACTGGAGATCTGACCTATTCTTTTAGACCATTTACTATGCAGCTGCCTATCATTTTTTTCCAGAGAACTTCCAAGGTTTTTTGTTCCAGTCTTGCCATTTCCTTCCATGTTTCCAAATCCAGATGTATTCTGTGGAACAAGGTTACATTTTGAAGGACCTGAATATTTACGCTCTTCAGAATTAAAAAGCTTTAAGGTCAAACTCTGCCTCATCTCATCATTCCGGTTTTCAAAATCAAAGAATCATAGAACAGCCCAGGCTGGAAGGGACCTTGAAAGATCATCTGGTCCAGCCTTTAAAATCTTCTACTCCACCTTCCAAACTCAAGTTAGCTGCTAGATACAGCTGCTGAATAAAATGCTCAAGGTAAGAACGCACACACACAGACAATTTAAAGAAAAACTTATCCTAGAGCTCCTGTCCTCAGCTTCAGTTCCCTCACAACACAGTCAGGCTCCTCTCTCACCACCTCAGTTTGTGAATAGTCCGAGGACTTTAGCTTAAATTAACTTTCAATTAAAAGTACTGCTCCTGAAAAAATGAATGGAGGTTATACATGTGAAGATATAGTAGACTCTAGAAGAAATATATTTATCTATATATGGGAATTCATGATATATACCTTGAGCTTAATCCCACCCCAATACATCTTAAATGCTTCAGCTCATGACTCTAAATCATAAAACAGTTTATCAGTAGATACCATCAGGCAAAGATTTCACTTTTGATAAATACTGCATTTTAAATTCTGGAACATATGTACACTTAAAGTAAGAGATGTGTGCTTTAGAAAAATAATATGAGATACATAACCAAGACAGGAACATTGTCCCAACAACCAAGACATTACCTGGAAGCATATCTATATTGAAGGTTGAACCTGATACACTACAGAACTATTCAAAGGTCACTGCTCTCTACAGTTTATTATCTAAGTTCCCCCGCCAGTAAATTTATACTTAGTTTACAGGGATGTGTTTGGCAGAGCTTGAAAATCCTATTTGTGGTTTCCTATTTGATTTTGTTCCTTTTGATGCGAGTCTAACAAATTGTTAGCCAAAACCAGAGACAATTACATTTGAGCAGCAATGTGATTAAGAAAGGGAAAAGTCAGCATTAATATCAAATGATCCTGACAGCAGCATATTTAGCAAGCCAACTTGGAGATAGAGATGACTCTTCTATTGAGACTCCCAAAATAAAGCTCAGCAAACAACTGCAGTTAAGGAAATAAGCATTCCCAGAAAGGTTAAATTACTTTTTCTAACTAATTTGCCACTCCCACTTGTGACTTCTCTCTGCTACATACTTCAATCCATTGCCTATATTGTATCTAATGAGAGTAAATACTTTCAGTTTTATTATGGTGATCAGTTAAAAAACAGGTTGCAATCAAGGAAAACCAAAGACAACAGCTCTATTGGCACTGGTTATAACATGTATATGACCTCACTGCCATCTGGCGGCTGCTGGCGCTTAGAAGAATTAAGATTCTTTTTACTTCCTACCCTACAGCAGATTTTCTCAATTGCCTTAAATATGACAGCAGGAGAGTGATTTTGGTTTTGATACAAAAATTCCAGTCTTTTAGAGCTCTCCGATTATTACTTTTGCTTGCACTAACCCATTATTTTTTCTACAAAGCTCTGAAGGCAATTTCTTATGCTGTGTTTGAGATAAAAATGATTTATGAAATTGTTAGAAAATAAGTAAGGCTTCATACTTACAAATTGCAAAATGAAATAATTCATTATGTAGTCACTCACCTTATACTGTGACAACGAGAAAACAGCACTGCAGCTGGTATTAATGTACCTATCCACCACAAAGCTCACCATTTTTCAGATTAAAAGATACCACTATGTTCTATCAAAACTACCCTGAAGGTTACGCTCTCCATGAGTAGATCATTTCAATTAACCTTAAGATTTAATTAAAAAACAAAACCAACCCCCAATTGTTTTCAGTGTCAAAACCAATGAAGCATACCAAATAATAGTATTTTAAGTGTTTTATCAGATCCTATAACAGATCCAGGCAATTCTAATGCTAGAGGTTAGAAACACCTCCCCAGGCTGTGCACTTAAAGAAAAAGTCAGTGAAAGCCTCAGTTTGCTCTCATCAGAATACGTTTTGTTTGTCTTTGATAATGATCCTTCTCTTTTCATTACTAACAGGGTGCTATCAGTAAGTATTTAACTGCCTATAAAAGCAGCTGTACTTTGGGGACACATTGACCAGCTGGACTGAAACATCTGTTCACTCACTGCCACAAACTGTTTTGGATTTCAGATTACTTTTTTTTTTCTTTTTTTGACTCAAATTTTGAGATAGTGGCATAAGCACGCTCCCTGCTATTTTTCTTCATAATTTAGCAGTTGTTAAACTACATACCATAATTTTCTGACCACAAAACTTCACCAACTAGAATGGCACTACTTTGGGCAAAATCCAGTGTTGAATTACGTCAGTGTCATGCCATCACCTATCCCTAAAGGGTTCTCAGAAAAAGAAACCACAAACCAAGCCACTCCTAGGACCAGTACTTTGGCCCATGTCTTCCAGCCTCTTGCTGTAAAGCTGAAAGTCTAGTATTTCTGTGGACCGTTTGGGGCCTAAACCCCAGATCCCAAGAAGGAAATGCAGAAAACCAAGTCTCTGAAGGCTTCCAGGATCCTTGCTATAGACCTATCCAATGGACTGGCATTTCAAAACAACTGTTAAACAACAATGCACAAGCAGAACATATAGTTACGAGGTAGACCCAACCTTCAACATGACATTGCCAACTACGTTCTCATTTTTTTAAATACCATGGTTCTGCCCTGAGCCAAAAAATTACCTGAGATGAAGGAACAGGGATGGAAAGACAGCTCCTTTTCCCTTGATCTTGCTCTTCACCTTCAAAAGTTTCTTCAGAGGCTAATCTTTTTTTCTGCTGCACATTTACTTCTGATTTTAATGACTCCATATTACTTTCTCCCCTTCCTTGGCCTTTTTTCATTCTACTACCTTAAAAGAAAAATAAAAGGGTACCTTTGGAATGCAACTTTTACAGTGAAATCCTGGCCACATTAGAAATCTAAAGCTAGATTGAAGGGGAACACTGGGCAACAAGCATGAGAAATAGCAGCAGTTGTGCATGCGCTGTTTCAACAGCACATTTTTCACTTCCTGCTTATAGGAGTAAAAAATATGTTTTAGAAAGAAACAGATGCTGGAGGGGGGCAATTTGGAGGAAAACAATAAACATGTGGCAAAGAATATTCTGGACTGACTGTATCAGTATGACTGACAATTTCATTCACACAATATGAGCTGATCAAGTAAACCACATGTCCAAGGATGGCGACTGTTACCACAGACCTTTCATGTAAGTATCACTTCAAACTACCAGTTTATATACAAAAATATCAATTAGGACATGGCAGAATCAGGGTATGCCCACTTGCCTAGTCAACCACATCACAGTTGATTATTTCATCAGCCAGTAACCAACAGAAAGACAGTGAATGTTGTGCCTCTCTTTGGAAAGGTTCACATCTCAGAAAACCAAAAGATCTCTGTACTGAAGTAGTATTTTCTGGACACACAGCTGGGAGACAGCTAGGGCCATTGTCCTGGTTTTGTTATAGCTCCATCTGCTGCAAAATGCATTCAGAAGGAAGATACTTGATCCCATTTTGCAAGGCTTCAAAAACTCTCCCCCTTCAAAAAATACTGATGTGCTGGAGTTATGTGTATGAAGCAAGGAGTTTTTCCAAATTTTAACGTCTGACTTCAAAACCGCTAATCAGTGTTAACCTTTTCAATAGGAAGACAGACAGAAAAAAATAAAAGGGCAGCCTTCCCATTCAATACCACCCTAAAAAGATGCAAACCATTTCACAATTTTAAGGAAATATTTTAGACTTCC
Organism: Harpia harpyja; assembly: GCF_026419915.1. Taxonomy (NCBI): domain Eukaryota; kingdom Metazoa; phylum Chordata; class Aves; order Accipitriformes; family Accipitridae; genus Harpia; species Harpia harpyja. The sequence continues at coordinate 57,184,910 of NC_068943.1, forward strand.
AGAAGAGATTGGTTGTTTTATTAAAGCAGCCCATTCTAAGCTGGAATCATTATCTCACATAATGACTTTTTAAACAGCTCCAGTAGTGTTCGAATGTATCCCTAGCTCCCTCAAGGTCAGGCCTTCAGCTGCACACAGATACCCCTTGCCCACACAGCTCCAAATCTCAACACTTACGTGATCAAAATGTTCAGTCTTTGAAACAAACATTATATACATATAGATAACAAACATTGTAGTACTTGTGGAGAAACAAACAAAAAACCCCACCCCAACCAAAAAACCCCAAACCCCAAACTCCAAACATAAGAAAATAATCACACTAGGGCGCAACTCAACATAGCCAGCGGAAGTCTTCTGATACATGCAATTTTTAATCCGAGTGAATAAGCCAGCAGTGAATAGATGAGGGAAGGAGGGAGGGAGGGAGGAGAAAAAAAAAAGAAAGAAAAAAAGTAAAGTTTCTTTTGCTTCTTACAATTTTCTCAAAATTAGCTTCTGAGGAAAGGAACAGGCAGGGTAGCCGATGGCACAGGACAGAGGTGTTTAAAGCCACAATTGCCCAGGTGAAATCCATCCAGACACCTGCATTTACTACAGCAGGTAAGAAGCAATTGGTCAGACACTGCATGAAATACTTCTGCAGGCCTCCTCAGGCATCAAGAGCCAAATGTTTTCATTACACCATCTCAGCAGGAATAGCAGGTGGAAGGAGAGGTATTAAAGAATAGGTGTTGGACACAGAGGAGCAGACATGCACACACCAGCCACAGTTCATACACTTAGACTTAACGAAGGAAACTCAGCAGTTAGCACCTAAACCACCTCACATCTCACCAAAGAACGGCAAGCAGGGTGGGGCTTGCTGTCTTCAGCATAGAGAAAGATAGAAACGCTGGGGGACTGTTGTTAATGTACGTAGTCATTTTCCTTCTCTTCTCTCATTTCTTTAGTCCTCCGGTTCTATTGATAAAAGTCATCAGACCAATAAATACCTTGTGATAAGTTTGTCAGAGAATGTCTAATGGCAGTTTTAGAAGTCTTTACAAGCTCCCAGGACCAAAGCCAGACATGCCAGAAAAATCATCTTGGGATTGTGCCAATGCAGCACCCTTGTGTCTCCTGTTGATAGTGACTAAACACAGTATTCTGCTGCTGTTACTGCTAATACGCAGCAGTAAAAGTTTATCATACGTTCAGCAATTTCCTTTTGCAGGAAGGACAAAAGGGAATGCAATACTATTTTCGCCTCACATTAGTAAGAAATTACTATACTGCAATGAAATGTTCCTCCTAGGAAGTAACTTTGGACTAAGTCATCAAGTTTGATTTAGTCACAGTTAAAAAACTAACACACACCACCACTCAAAAAACCCTACCTTTAAAACCTGTGAAATTAGAAGAATCTAATTTAGAAGAGCATACACCAGTGACTTAAATGTGGAGAAGGCTTGGAATTAAAGGTACAGAAACTACCTAGAATTTACATGCTAAACAAAACAGGCAAGTTTATAGGGAAGGGCTCCAGAACATCAGCTGTCCAAAGAGAATATATCACCTGGCATTACAAAAAAAAAAAAAAAGAAAAAAAAAAAAGGAACAGAAAGAAAATCAACTGATCAAAGAGCACTGTCACACCCGTAGACAACAGAAGTCAGTCTCTGTCAGCTGCCAGGCACAGAACGTGGAAAGAGAAGTAACAAATTAATACTTTCTACCACCACCATTATAATTTAAGAAAATTATATCAAAGCACGTAAATGTACATTGGTACGCAAACATACTACACTGCAAACCTACCTATTTTCATTACAGGCTCATAGATCCTCTGAACCAGGAGATCTCTTTCCAGCATCCAAGATGGAAGCACTCTCTTTCTTTGAATAGATTTTGACTGTTCAGTTTCATTGCCATCAGAAGGAGGAACCTGAAACAGTATTTACTGTTTAGTACCTTTCTCCAGTTACAGAAGGGGTGGAAAAACAAGAACACAAGTTTGTACACAGTTACGTCCTTCAAACGCAGCCTGGATTACCACCGATCTTCTGGATGGTGCCCATTGTCTGAAATTTTTTTTACAGTTCCTACTCACTCAGAAAAACAACATCTATAGAAATCTTCATTCAGTTAAAAAAAACCTCCCTAAACCTTTAGAATAAATATCTAAAAGGCTACAGACTGAAAGTTTCATCTTGCTATAGAGTTACCACACACAGAAATCAGAGAAAGAGAAGGTTTAACAAACAAATGCCTATTTGTCAAAAAAACAGGAAAGTCTTGCCAGCATTCTCTCAATTCCTTTCTCCAGAAAGGAACCACACTCTAAACAAATTAAATACACCAAAGTCATGTTCAGTACATACTTATGTACTGAAAGTAATACTATCAGTTTGAATCTCTGCTTACTAAAAAGTAAGCATCCATCCCAGGAATCGCAGCTACAGTAAAGGCTGACATTTCATTTGTTGTACATATTTATCTACTGTACAATGATGTTGACCAATGTGTCCCTTTAAGCACTATGTTGCTGGATACACAACAGAAGACCTAAGAAAAATCCCACTGGCTCCATACACTATTTATCAGACTGCGTGAAAGCCATTTTACCTGGCAACATTTAAAAAAAAGCAGACATGCTTGCTTTGAAAATTCTGTTTTGCTGGACAGGATGCTGGCTGCCAAGGAAAAATCGGAGGGTTATTTATCTGCGTGTTTGTATGGACCTTAACAACACAAATCCATCACAGCTATACCATTCAAATGAAATGTGCTGGCTAGAAGTAATATCTGTTTATAGTGTACTAGCAGGCTAAGGCATCTACAGTCCAACTACAGGCTCTCAAGATATAAATTTCAGAGTCTTTTACGGTGGTTAAAGAACAGTCATTCATTCCCTTAGGTCTTCACAGGTACTTACCGTTTAATTACTGATACAGACCAGAGACCAGAACTGGACTTTGTTCTGCAGTACTGAACTCGGCTACTGTATTGTTAGTTCAAAATATTCCCATAGCAATAGCAATTTTTGTATATTCCGGAGAACCAATTATTGCAGTATAATTACCATAAACATAAACACACAACAGAAATATATTTATATACTTGTATAGCATACAATCCCAATCAATAAAACAACAGATATTTTGAGCATACAACTTTGCCAGAGATTACTTTGCAGGGTTAAAAAAAAAAAAACAAAACCAAACCCACAACACCTTTACTTAACTTTCAACACATTTACAAACATTAAATTTAATTTAAAAATTAAGCACCCACCAAATGTCTGGAAGTAGGGTCATTTTTTCTCATTTTTGCGGTTCCCAGTATCTCAGCTGGAACATGCCAGTTCTATTAACGATGGACTACGAGACATCTCAACAGGATGAACAGTTGGTCTTTCTTGTGTACCAGCCTCCTGATCTTTTTTCTGCAAAAGCAAATTAATTTTTAGCTAGTCAAACTCACCATGAATATAAACATGTACTTTTCACCTAAACACATAAGTTGGTCTGAACCTTTGCCTTAACACCCTTCTAAATTGAATGTAACATACTCTTACCTCAACTTACAGAGGAAATAAACATGCCTTCCTTTCTACCTTCCACTGAAAGTATTCCACTGAACCAAAGATTTTCCAGTTGCTGCTAACCCCTACTGTACTGTTTTATTTTTCAAGTACATAATTTATACTAGTCGCTGCCGTGACAAAACTTTGAGAAAGCTGAAATTACAGCTTAGAATTTGCTTTACCATAAACCTGTGCAACTTCCCAAGATTTGATTCTATGCTAGAAGACGGGTAACAATGTTAAAATACAGTTTTCAGGATCAGATGCCCAATGAATCCAGTGCTTCTTGGCAAATTCTCGCTAAAGGCTACAAGTCTGCAGCTCTGAGGTGACACCACGTACTCAGGTGCTGGCTTTAAAAGCCTCAGTTCAGAGCCACCAGGTCTGAAATGCTTTTCAGTCACGGAAGTGCACCGAAACCGCAACTGTATTTCCTTCAACGCTTTGCCTTTCCACTAGTCGATTCACTAGCGCAAAGAATTAGGAAAAAAAGTCTAAGTACCGCTGTATTCACTGCGGAGCACCACTCGGGAGTCACTGTCGCCCCTTTCGTAGCTTTTTGCACTATAGGGAAGGTACAGGCTGACCAGCTGAACTGCTCGTTGCCTCGCGAAGAGAAACACAAGAGGCCGAGCTCTGCCCCCCCCCCTTCCCAAACAGGCCCCTCCGGGTGCTTCTCGAGAGGCTTCGGTTCTGCACGCCCCCCCCCCCGCGACGGAGCCGGCACTGCAACGAGCCCGGACCCGGGGCTCCACCGTGTGCCCCTCTAACCACAGCGGACGAAGACACAAAAGAACCCTGACCTCGGGGAGGCGGGGAAGGGGGTGTCCGCGGCACGCCGGCGGCAGGGAGCGGCCTGCAGGAGCGCTGGGAGCGGCACCCTTCCCCTCACGGGAGGCCGGGGGTCGCGGCCGGGCCCCTCGGAGCGGGCGGGGGGCCGCGCCAGCCCGCCCGGGGAAGTGTCGTTAACTCGGGGCCCGCGGCTGTGCTCCTCGGGGCCGAGCTCACCTCGGCGGGTGCTACCGCCGCCGGGACGGGGCACAGCCCGGCAGGAGCCACCGCCGGGGCTCGCCCGAGGGCCGCTGACGCCGCCTGATGACGCACGGGCGCTACGTCACACGCCACCGCCTCCGCGAGCCCGAAAAGCGAAAAGACTCGCATTAAAAACCACGGACACCTCCCTTCCCGCGCCGTGGCGTGACGCGGCGGCCAGAAGGCAGAGACATGCCGGCCGGTGGAGAACCGGCCCCGGGTGCTGCTGGCCGCGGCCACCCGGAGACGCAGCGGCCGCGGTGACGGGGAGCGCCCTCCGCGCCCCGAGATGGCGGGGGAGCGCTCCGCCGCCGGGAGGGCCGTGCTCCTCCCTGCCGGCCGGGAGACGGGGCGAGGAGGTGGAGGAGGAGGAGGCCCGGCCGATTTCGTGGCTCTCCTCCCGCCGGAGGTCAGCTCTCGGATTTTCAGCGACCTGGACGTCGAGAGCTTGTGTCACGCGGCCGTGACGTGCAAGGGCTGGCACCGCGTCATCGAGAGCGACGACCACTTATGGAGACACCACTGCTTGAGCGTGAGGGCCGTCTGCCAGCGGGAGATCGACTGCGATCGGGGAAATGGATATTCCTGGAAGGTAAATTTAACATCGGTGACGTAAGGTCGGCAGCGTCGAGGCTTCTGGGATCGGTAGTAGAACTATGTAAAGAAATTCCATCAGCACTTCTCATCTGTCCCAGGTTTATGGGAGAACTGCTGTAATCACAGCGTGGCTCAGTAGTGCACCCCAACAGCTGGACATCTGGTTAAATGCACAGAGAGATGAAAGCAAGGCTGCCCCGTTTCCTACCCAGGACCACCTCTGGCTGGCTCGGCGTGCCCCTCTTACTCCTCACGCTGCCCCACGTAGCCTCAGCCCTGACGTTCATCACGTCGAAGTCTGCACAGCTCTAACATGGAAGAAAGCCCACATCCCAGTAGACAGGGCCAGGGGGAGAAGACAACGTACTCCCGCTAGGCAGCGCGCGCTCTCTGGTTGTATTTCATGGTAATAGTTCTGCTGGTGAGGAAGGACTTCCCGGAAATTCATCCTGGGTAGCTCTAAACCTTGAGCGATGCGTATCCAGGAGAAAAAAAAATGGGGTGGAGAAGAGGAAACAAGCAGGAGCTCGGAGAAGCTGTTTTCAAACTCTCCCCACACACAGTCCCAGTTTCAGCTGGTCTGAGGAGTTAGGAGCTGGACATGCTGGAAGATCTATCACTGTAGAATCCAGCCTGCAAACTGAGGGAGATCAGGAAAGGAGTGGTTTCACAGTTACTACTCTGGACCAGCTGGAGGGTGATCCCCACCTCATTTTAGCTGGTGTGTTTGAGAGCAGGGCTGTGGTGCAGCAGTGAAAAGAGAAGCAGCAGCAAAAACAAACAAACAAACAGTTCTGGACTCTCACATTTCAGGAGAGGTGTTTCAGTATGAGGCAAAGCCTTGAGCAGGTAGTGGTTGCCCTTCAAACATACAGATCTTAGTCCTCTTGCACTGGAATTTCCAGAGCTCCCTGCACTGATTCTCTATTTTATCTGTATTTTGGAGAGGGGATTTGAAGCAGAAGCAACAATCACACCAAGTCAGCATTCTCTTGCACTAAAAGGTTGGCTGAACAGAAGAATCTAGCCAGCCTGCATTAAGAGCCCAAACAAGAGTTAAAGGTCATAAATAACCTAAATAGGAAGAGAAAGTGAACCACACCTTTTTTAAGGAGTAAGGAGGAAGATGAATTCCTGGTTTAGGGTTTTGATCTTGACCCTCAAAGAATTGAGGCAAGAAGTGATTCTCCACCCAACTTAAAACAGAAAAGATGGAAGCAGACCAAGGTCTGCTTCTTGGCAGCAGTACATCTTCCTGGGCTTAGCATCTAGATATCCAAAGACATGTTCCAAATCTTTTTTCTAGCATTACCTTTCCAATGCAAAACTTACTTGTATTGAATGGAACTTAAATCAGTTCATTTCCAAGATTTGAGCTGTCTGTTTTTCCATCAGATCACATTACTGAGAAACTACTGGAAAAGCAAAGTGAAGCAAGAATGGCTGAGCGGGAAATACAGCAACATTCCTTCACAAAAGAGCTTGCCAGAGAAAAGCATGTATCCAATGGATGCTGACACATGGGGAGAAATCCTGGAAGCAGAACTTGAGAGATGAGAAACCAGTGCGGGTTCTTGCAACTCAAGAACCTTCTATCAACAACTCACAGACTGCCTAACTGTAAATATTTTGCCCTTCAAAAATCAGTTGTGTTTGCAAACATGTGATGAAAGCTTCTAAAAAAAAAAAAGTTATGTCTATCTTTTTTTTTATTTGCACTTCATTGTATTAATTTTCTGTAAAATTCTAAATAAGACTAAATATTCAGTTGTAATTTTATATTTGCAAATTTAATGTCCTGCTGTATTGTCAAAAAGATGTTGATTGTACTTTCAATTCGCACTTTTTATTTTGGAAGAGATGACTTTAAAAAAAAAAGTGTGTTTGAGTTAAGTGTATCACATCAGCAGCACAACAGGAGAGCTCACAAAGGAAGGCTGGGGAAGGGACAAATCCAGACATTGGAAAGAAAAGAGGACAAGGCAGCCACCTCAGGATCAGCTGAACATCCCCAGTGCCCATCTCAATGGACAGAGCCCTCACACGGATCTTTTCTGAAGCTGCACCCGTGGAGGTATTAGTGCTCGGCAGCGCTGCAAGTCCACTGCCTGGCTATGGGATTTCTGGATTAGGACTCACAGATCCAGGCACCAGGCAGGACTGAAGCAGCCACATAACTTAACAGCCTCTCTGCCATCAGCTATGCATTTTAGTAATTTGCATGATGAGGAGTAGAGCAAAATTTACCACTTTAAACAAAGTAACTCAGATAACACACAAGATAACACAACTTCATATATTTTTATAGTCAGGCTAAAACACATTCAGAAACTCCGTTTTTTCCTACATGATGATTTCCCATCACACAGTCCCTGCTTTACCAGCCCCAGTTTTTGGCACTGACTTTAAAAACTGCTGCTAATGAAAGAGGAGATGCCTGTCTCATTGCCTAACATGAAAGTGACCACAAAATCAATTTATTACGATTCCATTTGAATATCACCTTTCCCTACCTACTTTGCACTAAACAGTAAAGTAAGTGGCTGGAAAGCTGCCCAGCAGAGAAAGACCTGGGGGTGCTGGTTGACAGCTGGCTGAATATGAGCCAGCAGTGTGCCCAGGTGGCCAAGAAGGCCAATCGCATCCTGGCCTGTATCAGAAACAGTGTGGCCAGCAGGAACAGGGAGGTGGTTGTTCCCCTGTACTCAGCACTGGTGAGGCCGCACCTCGAGTACTGTGTTCAGTTTTGGGCCCCTCACTACAGGAAAGACATTGAGGTGCTGGAGCGTGTCCAGAGGAGGGCAACCAAGTTGGTGAGGGGCCTTGAGCACAAGTCTTATGAGGAGCGGCTGAGGGATCTGGGGTTGTTCAGTCTAGAAAAGAGGAGGCTGAGGGGAGACCTTATCGCTCTCTACAACTACCTGAAAGGGGGTTGTAGTGAGGTGGGTGTTGGTCTCTTCTGTCAGGTGGCTGGAGATAGGACAAGAGGAAATGGCCTCAAGTTGAGGCAAGGGAGATTTAGGTTAGATATTAGGAAAAATTTTTTTACTGAGAGGGTTGTCAAACATTGGAATGGGCTGCCCAGGGAAGTGGTTGAGTCACCATCCCTGGAGGTATTCAAAAAGCGAGTGGACAGGGTACTCCAGGGCATGGTTTAGGGGGCGTGGTTAATGGTTGGACTCGATGATCTCGAATGTCTTTTCCAACTGAAATGATTCTATGATTCTAAGTGGGAAAGCCCTGGGAAGTTCCCTATTGCTTGAGGTATTCCTACAAAATTCAGTCACTAATCTGGGACCAATTTTCTATAGAAAGACTTGTATCATGCTTATGAAACTTAGTTAATATGAAGTGATTTCAAATCAACTACTGCGGACTTTGGCAGAGGACCTTCTGGCAACAGCATAAGAACAGAGGTGTTCTGTCATGAACATGAGGTTCAATGGCACTAGATCAGGCCCCTGTTAGATTCAGAGTTTACTTACATTAGGTCCGCCCTTACCTTTAAGGGGGCCCAATAACACTAGATGGAGCAGTAGAGCAGTTCTGCTCTGAAAATACAGATCACGGTCCTCCGGGCTAAGATCCAGTAGCGTTTTTTGTTCGATGGTGCTAGTTGTTAAACAAACCATTAGTGTAAACTTGCTTCCAACTTATGCATTTTTATTTTCTCACAATTATTTAACCATTGCAGAATATCTGGTGAAAATATTTAGTTTACTCCCCTTTACTGCAGGTGCCTGGGCTCACAGGCTGTTTATTGGAGGCACCCCTATCTACAGGTCAAGGAAGAAACAGAACTGCCAGATAAAACTGGTAGTTCTAAAATGCTTCCAAGAACAGTATGTACCTGATCCCTTTTCTAGTTTGGAGCATTCAACAGATTTCATCAAAACTGATCTACTTCCCTCGGCCTCCTACATTTTCCCCATTAGAACAGTTTTCAGTTCGTAAGCACCAGTAGCTTTTCTAAACCATGAGTAGCATATCTAATTGAGACAGCTTTCTCATCAATTACATTGTGTGACTGGATAATGTTTCTTATACATCTTTTGCAATTTATTCCTTATAGGTGAGTGTTAGTCCCAGGATCAGGACCCCGTTGCACTAGGTTTTATAAAGATGCATAACACCTCCCCTTACTGCCAAAAGAGATGACTACTACATTAGCCAAAATGGATGCAGTACCCAGAATTCACTGAAGCTTCTGCTATCACCCTGCTGCCAAACATGGCTGAAGTGTAACTCAGAGTAAAGAGCATTGCTAAGTATAGTGGGTGTAGCACACAGCTCAATGAATTGCAAACACTGCTTCCTTTATATTAGCTATTCTGCTCTAAGATTATATCTAGTTAGTTCAAATTAAAAAAAAAGAAACAAAAAACCCCACACACCCAAGCGCAACAGTTTTTCCACTGAAGGTGCTGCCTCACTTCCTGCTGACAGTGTTTTACTCTGACTTTAAGAGAGCTAGAAGTGAAAAAAAGTGCATATAAATTAATAATGAAGAAAATAATACTAGCAGTACATTCTCATCACCTCAGGAGTGCCCAATTTATTAATCATAAGACAGGAAAAGTGCACAATAATGGATCTAGGCCCTCACACCCTTCTCCTCACCCAGCCTCCTCCTGTTACCTCCAGTCTCTGTAACTCCCAGACATTTATCCCCTCTTTCTGGTCCTTTCCTGCCCCTCAGCTGTCAGTTCTCATGTATTTGTTTCAGGATACAATTTTTAAATAGAATAATTCTGGTATAAATCCTGACACAGGGTTGTTTCACTGTGCACTTAGCTGTAGCTTTTCCCCATTCTCTTATGAGTGTAGGAATCGCCAGCATCTGTCATGCCTCTACCTCTGTCCAGATCAGGTGGCTGTGCCTCTTTAAACACACAAGGAATTAACACTCAGCTATGTAATTAGACAAGGCCTGGATCTTTAAACCTGGAGTAGCAGTGGTGTAAGTTTTTCATGAAAAATCTACTACTGAAAGAAAAAAACAAGCATTTAAGTACAAGTTCTCATGAACACAAAGCTTGCTTCCCCTCCGACTCTGAGCCCCTCCTTTAAGGGTTTTAAGTCCTCCTGGAGATTCCATTATATCAGTTCTGGTCTTCTGTTTTACCCATCTCTGCCTCTGCACCACCTACTCAGCCTCTCAGCTCCACTGCAAGCTGGATGTGCTCTCTTTCCTTTAAAGACACCCCCGCAGCATCCATCGGTCCAAACAGCGGCACTTCGTAAACTAGCTGGTTTGTACTGCCACATCTCTTTCCCCTCCTACCTGCAAACAAAAACTACTGAAATGCCAGAAACAGGAGGATCATACTGGTGCCTGAATCAGCGCTAATGCGTAGGTATCCTTCCCCAGAGAGCATCCTCAGCAGCTAAGGTCACACATGTAAAGCCCACCTACCAGCTCAGGACATGAACCAGCTATCCTCACACTTAGGTGGCTGGTGAAACCCTTTTTCTGCTCCAGTGCCCAGTGTATGTTTTTGAGGAAGTGGAAAGTTCTACTTTAGCAAACCCCACTGACCTTCCCACTGCATTCACACACCAATTCTACCCTCCTACTCAGAAGATGTCAGCTGCAGAAAGGTGCCCGAGGTGCCCATTGCCCAGGCATCGCATTACCCACACGGCCTTCCTGCCATTTACCTTCCTGCCCGCTCAGCCTTCCTAAGACAGGCCTTTTGAGAGAGCACATGAAGCTTATGTGGTGCAGAGCAAATAGGATGTCCTCTGCCCACACACTCCAACTATGCAACACGGACTCAAACCAGCCAGGCTTCTGGGATGAAAAAAAGTTGCCCTGCTGCACAAAATGTCCTGAGCTGCTGCACAAAGCTGGACATCAAAATGCTGGCACTGAAGCTCAACCTGAGGTCCATATTTTATTTCTGCATTTCCAAAACTGCCTGTGGTGTTAGCACCTTCCTTGCAACTACTTAGTATTGCAGTGCTCCATTTTTGAAGGGAGGAGCTGACAGTGTGGCTTTATTTCATCATGGTGCAGGATGTGGTTTTGGGCCATTGCCATTAACAGTCAGACTAAACGAAAAATAATGCACAAGATGTTTAATCAACACAGATTTTTCTTCATTAAACCACTCAAATTTCAAAGCTAATTTTGTCAAGAAGTGTTTCTGCCGATAGGCAGGCACTAACTTTTCGTGTCTCTATCCCGGTCATCTCTGGAAGGTACCAAGTAACAGTTATCCCAAAGGAAGACAGAACAGTTGGGCTCAGGACTGGGATCAGCTGCTTTAGCCACCAGAGCTGACAGAAAGGTAATAAAGGCATACAGATGAGAGAATTTGGGTGGTGGTGGTGTTATTTTTTTATTTTCTCTCCAAATGAACTTGGGTAGAGGCGTATCAGATTCCCAAGAGCATCCTGACACTTTGTGGTTGTTTTTCAGCATATTGCTTGTTCAGAAAAGTCTGTCCCCAAAACCATGGAAGAAATCATCTGCTGCATTTAACACTGTGAGTCAGCAGCGGCTTCTGATCAGCACACCACCACTAAGAATTGGGGGTTGGTGGTGTGCTGCTTTTTTTCAGGCCTCAGTGCTAAGGGCTAGATGCACTTCTACGATTCTGGTAAACCAAAAAAACCCAAGCTACAACTGTGAGTAGAAGGGGGACAAGAAGAGAGGTCATGGACAGCAAACTCAGAGGTCCCACGGGACCTGCCAAGATGAAACCCGAAAGGATAATTCTATGTACCGGCACAGTTACCAGCAGTGCCCCCTCCCGCCCCCAACTCCTCAGAATTGTCCTGTCCAACATTGCCACCCATGTCCAGCAAATGTGGATTTACAAAGCCGGGGGGGGGGGGGGGGGGGGATAAAAATCAGACTGCTAGAGCATGCAAATTAGGTACAACATTAACTTTTTTGATCCACATTTTAAAATATTGTTCGAATGCCACGTGCTGGTTTTAATGCATGGTCCTTAAAAATCTCAACAGGCAAAGGAGCTGCTGCTTGCCAATACAGGAATGTCGACTGCATAGGCTGTTTTGTTGCTGAGATGCCAAACACTTGAAGCTCTACACAAAGACTTCTCCAGATGCCACAAGACACCGTTGGCCATGAGATAATGTATTAACCGTAACACCAAATATTGCTTTTAAACATCTGTGATCTCAGAACACCAAACACAAAAGGCCACAAAATGCTACCTATTGGAAGATTCAACTTGAAGTCTGAATTGAAGGTATAGGTTGAGTAAGTTGGGAACAGAGGGAAAAAAAGCAAACAAACCAGCCACCTTAAGCCTTTAATCCTAACAGGGGAAAAAAGAAAAGTTGAGAAAGGCAAAATATTTTTTGCAGCAGCAGTATCTTACAGGTAATAAATGAAATATGACAATACCCCATAAGAACTTTATTCATCTGTTCAATTGAGGGAATATTTTCAATAGCTTCCACTATTTTTCCATCACAATGCTAAAGAACAAGAGTACTGTACCAATTTAGCCAGGAGATCCCAACGCCTAGGTTTCACAAGATAAAGTATATAGCCATTTGACAGTATAGCCAATAACAGAAACGTGCCTCAAGTTTCATCTAGTGTGGCTGACCAAACTAATCAGCTTTTCCAATGCACCTTTGTTTTTGAACATCACTAGTCTGTAGACAATTTTATCACTAAATTATACTACTCTTTAAAGTCATTCTAACATGCAACTCTTATCAACAGATGTACTTAGAGATAATAACACTGGCAGCTCCTCAAATGCTTAAATAGGGAGACTATAATGGCACTCAATACCCATAAAGTAACTAAACATCTATATGCAGCATGTTGGTATGAGGAGATGAGAGGAAGTTTTTGCTGTTCTAGAGGGGTTACTACAGACCACATGGTATGTTGTAGCACATCTAAAATGCCATTAGGCATTTATGTTTATGTATCCAAGTTCCACTCTATGATGCCTACAAAGCAGAGGCACAAGCTCTCTTTTTACATTAGGAACTTTAGGTCAAAATAGCTTTAAGAAGAAGGAGGTGGGGTTGGGGGAAGAGGAGAAAGAGGAAACTGGAGATGTAACTTGGGAAAAAAAGCCTTCCTTTAAGTAAAAATATTAAGTTTAAAAAAAAAGAAAAAACTAACCTTACTTCACCAGTTACATACCAGAAAGATGAAATATTTCCTTTTATTAATCAGAAAACTGCATAGGAGTGCTAAAAATCTGATACAAACAACTATTCCTATTATTCAAAAATGTCTCACACATGCGTGTTGATTTTGTTACTGTACTTTCACCATCACATACGAGGGAGACACACAGTAACTTAAGCCTTCAAAGCAGGACACCTACATACACAGATAACAGAAGCAATAAAGGACAAAAGAGATAGTTTTTTGTTTTTATATACTTCTGTGCTTAAGAAAGGATTTTCAGGCTTTTCCTTATGGTGTGGACATAGGTACATGAAAAGACTGATTATACATTGATTTGTATAATGGATACTCTATCAGTCTGCAACAGGTTGTTCTAGTATATTTGATAAAGAGAAAGGGGATAACGGCAATACTCTAAGAAGAAAGTTCTCAATGTCCTTTTAACATCTGGGTTTGCGGACATGGGAAGATTGGGGTGTCTAGTTTTGGATTTTTTGTCTTTTTTTTTTTTTTTTTAAATTAAACTAGTTGATCCCCAGTTCCTTCTCCTCTCCCTTGATCACTCTGGTTTATTAATATTCAAGATTTTGGTGAAAGACATACTGAAGGCAAATTTTAAAAAATTATTAATGTAATTTCCCTCTCTTTCAACTGCTGGAAGCAAAAATCCATCAGTTTCATCAGCATTTGCCTTCAATTCCTGTCCTCCCTCCTTCTCAGTCATCTTTTAGTGGGATGGAGAAAGAAAGGGTAACGTGTTGCCATTTTAGAAAAAGGCAGAGTCTATGCAGGGAAGGTGAAGAATTTCGCTATACCACATTACACTTACAATGGAAGTCCAATGCAGTATGAAAAGCGGCATTTTCCTCAGCTTTCACACACAGTTTTATTCTCCCTTCAACCAAACAAAGAAAAAGATTAAGCAATCTACAAGAACCAGAAACAAAGTGTGGAAAGCCACAGTTTTGGTTCTAAATGCAAAGCAGGAAGCTCTATGTTCTAATCCAGGAAAAAAAAAAAAACCAACAAACTTATTTTGAAGCCAAATGAGAAGTTCTATTTCAAGAAGTCTCACAAGTAATAACAAAAGAAGAACCTTGTTTTCAGTCAGAGATTTTTGAAGGGTGTTTTTTGTTTGCTTGGCTTGCAGATCACCAACCCACCATTTTAAGAGGTAAAGCAGTTCCTAAAATACCTTCAAAAGGTGATGAAGTAACCACATTCAAATTATTCTTCATGCATCGGATTCAGACTTCATTTATATCACCATCCCACACAACAAAAACAACTCACAGACACAGATGGCAGCTCCCTGCCACATTCATTTTTCACATCAGCCAGGACTGTCTCATTCTCATACTGAAGCTACTTCTGCAGAGCTCACAAAACACACTCTCCACTTTCAGGCTCTAATCCAGCAACTGCTGAAGCCAGGTGGGAGCACTGCAAAGGCTCCACATTGCAACAAGGCTCCCTCGAGCAGCTGAGCCATGTACCTCCATATGCAGTGTTTACTGGATTGTAAGAAAAAGCAACACCTGTGGCTGAAAGCTTGTTGGGCCACTGCAGTCCTCATAGATGTTATTTTTTCAGTGTATGCGTGTGTGGTTTGCTTTGTCCTGTTTTCTTTTAAACCATGGAAGAAGGAGCTCCATGTCTACATGGATGTTTTTATGGGTGCATGGTTAATAAACATTCCTGAAAACCTGACTGTAGTAAGCACGTAGGCAGCGTTCCAGGGGAGGGAAAACTGCTCAATGTAAGATGTGGCAAGTCAAACACAAACCTAAGAGGATCTTTATAGTAGATTATATCATACAAGTCTTACGGTAATTGAAGACTATAAATATAGTCCTGATCTACAATGGTTTATTTTGCTGTCCTTTAGTCTATGAAAAAAGACTAATTCATGTTATAAGGAAAAAAGGAACTGATGCTGATGTAGTAATTGCTGAGTGTATAGAAGAAGTGTGATTTAAATAGTTAGAGGGTGAAAACAGATGGAGAAAGCATGGCACATGAAGGTCTGCTCTTCTATTTTTCCTCTTTCAATTAGTAGTTCCTTGTCCTAGGCCTGCTCTCTCTTCTCTTGTGCTAATATTCAGGATACATGATATGATCCTGAATGATATGATCCTCTATGATAGATTTGTAGCAGCTTTTTAATACAGAATTCCGTTAGACAAGATCTATTTAGTATCTCTAGAAATTGTAATGATACAAAACTAACCTTCTTAGTTTCTCATATACAGACGTCTGTTACAATAGTCCTCGCCACCTTGTCTCAACTCTAGTAGCTCTGTCCTTAATGATTTTCCTGCCTAAGTTCAAGGGTTGTGACAATTGTCATCATCTCACGCACAGTTCCTATGGTCAGACTGCTGTGGCATTCAGGTACCTACTTTGATTTTCAAAAGGACTGCCATGAGTTAGGAAACCAAATGTCTGTGAAAACTAGCCCCATAATAACCCTGGTCCTCAATTCATCCCTTGTGAAGAGCTTATCAGAGAGAAAGGTCTGTGAAATGTATTGTTTTTCTTGCCAGGCCTTGTCTGAAAATGGACTACAGCACATTCACCCTGGAATGCAGAGCTAATTATTGATGTCAAGAAACGCATGAGAACCTTACTAAAAGGAAGAACAGTTTGGAGTCACTCCCAGAACCAGTCTCAGGCAAATGAAAGCATTTATAGCAGGAAATGTAGGTAGGGTGGCATCAGATATGCTATTCCAATCTTCCATTTCCACCAAGATGTAGACACACCTACAAACACTTGTGATCTATCTTCAAAAGAACTACCTATAAGGTTAGAGACCCTATTGATACAGTCAAACAGGTACAAACATCAGAGCTCTTCCACAAATACACTGACTAGCACCATATACCAGAGAAAATACTGTTCATAGGTGGGCAGCTGTACCCTTGACTGGGCACAGGGAAAAATAACAAGGTCAAAGACTGGTAAAACTTTTTAGTTTTATTAAAAATTAGCAGTTGCATCCCTCCTTTGCTAAGCTGGGCAAGTTTCTGTTGTTTGGTTCTGCGGGGTGGTTTTCTATTTTCCTATGCCATAGGGTATTTTTGGGTTAGTGAGGTCTGAAGGCAAAAATAAGCAGCAACCACAAAGCAATTACCAAGAAAGCAGGCTGAGCAAACAGGGTATCTTTTTGCCATGAATCTTCCTTCCTCAGAATGACAGACCAGGCTTCAGCAATCCTGTCAACTTGCGTGAGATACAGGAAATGCCTGCCAGAAGCTGATTTCCTCTGGATGTCTTAAATGGGCCTGACGATGCAGTGTCTGCCAGCCTGTTGCCCCTGCAAGGCTGTGTTTTCTTTGTGATAAGCAATACTAAGGCAAAAGACCTTCATGTTCATTAGCTCAGATATAGGTATAATTAAGCAGAATTGAAAAGAAGCTTTAGCTCCAGATTTATTTTTAGACTGAAGAGATCTGAATAAGAATTCTTAAGAATAAGGTACCTTATTAGATCTACAAACAGAGTTCTAAAAGTTTTGAAGTTTACTAGCACTCAGAAACATCAGTCTCCATCCAGAACAGTCTACATGCAGAATCTGACATTAACTTGACTTTCAACTCCTGCTTAAAGTTTAAGACTTAGAAGTTTGATACATACAGTCAGCCAAAAGTATAAGGATTGATCAGGTAAACTGATCCTGTCAAATAATAATGTTTATTTCAGTTACAGCAAGCATAAAGTTTCTCTTATATTAGTAAGGCATAGAACCAAGGACTGAGTATATTGCTGGAGGTTAAAAAAGAAAAACCTAAACAAAACCACTTCAAAGCAGTAGTTCAAGTAAGTAACCCATGGATCCTTTTCCTTCTCCTGTAAGATTCTTAATTAAAATACAGGTCAAATCAGCAGTGTATGACACCCTAGCAACTGCTTTGGAGACCTAAATGAAGGGAAACAATGGTCCTAGAGCAGATTTTTGTGGAGAAATTTAGCAAAGGTCAAAATCAGGTGATAAAGAAGTTGAACTGAGATTGCTTTGTGTTTGAAATACTGTGGGAAGAGACTTTTCCTAATACCACTGTCACTGAGTTGTACTTGCTTTCCGTGTGGTGTTTCCATAGCTGTCTGCATTCTTCCCTTCCTTAACACTGAAGGATTATAAAGGAGTGGATCAGGTTTCCAAGTGAGTTCATTTCTTTCCTTAAATCTGTGGCATTACTTGTATAGGTGAACAAGCAGTAAAAAGATCTGGTAAAGAAGAAAGTGTAAAGTTTGTCTTGGGAAGACTTTGAAGTATCTGAAGATACTGAAACACAACACAGGCTGAATGGTAGGTGACGGGTTGAGCTCCTCACTTGTAGTCAGTGACATGACTCTGTCCCCTGTTAATGGTGAAATTCTTGCTATCAGCTGTGGCAGCAGGGAAAGGTGTAAGGTACAACCTTCCCAAGGTAGACCAATTACTCTAAGCAGCACACACTAATATGGCATTTTCTGTGCTATAATTTAGTAAAATATTACCATAACACAAGTGGAAGAATGTTAGTTTGTTAGTGCCCACTATAGTATTGAAACTTACTACCCACCCTCACCCCCAACCTAGAAGCCTTAGGACATCTTTCTGGATGATCCTGTTTTCTCTCAGTGAAATGCTAAAATTTCTGTTTTGTTTTGAGTAACAAATTTCAGTTGTCTGTCTTCTCGCTGGCAGATCATCTTCATTTTCCAGTCCTAGCAACTGCCTGAATTGCTTTGATCCACTCTGTACGCTCTGCAGATGAGGCTGCTTGCAAGTAATAGTGGATTTCATTTGCTGTGATGATTTCAAAGAGGATGTTGTCAACATCATACTTCTTGGCTACAGCGAAGAAATAAGGAAGTCATCTCTAAGAGAATAAAAACTTGTATTTACAATGTTTCTTCGTTTACACACTATAAGGGGATTTCCTTCCTTTCTACAGCTGTGCCTGATCAGGCCTTTGCAAACAGATTGCAAGATTAGGTCCATGAGAAAGGTCTCTCTCTTGGAGAAACAACCCATGAATTCTGCACATTTCACCTTCAGGAGTCTCTGGTTAATTGATCTCCAATCATGGAATGATCTCCAATCCTGCAGACAGGTCATATTCCCCAAACCCTCCTGTGCCTTGCCAGCTACAAAACCAAGACATTTAAGTTTATGTCACATCCAGAGTCTCCGGTTCTTTTCATATCTGCCAGCACAGCCTACAAAAATGCTGAGATGCCAACAGACTTTCTTGCTGGGTATGATAGTCTGCCTCTCCCGTGGAGAGGAGAATGCATGGAATGAGTGTTTCTTGTTCCTCACAGCAACGCTTAACCATTGCTGTTCCCACAACTTCTAGTTTTGGGAGGGAACAGAATGTGAACAGTAATAATTTGTTGGCATAACCATTTCTAACATAAAGCTTCCATCCCAAATTCATCAACTAAAAAGAGCAAACTCAGCTTACTTTGTCTAAGGCCAGTTATCCTAACATAGGGGTGGTGTCATCCTTTTGACAAGTCTTCTCTAAACAACTGACAAAACACAAGATTCCCTGTTGCTACCTTTACCAGTATCCTTCTCCAGCAATAGAGAGACTAGTTACTGGAAGAATTACTGAATCATTGCACATAGATTGCTTTTGAATAAAAACAACTTGTGATTTCAGGCAGATTGAAAGAATGTACCAAAAACTTATTACACAACTCATTCAATATGGTTCCTTACAGTCTGGCATATCTTCCACTGCTGTCACCACGCAGCCTCTCAAGTGAATTGCTCCTAGTGGTTCTTCTCCCTGGCAAGGACATGAAATCAAAATGAAATACAATACTTCTGAAACTATTCACATGTTATATCTGCTACAGCTCCAGAATGGAAAGAAAAACATTTGCTGACTTCGTATGTCACCTGGGAAACCAGGGGATCCTCAGTCTGTGTGTGACATGGAAGGTGGCATGTGTGGTAGGTGGAAGACATGCAAATAAATAGGAAATCTCTTTTTGGGATTTGGAATTCAGTATCTGCAGAGTATTTAGCATGTCCTGAACAAAGGTACAAGAATATAAGCCTTGTGCCAACTATAACTTTTCCTTTGATGTCACAGTGAATAGAAACAAAAGATTAATTAGAAAAAGAGTAGATCTTAGAAGTAGTCTTACCAAGCAGCAGGAGCAGCTATACCCTTATTTACAATTTGGCTTCTTGTGCACTTCAGGACTGCGATAGGCAAAGAAGGGGTGAAGATGCATTTTTGTTGGCATAAGCCTGAAAGAAGCAGTCCCTATAAGCTGACACAGCTCAGCCCTTTGGGAGTGGAAGGCAGGAGCGGGAAAGGCAAGTTGGGAATAGGGAGGTCAAAAACTCCTCAGTGTTGATTCTAGTGTCTAGGCTGCCCCTGCCAAGGGGCACAGGCACGGCTTAAAGCACCTGTAACCCACAACACAACGGCACTGCTCCTGCAGCAATGCAGGATGAAATAAAACCTGTGGGCTCAATCTACCTGAATGCCAGCTTTTGTGGGGCAGGTTTTTTCAGTGACAATGCCCTTTCCTTTCTTAGGGCAGGGTTTGGCCTGTTAGAATGACATAAGAAATGGAACACCATGTCTCAGCCTGACACAGAAAATACCTCAATTATAAACTGCAAAATTACTGTATTATGTTCATTTGAGCTTATGACCTAGTTCATTTTAATCAAGTGAGAGCACACATTAATTCTAATTAATCACAGATTAGAGGTGAGAGCACAGTTCAGTGCTGCCTGTTCCCAGGTCTGACTTGGCAACCCCAGAAACCATCCTCCCCTCTGCTTTTCCAGAAGGTGGCCAGGCAGCACAATCACAAACAGCCCCACTGTCCTGCTTGGTCTTCCTCATCACACATTCCCATGCAAATACTCCATTCAAATATTTCTGCAGGAAGGCAGCTTTAAAACAAACAGGGAAATAAACCAAAGTTGACCAAATGTCTCTTACTCCAGCAGGATCATAGTAGTGAAGATAAGCAGGGTCCTCTCTTAAAACAAACTTTCTCACTTTCCAGTTCTTCCTCCGATGTCCCTAGGAAAATTCAAAAACCAGGAATGTTATGAACTGCTTTGCCTGCAGGTGCTCACAGTCAGCTTACCCACACATGAGAGAACATACAAATACAAAAGGGAAAAAGATTTGTATTTTGGACAGGAAATATTCACTGGAGCAGGACTTGAATCTGGGCTTTCTGCATCCCACTGTTTTGCACAACTGGGCTACCACACTGTTTTCTCTTTTTATTTTTGTACAAAGTAGAACAGCTTCAACATGGGAGATTCCCCTAAACACATCTCATAGTCTGGTAGCTATGACACTCACATGAGGTCTGTGAGAACTGGGCTTAAATGTTTGCCAGAAAACATGGCTGCAAAATGTCTTGCAGGAAGGTACCTTGAACTATTGGCAAGAACGAGCTGAAGGTTCTTCTCTCCCTGCAAAGACAACAACAACAACAACAACAACAACAACAAAAAAGGCTTATCTGGCTCAACCACCCTGGAGAGGATTTGTGGCTGAGAATCTCAAGCAGAAATAACACCACCTTCTGATATGGATATAGATGCCTGTCCTGGTTTTGGCTGGGATAGAGTTAATTTTCTTTCTAGTAGCTGGTATAGTGTTATGTCTTGGATTCAGTATGAGAAGAATGTTGATAATAGTCTAAACACTGCTTAGCAACATCAGTGTAAGTCAATCATTTTTCAGCTTCTCATGCCCAGCCAGCAAGAAGGCTGGAGGGGCACAAGAAGTTGGAAGGGGACACAGCCAGGACAGCTGACCCAAACTGGCTAGAAGGGTATTCCATACCAGGTGACGTCATGCCCAGTATGTAAGATGGGGGTAGTTGGTCTGGGGGGGATGGCTGCTTGGGAACTAACTGGGCATCAGTCGGCAAATGGTGAGCAATTGCATTGTGCATCACTTGTTTTGTATATTGCAATCCTTTTATTATTATTGTCATTTTATTATTGTTGTTATTATCATTATTAGTTTCTTCCTTTCTGTTCTATTAAACTGTTATCTCAACCCATGAGTTTTACCTTTTTCCTTCTGATTCTCTCCCCCATCCCACTGGGTAGGGGGGAAGTGAATGAGCGGCTGTATGGTTAGTTGCTGGCTGGGGTTAAACCACGACAATGCCTCATTGTTTTTAGCACATCTAGATTTTCCCCACCCATCATTTCAGTCTTGGAAACAGGCATTCTCAGCAGAAGCAGTGACACTTCCAAGCAATGATCCACAACTCACTGAGGGTGACCAAATCCAGACTAACACCGGTGGAAGACTGTCATGAATCACTTCCTCTCGGCATTTCAAAATAATAGTTTCTCAATTAACTACGCTGTTTGCAAGAAAGCTCTTACTAACTAGGCAGAGGTGAATGTGACAGGGTAAAAGTTAGCAGCAACACCCATATCCAATTTCTTCCATTGCTTTTGAGTTATCTGATTAAGCAAGAGACAAGTGAGCACCACCAAAAAGTTCTTAGGCTCCCAAGGAATATTTTAACAGTGGAAGTTCAGACTTGATATTAGGAAGCATTTCTTTACAAAGCGAGCTATCAAACACTGGAACAGGCTTCCTAGAGAGGTGGTCAATGCCCCATGTCTGTCAGTGTTTAAGAGGCATTTGGACAATGCCCTTAATAATATGCTTTAACCTTTGGTCAGCCCTGAAGTGGTAAGGCAGTTGGACTAAATGATTGTTGTAGGTCCCTTCAAACTGAACTATTCTATTCATTGAAGAATCCTGGTGTTGCCTTCAGTTCACGACTACCTGTCTGTAGTGGCCTCAGAAAGTAAGGATTTTACCATGACGTTCACCGTATTGCTTAAAGTTTTGCTGGAAAGGAAGGTATACAGTTATGTTCCATCTTATGGATGGGACAGGATCAAGCATTAGTGACTGAAAGGACTGCTTTGCTCAGGTATGCTAAAAAAGCCTGTGAAAAGTGGCAACTGAATCCAGTTGTGTGTCCAAAGGGACACTGGATTGGCAGCCTTTTTACCAGTTCAGTTCTGCATTGTACCAATGACTTGTTGCATCTCCTGCTTTAGCACTCTTTCCTAATTAAAACTATAAACTGTCTTATTTCGTAATAAGAGCAATAAACCTTGCAACATTGGGCAAAAGCTCTGCTGCCATGCTACAGCAAACGTTCTTTCTGCAAAGGCAAGAGGGACAGAGAAGAAACCTGTCAAGTGTGGAGATGGCATAGGCTAGTTTCTCTCTTCTCTAAAGCTTTTAGGTGTAAAAGAGTAATCTTGTATCCATGCAACATCATCCCAGTGACAGGATGGAACATGTGCAATACTGACCTGTTTCAGCAAACATCCTTGTTTGACTACTATGCCTCTGAATTCTTCTTTCAGGACCACATCATCATCACTAGAATTTCCCTCGCAGAAAAACCCACTGTCTGGCTGCATGACCACAAGAGAAAATCCATAAGTTACACAGCTGCTGCATGTTTATGTACACATACAAATCTGGCTTCCCTCCACTCTGTTTTTTGCCACCCAAAAAATCAACTCTTTTACTGGAAAAATCTCCCAGTGAAGTTGAAGAGCTCTCCAAGTCATCATGGAAGCATTTCAGTGTGAAGCAGGAATACACCAATGGGTCTCAGGGCATCTGAAGAGAGCTGGAGCATCTGTGTATATGTCAGTGCCTCCATTCTCCATGATCCTGGGTGTCATATTTCCTCCATGATGGACAGGCTGCCTCAATCCCATGATGTCACATGTTTTTCAATGCACACGCAGCAGTTCATATGAAGCAATGCCAGCACAGCCAATACACTCCAGGCTGGCCATCCCTGCTACAACACACCCTTCCTCTTCCGCCATCCATCACAACCATTGAGAATTTGGGAAGAAGAAATACTCCATCTAGGCTGTCTTCTCCAACCACAAGAACTGCCCCTAGTTTTTGAAATTTGCAATTTTCTATAGCTGTGATGTTGTGATGTGTGCACTGAGCACAGGCTGTCTCAGGATCCATGCATCACATCCATTCCACACCAGATAAATTGTGATGCTACTTACTGAAACCTTACATTATTCAAATGATGTAAATGTAGGTAACCATTCGTATGGCTCTGAGTAAACATCTGTGGTGCCTACTTGTATGACACCAAGTCAGACATCGACCTGCTGTGATCTCCTCACACCACATTGGTATTGAATCAAACTAGAAACAAGCTGAAAGTGAACAGAGTGCACATGGGCTGCTAGAAGTGTCCAGGTAGCCAGGAGCTGAGATGGCCACAAGGCTGCCTTCACCAGCAGTATCTCTACTTCCATTGCTGCACAGGTAGTCTCCCTACCACAGACACATTCTAGGAAAACAAATGAAGTAATGGGAGAGTTATTTTGCTGAAGTCAAGTGATTCTATGTGGTAAATATAAACAGAATTGTAATATTCAAGCATTTTTACTTAACAGAAGGCATACTTTTTTATTAGTGTAAGTTCATAAGCCAAACATTTTTAAAACAGTATTTGACTGTGATCGTGATATTGCAAGTTCTTCAAATCAATCTACAGAATATGAAGCAATAAATTGAAAAGATTGGGTGAGCTACCCAGGACAGGTGTTACTGGGGGATATTAAAAACTTCTGCTTCTTCGCTCACAGGCAAGCTATGTGCACACATGTGCTGAGTCAGATTTGATGGCTTTGCCCAAAAATGGGTTTGTAGCTTGTGCCACTCTGAGAAACCCCATGATAATGAATTACTCTCCTCCTTTCCACTGAATCATCAGGAAAACTGATGGCTAAATTCTGGTCACTGCTAAAATTACCAGGAGCAAAGTCTAACTTAAAAAGAACCCACCTTGATCTCAGCACTCAGTTCATACTTAGAAGAGTGCCAGAAAAAAATGTCCTGCCTACAAATATTAAAGTGAGCCAGTTCATTCTGAGTATCATGTAGAGAATGACAATTAACATGGATCTCTCCATTTCTGTACAATCTTTCCTCCAGGACTTAAGAAGCCTGACAAGAAGCCTGAGAAAAGCAGAGCATCAGTAAGTCTGAAACAATAAAAAAAGAAACAGAATACAACACTCACAAAGTAATAGTAAGCATCGCTGAGATCTAAGAAGGGGGTGTCTGACAGGCCCTCGGCAGCAGCCTTGGACGTATCCCCTGCAGGCTGTAGGTAGCCTTCACTCAAGAGCGAGGAGGCAAGCATGAGACCTTCTTTGCGATTTCGGATGGAGTTGCTGGACACCAGCCAGTCAATCACACAGGTGCCTGGTTACAAAGGAACAAACAGTATCAGCCACAAATGAAGACAGACACGAAGAAGCTTAAAAATCCACAGGCGACAAGCCTACTCCATCTATTCATCAATCTCCTGAAAGATGTTCTTAGTGACAACACAGAGAGCTAATCTGGAAAGGTGCCTGGGTCATCCAGTGAGGCACAGCTGATCTGACTGATGGCAGGGGCCAGTACAACTCCTGTACACTGTACCTGAGGGAGAAGAGAGCTGGGAGGGGATGGAGGACTGAACTGGGAAGGGACAGGGATTGGGGCAGTATGAAGGACAGCCAAGCCTGGAGAAAGCAGTCTTCCAGGCTGCTATGTTACTGACACAGTGCTGTCAAAACAGGGTGACTTCCAACTCCAGCACCCCAGATTTGACTTGGAGCAGGACAGGAATTACAATGTGATACAGTTTGTTGATGAAAAATTCAGAAAGGAATAATTCTACTGGAGTTAAGTGTTTCATGCAACTTTCTACAAAGATCTACTTCCATCTTTCTGGCACTGGTTAAATTTCTTCCTCCTCTCTTGCTTACCATGGCCATAACTGAACACTTTTTCAAGCTTCATCTTTTGAGCACCTCCTGCGTTGGTCAGGAAAACATCTGCCAGGTTTTCTTCTCAAACTTCTCTGTGCTCTGCAGAGCTTAGAGCTGTTTTATCTATCTTTAGCCTCTTGGCCCTGTGCTCCCTTTATCGTATGGAAAAGAAGGACAAGAGCTCCTTACCTGTAAAGCAGTGATTGAACACTTTTTTATCTTTTTCCAGTTTCAACTCCTTTATTCCCTTTTCAGGATCTTTCATGGAGAGGTACAAAGCACTGTGCATAAAAAGAACCACAGAAACTGTTAGCAAATAAAAAGCTTTAGCTAGTTCGTACAATATCATTGTCATTCACAGGGTCTTCATGTTTTGCTGGCATATTGATCTCTGCAGAACTATAGCATGGCTTAGTTTAATCTCCTGAAAAATTTACGTTGCAAAGCCTAAAGGCCTCACTACATCACTGTCACAGCTGCAGGAGCAGAGTGGGGAGTGCACAAATGGCTCACCACACCCCCGTATTTTGAGAATGGAACAACTTGTGGTGACTGTAGTGTGAAGAGAGGAACACCCACTGCTGAGGCACCTTCACAGGGCCCCACAGCCTCGGCGCTGATAGGGGAGCTCACTGCTTTGCTACATTCCCCCAAAGGTCCTTGGCTGAGCAGAAAATCTATAACTGTGACATCTCCAAGCCTGTATGCTCTCAGAGGCCCCAGGTAACCTCAGTGACCCCAGTCTGACTTCCTTCCTCCCACCCGCTTTTCACTTGCTCAGAACTCTAATTCCTTGGAGCTCTGGAATGACAAGAAGGACGAATATTAAATGTCACAGGCTAAGTCCTTTGGCCTGTTAGTCAGGGTGATCCTCTGCTGAAACCTCTGAAGTCAGATTTAGTTGGATCTTGGCCCTATGCAGTTTTACTGTCCTCTAAGGAGCACTGCAGGCTCATTTGTATCTTCGTATTTACTGCTCAAAAGCAAAAAATAAGTTGTCCCTGATTCTTTTTAAGTACTGACAAACAGATGGCTTCCTGTGTGTGCCCTTTATTTCTTCTTCCCCCTTTGCTAGTTCCAAGTTCTCTGACAGGCACCACTCTCCCCTCACTATCCAAAAACTAGGCTAACATCAGTGTTTCTCTGAAAAGCAAACAAAAGGTTTAAAATATTTTTGCAATAAATTATATATTGTATAAAAATGCCTCTGCTGGAAGAATCACACTTTGGCTGGGGTCTCCTTTTGCACTGCAGTGTGCTCAGAAATCTCCTTATCAGCAAAATCCTTTGATAAATAAGCATGTTTTGGTAAAAGATGATGTATTAAAAATTATTTTCCCAGTTCTGATTGCTAGCTCATTTCTGCCACATTGTATGCTCTGAAACTGCTATGACATGCAGAAGGGACTCTGAGGAAAACCAGAGAGGTAGCATGGGCAGACATGCTCATAGTTCTTCCAGACTGAGCTTACATATCTCGCACACTGCCTGTGGATGGAAGTAAATGAGGGAGCAGACCTATGAGAACAAACCTCAGGTTGATTGTTTCAGGCAGTCTGATAGACCTTCTTGTGGATTTTCTGGCAAACCTTTGGCCTCCATCTATGCAATGAATTGCTTTCTTGATATCCCGTACCCAGGCATCTCTCTCCTCCAGGTAGGCAGCTTGAAAAAAGTGGTCCTGCTGCTTGGCTGCAGTGAGCTTGAAGACAAACTGGAATGATAAATATTTTATTAAAAGTTACTTTGGAATAGCCAGTTGGGCATGATTAACCTAGTACCACCACCACATACAGCCCACCTGTGCCTAAGGGACTACGGAAAGTGCCTTAGAGCCACAGTTAAAAAACTCTGAAGAAGTACATGAACAGGCAGTGCAGATAACTGACTCCTTTTGTTATTTCCCTCTGAGCAATCCTGACATTGTCAGTACAGCCACGGTGAGTGGCACTGATACAGCTGCTGATTTTAACTTTTGCTGGGGAGTTCAACACAGCTGAAAGGCTGAAGTGCCCAGCCCCTGCAGGCTTACAGTGGGTGTAAATTCATCTTAATGTTTATAGACATGTGGTCAGCCTGAAGGAGGAAAAAAAAAAAACAAACACATCATGTTGCTCAGCTACTGATTCACAAGGGGAGAAAAGGTCACAGTCACATTGGATAGTAGCTGAACACATTTGCAGCCTAGCAAACCTAGCTTGGTAGGGAGATGATACATCCAACCCTTGGCTACACCTTATGATCATCTCCTATGTAAACACATCAGCAACAATGGAAAGACTGTATTTCCCCAAAATGAGAAAAGGTCTTTTAAAGGTAGTTCTAAGCAGAAAAAATAACACCTACCTGAAAAAACCCCACAAAGTTCACATTGTTTGATCTCATTTTCATCCAGTGATCTTTTGGGTGGAAAACCTGGATCTAATTACTCAGTCAAGAGGGTTTCCACTTCCTCTAAAATATAGTTCCCCGTAAGTGGAACTGTAATTTGTTCCGTAGTTGTATTAGAATAAATACAACAGGTCCTGACTCAGCAGGCATGTAAAAATGACAGGCTAATCAGCAAGCAAACAGCATGGCTTTATGAGGGCAAGTAAAGTAGAAAATATTGTCAAAGAACAGAGAGTGGTGAATCTACAGCAACGAAATCAAAACACTGAATGAGTCTACTGAAGCCTGCATTTGTAAATGGCACATTTCTGAACATCCCTAATATGCATCTTCCAGATTGACACCCTAAAATTGTGCAGAAGTCCTGCTGACTTTCATGGAAGACAGATTTCAAACTTACAAAGCATTGGGTCCTCAAAAACCCATTTCAGACAGAAAAGTTACCACTTCTTATCTGACACTGTTCATATTTCCAGCAACACCCACCTTTTCTATCATGCAGTAAAGAGCTACATCCTGAAAATCAATGTACGGTGCATAGGAAAAGCAAACAGACAGATCTCTCCAAATCCCAATATCCAAGAGTCATGCTAACACACCAGATTAGCAGAATGAAATATCAAAGCATTAAAGCAAGCTTTTACCAAAGGAAAAATCAGCATTCTTGAAGTCGAAGAGCTGAGAAGCATCGTACAGTGAAATCCTAAAGAAGAGTTTTCATTTCCAGTACACAGAGGAGACTGGGAAAGCTTTCTCTTAACTTTAGCTTTCAGAAAGCTAGGCTACTAAGCTAGACATCCAGGCTTCCTCTGAAATTGGTGAAGAGGTTGAGTGTCCAATCCTAGAAGTGACTAAGTCTCCCTCTGATGATGCGTATCTGTTTGTGCCTTTGAGAAAATTAAACCATTAGACTGAACTAAACAACAACACTTTAGATAGTTTAAGTTAGGACAAATGAATCTGACTATGAGCAACCATACATGATAATACTATCCACAGGAAAGCCAGAGGGAAAACAGAGAAAGCACAAGTGTAGCAAAATTAACATCACATTAAGAATGATCAAACTTCAGATCAAGAACAGCGAACAGTGGTAAATGCGTTTTGAAATATAATCTCAAAATATGCAGTTGCAGCCTCTATTGAACAGGCTATATCTCTGTTTAACAAATCCAAGATTGCTTCTTTTCCCCTCAGCACCTGCTTTTTACAATTGATTTAGTAAACAACGTGTGTTGGTGATGAGCTCTGAGGTTTCAAGCTACGCCTGATGCAGATACACAAGCCAATTCAAAAAGCTGAAATCTAACCAGATGAATATAAAAGTCTGCTCATGGCTCAATAGTTCCTGCTCGAAACTGGGCTCAAATGAGTGAGACTGGACTTAAAACTGACCTAATTTTCACCGTACAGAACTCCTGTGCTAAAAATATACTTTCATTTCTAGCCATATGAAGTAAATGTATGCAAACCACTAAGAATCAGAATAATTCCCGTAAGAGGAAGAACTGTATGTTTTGGCACATAACCAATGAGAAGGCAGGATGGAATGCAGAGGCATTGGATTCAGCAGTATAGTAAAGCTGTAAAATGTAAGATACAAAAATCAACATACTACATTTTCAAGGAATACATGTAGAAATTTAGGTTTAATCATATTGGGCAGTAACTGCTTGTAAGAACAATCCCAGTGATGGCATTGCTCATATGAATGAGCATGTTGCAGTTTTGACTGAACAGTGCAAATTTTAAGAGAAAATAAGTCTCCAGGGCTGTTGGTCTATGGGCTTGATCTCACCAACTCAATAAGGAGGATATGCTCCAACACCTGCTGATGTTGTTCGGATTGCTTCCACTGACTTCAGCAAACTCTGCATCAGATTTTACTTATGAAAAGGTGTTTTGGGTGCCTCAACCCCCAGGTCTGAGATCCTTCCTTTTATCTGTATTCTCCCTCAGAAAAGGCCCCAGCAACTAAAATGAACCATAATGTAAAACTCATTATGTAAACTCATAATGTGAAATGAAGCGAAATGTAAAATTCATTGCAGTCAAAGGAACGATCCTCAAAGACTTCATCACCCTTTGATACAGATGTAATGCATCTTCTGCAAACTGGTACATTCTCAAGCAACCCTTAGGGCAGGTAAGGATCTCTCTCACTCTGCCTTCAGCAGACATCAGATACTTAGAATCATAGAATCATAGAATCATTTCGGTTGGAAAAGACCTTCAAGATCATCAAGTCCAACCATTAACCACGCCCCCTAAACCATGCCCTGGAGTACCCTATCCACTCGCTTTTTGAATACCTCCAGGGATGGTGACTCAACCGCTTCCCTGGGCAGCCCATTCCAATGTTTGACAACCCTCTCAGTAAAAAAATTTTTCCTAATATCTAACCTAAATCTCCCTTGCCTCAACTTGAGGCCATTTCCTCTTGTCCTATCTCCAGACACCTGTCAGAAGAGACCAACACCCTCCTCACTACAACCCCCTTTCAGGTAGGGGTTCAGACCTCTCTGCCTGTTTTGTAGAACGCACATACGCTGGCGAATTATTTTTTCATTATTGTTAAATGTGTTACTGTTCCTGACATTCCCAAACAACTACTATAGACCAATACTGATGTCAGTGCCTCTGTGGGAGTTAAAAAAAAACAAACAAAAAAAATCCACAAAACTGTTTGAAAAGGAATGCTTTGTGAGAAAAACTTAATTCCTACCATTATAATGTAGGATCTGTGATACTCTTGAACATAGTACCCTTCTCCCCATGCATTATACCTCATGTATAGAGTAAGGAGTGCTGTGCTGAGGCTTGTTAATTAGATAATGTAGGAACATGATTTCAAATCAGCAGAAATAGAACCAAATGTGTGCAGATATACTTATTTCTGTTCCTTTATTTGGTTATTTAATGTTCCTGCTCCATGCTCTAGTTCCTAGATGCAATTATGCTTCACCTTTATTATTTATGGTTTGCAAAAGATGTAAAGCCAAGTGCTGTAACAAAGAGCTCCCAGCGGGCGCCCAGGCAATGCACTGACACACAGCCATGCTGGCTGAAGCAGAAGGTCAGATCTGAAGCTGCAGGGGTTAAGCAGTAAGGTTTGCCCAGCCATGCCCAAGGGTGTCTCAGGCAGGAGCTGTTAGCAATAAAGAAGAGTAAACGGGCTTGACCAGCGGTCAATCTCAAACCCTTTTGAATCAGTTGGACAATCACCCTTGCCAGCTCAGGGATCAAAAAATCTATGATGGACATGGGGTGGTGTTCTGGTTCCAGCTGGAGTAATTTTCTTTCTAGTAGTTGGCATAGTGTTATGTCTTGGATTCAGTATGAGAAGAATGTTGATAACACACTGATGTTTTCAGTTGTTGCTAAGTAGTGTTTAGACTAAGTCAATCATTTTTCAGCTTCTCACGCCCAGCCAGCAAGAAGGCTGGAGGGGCACAAGAAGTTGGGAGGGGACACAGCCAGGACAGCTGACCCAAACTGGCCAAAGGGGTATTCCATACCAGGTGATGTTGTGCCCAGTATATAAACTGTGGGCAGTTGGCTGGGGCTGGGGGGTGGGGTGGATCAGTGCTCAGGAACTAACTGGGCATCAGTCGGCAAATGGTGAGCAATTGCATTGTGCACCATTGTATATTCCAATTCTTTTTTTATTATCATTATTATTTTCTTCCTTTCTCTCCTATTAAACTGTCTTTATCTCAACCCACCAGTTTTGCTTTTTTTTCCACGATTCTCTCCCCCATCCCACTGGGTAGGGGGGAAGTGAGTGAGCAGCTGTGTGGTGCCTAGTTACTGGCTGGGGTTAAACCATGACAGGTGGGAATGCATGATTGTGCAATTCTCCTTCCAAGCGTGATAATACAGTCTCCTTCTATGGACAACTCCCAGTACCTAGAGAGAGCTAGGAAGCAGGTAGCTCTTGATGAACCTGCTCTGGGTGGGATTTCCAAGGTAATGGTCCTCTAAAATTTTTTGTTCCCAGGAGAAGCAGCCATCTACAACTTCTTTAATTCAGCACAGGGTTAACAGCAATCTTTATTCTCTGCCCCATCCTTTTATTGTACTGCCTCAAAGAGAGCTTTTAAGTTAAGACCCCCTTTTTCTTAACAGATGTAAGTCTAAAAAGACTCCGTAAGAATCAACTTTTTTTTATATATAAATATGGGGTCTACACAAAGAAAGAAAAAAAAAAAGAAAAATACAAGAAAGAAAGAAGTAGAAGAAAGAAAAGAAGAAAGGAAGGAAAAAGGAAAGCCAGCAGGTCCAAACCTGACACCAGGGACCCTGACTCCCCTTGCCACAAAACCTAAGGACAGATATAATTCTCCCCACTTTACTCGTATGAGAAAGTGAAGCTTACTCTCTCATGCACTCTCTCACACTTTCTTTCTGTTCCAACGCTCTCAGAGACTTCTCTCTTTAGTCAGGCATCCTTGCAGTAAATTTCTTTGAACTGTAATTGGAAAATCTTCCAGATTCTGGGGGAGCCCTTTGTCAGAGGAATTCCTGGGGGGGTATAATGCCTATTTGATGCAACTGAGCTGCTGAAATAACAAATGACTGACTAAAGATATGATTCTTTGCTCATACTAGAAATGCTGTTTTACCAACAACTATTTTTCAGGAACCTTATAACAAAATAAGTATGCTTGTACATTTACCTTCCTGTATCTTATTTTCTGTCAAATAAGACTCTGAATTTGTGAATATAGTGATCTGTGCATTTCACCGGGAATTGGGACCTCAGTCTGTGCACTTTCTACCCTCGACCTTAGAGATCCCAAATGTGTAGGCAACATTTGAACTACTTTCTCTAAATCAGTTTTGCTTTTTGCTCGCTTGCTCTGAGTGTAGATGTGACTCTTAGTCACTTGCAAAAGCCCTACAAGAAACATACAGTATGCAATTAATACAGATTGCATGAATGTGAAGTGTGTGGCATTGGGTAGTTACCAAATGGTAATAAAAAGGTTTGGAATTACAGCTTTATGTGGGCATTTGTGTCACAGCATTTATCTCCTTCCTGTCTGAGCAAGCCAGTTGTTGCTCTGTGGCAGTAAATGAATGCTTCCACTGCTCATGAAATAGCTTCCCACATCTTTATTCTGTGGCAGCTGGATTTATATTTAATACAGGAGTTGCACCATTCAGCTGCTAAGTGTCCTCACAACAATATAATTTGGCTCTGCTCTCTGACAGACTGAGACTTAAAAAAAAAAAAAAAAAGGAAAAAAGAAAAAAAATCACTTTCTGAATTGCTCCTCTTGAAGTACCCTGAATTTTTCCTGAGCAGTCACACCTTTCAAACATGACACAAGTCTAAGCCTGCTTGTGACTTTCTAAGGCAAGCGAGAGTCGCCACTAGGATAAGTGCAAGGAATTTGTAACCACCACCCTTGTGCCCCTTCAGTGCCTCCAGGAGTATAAGTATACTGTCAATAATTGTTATTTTAAAATAATGGTACTTACCATTCTTTTGCCAAAATCATGGCATGGGCTGTTAATAGAGCTTCCTTTTAGTGGGACCATCCCTTTGGGGCTGTTGTCAGCCTTCCGCTTGTAGAATTCAATTCCATCTTCTAAAAGCACAACCCACATCGGCTTCCAGGTATTAAACATGCTGCCCTGCATCAGTAAATCACCATGTATATTATGTTCAATAAATCACTCTTCACATGATACCCACTGAAGATATGACCTTCCAGGGAGTGTCTGACTGACACTAAAATAGCTATAGTTAGTGTCTCAACGGGAACATACCACAACCACACCCATCTTACTATGCAGTTAAAAACCATTGTTGTTATTCTTCTGACCACCATTAATTTCCCCTTGTAGTCACCCCAGCCATGAGTTTTTCCAAAATCGCATTGCCTGCCCCAGCAGGTGTTTCTCTTCAGTATCAGTTAGTCCCAACCGGTGTCTTCAAGATGACATAGTGGCAATATTATGAATAATCCTCAAAATTTCTGGATGTGAACTGGCACATTAGGACTGCCTCATTAAGTTGGGCATCCTGTGCTGTATTTAGGACTTGATGCTACAATACAGTCAGTCACTGAGGCTTGGCTCTCTGATAAGAAAGCACACATCTCAGAGGATTTCTAGACATATAAGAACAAAGTGTAAGAGTAATGAACAGTTTAAGGGCCTGAGGCTGCAGATCTCCAACTGCTGTGTTGAGGAATTGAGGTGCTTCATTTCATCTTTTAAAGCTTTTACTTCCTATTCCTGAAACACAGCTGTTAGATGTAAGACATACAGAGAAAAAGATAGGGCCAGATCCTACATACAGTGAAACACACAGCAAAACTCTCAGGGACTTAGAGAGGAACAAGCTGTCTCTCCGTGTTCAGCACGATTAACCACTAGAACTACTAAGACTGTAGCACTCTAGTTAGATGGCCTCTCTCGTCCTGCCTGCAACCAGCTTCAAAAGTGGTCACAATCCCAGATACCCAAGTGACTTTACTGCTCAGCCAAATGAACATTTAGATATGCTGAATACCAACAGCTCCTCTGAAGAGTTACCAAAGTACAACCAACATTTGTGGTCCTCAAATCAGAGGCCATTCTTCAAAAATATTAACTTCCCTTGCTCTTTCTGTTACAAAGAGAGACGTAAATTTATCCTCCCCATCCTACAACTCCATCCACAGCATCCCTGTCCTCCTCAGACCATGGTGGCTGAGCAGTGCTAAAGCTGCAGACAGAAGCAAAGCAGACACCTTTGTGCTGTGCAGATGGCTTGTTTTGATTTGTTAAACCTAAGAGCTGGACAGAGTTAGTTACACTTGCATTTTGTATTTCTGCAGAAGCAAATGGGACAGAAACATGCCGAGTCTTTTGTTCTTATTCTCCAAATGAAACCTTTGTCTGTCACATCCTTTTTTGCTGCCCTACCTTCCAACAAAGGCCTTTTGCACTCTGAATCAGACCTTATGTTCAATTACAGGGTGGGGAGGGAAAACCGTCAGCCGAGATCTTATTAAGAGTAGGACCTGCTTCCAGCCTCTGCAGCCCTCACTGGAAGCAGAAGGTGCCCCACAAATGAATGGTACCTTCTGAAGGAAAGTCACTGCCCTGGGGGTTCTCTAGCTAAACAGGAAACTAAAAAAAGTCTCATCTCGGTACCACATATGGGTTGACTGCTGTTTTCTTTTGATTCTGGGTTGGTTTTTTTAATAAGCCATAAGAATTTACCATTTTCTGAGAGGCCAAATTGACATATTGGTTGCTTTTCTGCTAAGAAATCAATTCAGATGATGAGCCAAGACAAGAACTGTTGCAATTTCCTTTTGTTTGTGGGTTTACCACAGGTTATAGTACTTCTGCTCATAAACAGACAAGTCCAGTAATTCCTGAAGACGAGACTCTGTCATGTTCTGCCAATGGAAGCCACCACAGAGCAGTGTTAGACTGGCAGTCTCAGATCCACACCACCAGCAAACCCAAACACGGTCACATTGTTCTCATCTAAAACATCTCATGAAAGACAAGCAAGCAGGATGCTGGATTTTATCTTCCTGGACTAAAAATCAAATTGTCACACCTACTCCAAAGACTGCAGACACAGACGGATGTTCAATGAATTGCTCCCTGAAATCATTAGCCACTTTAAAAACACAAACAAATTCCCTTTGGTAGAACAACTTCTTTTTACAAGATCTACAGCACTATAAGATTAAAAAATTAGCTGTTTCTTATGCTCAGAAGATGACACAAAGTCCCCAAAATATACAGAGGTTTAAGCTGACCTAAATCAACGCTGAAGTCTGAACCCACATTTGCTGGAGGTCACATTGTCCCAGTTAAAGCACTGATCCCCAAGCACAACACTGTTCCCCAGCCTAATGTAAATATCAAGAGGAGAAAGTCAGTGACAAATGGCCTTCACTCTCTGCAAAGAGAGCTGTGGCTGCATGGATGACTCCTTTGGGAGGTCAAATCCTTGGTTTCACTTTACAGGCATAAAGGAGAGGAGGAGAGTACATAATTAGCAGGTAAGGTTAATCAGAAGCACGCTCGTTCTTGCTGGAAGCTCTGGTTGTAGAACGCACAGCACCCTCACTGATGTATCAAACAGCCGGTACTCGTCTGATCTGTATCTTCTGCTCCTTTTTCCCTCCAGCCCTTCCTCTAGCATACTGCTGCTCCTCACCACCAGCATAAGCTCACTTCTGCAAGGACAGAGCCATCTATGAGGCTGTTCTAGGAAACGGGCACAATTTCCACTTCCCTGTTGCCATTGCAGCAGCACCGAGCAGCAACTTTAGTAGTACCTGCACAGAGAGACTTTTGGGGGAACCAGCACCTATAGGAATGTGAGGCACTGACACTGGCACATCTGTATGCATCTTTTTCCTGGCATACCCAGCTGGGCACACAGTTTGGGATTGTCCCAGTGCCTAAGTTTCCAGCCATTCCCCTGTCATGGAGGAATATAGATCATGAGCCACTTCTCTATATATCAGGCCATTGGAACTAGATATCTGCAATCTACACAGCACGAATTTGGCGCTCTCCTTCCTCATGACAGCATCACTGCAGCTTTGCAATTACTTTATGAACTTACTTCCTTTCAGTGTCAGTGGAAGTAAGACTGAGGAGTGGCCTCTTCACAACACTGGTCCCAGATTAGAGATCCCTCCAGCCAGCTGTTCTAGTGAGTGAAATTCTCATTTTGATGAGCAGAGATACCACAGGAGAGAGCTCTTCTCTTGCTCTAGGACTGACACTGTTTAGTTAGGCTGCTTTAAGCCAGACTGATGTCACTATAGATTTAAATGGAAGTCAAGGCTTTATCCTATGGGCTTTACCACAAAAGGCTCCAGAGCAGAGGTTGCTGTGGAGCAGCGACTGCCTTCCCAAAGAAGGGAAGTGCCTGTGGCCCCAAGCATTGTCTCTAGGCTAAGGTGATCAGACCTCTTTAATCTCACTATGCTTCCTTGATGTTTAACTCGGAGATTAAGTGCAATCAAGTAGGCTGTGGCCATTTCAAGCTGTTACCTATTTTGCCAAGCTTCCATTAAGGGCATTAGGTTCCTTCATAAAAATACAAATCTTTTGATCCAAAGGTACATCTGAGATATGTGCAAAACGTCTTTTGTAGTATTCTGACAAGATATAACTGCTAACAAGTACCTCTATAATCGCTAACACCACATTGTTTTACTGCTCAAGGAATTCTGTTCATTTGCCCTTTCTTTTTGGAAAAAACGATCCTTGTTTTAATAACTGAAACCAAAGTATGTTTCCCTACATCTCCCCAACCTCTTCAGAGTTAGCTTCCTCCTCCACTCCGTCCAAAACTGCCCACTTACCTTCTTAACCAAGTAGCCCTCCCTTATGCGCATCGGTTCTCGCTCCATGTCTGAGGCAATCCTGCTCTCAGGTCTATCAGCGCTGGCAGTTAAGTTCCTCTGGCAGCAAAGTCCGTGGGCTGGCGTTTTTACAGTACAGCTGCGTCACTTTCACAAGTTCCTCTGCCTGCTAATCACATGAAAACAAGCCCATTTCCTCTTACAGAGTGAGAGATAGGGAAACGCAGAAGCACATGTGTATTTATAATTTGCCTCTGACAGAACAGGCAACAGCCTGACAAAAGGCTCAACTGTACCAAATACGGCCAGCCTTGATGACAGTGACCTGGGAGATTAAAAAAAGCATTTTACTGCCCAATCCCAAGAAATCAGGCCCATTTTGCAAATACATGAACTCTAGCAAAACAACAAACAGGGTGGCATGCTGTGTTGCTGCTCGGTGCGTGCCAAAGGGATCTCACAGCCAGGTTTCCAACTCACTGGTTCTGTCACTTCATCCCGTCTTTGAAGTCTGACGCCCAGTGGGTGAGCGCGTAGGGTCTGGCAGCGAGCCGGAGGGCCCTCACTTGGTTAATGACGATGCACCCTCTGCTGATACAAGAAATTTGTTTATCGGACTTCATCAGGTTTTGGGGTTTGGTGCTGAAGCCTCCCAAAAAGGTTACCTGTCAAATAAGCATAAATGGATTAGACCAGCACTTTACATAAAGCACTGCAGAATGTCACTTTCTACGAGCATCTTTTACTTGCTGCAGAGCTCATTTGGCTATATTTGGTAAAAG
Source organism: Harpia harpyja (assembly GCF_026419915.1). Classification (NCBI taxonomy): domain Eukaryota; kingdom Metazoa; phylum Chordata; class Aves; order Accipitriformes; family Accipitridae; genus Harpia; species Harpia harpyja. The sequence goes on from NC_068943.1 coordinate 57,222,591, forward strand.
ATAAGGCAAAACTGTAATTTTCCAAAAGTTGGTATATACCAGAGCCACAATCCCTCTTCCCCATACAGAAGGAAGGGTGGTGGTATATGGGAGGCAATAAGGAGGCTGCTGCATTGCCAAGAGCATTCTCCCATGCACAAGACTCCAAGTCACTTTTACAGCTGAGCCTGTTGAGATAAGTGTTGAGCCCAGGATTACTCCATCTGTCACCTCTGCTGCTTGTAAAGATCCCCAAACAGGGACTTTTTCTGCAGACATTCCTGCTCTCCATTTGACTCCCTCTGTCTCAGCCTTTACTCAGAAGTACACAGAAGTCTGACAAGGTCTGTGATAGAGGATCAGAAGGTTAGAAGAGCCCTCAAAGACTTTCTCTAGCCATTCCTCACTGATGGCTATTTAGTGGTTCTGCCACAGATGAGACTCCACTCCTTCCTTGGTTACCTGTATTAGTGCTTCACTATCCCAACTGCTGAATGTTTCTCTTCACTGAACTGAGATTTTCCTTTCCAGACCTTTCTCAACTAGCTGCTGCTTAAATGACCCCTCCAGTCTCATCTTCAGGCAGAGCACCTGTTTGTACCAGCAATCTCAGGCTATACACTTCGCAGCACATTCTGCCCAAAGCATACCTTTTTGTGACGATGAATTTATGCATCATTAGGTTGTTCAGGTCTTGTTTCTGTAGATCCTACAGTCTCAGTACATTGTTCCTTCGCCCACGTAAATCATGCTGTTGTGAGGATCTAATTGCTATTAAAGGCCCTAGTTGCTGACCAAGCCGATCATCCATTAGGCAGTTTGCAAATCAAACATTCAATATATGCTTTCCAATTCTCTGGCTGTCAAGTGTACTTGACATCAGCCAACAGATTCTAAAATTATTAGAGGGACAGAAACTCACACATAGCTAATAAAAGCTTCATGCTCTTTGGGAACAGAGCTAAAAGTAATATTTTATCACTAAAAAGTGAGCAAAAAGCTTTGTGTCACATCTACAATAAAGAATCTGCCTACCAGTCCCAGGGCCTGGAATGAATTGAAGATGCATTCCAGAGTTGAGATGATCTGAGTTTCTGAGTTATATTTCTGTTAAGGCTCCTTTCATTTCCCATAAGCCTTAAAATGATGGACTCAGGAGATTCTTCCTGTATAATGTCTTTTTTGGTCAGTAATTCCTTTTTCTTTAAGAAGGTGAATATTTCCTTCTCTTCCCTTTCACTCCAGTGGTTCCATCTTTGGGAAAAGGCACACTTTTTTTTTTTTTTCCTGTGATTGGATAACACAAAAATACAGGTCATAGACAACCACAACTCAGATTAAATACCTTTCACTGTATGGCTGGTAGCCAAACTATCCCTTTATTAGCTGGTTTGAGGCCATAACGCTACAGAGCCGGGGGTAAGCATTAGAGAACAAGAAGTGGCTCACAGTTAGCTCTTCCTTCTGTCTCTACCTTGCTGCCCCTCAGACCTGAGGAAAGGAAACCCTTTCCACAGCTGGAAGGGTTATGGGGAACAAAGACAAAGAAATCTGCCAGCATTTTCCTCCTCGCAGGCAGCCTCTGAGCAGGTTTTCCTGCTCGCCTGTTCCTGCTGGTTCAGTGTTTGTGCTGAGTCAGGATGACAGGGCCCTGCACGATAAATTGATGATATAAAATGTCCAAGGACAGATCCTCTTCAATAGAATATCTATATGACCTTATACTAAAAAGTGGTTTAATGTGAACAGAAAAGGATGCTGACTCCACAATTTCACAAAAGCTCAGTTTCTCATTTACCTGCATGAAAAGCCCTTGGAGGTGTGAAATGTGATTTTAGACACAGTGGCACCAAGCCAATGACTCCACAATTTAACATTAGCTACTTAAGCAACTCAGTGTCAAAGCATAAAATTACCTCCATCCAATATTAGCTGGAAGCAACTATTTCTATAACACTTATCTATATTGTTTCTATTTCATCTTCAAAGCTCAGCTACTCCTTCTGCCCTTCTACCTTATGTGTCTGGAACAATCCTTTTCTTTTAACACTAAGGCTTGCTTTCATTTATGACAGATCACCACAGGGGAATCAGCACTTCAGCTTCCCCCAGGCAGAAATGGGCTGATCAGCTAAATCATTCATGTGAAGCAAAATGGTCCTTAATCATACAGTGGCCATGGCAAGTGTGAGGGACAGCCTAGACTGCTGAAGCACATCTTCTTTGTGCAGCCATTCCTAAAGAGCAGCACCAGGCATAAGAGAGGAAGAGCTGTATTTCTTCCAGCTCTCCACAGAGGGGAGGATAGAGCCTTGTCTGGCAGAAAGAGAAAGTAACCTGCATTGTGAAAACCTGCTATAACTTACCCTGTTCTCCCCATTTCTGTCCGAAGTAGGTAAAGGTGCATGATGCTGGATTAGCAACATTTGTCACAATAGCACAATCTGCAACAGAGCTGAGTATCTTGGCTCAGTTTACTGGCGAGTGACCTGTTCTTGTACAGGAGATCTTGCTGCTGTATTTCCTCAGAGAATTCTGGCGTTTTTCTGCTATTTCAAGGTCCACTCCTGCAATCATTAAAAATAAAATAAAAAAAAGCAATCAACCACATTTATCTGAGCGAGGGATCTAGCTGAGAGACTGATGGGCATTTATACTGAAAATTGGAACCATATCTTTGCAATTAAATGTGTCAGCTGCAAGGAAGACAGGCGGTTTCTCAGCTTGTTACATCAGCTTCACTGCTCTCTCTACTAGCCCTTGCAGAGCTGTTCTTCAAACATGTTTGCTGCATTGTAAATGCCGTAAGCCCACTCCATCTGTAGCAGAGCACGTGAGTTCTCCATAAATATGCATCTCTCCAGCAAATCCAGCTGCATTTCCAGGGGAAATTAGATCAAATGCTATATGTTCAAAATGATTGTCTACATGGGAAAAATAATATACACAAGTGGTTTGCAAAGGTGATAGAGACTGGGTCCAGCTTATAGTTCAGTAAAACCCTTTCTCACTTTTGCACAGAGGCAAAGGTCTCAAAAGAATTACAGTATTAAATTGAGAGCTGGCAGGTGTAAGTCTCAGCACAATTCACTCCATACGAATAACACATATGGCTATTTTTAGTGAATGAGAGATTGTGGCTTTGCATTCACTTCTCGAAAAGAAATCCCAAACCAGAACATTTCCAAATTTGCCACTCTGTTAAGAAAGGAATCAAACAGGGGCAAGCATGAAAATACTATTACAGGTATTATCCACGTCACCTTGGAATCTAAATACTGTGTGTTGGCTGTCATAAATTAACTGTCTTGTTTGGACCTCAAGGCACATTTCATCTATTTAATTATTGTGGAGCTATGCAGCAGGATTAGTGCATTAACTCTAAGTGGGAAGGCTTGCATAAATGGTAATACTGAAAAGCTTATACAGTTGACATATTATTACTCATAGAGAGATCATATTGAGTGGATGCAGTCGAGAGACCAAATTGATTTCTCCAGAATGTTTTCTAGACAAATTGGACCAGCACAAAGCATAGGCCATGGCTTATGTGCATGTTAGCTCTGACTTTTCATTGGATGCATCCAACCTCACCTGTGACATACTCACCTCTCCCCTACACTAGTTCCCCATCAGAGATACATGCAGGCAATGTAGCCGCAGCAGGGAAGGCCTAAGCACAAGAGAGAGGTCTTGGAGGATGAAGCTGCAGTGTGAGAAGACTTTACTAGTTCTGGGAAGAGACAGAAAGATGAGAATAGCTGAGCATGCTGGCTGCAGCTCACTTGTAGGAGCTCACCACTCCCTTCAAAAGCACTAAGGGGTTCACCAGGGCACAGGGGAGTGCTGTAATGTTCCTGCTCCAAGTGAAGTGAATTAGCTTAATGTACCTTGCTAACTCCACACAACAGGCTGGGAAGCCTCAGGTGCCAGGGGAACAAAAGGTAGATTTGAAGGACTGAAAAAAAACCCCAAAAAAGCAGTTTTGCATTTTACAAAGACATTAAAGATTCCAACCCCCACCCCTCAAATGTAGGTGTAGAGAATGGCGGAATGGACACAAATTTATCTGGAACTAAATTACTGCTGTGGCTTAGGAGAAATGGGACCTTGTCCTAAGCCTATGATCATCTATTTAGCTTTGAATGTTGTAAACATCAGCCCATTTGCTCTGTGCTCCTGTGTCGTGGTTTAACCCCAGCCAGCAACTAAACACCACGCAGCCGCTCACTCACTCCCCCCCACCCAGTGGGATGGGGGAGAAAATCAGGAAAAGAAGCAAAACCCGTGGGTTGAGATAAGAACGGTTTAATAGAACAGAAAAAGAAGAAACTAATAATGATAATGATAACACTAATAAAATGACAACAGCAATAATGAAAGGATTGGAATGTACAAATGATGCACAGTGCAATTGCTCACCATCCGCCGACCGACACCCCGCCAGTCCCCGAGTGGCGAATCCCTGCCCCACTTCCCCGTTCCTATACTGGATGGGACGTCACATGGTATGGAATACACCGTTGGCCAGTTTGGGTCAGGTGCCCTGGCTGTGTCCTGTGCCAACTTCTTGTGCCCCTCCAGCTTTCTCACTGGCTGGGCATGAGAAGCTGAAAAATCCTTGACATTAGTCTAAACACTACTGAGCAACAACTGAAAACATCAGTGTGTTATTAACATTCTTCGCATACTGAACTCAAAACATAGCACTGTACCAGCTACTAGGAAGACAGTTAACTCTATCCCAGCTGAAACCAGGACATCCTGGCAAAACCACACTGCCTCCTTCTTCCTGCAGGTATTTTGATCTCTATAGAATATCAAGCAATTAATTTCAGGTAACCATGCAGCAGCCTGGGGGCTGGGACCCATAGAAAACCCCTATGGGGACTGGAAGGGCATGGGTTTCTCTAGCCAGGGGCCATCCCGCCACCCTCAGTGAGGGGGCAGCCCACAGCATCTGGCATCTCCATAGGGATGGGCTGAGGTCAAGCCAGGTAGTCAGCCTGCAGGTCAAGATCAACAGCATCTATGGCTGGATATGTCTGTGGCAGAGCTGGAAACCAGCACTCCTAAGCATAACTCAGGAAGAGATTGAAGGCCCAGGGCTGAGCTGAAATAGGGCCCATGGGCATAGGTGTGGGTGGAGGCCCCAGGTGAGGCTGGTCAGGGCCATTAACGTGGGCAGCAACAAAACTAAGCTCCCAGAAAGACTTAGCAAAGGCAACCCCTTTATCAGATGGATAAAAAGAAAGGCAATGCCTACATTTAAAATTCCTTCTTCATAAATGTTCTACTCTCACCATATTTCACTTTCACATGGTAAAACAGTTACTCAGCCTATGCACACGTAATCCATAATATGATGCTTTTTTAGTTCTCCCTCATATTTGCCACTTTTTGCCATAGCAGTCTGGAATAAAGTCACAGCTTGAGCTGTGTCAGAGAAAGATGGTCACTCAGGCAGAAATAATAAGGGAAAAAAAACTCGTTATAGATCTGAGCTCTCATGTACTTGGGAAACTAATTGCAATCAATGTCTTCAGCTACACACAATTTACTACAACATGATATGTCTGGCCCATGAGGTGAGTAAAACTGATCCCTGGCAATGGCCATTATTCTTCACACACCACTTTAAGTGATACTATCAGATTCCCCATGTGTAAGGCCTCTGTGATTTTGTACTGAATTACATTTAAACTTACAGAAGTGGGAATTGCTGCAAGCAAAACTTTCAACAAGCCACAAAGTGCAGCAGTTTCAGCAGAATAGAATGAAAAATGAGAATTCTCTTGCAATGAGCAAAAAAGATAGGGAGAAACGCACATGTGGTCTTCTTTTGCGGAGCCATACTGTTATGAGCTATGTGTGCATATATAGCAGCTGCTTCCTTATCTGAAAACCTATGCATACAACTTGATTGTCTGGTAACTTCCAAGATATTTTCAAGACCATTCATTGTTGACCTTGACAATGGTTGGAGGGATTAATTTTACCTAACTTTTTGTGGACTGCTTTTGAGGACCTTTAAAGTCAGCAAAGATCTTTGCAATAAATTGTTGGAGTTCAGTGTATGATTCATGATCAAATGTTGGCTCCCACTGTGGAATGAGTTGCTCCTGCAACTTACTACTTGATTAGATGCAACTACTCTTTGATTAGGTGCCCTTTGACAATACAAGAGTCTTAGGTGACTGACCAAACCCAAAAGATTCTTCTCATACATACATACAGGACAGTTGATAATGCCACCACTTCATCGTACATAGGGAAATGTTAGGGGTTTTTTTAATAGCATTTGTTTCACTCTTGACTGTTCAGTGGGAGAAGCAATGACTGCATTGTGTAACAACCTCCCTATGGGGGACTCTCTGCTGCCAGTGAGCGCCATCGAAGGTAGGATGTTACTTACAAAATTCAACACATACACAGTTCTGAGAGGCAGGGATCATGTCCTACCCTTATCTTTGTAGAAACCTGGCTGCCTGGCCACATTATGAAGCATATTCTTAGCTGGATACCTAATCAATGCAAATACAGTAGGATTTCTTTTTTTTTTTGCAGAGGTTAATTTTTCAGCAGAATGTATTCTTTTTCTTAATGTTCACAATAAAATTAATTCATTAATTAACTTGCATGCACAAAGAAAGGCACCTGGGTAATGCTATATCTTCCATTTGGCTTAGCAATACTACTACATTTTACCACCATGTGTGCATCCCAGCTTTAGAAAAACAAAGAGAAGTTCAGGTCCAGTGCAACATGCAGCTGTGAAATTCTCCTAACAAAATCATTAACTCTGCCATTATGTCCAATCAAACAAAAAATATATTTGTGGCCCAAGTCCTCTGTCAGCCATAAGAACGCTGCAGTTTTACCAGCAAACAATAACAAATGCAAAGGAATGGAAGGGATGCACAAACCTGCTCCTGGGTTAAAATCAATCTAACTGTTAGACAGGAATGAGACCTGTGGAGAGTTGAATTATGGTATAACCTCCAGTTTCAGAGATCTTTCTCTCTGAAAAAATGGTACCAGCCGTAGGTAAAGAGTAGTATTAGACTTAAAGAAATGAGATTCTGATCTGATACTGCAATTACGGTGGGATTTTTTTCTATTAAAATAAGAAGACTGCAATAAAGTGATTAAAAAAATCCCAACAGAAACCCTGAACCAAATATTAATGTTGACTGTTGACTTCGGGGAGCAAGAAACTAACCCTCAGTCTAGCATGGTGGGCTCACAAAAACCTTTTGCCGTACAGGGAGAGAGAAGAGCCACAAAAACACGTCTTTGCTCTCCGCCCTCCTCTCCCTCTCAGGCAGCTCTGGCTCCTGCGTGCCGCTACGCAGATGCCTCACCCCACCCCAGAGGGCTCGATCAGCCCGCGGGAGACGGCTGCCCACGGTGAGGGGATGGATCAGCAGGGTGATTTGGGGGGGAAGGGGTCCCCCCTCCGACGAGACCCCACGGCGCGGTGCCCGCCGGCGGAGGAGCCCTGCGGGGCGCTGCCTGCCCGCGCCGCTGTCCTCGCCCGTGGTGCTGAACGGCGGCGGCGGCGGCGCCCGCCTGGCACGGCACGGCACGGCACGGCACGGGCCCCCCATGCTCCCCTCCGGGACCAGTGACGGGATTAAGGCTGCAGTAATCAGGGCCGGATTTACTGCCTGGAAACCGGCTGCAATCTCGGCAGCTGCAAATGACCCCCAACCCGGGTGATGGGGGGTGGGGGAGTGTGTACATCCGCTGCCCAGATGCTGCGCCGCGATTAGGGGGAGGGAAAAAACCAAATATATCATCCGCTGCTTTTGGGAAGGGCTAGGCTGGCTGGGATCCGGCAGCCCCTCCTCTTCCTCCTCCCTCCTCCTCTTCCTCTCCCTCGCAGCCTCGCTCTCCTCTCCCGGCCAGCCGCCTTCCGCGGAGGGGGCGAGACGAGCGCAGAGCCCGCAGCCCCCCCCCCCCCGGCGACAAGCGATGGACGACATCCCCGGCCTCGTGAAAATCAGCGTCTCCCTCAAAATCCAGCCCAACGACGGGGCGGTATATTTCAAGGTGGACGGGCAGCGCTTCGGCCAGAACCGCACCATCAAGCTGCTGACCGGAGCCAAGTACAAGATCGAGGTGGCCCTTCGGCCCGGCACCGTCCAGGCCACGTAAGTGCAGCAGCCTCCCGGCTCGGGGCGCCTCCCCCGGCCCTCCCTTCCCCGCTGCTTTATTTTTAGAGGTTTAATATTTTTTCCTGGCAGGCTGACAGCACGGGGTTTCCATGATTTCTCCCTCCCTGCCCTTTTGCTTTGGTGGCCCCGTTTCTAGGTCCCTGACGAACTGTTCCCAGTTCTTTGCCCAGCTGGCTCAGAAGAGAGGCACGTTTGGGAGTCACTTCCTTCCCTCTCCCTCCCCACCTCCTGACAGAGCTCTTTCAAGCCCAGCTCCTTTTCTCCCTCCTTCCCCATGGTTTGCCCTGGAGGCAGAGGGAGAAGGCCCCTCCAGCCCTGCATTTCAGAGATGCATCATGCCCAAGCCTCGCTGCAGCATGGCAAAGCAGAGACTGGGACTAGGGAGGATGCACATGGGGAACCAGCTCTGGGTGGAGGGGCACGCCTGGAGAAGAGATTCGAATAACCTCTCCCCAGCTACTCGACATCAGATCCCTCCTGCCTTTCCTTTCTACACCTTCCCTGGGTGACTGCAGAGCCCTGACATTTTTCAGGAGCCCCAGTGAGTCAGCAACACCTCCAGGTCTGCCAAAATCCCTGAAGCATCCCCCAGTACAGAGGCTGCCAGGCCACATGCTTGCTTCAAGCTGCTAGGGAAGGGGACCTGCGGGGCTGCTGAAAGGATGGATCCCGTCTCTTTGCAGGACAATGGGCATTGGGGGCATCAGTGTCCCACTGGAAGAGAAATCGAGGGATGCACAGGTGGCCTCTTACACAGGGATCTATGACACAGAAGGGGTGCCCCATACCAAGAGCGGGGAGAGACAGCCCATCCAGGTCAACATGCAGGTATGTGTTTCTCCAAGCCTGGCATGGGAAGACAAGGGAGGGCAGCAGGGGGTTGACTCCCAGAGAGGTCTCGAGGTGAAATATTCCAGGGCAAAGTCTGATCAAGCTGCTGCCCTCCTCTCTGCTTTGCATCAGTAAGACTGCTGGTCAGAGCATAGCTGGAAAACACAAGCCCAGCTTCCCAAGGGGAAGCCAAGAGAGCAGCAAGTGCCAGGAAGCAGTAGGGGGATTTCTAGAGACCTACAAAGCCCTTTGGGGTGCTGCAGCAGAAAGAAATGAGAGCTGAACATCTCACCTCTTCTGCAGGACATATTATAGACTTCAGACAACTCCCACCAAGGTCCCTGGCTAGGAATCCAAGCCCAAGCCCTTGGCATACAGGGACCTCCCCTTTTGTCTGCCAGCACTGCCAGCTTTTTGGAGCAGAGCATGCCCCAAGCACAAGAGATGACTACTCTCCCCTTTCACCTGTCATCTGCAAGATGCCTGAGGCCCTGCCAGAGGCTGAAAGCATGCATGAGAACAGTACCCCCCTCAGGCTGTTGTCTCCCTCTCCCTTTCTTTCCCCATATGCTTCCATTATCACATTATCTCTGCATCCACAAACCTTAATTCTTACACAAGTGGCTCCTCACTCCAACCTTGAAGAGAAGCTCTAAGAGTCAGAATCAGTATATGCCATGGCCCCAAAGTGAGATGACAAAAGCTCCACCCTGTAAGGCAGCAGAGCTGACAGAAGATTGGAAGAGCAGCAGGCAGATTTCCACAGCACTCAGGGTGCAAAGTGACATTTCTTTTGTTCTGGCTTTGGTTTGGTTGTTTGTGGGGGTTTTTTCCCCCTCTCCTGATTACAGTTGTGAGGGATTCCTGCTGTTTATTCTATGCTTCCTGTACCAAAAAGGGGAAACAGGGCAGTAAGCTATCTTCATCTGAAGCTCTCTTAAGAGTCTGTTCCAACTTACACATGTTTAGGACCTCGCCAAGCCCACCAGATTTCAGCTTTTATCTCACATTTGCTCACTGCACACAAGATTTCATCTTTATCTTCACTATTTTTTTTCTGGAATCATCATTTAGCATGGCAATCCCCTTCTGAGTAAGAACTGTAACATCTCCATTTGGAGTTTCTAATAATTACAGCATGCGTAACTTAATTTTGGAGACCCACATCACATTAACAGCTACCACTTCATAATCTTGGGTTAATAAGACTACCCTGAAGAATTTGTCCATGTTAATCACTTTTCTATACAGTCACCTCCTTTTAACACCTAGGAAAACCAAACACCCAGTATGACTTCTCAAGCAGAAGAACAGCGCTGCTGGATGCCACTGTTAAGTACTGCAGTTATATTTCACAATGTCCTTATACCAGGAGGTGAAAGGGCAGCACTCCCCCCCCAAAAAGCTGCTTTGACCAAGGCATCCCTATTTTGATAGCCACCTTTGCCCTTAAGTGTAGCACTGATGTGAACTCTGAAAATCTGAAAGTTTAACTTTTCTTATGGAGAAAACCAAGTCAAATCACAAATGAAGTAATTCCCAGAAATGCAAGGAGGGTCTGATTTTCAGGTACAAGCTCCAAGATGGTTTGTTGCAGCATCAGAGTAAGTAGCCACAATATTTGTCCAAACAGTTGCTTCTACCAAATCAAATCCTGGGATACTAACCATAATGCTAATATGATTTTCAAGCATTAAGTAGGTCCTCAACACCTTTTAGGATTTGATCTTGATAGATAGGTTCTTCAGTACAGACTTAGATGTCCACAATTGATACTTTTAAGTATTAAATATAGGCAACTCAACAGGGATTTACATGTTTAACTCATCATTTAGCTGCTTAGCTAGATGGAGCCATAACAGATTTACGGAACCAAGCTCAGATACCACAGTCCCAAAACTGCTTCTAATACCTACTTCCTGAATCTTCAAAACTGGGCTTATTGCTTACAGCTTTAAATTTTCCTATTTCCTTCAACTATGAGGAACTTCTGCCTCCACTTCCTTTTCTAGAACAGGCAGGATCCTGATGCATCCTAGGGAGATAAGGACACTATTTACAGCATAAAATCTGAACCCACATTAGAAATAGATTGTGAGGTCAGCCCTGTGGTTAAAAACTGGTCTGATACTGCCAATCTAATGTCCGAAAGACAGAAGGTCCATAAAGGTCCTTAAGAGTTTGTTTCCCATCTGCTTTAAAACTTCAAACAAATAATTCTTTGTGCTCCTACTTTAACTGGCTAGTAGACATCTGACCTGTTACAGCCATAGTTTATACATGTAAAACAACAATCCGATTTCTGAATTCCAGAATCTGAGGATGCATTTCTGTTACCTGAATGCTCAATTATGTGCACTATCCAGAAACTGCTAAACTATCTAGCAAATGGTGTTAATTAAGTTAGAAACCTCTCTTTGGGTCTCATTTTATTCTTGGTCAGACTAGACTAAGATTGAATAAAGAAGCTAGACCGCTATTCCCAGTAATAAATAGCCATTAAATCATCCTAGCATGCAAATTCAGAGGGAGTGATTAAATAACTATTCGCACCTATAGCACTGGATGACAGAGAATAGCAGACAGGGAAATAGGCTTCTAAGCCTGACCTAGAAAGAGTAGGGCCCATATACAGCCCCAGTGGAGGAGCCAGGATTCAGCTGCACAAGCCATGTGAATTCAGGGGAGGTCTGAGGATGCAGAATGCTCATTATGCCACAGAGCTGCTGCATCTGCTAAGTACTGGGCTGGGGGGGTGGGGGGGTGGCACATGGTACTGGAGAAGCTCTACAATTAATTCTTTCCTTCTCCTGGAAATCCACAGCAGTCAAACTACTCAGGGTAGCTCAGCAGTCTGGGTCGTTGGAGGAACATAGAATTTTTCTTCCTCTATCTTGTTGAAATTCAGATCCTCCATACATTAATGAAATGAAATGCTGCTCTTGTATCATATCACCTTCTACAAATGCTATTAGTAATGCCTTTTCTTCCTCAGTTTCCACACTGAGGATGGCTGATGGTCCTTTCTGAAAATTTCTCTTTGTGGATTGTGCACAGTAATATCCAATGGGCTTAACCTTCACCATCTTGCATTATGAGTATATCAGGATTACTATCAAAGATGATTAATAAAAAAAATAATAATCCTTATTTAAGGTTTTAGTTGCTGGGAGAGATAAAATAGCCTGTACATCTGATTTTTTCTTTGTCAAAGGAAGTAGCAGAAATACGTCAGCTACTCCTTTAAGGTAACACTTGGAACTGGAGCCAAATAAAAACCTTCCACTAACAGCACACAACAACTCCTGCTGTTGTCAAGGCTAAATTTAAGTTACCACAGTAGGCTGGGGGAAGGTTTAGAGCAACGTCCATTACACAGCAGCAGCTTACAAACTGCATCTTGAATTAAAAACAAACAAACATGTCCTGAGAAAACTGGATACAAGAAGGCTCTGCTTGCAACTCAGGAAGAGTCAGGAAGGGCTTTCATATGGACTTTGCAAGTGTGGTTATAAGAGGCAGATGATCAAAGGTCAGCTCACAGGCACATGATGGGAATGGAAAACCGTCCAGTGAAGAAGCTGTCATTAAAGTGAGTGATGGAAATATTTAAAAGGAAAAAACACTGAAGAACAGTGCTGTTCAGTAGCACTGAATCCACTATCTAGTATCTTCTAACAACATAACACAATCAACAAACCATACTACTGGGACCAACAGCAATACGTACAGGCTTCACACCCACACTTCGGATTCTCTGCAAGGTCTCAAGGCACAGGAACTCAAATTTTACATCACCATTATAATTGAAATCATAATCTGTCCTTGAAAGCCTCACTCATAAGGTTTTTCTGATGTTGTAAGTGTGTATAGCAGTGGCTAAAAAAAAAAAAAAAAAAGGAGATTTTATTCTACAGAACTTACTATAGCCATAGTCTCATTCACTTCAAAGTTGCAAGCACAATCAGACAACTTACAGTCAATCTCTCACTACTCCTTCACTGTATTAGACACTTATCTGCTAAACACACTGATTATCTCCTTCCTAGCTTCTGTTACTCATATCTGTTTGAAAAGCTGCACTATCACAGTACAACTAGCAATTACAGAAATGCACAAAGAACTACTTTTGCTTAAGTTTCATGTAAAACATGGAACAGAATCCCAGGAAAGGAGTAGGTGGTCTAATAGCAGCATGTCTCAGTCAAGACACTGTAAACACAAGGCTACAAAATACAGGGATGTTAAAGATTTCAGACTGAGCAAAAGAAAAAAAAAAAAAATCTTCCCAATCCTAACTGCAGCCTCTAGGTATGGTATAAAGGTGAAGTGATGGCCTGTATCACTACAGATCTCTGCTACATGATCTACAGTACATACAAGCCACTTTGAGATCATTGGGCCAATTACTGATGTGTCATCTTAGGAAGGATTACAGCTTTGAGTCTTGCTGTTAGTAACATGTATCCATATGGGAACTTGAACATTTTTACTCCCTTGCCTTTCCCAGATAAAAGTGCAAGAGGACAGTACATAGAGAATCTGATCCTTCATGTTTTACATATGCCTAAGCATAAAAGACTTTATGACTGCTAGAGCAGGCTTTACAGATCTTTGATTTGTTGACTTGAGGAACAATGACCATATGACCATAATGACAATATCAGCTGGTTTATGTTCCATAGTTTCATAAGAGTGTTGTTTCTCATTAAGATAGAGAAACCAACAAAATAATCAGCTCACTAACACTGATATTGCCTCTTCCTCGCAGTTTAACGACATTGGCGTTTTTGAAACAGTCTGGCAAGTCAAATTCTACAACTACCACAAACGGGATCATTGCCAATGGGGAAACAGTTTTGGCAGTATTGAGTACGAATGCAAACCAAATGAAACGCGCAGTCTTATGTGGATCAATAAAGAGACCTTCCATTGAAGACATGCAAAAGCAATACTGCTGGACAATCTCCCTAAAGAAAAATCTACCTTTTTAAACCAGCAAGAAGCCTTAACAAAGGCATACTGTACAGTTGCTTTGTTCCATAAGGTTGCAACAACTATGTTGTATATACAGGTGGTGCCACTAAAATCTTCGCCTATTACTGCATTTTAAGTTTACCATAGCATCTGCAACATTCTTTATTTGTCACCCTGAGAATACTGAAAAGTTCATAGTAAAGAATATTTGATAGCTGCGTAGAAAGTCATACCATCATAATACTGTTGTAAGTATTTGGATTATTCCCACTAAACAGTTCCACTAGATGTAACAAGTTTTGTGAAATGTTTTGCTTTTTTGCTTAGAATTTGGATGCAACATCACATTGGTGATTTCTGTATTTATATTTGTGTTTGCTCCTAAATTGGTGTGCTTGCTCCTCCAAGCATTTTGTCATACATGTCATCCCAGTGGACAGCAAAAAGTGCAAATTATGGATATTTGTAGGTTTAGCTAAATGGCAGCTACTGCACTGTTGATATTGTGCTTTCATACCAGGGGATTTGGAAACTCATTCTCCTGTTTGTTAAGTGCTGTAAGATATTCTGTGAAGGGTTTGCTAATTTACCAAATCTCTCAAATAGGATTCTTTGTTGTTAAGTTTCCCAGTCTCTGAAATAGCTTTAGGAGACGGTATAAAACATGCTAACCTGAATGAAGGAAAAGCAATAAATCAGTTATATCAAAGACATTTAACAACATGGCTAATATCTATCTTAAGATCATATAGTATTCTTTAAAGATATAGCAACCATACTTAATTTAGTTCTTAGAGTAAGAGTTCTGATAGTAATCTCCATTTTTGTTTTAATGACATTGCTCAAATCAGTAAAATCCTACAAATCAACTTTTTCAAGCCTGACCACTGTATTGTATCAAAATCAACAGAATTTGACCAACAGTCATCAGTATGAAGAGAGTACAAATCCCAGTGCATGTTTATACATGCATTGCACTCTTTCAAATAAAGATAAGCATGTAAGCATTTGCATGGTTATGACTAAAGGTGCTACATAAACACTAGATCAGTGTTTAACACATACAGACAATGAAAAGCAAATACATCTTTTCTTTCAGTAAATAAAGCAGGGAAACAAATACACTGTCCCATCCCCAACTTGGGCTGAAGTAAGCTGTCAGTTCTTGCGTATCTGTTATTCCTTTTGTGAATAATTTGTAAATTGTGTATGTAAATGGTAACCATTACTTTTGATCTTTGTAATAAAGGACTTAAACAATTTCTTCTCTACTATGGCCATCTAAATAAGTTGAAAATACTGTATCCAAAAAGGCAGTGGTTTTAGAAAGTCAGACAGCAGAGGGAACGAAGTCAGTGCGTTCTGAGAATCCAGTCCAAAGTACCTCATGTTCTTTACCCAAAGCTACTGTTTCTAGGCAATACAGATCCAATGTGCTAGAATGCAGACAGTTAATGGGATAACACTCAGTAGAGCTTATTGATAAAATTCAACTGCATTTTGTTCCAGTAACATAGCGTGGAAAGTAGAGATTTAGGACAGAAGTGAAATACCAAAGAAATATTTGCTTCTGTTGAATTATTAATCAAAAAGCTTGACTGTTTGCAGATTTCTGCAGACAAAAGAGCCTGACAGTAGCACTGATGTAATACAGCACTGGAACAATGAGCTAGCCAGCTGCATCTCTACTCTGAGGCAGTATTACACAGGCAAATTTCACTCCGATGAAATTCTAGAAATAATCTTCTGCATTAACTTCTTTCCTAGACTATTCCTAGACTACAGAAAGAATTCTTCAAAATGAAAAAAACTGAACTGAGCAAATTCAAATGTAATCTGTACTTCAGACAGAAGTGTTATTGCCAGCACTTTAGCAGAAGTTTCCAGGTAACAGGCTTCAATGATACTGAACTTCCAGCTGTCAACCAGTTCTATCTGTGCACTATTAGAAAGCAATTTTATTCTACAACAATTGGCATAATTTGGTTTATTTTGTTTTTACATATGAACTGAAAGCACATCAGCAAGAAATATGTATGATATGTAAATTAACAGAGAAACTTCTGTCCTAGTAAAATTAATACGTGCAAGACATGCCTTCACTTTGAGTTCAGCTTCTACGAAATCCTTGGCCCACAATGTCCTAGCTCTGGAGCATTTAAAAAATGTTACAATGAATAAATCTAGCCTATCCTGGCACAGGAGGGCTGTTACTCTCAGCTAGCTGGAAGCACACCCTTCCCAAGGTAAATACTCATGCCCATATTAATGCCAAACAGGGCAGCTCTTTTCTTACATCCTAGCAAGTCCTATAGCAATCAGTTCAGAGGGTGGCCAAGAAACAGGCTGCAGATGGAGTTGCTTTTAAAAGGAAGGAGAAAACAGCCACACTTGCGTCTTGCAGGCCCCATACCCTGAGACTGAACATTGCTGCCCAGGATTGCAGCACCCCTTTTACAGACAGTGGCAGTGATAAAAAGGATGAGGACTGGTTAACAGCTGATCTTGGGGAAGGTGTAAATGGTGTTTATCAGCTGTTATATCCTTCTCCCCTAGATGAGGTTTAAGCATACAGAAATGTGGCTTGATGGCCTTGCATTATTCCTAAATAGAAGATTATTGACGTGGTGTTTGTTGAGTACCCATACCACCAGCACTGATACTCTGCACATGTAAAGCAAAATAGTCCCATCGATTTCCCCTTGCTCTACAAGTGCTTTGCTAACAATGCTAACATTTGCTTCGGTAAAGGAGACCCAAGACTTTAGCATTTCCCTGGAAAGTAATATTTTTAATTTCTTTCGTCCAGGACAACTCTGGTAAATATTCATAAAGCTTGAGTCACTAAAAAATTGTTGCTGTGACAGTTTGATGCATTATTCAATCAGCAGCATTTAATCTCCAGCCAAATTTGTTCTTTACACAGCTTTTTCTAATTAGTATTGCTTTTTTTGTACAGAAGTCCAAAATTCAGAACAGGGCACAATAAACTAAGCTTATATTTATATTTATTTTTATCCATTACAATGTCAGAAAATGCTGAAAATGCATCAATCCACCTGAAACCACAAAGCACTCATATCTGAAGGTTTTATACATGAGACTTCAGGATCTCTCATGAAGTGTCCAGCTTTTGTTTTCGTAAGAAAAACTGAAACAAACATACTGAATCTTTCAGAGTCACTTTTTCACCTATATTTAGGTAGCAGTTAGCACTTTCAGACTGCTGAGTAAAAGGATCCAAAAGCAAGTTTAGTCATGATTATTACAGTTGTGATCCTGCATAGGGCTTGCATTAGATCACTAGTTTGAACGGGGCTTTGTGTTTAGCACAGCTCCTATAGGCTTTGGTATTTCCTACCATCTGACTACCTGAAAAAGAAATAGAATCATAGAATCATTTCGGTTGGAAAAGACCTTCAAGATCATCAAGTCCAACCATTAACCACGCCCCCTAAACCATGCCCTGGAGTACCCTGTCCACTCGCTTTTTGAATACCTCCAGGGATGGTGACTCAACCACTTCCCTGGGCAGCCTGTTCCAATGCCTGACAACCCTCTCAGTAAAAAAATTTTTCCTAATATCTAACCTAAATCTCCCTTGCCTCAACTTGAGGCCAAATAATACTGCTAAAGTCTCTGTGCCCTACTAACACAAGTTAGGGGGGTTTCACTGGCTTCAGCTGAGGCTCTGTCCATTGGTTTGCAGATGCAGAGTGACCCTTACTGATCCAGACTAGCAGAGTATCAGAAAACCTCATTTATTACATTCTTCCTATAAAAGACTTGAACAGAACTTCTGTACAATAAAGCTGTAAGTTTTGTAATACAAGGCTTTTACATGCTAGCAGAGGTTGGTTTCCATTTGGTTAAGAGTACCTGCCTCACTTGCTATGTAAAATTTCGATGCATGTGCTATGTTGAACAGTTCTATTCTTCTAAAGTCACCATATAAAGCTTTGATTAAATAAGGATGTGGCACATTGTGAATGCTAACCTCTTTTTGAGATCTGAAACAAGTGCTGTGGCTTTCAGAATTCAAAGCATTGAGCATTGCCTTAATAGCTGTGTCAACCCTGAAGCACAAAGCAGCAGTATAATCAGTCTTACAACATTCATGTTTTCCCTTAGCTCTACAAAGCTCACAAGTGGTGATTGGAAAGTCCCCTTAGTGCAGCTAATCCAGATCTTTGGCTAGGAGAGACAGGCACTCCTGCCCACAGGCCTTCCCTGCTGCATGCTTGGCAGCTTTCGCCAGCATTCCTTGGACTGCTTCCTTTTCCCCTCTACCCTGAGACCAGCATTTAAGGCTTCAAATCCCTTTGAGCCCTGGCTTTCAGCCTGAGGAAAACAAGGCTGCATCAACCCAGGAAAAGCCAAATCAGTCCCCTCTGCATCATTTTGTCTGTTCCTCTCTCAAAGTTGTTGATTATTTCTCTTACTAGTCAACACAGCTTAGTTCTGTGGACTCATATAACCTTCTCTGCCTCTTCCTGCAGAAAAAATTCACAGGGATTCCAACTGTATCCCAACTATGAATAAGAAAATGACCAGCTGCCAAAAAAATAAAGAAGCCAGACTGTAGAAAGCACTGCTGATGGTCGGTGGTGGAGGTCCTGCAGCATCTGCCATTACAGTGCTGGAGAACTCAAGACAACTACACAGATTGTTTCCACGGTGCGCTAACACTCACTGAATTTCTCTGTATAATAAGATAGAATCATAGAATTATTTAGGTTGGAAAAGACCTTCAAGATCATTGAGTCCAACCATCAGCCACGCCCACTAAACCATGTCCTGAAGTGCCTTGTCTACGCACTTTTTGAATATCTCCAGGGATGGTGACTCCACCACTTCCCTGGGCAGCCTGTTCCAATGCCTGACAACCCTTTCAGTAAAGAAAACTTTCCTAATATCCAACCTAAACCTCCCCTGCTGCAACTTGAGGACAAGAGGAAATGGCTTATCTCCAGCCACCTGGCAGAAGAGACCAGCACCCACCTCACTACAACCTCCTTTCAGGTAGTTGTAGAGAGCGATAAGGTCTCCCCTCAGCCTCCTTTTCTCCAGACTGAACAACCCGAGATCCCTCAGCCGCTCCTCATAAGACTTGTGCTCCAGGCCCCTCACCAACTTGGTTGCCCTTCTCTGGACACACTCCAACACCTCAATGTCTTTCCTGTAGGGAGGAGCCCAAAACTGAACACAGTACTCGAGGTACGGCCTTGCCAGTGCCGAGTACAGGGGAACAATCACCTCCCTGCTCCTGCTGGCCATGCTATTTCTGATACAGGCCAGGATGCCGTTGGCCTTCTTGGCCACCTGGGCACACTGCTGGCTCATATTCAGCTGGCTGTCAACCAGCACCCCCAGGTCTTTTTCTGCCGGGCAGCTTTCCAGCCACTCTTCCCCAAGCCTGTAGCGCTGCATGAGGTTGTTGTGACCCAAGTGCAGGACCCAGCACTTGGCCTTGTTGAACCTCATACAACTGGCCTTGGCCCATCGATCCAGCCTGTCCAGATCTCTCTGAGGAGCCTTCCTACCCTCGAGCAGATCAACCCTCTCTCCCAACGTGGTGTTGTCTGCAAACTTACCGAGGGTGCACTTGATCCCCTCGTCCAGGTCATTAACAAAGATATTAAACAGAACTGGCCCCAATACTGAGCCCTGGGGAACACCCCTTGTGACCCGCCACCAACTGGATTTAACTCCATTCACCACAACCCTCTGGGCTTGTACATCCAGCCAGTTTTTTACCCAGCAAAGAATGCACTTGTCTAAGCCATGAGCTGCAGAGAGTTGCACCACTCGGGTATGAGTACATAGATACAAACAGATCTCCATTGGAGACAAGGCTTAAAAGCAATGACAGCTTTTCCATCAATGTTGCTGCCAAAAATCTGAAATTAAAAAAATAATTCATAATGGCACATCTGCATTGACCAAGCGTAAGGCTTTGATATTCTGTTTTTCGTCATTTGGACAAACTTGAGTCTCAACACTACCACGTATGAGTGCTTCATATGCTATCCACAATGCCTTTGTTTCCCTCCCCGAGAGAACAGACACGCCTACTCCCTTTACCCCAAATAGCAAGGCACAGGCTGGTATCCCATCCAGTAACTTCTGCAGCCTTTGAACAATCCTCAGAGAAGCAATAATAAACTGTTAGTTGATGATGATGAAGGCAAGAACCATACGACTGTGTTGGAGGTAAGATGGACCTTCTGCCCATTCTCAGCATGGTAACTGTAAGGTTAGGTGCCATCCTGCTGTTATGGGAGTGACTGTGATAACATCGTCAGTGATATCTGCATTAAGCTACAGTGTATGTGCTACAAGGACCAAATGTTCTCGGAAGCTTGAACTGAATCATTATGAGTTTAATGTGAACCCCAGAGGGTCTTGTCTACAGAGGAGTAGCAGAGGCATGCAATAATATCACAACACATACTATTTTCTGACTATGATAGCACTCTTCTGCTCAGTCTAAGTTGCTATGCCAACAGATCCACCTAAGGTACTTCCACATTTCAGACTTATTGTGGAGAACAAGCCCTGGCCAATTCTATGTACAGAATATATAGACTAAAGTTGGTACTTTCTTGTTTTGTTTTTGTTTTTAATTAACTGTATTATTTTTACTTGTGGCTTCAGAGACATGTCTGCCTAAATACTACACTACAGGCAAGCTGAGCAAATGCAGGAAATATGACTGTGTGAAAATACAACTGCAGTCATCCCTGTTCTGTATGGAAACTGTGACTGCACTTCAAAGATTTAAAAGCATTAAAACAAACAAACAAAAAAGGCTTCATGCATCTTTCAGTTCTGTTGTATACTGAACACTGTTCAAGAGGCTTGCAACATCTTGTATCAGAACAAGGCAATAGTCATACATAAATGTGCTGATCATCTCATTTTCAGATGCACAATGCTTACACTGAACTTTGCTACTCTTGAGGCGGATGGTTAAAAAAAAAAAACAAGAAAAGGTGCCAAATGCACTGCTGGTACAAAGTTCTACCAAAATGTATGGAGTTAACCTAAGGGACAAATTTGCCCCAATATGCTAAAATGTGGATTAACTGCCCTTGTTTAAAACAAAACTGTAAGAATTTAGATCTAACTGTTTTAATACAAATTAAGTACAACTCACTGAGGAAATACTTCCAGGGAGGCTGTTTGTTTTAAAAAGTGAAAAGATTTCCTCTACAGATCATTTGCCCTATCTTAGAAAAATATTTCTTTTTCCCTAGGGATCAGGAACTAA
The DNA here is from genome assembly GCF_026419915.1 of Harpia harpyja. Taxonomy (NCBI): domain Eukaryota; kingdom Metazoa; phylum Chordata; class Aves; order Accipitriformes; family Accipitridae; genus Harpia; species Harpia harpyja. Next base: position 57,243,831 of record NC_068943.1, read on the forward strand.
TATTTTGTGCTTGCATACAGGTACAGAATCAGTTACATAATGAGCTAGCACAGCTTAAAAATTTCTTGCAGTTTTTGTTTTTAAAATAAAACCAGCTGTCAATTCTTACTTCCTTGTGCTTCAGTCCTGCAATGCCAGCAGCAGCAGCCCTCAAGCACAAATAAGCAAGGAAAGAAGGAATGCTGCCACATACTTAGCTCCAGGACTGAGATATGATCCAAACAGCACAGGAAAGGGAGATCACTAACCACCTTGTCAGTCCTCCTACAGCCTTTATTCTTGAAGAGTCATGACTAGGACAGGTAAGTACACCTTTTTTTTCCGCACGCACTCCATTCTACAAATCCATGAGTGATCATGCCTTATCTGAGACACCAGCTTCTGTACGGATATCTAAAGGGAAAACAGTGGAGGGGCACGTGCTTGGAGTCATGGTACTATAGAAACAGCGAGAGAGACAGAAGAATCTCAGAGTATGTTCAAAGACATGGAGCTTTTGACCCATAGGCAGCAGGGGAAACAGTCACTAGGAGTCTTCATATGAAAATATAACAATATCAGAACACCCCCCCCCACACACATTCTTTTGGTAGTCTCCATCTCAGTCACCTCTAATACTCCTTCCAGGTTCTGCTAGAAAGACTGCTCCTAACCTCAAAAATCTCCTACAGAACTTCCCATGGTTTTTATTGGTAAGTAGCTTTAAGCTTCTGGCTCACTAAGCTCAGTGTCAGTAACTTTCCACAGATTTCATACCAATCTCAAAACTTTTCAGATCTCACTAAAGCATTCTCCAAGCAGTCAGTAGTTGCTAGTGAATACTGTCATAGCTTACTTACCATCCCCTAATGTCTCACCTCATCTTTCATCTGCAATGGAGAGACAGAAAAGGCTTTATCTTCTCTCACCATTTGCTGTTCAATCTATTACTCATTTGCCTTGAAGGCTCTGCAGTTAAGTAGCTATTTACAAAACTTGTAAGGTCCCCAGTCATTCAATAACTCTTAATGTAATAATCCAAGGGGGTGGGGGAAGCAGTACTATATTCCATATTATGGGATGGGCAAGGAAGCCCTTATAATTCCTACACAGAGGACATACCAACTGAGTACATCGATACCACGTAGAGCAGCACCACTCAGAAATACCAGGAAATATTCAAAGCAGAAGCTGGCACAGCTCGGCCAGGCAGGGTTCACTGCTCTGATTTTGTGCCACTTCCTACTCTGGTTCAAGCAGCACCACTGCAGTCTTTGAGCTGCATTCCCATGAGGCACAGCTACAACAAAAAAGAACAAGTGACTAAGGGAATCAGAGAGCACTTCTTAGTTCCCAGGTCAGTGTACATGACCTTCCCGAACCCAAATTCAACACCAGGATAAAATGTGGGCATGCAGCAGCCTCCTTCCTCCAACTGCTGCATTGTATTTTCCCACAGAAGTGAAACCTTGGTGAACAGTCCAGGTATAAATCAAGACTGATGGACTTGCTATATTCTTACAGGGAAGCCTGGATAGAACACAGTGTTAACCTGTATCACACCATGGCCAGGCTAGCCTTTTAGCAATTATCTCACCCATCTTTATTCTAATCAAAATACCAAAATATAGACATTAACCATGTTGACATCACAGCCTTCTTACCTGCTATGTCACTACTGATTCTCTAGAAGAGCAGACTGAAGAGGATAATCTAGGAGAAGAGGCACGGATTCTCCCCGATTAGCACACACTACCTGTTTTTACTTCTCTGGCTCCAAAGAAAAGACAAATCTAAACTGTTTAGCAATCCACCTTCTCACAAGTTCTTCATCCAAGCTACGCTTGGATGTGAAAAATCAAGAAACTGCAATCCTAAAATCCAAAGTGATTATTTCTGCAGAAGGCATCAATTATACATTGTTCTTCCTACAGAAAGGAAGTGTTTTCTTTGTCAAGCCAGTGTAAAGTATCCCAGGAAAACTCAGAGAGAATTTTCATTGTCACTGTTCCCATTTGCTTGTTCTTAAGACTGTATTCATTTTCCTTCTATTTTTCAGATTCTTCATTTCTGCATGCTACAAATCTTGATGTAAGCTAATAATTTGTGTGGACAAACAATGCAATTACTTAAATAGCCACCTAGTTTTCTCTTTTACAGTATACCTGGTAAACCAGTTCTTAACTTTCTGGAGAGAAAGATGACAAGAACTCATGTACTCGTATGTATGTTCACACACACAAGCACACATAAAGAAGTGTTTTAATGCATTGAACATTAGCCCCAATTTTAAAGATTATTTACAAATAAAAAGGGCCAAAAGCCAAGTTCACAGCAAGTTCAAGTGTCAAATCCAAGAAATCTTTCTCCTTTATATGCTCATTAGAAGTGTCATGCAAACACCTTCCATTCCACGAGATTCAAGCTTGTTTACTCCACATTTTATTTGACACTGGAGAACTTCAATTGAGGAGAAAAACAGTGAATCAATTTTAGTCCATCTCCTTCTTACCTTCTGGGCTTTTTATTAAAAGTCATAGAAATTAAAGATTAATGAAGTAATAGTCCTTAGGATGCTGTAAAAAAGGAGGCTGGCTCTATTGTATCTCAGATCAGTCATGAGTTACCTGCTGCGTAGCCCATTTGATGCAGAATTCCTGGAGAAGGACAAGGCTTTAGCGCAATCTGCATCAGGTAATCCAAACCAGTGCTTTAAATTACTGCAAAAACACCAGAACATTTCTCTGCAATTCTGTTTCATCCATGGTCTACACATTTTCAAACAAGACTTCATTTAAAGTGAGCAGGTACAAATTACTAGTCATTACAGTCAAGAATAAATGCCCAAATCTAGTAGGTTTTCTCCTCTGTATTTTTATCATTGTTTCAATTCCCACAGATCCAGTAAAAGAAAATTAACTGCTGAGGATTCAGGGATTTGAAGCAATGTTCTTCCAGCTCACAGTTGCTTCACAGAAATCACTGCCATGTGAATACTAAAAACAGTAAAACTTTTACCTTGCTTCTGTTCTTGGTAGTATATCACCATGAACTGTGGAATTTATGGAGACTAATTTCCTGTCTGTCTCCTGTGGATTCTCTGGTGTTTTAATATTGTGGTTCAACTCATATTGCAGCCTCTCTGTCATTATGGACACTAATTTCAACCACTGTACTCTGTTCAGATATGTAATTTCATAAAACTTGAAGCAACTCAGTATGGGACCTCAGCCTCTCTTTTGATTTTCATGAAAAACATTTAATATTGGGGGTGGAAGTGTGCAGACAAGGAAGAAGAGCAAGACAAAACGTGCTCAACACAAGCTTCCGTTTCTTAAGAAACCAGATTAGAACTGCCAGAGGGGAAAAAAAGCTGCAAATCAAAAATACTCCAGGCAATCACTAGATGGTGCTACTAAGAGGAAGTATGTACCATGAAGGAACTTTAAAGATCCAGGAGCCATCTGTAAGCTGTAAGCCACATGAAAGACTCCCCATCCCATTTTTAACTGTGTAGGCTACTTCTCCTCCCATGCAAACACACTATAATCTTGCAGAACCTAGTGCAAGTACTTATATACAAAAGGGACTCCCCTTTGCTATTGCTGAGTTTCTTTTAGTTCAAATTGGCACCTGAAGAGCAGCAGCCACTGAGTGCTCTGTGGTCCAGAAGAAGATCAGACAGATGTCCAGGGAGCTCACACAGTACTGAATCTCAGTAACAGGGCACTTCTGCCAGCATCCCTCATTACCCTGACTTTAGCCTTCGCTGCATGGAGCCTCATGAGAAGTTTCTGCTTTCACACAAGTTCAAGAGCTTGCATTTCTTGACATGCACAATCATAAGGACTATTTATTCATCTAAGCTATAGCACCTTCACAGTTCTTATAAATGAGGATACTACTTCCTTAACAGAGCAACTATTCCCCACTTCAAAGATAACTCCAAACTGTATCAAAATGAGCTGGTATACCATAAATTTCTTAAGACAGAACCAAATCTCACTTCACCATTACACATCACAAAGAATGTGCCAAATCACATGCTTCTGTAACCAAAGTTATGTCTGTGTTGCAGTGTGCCACAAGCTAGAACCCAGCCAGCTGTGAACAAGATCATAATTTAGCATTTTGTCAGTTAATAGGATCCCAATACCCAATCTCAACACAACATTTTTCTGCAGTGGGTCAGCACGCACTGTGCTGTCTCAGTCCTCTACCTGGCAATGAATCTGAGTTGGTAAATTTAAATCTCCACTGTAACACTAAATGATCTGTCTCTCCCCACCCCCTCCAAAGTGCTACATTCTCAGGTGAGTAACATCAGCATTTATAGAAGTAAATGCCTCAAGGTTTTGCTAATGTGCTAATGAGCTAGAGCCTTCCACCTTCAGATCACAAGCATGAATCCTGTTCAGCTCAAAGGTAAAAATACTGTTTCTAGCAGAAATTTGATATCAAGATGAGTTCTAGTTCCAGCTCCTCCATCACAAATTCATCTTTATGCTTTCTGTGCAGTTGTATTTTCCAAGTCAGACAGGACTTTGAGCTCAGTAGAGCCCTCTACCAAGGACCCCCAATTGCAGCAAGATCCAAAATCATTGTGATACAGATCTTCAGTATATACAGAACAGATTATCACACTTACAGGGAAAAATAAAAAGAATTTTTTTTTTTTTTTAAAGTAATGTAAGTTCTATGAACTGGAATTCATAGAAGTGCCCAAAATACCGAGGATTTTCAGCAAAGAGCTACAGAAGGCAAACTCAGTATAAATATCAGCTGCTTTAGACCCCTTTAACACTAAAGATTCCACTGTGGCCACATTATATTATTCAAACTATCCAGTTTTACTTGCACACAGCAAACAGCTATAACTGATACACATTTTTAGAAAGAAGTCATACAAATATGAAGAACTTGCTTTGGGAAAAAAAAACAGGGAACAGGGGTTTTAATTACAGCATCTGCAACCCCCTACGGGGCTTGTGCCCCTTTTTCCTGCTAATTTAAAATCAGAGTATTATGCCCTAACGTTGCTCCTAGTCACTGCAGAAGTTCCTCTCTTCCACAGGAGGGAGCTTTTATCTTGCAAAGACGACTGAACTTCTTTCGCAGTTCTCATTTTGGAAACGTGTAGGAGCTCTAAACGGTTCTGGAGGGCCCCACGCCTGACAGCTTCCACACAGGATTAGCAAGAAGATTCAGAAAGTGAAGAAAAACACCCCCAGAAAACCAAAGATCAAGCATTTATAACCTAAACCATTCTTGGACCCCAGCGTTATATCACACTATTATTCCCCCCCCCCCCTAATGCAATTACTTATATAGCAGAAAAACCTGAGAACATCAAATCCAACACCATATATGTCCATACATATCTGACATATATAAACTTCACTCATGTGACTGAAGGTATCAGCTATCCAGCCAGTACTAGAAGAGGAACAATAAATCACAGCAAGTCAAAGAATGTAACATCTTGAGAAGAAATCTGGCCTAACAGCTGAAAGAAATAACTGAATACAAATTTGAAAATTCTCTGGACAACGATTTATTAATCCAGCAAGTGACAGTCAGCTTTTACTAGGCTTAACCTGAATGGCTGCTTTTTCCAGAAAAACAGCTCACTTCCATCATTCAAAATTCTGTGCCACACTTGATCTGGAGTGGAGCTCTGAGCTGCAATTTCTATCAAGGTAGCACTGTGCTACCATCACATTTCACAGCTGCTACTTCCACTACTGTTTCCTTAACAAAAAAAAAAAAAAAAAAAAAAAAAATCACAAAATGCAGTGGTGACAAGCCAAGTGGGAGCAATGCTTAAACTGTGCTGTTCTCACCATCTTATAGCTAGAGAATTTCATATTCCCTGCTGTCTAAGTTATAGTCCAATGGATATATCCTCCTCCTGATGTGTATAGCTAATTCCCATTGTCAACAGTGGGAATAACAAATGCACACAAAGGGACAACGAGCCTTTGAGGCCTATTGTAGTAGTAATTTCAAAGTATCAGTAAATATATTTTGCATATGGTAGGTAATAAGCCTCGGCACCAGCTTCTGTGTTTAAGAACGCATTATGGGTTTGTACACTCAGAGCACTAGAGATACCCTACTCACATAGTTTCCAGCTTTGTACAAGTTTCAAGAAATAGTTCTGCCATGAATAACTGCTATATATACGTATCTATATACACAGATCTAATCACAGATCAAAGTTCTGTGGAGCAAAATGAGGTAGAAAGGCTTAGGTGAAATACATCTTCTGCTCCAAAGGTCTTACAATCTTGATTTCTGACTAGCCACATAAAAAATAGCACATGCTGCTTAGAACTCTTTCCTCCTATTAAAGTCATAATGTAAAAAAATATTACAAGTCTTCCCTGTCTTCAATACTTGCCATTACTTCAAAGCCAACTATGGTATAAGCATGCGGGCTGTTTTGGCTTCTACACAATCAACACTAGTAAAGATAGATTCAGCTGCAGGCCATGGTCAGCTAAACAGAAGGCTCAACATTAAAAGTCAGAAAAGCCAGCTCTGGTGTGATAACTCAGTGGCGTTAAATTTTCTTTAATCAAAGCCCTATCTAACATTTTAGAAAAAAAATACATCCAAACAATCTGCAGACCACATCAGATCACACTCTATGCTCAGGGTAATTTTTCAGAACAAAACTCTTCCTGTTCACAGGTAATTAACCCTGCAAAATTATTGTGCTATACGGTAAATGTAAATTGCTAACAAAATATTAATAACGAAACAAAACAGTCCAGACAGCATCGTTTGAGAAAAGACCACAAGTCCCAATACAAGCAAAGGCAACCAGAGAGTCTTGTTTGTATAACACTTAATAAGTCCCCGAGGGAAAAGGGACAACCATGTAAAGCTGCCTTGGTTGTCCCTTTTTTTTGTTTTCCTTTTTTTTTTCTCTCATCATAATTACATCTGTTACTGATGTTTCATAAAATGAAATGTCCAGTCTCCTGAAAGTTCAGTGTGAATACTGATAAAGCTTGAACAAAGCATATAAAAAAAGCATCCTCAGTGATACATTTTAGAAGGTAGCCAAGATCATCTTGGAAGGTTAAATCTCCTTAGGTGAAATAAAAAATCTTTACTGAGGAACACTGCATTTTCAGCACTCATTTGACTTATTTTGAGTACAAGGACATAAAGTGAACTTGACATCAAGTTTCCCAGTAGGACTTGTAGCTGACAAAGACAGCATGTCAATATTTACACTCATTCCAAGACTCCTATTTCTTTAAATAGATTTCCCCCCCCCCCCTACATTTGAAAAGAAATTATGGACTTTGTAAAAGTTCCTGAAAAGAATCACTCTCTTACAACTTGAAAGTACAACTGAGAAACACAGAACACTGGAGTAGATTTTACTCTAAGATGAAAAGGCAAAGGCCAGAATACAAGGTAGGTAATTAGAATTCAAGTCTGGGAAACAAGAATTACTTGGTTTCACTCCAGTTCCAATAATCACTCTTATAAACTGATCCAGAATGTTTTAACCAAAGCTAGATACCTGGATATATAGCTTGAATTTCAGAATTGCTAAGCATCTATCTGCTTTACTTGACTGGAAAGAAAAAAGGAACATCAGAAGCTGTAAGAATCAGAAAAATCTCAGACAATTCTGAAAAGGGAACAACTGTCCCTTGTTATTTAAAGCATTTCCTAATATTAAAGATCCTTCAAAAATGTGTTACTTTTCCAATAAAGTTTAGAAACACACATGCCAACTAAAACCTTACCAAAACCTTTTCATTTTCAAGCATATTTAGCAGAAATGAAGTATTTACACACAAAAACTTAACTGGAAGTTTGGTATGCTTAATTTGTTTGATCTAGTAGCTGGAAATTTTGTAACAGAAAATTTTCCTACAGAAAATGGTTTGATCTAAAGAGCTATTTCTCTATAAGTAGTATTTCATAACTTTCATAACTAAGACTGTATATAACTAAGTAATATTATAGACTACTTACCTCTGTATCATGCCTGTAAAATTACTATGGCACTCAGACATAAGACTGATGAACACAGCGTGTTTTTTGTTTTGTTTTTTTTTCCTTCTAAGTATTGCTTTCTAACAAGATGAAGGGTTGAAATAGTCATTTGGCTCTCTGAGGTTCTCTTGGCCTCAACCCCTTCTCTTATTCCAAATTAACAAAAATAAATGGTAGGGTATGATCCTTACTAAACTACATATCTACTTAACCCTGAACATTAATGAGTACCAGATCTTTTATCCCAATATGGTTCCTTTTTGTGCTACTCTTGCATAGGAGGCGTACCACAATTTCAACTAAAGAAAAGGGGAAGTGACTGGAGAGTCCAACTGCAGTCTCCAGAGGGCATGATTTAACTCCTGCCTGGCAATGCAAGCACAAGCAGCAAGCACACAAAACCAGAACAGTTATCAGGACTTTTCTGCTTCAATTACATTGCTATTTGAGTGTGAAACTTGATCTTGGGCAACTACAGTGCCTCCAGCCTTACAACAAAGCCAATATATTGATTTGGAAGCTCACTTTTATGGAAAATGAAACACTCACATGATGCCTGGACATCATTACAACATGTATGAAGCTTTACCACAAGCACTGATTTCTTTTAAAAGTTTTATGATCCAGAAGGGCTTTATTTAAGGTATTTGACGTGCCTGGTAAGAGAGAGCATTTATAACATTCTATGGGATGCACTGCCATGTCTGAGTAATTTGCATCTGTGAAATATCAATGGAGACAAAAGTGTTCTTACTTTCTATACTTTGAATACCATAAATAAGAGCAGGGACCTGCAAAAGTGCCTGCATTGAAGCAGAAGTGTAACTAAAAATTAAAATTCTCCACAAAAATACCTGATATTTAAGAAAAATTATTTAGAAAGCATATGGGCATCTTCACTGAGATTTGAAACATATTGATAATATTGAAGCAGAGGGACCAAAATTAATCCCCTTTTTTATAGTTTAATTCCTCCCTGATGCACATGAATATTGGAATTACTCCAAATTGCTTTTAATTGTGTCTATAATGGGAAATAATACTCAAACAAAAATAGATCAGCAGAAGTAACTGACAGTAGAAAAAAAGGGCTGAGTCCAGTTGTGATAAAAGGTTTCAGACCCCACCAGGTTCACTGGGATTTGAGAGTACACAAACCATCCTGAGTCAGGTCATAACTCTATTGTATCTCCAATTCTAATACTGTTCTGTGAACTTTTGGACCTGTATTTGCAACACACCAGAAAGCTAGCACAATCATCCCCCCAAATACCAGTTGTCTCAACTTTTCAGGAACTGAAAAAACTGGGGGAAAAAAATCTCTCCCTAGTACCAGAAATAAAGAAGTTTGGTTTCCTATGCATTAATATTCCAGACATTGTTAACTGGTCTTTAAAAAGTTGAGACCTCCAGTTGAAGTGGCACAATACACTTTTTACACAAGTGGCACAATAAGGTGTTGATCCTCTATGGATTTTTGGTGTTTAACAAAACTTAGGTTTATGTATCTTCCCTCCCATTAAGGATAATTTTAAAAAACCCAAACAAACAAAAAACCCCCCCTCTCTCCTCTGTGGCCTGTTTTCACACAGAGTACTTAGTATTTTTGAGAATTTTGCTTGCCAAATGCAGCTGATCTGCATACACCTTGTTCCTTAAAACTAGCTAAAAAAGTCTTCTCAAAATGTTAGTGGCAGTAATACTCCTTCCCTTGTCTGTGTTTTTGTTTCGTGGGGTTTTTTTGTTTGTTTTGTTTTTTTTTAAAAGCTCAGATCGTTACTGGCATTCACACCAGCAAAGATGTATCTATCTACAAGATTTTAAAACAAGAAGGGGTGTGTGGGTGTGGATGTCTAATCCAGAACAGTTATAGCCATAATGTAAACTCCATTGCAGCTCACTGGTAGCATACCGTAACCCTCAACTGGGAGGACCACGTTTAGGCTTCGTATCGATTCCCTGAAGAGTAACAGGAACTCAAATGTTCCAGCAACAGCATTCTTCTCATCAGCAGTACGAGAAATTTAATGTGCACAGTTCTTTTAGGAGGCTACCAGATCACTCAATCTGGCTAATAGCTGAAAACCTTGCACAGTACTAACACCACATATGGAGAGCGGCAGACTCTAGTTTTCTTACATCTATGTTCTTTTTTAAACAGTACTCAGAACATGCACAAGATGTTTTTACTAGAGCTGCAGTCAAGGACACATCAGCTATAATGAAACAGTAAAATTTAACTGCTACCAACAACGTTCTGCTTTGGTCTACAGTCAGTTTTGAGCTTCTGCCCAACATACACTTACTATCAGGCTCCCAAAGAGTGACACTAAGCTGCTTTGTCAAGAGTCTTAAAGTTTATTTTGCTTTTACTGCAACTCTTCACTATGCAGTTGCGGAGTAGTAAACATGACCTTAACATCAAGTGGAAGTTTGGCAACAACTTGGTTGCAAATGTAATCTACAACAGCCACAGAAGTTAACCAAGCCAAAAGCAGAGTTACAGCTCTTAAAAACTCAGACTATAAATGGCTATACAAGATCCCATTTCACACTGCAGTTTGCGAGCGTGATTAACTGTAGTGCTGTGTTACACCTGCAAATCATTTATCTTTTTGCAAATACTGCAGAAGTAATGTAGATGTCCCAGTACCTGACTCTCTTCAAATCAGGTAACAATACAGGCAGAGTAATAAATCAGCGGTACTGCTTGAAACATGCATTGTTAAACAAGTGTGCAAGTCTCCATGGGATCAGGACCTTGGATGGTGAAGTGATGATCTAAAGGGTGCTGGAAAATAAAATCGCACTGTAATTTTAAAGGCTCAAAAATGAAGGCCTCGTTAATGTAGCAGATAAAAAGTAAAAAGCCTTCATCAAGCTTTTACGATAAATGTTTTAAAACCTGAGTCTGTAAAGTTTTGTAGTTATAAAACACACTCCATTGCAACATTTTATAAGACAGAGGGAGCAGCTGAAAACAGAATACATCTGAGATTTATTTACAAATAGGCTACAAAAATATCTAGCTACTACCCTTGCTGCTGTTCAAAGGAAAGCTGAAGTAAAAAGATGAGGCTTCTTTGAAAGCAACTGTCTAGGTACAGCCAAAAAGAAGATAACACTGAAAATAAAGAGATGTGGTAAGTTGATTGTAACAGAGCTCCTGAAATGAACATTTTGATAAAATACTGTGGCCACTTTTCAGAGGTCTGCATATGAGAAGAGTCATCAAATTTCCATCCTTTTAGCGTTTTCCTTTCTCAGAACAGCACTTCCGTATAGGCCGTAGATATACTTGGCTCAAGAACATACTGCTGAAGTCACAAAAGCACTTCAAAATTAATAAGGGTTAGATCATTTCCTCAATTCAACTGGCTTAACTCCCAACTCAATACCTGTTTTTCAGTGATTTCACATACAGCATAGTCAGGCCCTAAACAAGTAGCTTCAGCAGCAGCTTTGTAATCAGCTTGATTTGCAGCTGTCTCTCCCCACACTTAATCACAATCACACATTTTTTACTCTTCCCAGTGCCTCACTAGTGCTCATGCAATCATGCAGTCAGCCAGATCAGAAGGACAATTTGGTGTACACTAAATCTGGGGGAGGTTATTTTTCAGTGATATTAGGTCCCTGTTTCCACCATGCTTGCAACCACAGGAATACAAATAGTGGCAGAAGGGAGAGGTCAAGAAGGTTTAGCAGGGACTAGCTGTGCCTCAACCAAATGTAAAACTGCACTTTCATAGAGAAGTTCAGGCTTCGGCTCACTACAGTATTTGCAACCCTCCTCAGCAAAGCACACTGACTTGAGGCCTCAGTTACTATGGTGATGAGCATGGAATAAATGTTTATATATAATTAGATAAATTCTCCCTTCAAGAAAGCAGTTGTCCTTCTCACAGGCAGCTACTCCTTTTTTTTTTTTTAACTAAACAGATGTAAAAAAGCATTAAAATCTTAAAGCTTAATTATCACTATTATTCATTAGCAAGCTAATGATAATTTAAACCTATGGCAAGAATTAAAAAAAAAGCACGTGAAAAATTAGTCAGTGAGAATCACATCTCTTCTGAAAACTAAACTGCTAAACTCCCTAGAGATGAAGTTAATGCTTGGTTTTATACATTTTACATTTTTGCTTAAGAAAAACAGGAATGATTAATAAAACTACCTCATTGTTTAACAAAACTTAAGAAATACTTATTGAATAAAAAAGTGAATGTATGATTCCTTTTCTTCTATTCAATCACTAAACTAAATCACACCTACTTATAAAATACAAGCAGTATTTCCTAACTCTGAGCTTACTGTAAAAGCAGTAAGCCGATATGAGTTAATTTAGTTGAAATGCTTGGTTTATAAACTCATGAGTAGCTTACTTACTTTTCAAAAGATTATGAATCAGTAAGTACAGCAGAACCATCTGCCACAAAGATGAATATTCTGCTTAGGGTTTTGGGGAACCCTTTGCCACAACATTTATGTATAACTTGGACTTTTTTTTTTATTAAGAAAATCCAGTCCTAAAATGTGATCACTAGTCATATTCCTTAGCATCTAAAATTGCTTCAAATTTAAGGAATACTAAATTCAGAGTAGACAAGACTACTTCCTAGGATCTGTGACTATAAAAACTAATGACAAAACTTAACCAAACACTGAATTCCTCCCTGAAGAAAAACAAATAATTGGCAAAATGCGGCAGAAACATTGCCAGCTGATGAGCTGCCTCATTCTTTCCACGATGATGCCAGCTCTTCCCTGTCCACATGCACTACACTCCCTCCAACTCTCAGCCTGACCCAGATCCAGCCCTGGTCTCAAGTCTGATAATGAAATCCAACTTTACTCACCCAATGGGTGCCAACAACTACACCTGTGGTTGGAGGTGGTGCTTTGCTGACAGTGGGCAAGTAAAGAGGCTTCTACTCCCAGCCACCTATTACAGCTCTTTTCTCTCACTGAAATTTTTCTCCCTTCTCCCCAGGCTGCCAATGTAACTACATGTGTATTTGCTCCCCAGCCCAAAGTGATTGATTTGTTAATAGTTGGAGCAAAGAATCACTGTGGTCCTGATCAAGGTTTGGCATCCCCAACTCTACAGGTAACTTAGTACTGAAGTGCTTAGTAATCCCATAAAACAGAACAGAAATAACAGGGTGTAAGCTAAACCTTATGCAGATAAGAATGTCTGGACTTGTTCTGTGGTCTTCATCACCACAACAGCAGGCAGGAGCACCTTACTACAGATTAGGACACATCTAGTTCCTGAACAGGACCACATACCACATGGGGACATTAAGGATGCTGGAGAGCCTATATGCTAGCACTAAGTGGGGCAAGAGGGGCTGCCCATAGCAACAGCCTTTCATTGGTCTGCTCCAGGATTCAGCATGCTTCCAGCTCAATCTCATAGCTCAGTAGAACCAGACTATCCCTGGAAAACTATTTTTCATCTCTTAACTGGAAGTTATCTGCAGAGTTACCCCCAACCCAAACTCTCCCAAAATATTATCCCAAAGCTGTCATGAGATACACAGGAGGAGACTCAAAGCTGGCTACTTATGAATGGAGATCTTGAGCAAACACTTAAACTGGCTACTGTGATGCCAAGAACTGAGTATTTTAAGCTTCCATTATGTTCTATAGCATACATCTACAGATATATGCATTCAGTTGGAACAAACACCCACATATTCAAAACAAGATAAATGTACATGTTCACTAACAAATTAACCATTTAAGCAGTAAAATGTGCACTGAATATTACTAAAATGCCAATAAACTAAAGGACTTGCCACTGGGGAGGCAAGTTCTCCCTTAACAATTATACAAACCAGATACTTAATTGAACACTGTACAAACAAGATCTATTCCCAAACCTAGAGTTACAGTACTGCAAGACCTTTTTTTTTTTCCTTTTTTTTTTTTTTCCTAATTCTTTTACACATTTCACTCCACTTTAACATGAATTAAAAGATGGCATAGTCTCTGGTTAAGTTGTATTTTAGTTCAGCTAAAGAACTCCCAAGAATCTAGTACTTTATCCACAGATCCCAAGCACTTCAGAAGATTCCAGCTCTGACTGCTTCAATGATGGATGTTTTTCATCTTAGTACCACAAGCTTTACTGGCTTTAGACATTCTCCGTTCTCTCCTAGCACCTTCAGGGGCCTTGATCAGGTAGCAGAATTTCCTCTTTAAAAAGTCCATTTGCAGGGTCACTCAGACTTTGTGAGAACTGGGAGGCTCTGAAAGCAACACAGCTCAGATCTGGGGAATTTTTTTTGTTTCCTTTTATTTTTAAAACACGGTTTACTCCGCACAACTATTTCAAAGGCTCTGACCTCCCAAGGTTTGCAACAAACAGTTTTAGGCTATATCCAAAGGCTTCTGAGTGTTGACAACCAGGTTATACTGAAAATTATTTCCCTGGAGAATTCATCTAAGATATGCTCTATTTATTGCACTCAGAACAGCAGTGCTTAAAAAAACCAAACCTAACAGCCCACACAAGAAGGGCTGCAGGTTGTTCAACATGAAAGGTAGATCCCCATTTATGTGTCTGAGGAAAAAAAGGAAGCCTCCAGACACACTGGACAAATTCTCTCACCGTATCAGATGTGGGTGCATCTGGCACACTATTGATCAAGACTGTCCTGATCGGCAGAGGGAGAAAGGGGCTCACTCCCAAGAGGATTACATAAGTGCTCCTCCTTCTCCTTAACAGCAGTCCTTCTTTCTTCCCTGACCCTAAGCTAAATCCAGTAGTAACTGGCACTGTATTTGATCAGCAAAAGACTGGGGTATGTATTCCCTGGTATCAAGGCATTAATTAGTCCCTTTCATCCCAGTGTATGATTACAGGATGCAGACACAGGGAATGAAAGCTTTCAGTTGCTTGCTACTGAGGTCTTGCTCAAAGTATTGCTAGAGCTGGAGAGTTCATATCCAGCAGGGCAAGATAGTATCAATGACCTGTACTTATTCTTTGCTACATATGCCAAAATCAGTAAGTAGCATGCTGCCTCACCATGCCATGAGGGGTGTTTCTCAGAATGGTATCTATTTGCAAGAGGGACACAACATAAACATTTCACAGACATTTCCTACACTTTTAGCTCTGCTGGTTAGCAACAGGAAGGTAGCAAATACTCCCGTGAGCACAAGTCAGCCAGAAAACTGCAAATTACGTTGACCAAAAAGCCACTACAGTGTTGTTTATTCTAGACCAAAACTGGTGTGAGCTGTAACAGGAGAAAGACACTGACTGCAATGACACTAAGAAGGTTTGTCAGAATGGCAGTACTGTCTCATCCACAGGCTGCTGTTACCTTGTGAATATTGGGTCCAGCAGAACTGTACACACCTCAGTAAATCTTCATCCAGTTTCAACCCATGCAGTTATAGCATTACTTAGAGGTAACATGCTTACTACAACACTAAACAAATTTCAATATTTTTCTAATACTAAGATTTACATGCATTACAGAGCTCTCATGGCATTGTGAGGTACAGTTTTGTACTTCGCCTACCTATGCATTAACTTTCCATTGCAACTTTACCAGCTATCCCTAAGTCTGCAGAAAGGGTCATGTAACAACTTCAGCTGAATGGAAAAAGACATAAAGTGGAAGTTCTTTACATGATAATATGATTTTTTCAACACAAATAGTCTCATCTCATTAGTATTATCCTCACAATGAATAATCTGCACTATTCTTTTTTTGTGTAATACTGTTCTCTTAAACCTCTGTTTGGTTATTTATGCATAAACACATACACCCAAGCCACAAAACCACCTGTAGAGTTCCCCACCAGCTGAAAAGCATTAGAATCACTACTGGTCTTATTCTTCCTGCCACAGACAAGGCTTACAGGAGTGGGTTTTTTGAAACTAGATTTCACATTGAGGACAGCCTGGAGTATCTCTTATTTTATGATACATGCTGCTCAAACCAGGGACAGCACATTTGTGGAGATTATCATCCAGTGGTAAAATCATTTGGGCTGTAGTAAAATTCCAGTGGTGGCGCTTTATGGTACAAAATCTGAAGTTGTTTTCAGTGTACAAAGCAGGCTACAAACTAAAACGTACAATTTCCACAGAGCAGAATTCTTCCCTATTGACAAAGGGAAGAAAAAATGGTACTGTATGACTAAGTCACCCAAAATTTCATGGTATTTACTTAGGAACTTCACTTTCATTATGCATACCTTTTGTCTACAGGGAGACAGAAGTAGGGGGGGGGGGAAGTCTGATATGAAAATATGAGCAAATGTCTTTATTCTGAATTTTGAAATCTCCCCTGGAAACTCTGCAGGTCCTTCCGGAAAAGGAAAATCTCAATTTTTTTCTTGTGGGAGAGTTCAGCAGCAGCATGATTGATCAGAAGCTAATGTTAAATCCACTGAAGATATAAATCCACTCCATACCACCAGAAAGTAGATGGTACTTTGCCAAATAGGTAGGAGGCAGAAGCATCATGACTTACAGTGTACCACGGTAACAAGCTGCACCCCATCTCTGGCAAGTGCCCCTTTTTTGTCCCAGACAGGCACAGTTGATATACTAGGTGCTTTGCACCTCAAGAAAAGAGCATCACCAAAACCAGTTTCACCATGTCTAAAGTAGTAAAACCTGTCATGGCTATAAAAATACAGGCACTATTCTGTATTAGCACCAAATTAGTTCCTTGGGAGTTCTTAGATGCACTTCTGAATTCCTGTGGCAAAAAAATCACATCCTGTGGCAAACAGACCTAGTTGGCATATGGGGTTATACTCCCTCCTATTTCTCACATTGAAACTACAAACCGCACAGTCCTCAATATACACTCCCAAGTAAGTCTGCATGGAACAGAGGCACAGAGTGGAGAATCACACATGCACGGTGCTTACCTCAGTGTGGTCTCATATTCTCAGCTGAGGGGGCCTTGAACATTTACACAAATACACGTGATCATGCTGCATCATGTTTTCCTTGAAAGCTCTAACAAGCTACTTAATTTTTCACACAGATGACAGCACTGTAAATGAAAACAGATTACATTAGCACTGAGATCATGGCAATCAAAGCTATGGAAAAATGTACAGCTAAGATGGATGCAATTTACCATATCATACCACAGACAGCATTTGTTAATGCAATTATTTTTCTCTTCCATGACAAAAAGGGTTAGACACAGAACTTCACACTACATTCATTACACTCCCCACAACACATACTGATACACTAAAAGGTACTCCACATGACAACAACATCTATTTTGATTAGTTTTGAAAGAGTCAGGTTACTTACTGGTATTCAAAATTTGTCTTCAACTCAAACTGTTAGGGGATCAGCAATCAAGCAATTCCCCAGTTTTCTCTCTGCCACAAGAAAAAGAAGGAACAAATTAAGACCTTTTGGCATTTTTTCAGTTCAAACTTTGTTGTTTCACTATTAAATTATGTGTCTAGTTTGCTGCCCGAGTCATCACCTTCAGAATTTGTACTGGCCCAAACCTGAACCAGTCAGCCAACACATGACCAGTCATAAAACAGGTACCACCTTAAAATAATTCAAGCGATTGTTTCCACAAGATTGAAGTTACCTACATTAATAGCTCATTAATATCCTGTGCAGGCCAGTCACTACTGCCTAATCAGTTGCTGCAGGAAGATAAGAACTTCACAAGTCAGACCAACACATGTATCTCTAGCAGAGTTAAACGAAAGCAATAAGCCTTTACAATGGTGGTAGGCAAGCACATCAGTGAAAAAAAATCAAACACTGTACTCCTGCTTGCCACACTTGCCTCCAGTTGTAGCAAAGTCTTTGAGCAGTCAGCCCACAGCTCTTATCAGAGTTCCCCAGAACAAATGTCTTCAGAAAAAAGCAGCCAATTATACCAACCCTAGCTACAGCTGGATGCCATCAAGAAATCTTATCAGCTGCTAGACAAATAAGATCACTACATGAAATTATTATGCAAACAGTAGAGTCTCAAGAAAAATGTAACCTTTTAGTCTCACTCTTTCTTGCAAATTGTTTCCATGTATTTGTTCTGTAGAGAGCTATGTGATACAGTGATACAATTACAGGCACAGGGTCAAAGATAGAGAAAGCACTTTTATCCCCAGTTTATCCTAGCCAGACCTGGCAGTAAGTCTGGGAAATCAGAAGACCACTCTTTATAATGCAGTTAAGAAAAAAAAGTTTCATGCAGTGATTTTCAATCTGTGGCTTCAAGTCCTTGGGGGCTGTTAATTACCACCAAGAGCTGAAAAGGGTACCCGAAGAAATAATCCTACTATCAGGACATTTAATTCACACCACCTTGGGCAGCAAGATCCACAGATCAGATGCATTTACAACCACTGTTTCAGTAAATGCACATATGCAAGACAACTATACATCTGCACTTGCTCTAGCAATTTGAAATCCAGCATCCTGCAGCGATGCAAAATGAACCAACGGGTAACCAAAAATCACCCTATTAACCTACAGCTTCACAAGGCTTCTGTGGCCCACGCCATTCTTCTGGTCTTAAGGAGACTCCTAGTCCTCATTTTCTAGGTAAAAGAGAGCAGTGTTCCCCTGCGTCCCTAACCCTTTCATTTGACCAGTTTTTTTCAGCTGTGCCTTACTGCATCTGAAAAATATCATCTCCCTCTCCTCCCAAATCTTGGCAATTTATACAAGCTCTCACAAATATGCAAGAAAATAAGGGCAGACTCCCTTTGATTTCTTTCAACTGAAAAGACAGATGTAGGTGTAAGAGAGATACAATGAGAGGCATTTTATCTTTCCAACCATTTGTCAGTTCTAGTCAGTATTGTATCTTTAGATTTACTTATTATTCTACCTGTTATTACAAATGAAATGAGATGAATAAATATGGTGCATTGGTTTTACAGACATTAGAGCTGAGGACCTGCACTAATAGAGCAATTCAAACATGCTGAGAAAGGACAGTTCTCATTTCTATCTAAAAAGGCTTCCTCTTTTGCTGATAAAATACAGCTTCCCCCACCCACTGTAGCTGAAAGAAAGCACTTTCCCTCAAAGCCAGTTCATAAAAAGTGGCTTTCCTTTTTTCCTTCTAGAGCATTAAAGAAGAACAAGAATTGATTTATTTTTATAAAACACTACTGGAGCTCATAAGAACATGCATATGCTTAAAAATCCTGTATTTTCAAGCTTTACTGCACTGTCCCAAGAGTTTACCTGCTTTGCTAGTAAAAGCTGCTTACAGCCTGTTAAGGGTCAGGGCAGAAGATTATTTAATTAGGCAGGAGCCCTCACCCTGGGTTAACAGGGAGGGGAATGTTCCATACAAATTGCATCCAGCTATGTTTGTGAGTAAGGGATGTTTACATGAAGACCAGCACAAGGCAAGACAAAGAAGGATATGCTAAGGGGATCAAAGATACATGCTATATTAAAAAAAGTCAAAACTTAAGAGACATACAAGGCATCACAAATAGCACTTTCAAAGAAGCATGCTATGAAAAGAACTGTAGCTGGAGTCCAGACACGTAAGCAGGAACATGGAAATTGTCTTCCGAACATTAGGTCAAGCACTATGCAAGCCACAGCATTACTGTTAATAACACTGAAGAACCCAAACAGGTACAGAGTTTACATACCTGTTTGTTTATCTGTAGCTAAAACAGCTTCCAATCATACAGAGATACATATTTATCCTAGTTTGAATGGTGGTTATTATGCTGCAGAGGAGCTTTACTAAAGCCAGAAACTGACACAACACAGCATTGTCTGAAACTTGCTCTAAAAACACCTTCAAATATCAACATTTGCAAAAACGCTAGTCAGAAATACAGGTAATATAATGGAAAGTGTTAAATGCAAGTCATGGTTTTCTACAGCCTCTTATCTACACACTAACAAATGCCAACTTGCATTTTTAACTTCTCTTAGAAGTCACATAGAAAAGCAACTTTGACACATTTGCACAACAGAAAAAGGTATTAAAAATATATTTTCCATAAGTTCTTGGCTGTCTCTACTTGGAACTTAAAAAGGTAACAATTAAGGTATTGTATTCCTCACTTCTGCTTATTTTAGTCCCATTACGTTAAATGAAAGAAATTCTAGCTATGTTCAACTTCATTTAGCTGATTTTACTCCAGATTTGCACCTGCTAGATAAGGCTGCAGTGACAAGAGATGTAAGCAGGAAGACCGTTTTACATAAGAATTTATTTTTCTTTTGGAGATCTTCAGTTATTATTTTTATTTTTTTTTCTAAAGTATAGTCAGTTTTAATACTAGTTTTCAGTGAAATCTAGGAATGTTTTATTTCTAGACATCCTAGCAACTAGAATTCCACCCCCTCCCAAAAGAAGAGTTGAAGAGTTGTCCTAGCTACCTGTACCTGTTAATAAGAAAAGGCAGGAAATGCCTTCCCTAGACCATATTACCACTGGTGTTGGTTCTTACCAGCAAAGCCTTTTTTCCTGATTTGCTATTAACTCAAAGCTTACAGTTATGCATTAGTGTTTGCTTTGCTTTCTTCTGGTGCAAATTACCTTTTGTTCACCACCACTTAGTTTCACTCATCCCCATGTTCTTCGTTTACTTATTTCTGCTAGGTTTTTCTGTGCAATCTCCCTAATCGACTCTTTGTTCTTCCCAGTCAAGCTCACCCCTTCCTGCAGACATGAAGGCATGCTAAGTATCAGTTTCCAAACAGAACCTTCATCAGTCATTAACAATTTCTAAGAACTGCACATTTATTGCTGTGCTTTGCTTCAATCTTTTAGATGAGAATTTCTAATCTGTTCCTGAACTTCACAGTCACCCTTTACTTATCTAGTTTCCTGAGCAGGCTTCTGTATAGGAGATTCCCCATTCCTCTTAGCATTTGTGCATCAGCATTTGATTTCCAGGTTCCAGGTTTCTCCAGGAACTCTTAAGGTAACCTTTGCTAGCCTTAGACCAGCTCAGACTCCCACAAACAGGGCAACAGTGACAAGGCAGTTCCTTTTCCAGAAGAAGCTGAAAGGAGAGGAAATTACCATTTTAGACTGGAAAGCTCATGCTTGGCTATGGTCCTAAAAATTAACCTGGTTTTAAAGTAATAATCCAGTCTTCCCTTCCCCCACAAATTAGGTTGCCATTCACCTTGAACTTGGCAGGATTGATTCGCATTTCCCTGGCAAAGTGTCTAGCTATTGTGAGCCAAATAGCAAATGCCTGAAAACATCAACATGGTACTGAATCTTCTCTTTGGTAGTATTAACATAACAATATTTTATACGTAATTATTATTTTCACATCACCACTTCATTTGTCACAGTGTTACGCGCTGTGTCATGGTGCTCCAAAATAAACACATTCAGCAGAGCAAGCACAGAAAGAAGGGCAAAAACAGCAAAAGGAATGCAAAATCAACCCATCTTTACTCCCTACTTTACTTTACCCTTCACAGAGGTTTTTAAAGGTGTCACCTGGCCTACTTAAAACTTTACAATATATAGAGATCACTCCCTGAGGGTCAGCCTTACTTATGCAAGCAGTCAGTTGCATTGCCCTAAATCTTGCCTTAAAGGGGTTACGAAGACTACATCTTTCATCTTAGCTTGCATTCAACTGTACCAGTCATTTTATTTTGTAAACTGTCCAGGGTACAAAGCATTAACTACTGGCATGAAACCACAAACATACATGTAAATACTTTTGAGAATTATCTCATCACAGCACAATTCCTTTAGTTTTGTATAATTAACTATTAACACTACTTAAACACAATACTCTGAAAGCTATTAAGTACCGAGCACCTTCCAGACTGGATAGTCTCTTGCAATATAACCTTTCATTAAATTAAAAACCAGAGGAAAAAACCAGCCAGAACATAAGGAAAGCAGGCACCACTTAGAGCTATGCTTCTAAAGGCCCACCTGTGCTGAGCTTTCTCCCTGCCTGGAGCTGGGGTTTTGGGTTTGTTTTTTTTTTTCCTCTTATTTTGCAGGGAGCAGAAGTGATGCAGGAACAAGGAAGGAAGCTAGAGCAGCAAGGGCTCCAGCAGCACAGCTTATAAAGTGGCTGAGGGGAGCCAACCTAAGCAGAGGGGGTGTGGGAGAACAAGAACAACCAGCAGCTCTGACAGCCCCTGGAACACCGGGGTAACCCTTCCCTGGGCAGAGGCCTAAGGAAGCAGAAACAGGCCTGTCTTATGGCAATACTCAACACCTAAGGCCTTACAAAAAGGACCTCCCAGCAGCAGAACAACCCCTCAGCGGAGACTCCCAAGTCCCCGTCTTCACAAAGCCTTCCACCCGCTCTTACGGAACCCAGCAGAACAGCCAAAGCCACTCCTACCCACCTACGCCCCCACAACCCCTGCCACCTTCACCCCGCCGCCATTTTGCACTCCACTCCGCTCCCTTCCCTCCCCCGCCTCGCTGGTGACGTCAGGGCCGCGCCCCGCCCCCCGCGAGGGCGGTGCTCGGCGCGGCGGGTGCCCGGATGTGGGAGGCTCCGCCCCCGCTGCCGAGCGTTAGCGCTGCTCGTGCCCCCTCCGTCGCTCCCTGTGCGCCGTTGCAGGTCAGCGCGAGCCACTGCCGCAGTGAGGAGAGCCGGAGTCGGCGGCAGCGGCAGGCCCGGGGCGCGGCGGCGACGGCGACGCCGAACACGCACAGCGAGGCCGGGGCTCCGTGGATTCAGCTGCGGGGGAGACGCCTGACGCCCACCCGCCGCCATGGTGAGGACCTTCCCTCGCTGTCCCTCCGTGCCAAGTCCCCCGCTCCCGCCCCGCCGGAATATTCCAGACCGGGCCGGGCCACGGGGGTGGGGGGCGAGGCAATGGCTCCGCGGCCCGGCCCGGCCCGACCGCCGCTCCGCCTCGCTGCTGCTGCCCTGCCTCTGACCCGTCTCCTCCGCCTCCCGCCCCCGAGCCGTCCACGTCCTCCCGCGGGCGAGCGCCTCGCTGGGCTTTCCCCTCCCTCCGGGCCGCCGCTGCGGCCGCCCTGCGCCTCTCCCTGGGGGCGGGCACGTCCCCCCGCTTCCCCGCCGCCGCCTCGCCCCCATACGCCCCGCTGCCTCCCCGCCTGCTCCCTCCGCCGCCTTACCCCCCACCCCCTCCACCCCGGCAGCGCTCATCGGGTTCGGCCCTTCCCTTTCTCCCCGCCTCGCCTCGCTCTTCGGCACCCCCTCACCTCCCCCCTTCCCCCAAACGCGCTCTCCCTCCCCCCTTCCCCTCAGTCCGGGGGTTCGCCTTCCCCGGCCTGCGCTTCATCTGTTTTCCAGATGTATCAGCAGCGCCCTAAGCAAGTCCGGCATTTTGGTAGTGGTGTCTTGTGGTTGTTTTGCAATCTCAATAGGGTCTTGTTCCCCCCGCCCCCCCTTGGTGCAGCAGCGTTTTTCTGTTCATGTGCAGACCGGAAAGCTATAATGCACGTAGCCGATGGCAGGGAGACAGGCTAGATGATGTATACTTCAATTGGTCCGGGTTTAGAAAGCTGACACTTTAAATATGATAGGCATGCGGGTTTTGAGACTGCAGGAAGAAGGTATGCGGTATGTCCAGGTGTGTGCATTTGAGTTGCTCTGTTTTTTAAATCATGACGATTTAAATTTCCCTTTTACTGCCGTAAAATTAACCCAGATATACAGTATGGAGTCGTGTAGTGTTTTACGTCGACACTAGGGGTGTCTCCTGCTTTTCACCGCTGCCAAGAAATCAACGCCCTTCTTTAATAAACATTTATTTTAGCCTAAATTATCCAGTACTCTGGCTGCAGGAAGACTCAGAATTTTTTGGTTTTACAGCTGGAAAAATATAAGTGGTTTAAACTTTTTGGTTCTTAACCCTTTAAGAGCAAGGTCAGCTGTTCATCACATTTCACATTAGACTTCACAGGGCCTGGGAGCCAAAAATGGGTTTTCTTTTGTTTTTAAGCAGGGGATTGCAGTCTTCCCTTTAAAAAATAAAGTTGTAGCAGAAACTGATGCATCATGTTCAGGCTGTCTTTGTGTGTACACTTTAATGTCTGTTAGATGTGCATTTGGAGAAATATTTTGAAATGTATAAAGGTTTGGTTTCAGTTGGGTACTAAACCAATGTCTTTACTTGAATGCCTTCACACAGTCTTGGAGTACATTAAGACTGTGAGAAAAGAAGGCTTGTATTTTGAGAACAAGGTATTAATGAAACTGAGACTTAAAAAGAAAAAAGTTATTACTGGTAATTATGCCATGGTTGCAATACTGCTAATTGCTGTGAATGTATAGATGAACAGTGATCATCTTCCACACAACAGTTGTGCTCATACTGCCATTAGTTGGGTCTTCTGTGAAAATTGTGTTCTCAAAGACTTGCCTGAGGAGATATGCTAACATGCATAAAAGGAAAGAAAATGTTATTTAACCATGAATGCCCATGTGTGTTAGTGACTTGGAATGAACCTAACTTTTCATGTGTAATTAACTTTGATTATTTTTTCCCTCCATTTTGTTGTAACTGAAGCTGTCCTAGCATCTTTTGATGGTGCAGTCATGTTGATTGATTATTACTTTGCGATTTCTTGAACAGTATTTGTGTATGATCAATTGCAATGTGTAAATGCAGAAGCTGGAAAAAAGGTATGCTGGATATTATCTCTACCAGTAAAGGTGTTCGTTTGCTGACATAAGCAGTAACAACAGCAGGAGAGTTTTCACTGTAGCTATGTCAGTTTGCTGGTTCCGATAACAACTGATCTTAGGTGCCTTGTAGTCTGAAAACCAAGCTAAAACTAAATAGCTGATAAACATGAAAAAAAAAACATTTAAGTTGCTTTTCTTTTTACTGTCATTACCCTGTGGATGTTTTCACTGGAACAGCTCACTTTTAATGGAGCAGACCTTGTTTCAACCTTTATTAGCATAGAGCAATCCTTTTTTACAGTTTGGGGTAACATTTCTTTTGTGCTCTTACAGGACCAGAGAGCTGACAGTTACAGTGGAGAAAGAGGTGAATGTATTCTTGTGTTTGTTCTAGGTAGCTTAAGATAAAACATAAACATGTAGTGAGTCAAAGAATGTAGTTCTGGATGTTTTGGTATAGCCAGTTCTAAAATAATCTATCAGGCAGAGCATAAGATGAGTCCATTATGTAATGCTAGAAGTAATGTTGATACGCTATTTCTGTCAGAGTTGACTTAGCAAGATTTTCCTATGAGTAGTATTTTCTAGGAAAAGGTAGATAGCACAGATAGATGCTATTAAACAATCTTGGGTTTGGATAGGTAATTTCTGTTTTCTCAGGACGGTCTGTATTCTGGTTTATATCCAGCTTTTGAGTTTTGTAGTTGTAGGACAGAAGACACAGAATTCCACAGGATCCTGTCATCCAAACCATGTTATGTAGTGTGTCCACCTTCTTAGCTACACTCTTACTCAGTTGTTTTGACCCACTTTACTTGAGTAGCGGTGCTTCTGGTGCATTTTCTCCAGCTGAACCTGATCTAGCAGTGTTTCTAACCAAAACATTTTTTGCAATAAAACAACAACAACAAAAAAGCCTGAAGACCATCTTGACTCATTGTTTACTATTTATTAGGGAGGGTATTAAATATGTTGGTTCTTAGCTGAAGAAAAAACTAGTTACTCCATTACCAAATCATCATTTCACTGCTATCATTACAAACATCTGAATAGTCGGTTCACTTTTGTAACAGGTGGCAGGAACTGGAGGCACTTACGTGGTCTGTCTTATGTTTCACAGCCTACTAGTGGTCTTCTGCCACAGGTGGAATAAAATGGTCTAGGATTCAAACTGTGAAGCTCGTTGTAGGTCTTAAGAAGTATTTGGTAGGCTTATTTAAGCTGGTTTGTTTAATAAAAGATTTTATTTTGGAAGTAATTTTCAGAGGCATAGTTTAGAGGCCAATTTGATTATGCAAGTTTACTTGACTGTGATCTAGAAAGGAAGACAGATCCTGTTGATGGAGGAGGAAAGAGACTTTTTATAAAGTAATTACTTTTTTTCACTATTTCTGCAGTAGAAGTAGAATTCTGTCTTTATATGGTTAAACTATTAATTCAACAATAGGAATGAAAATTGAGTAGTTTGAGGGGAAAATGGTTTGTGGTGGGCATACCTCAGGAACTTCAGAATATTGATCTTCTAAGGCATCTGACTTAGCACTAAAAGGGAAGCTTTAAGGGAGTGACATTAATAACATCTAAATTGGGTTTTTCACTGATAAAGGAGATGGGACGATCTTCTGTTGATCAGAAAAGGAGTCTTCAGTAATTCTGGTATTTCTGGGGAAACAAATGAGGCAGAAATGCGCATTTTGGTGCCAAATCATTTCTTGGTCTGCTTCTGCCTCCTCGTTTCCCTCATTTTTGTATGTCAGAAAGACATACAAAAAAATTGTTAAGGTGTAGCCAAGCTACTATGAGAAAATTATTCATCAGTTTTGATTGACACAATACATACTTTCAAGAAGAAATGAATCCAGCAGTGAAGATCTTACAGCTTTCTTATAGCTGGCTGTTGAATCAGTGCTTACTTGGCAGTGTTGCAGAAGGAATAGTTTTTTTTTAATTGTACGTATGCTTAATAGCATTCTCCTACTGTAATTCATAAATTACACTTGCATAAGATTTTTCAACATTGCTTTGATTTCCCTGCTCGTAAAAGAATTCTTTTGCTTTCCCTCCCCTTTATTACTGCCTGTGTTTTAGCTGAGTTTTGTTAAAGAAAACTGCATCCTCTCCTGAAATGTTTTAAGTTTGAATGGTAATTGAGCATGAAACTGTTAAGTCTTTGGTTTAGTTATATGAAATGGTGACCAAAAATTGTGTTCATAGGAAAAACTTTTTTGTAATTTGAGCTAATATATGACTTCTTGAAAGCAATTTGCTCTTGATGTCCTTGCCCTTCCTCTTTCCTCCCAAGCCTGTTCTCCTGCTCTGGGTAGTATCATTTGTGAACTACTAATTGGGAGAAAAATTACACTGCACTGTTTGTTCTTTGTTGATTAGCAGCCAATTCATTTAGTGACACATTTCCCTATTTTCGATCCTTTCCTTCTTCTGGCCTATATGTTTTTCTCTTTTCCTAAATTTGTTTATTCCTGTGTGTTCCCTACAGAAGGGCCATGGGAGCAAAGGGGGCTGGCTGTTCCCGTGCTTCCTACATGCTAGTTCTTTGCCAGAATTGTCAGCAGAAATAGGGAAGGTGCTACTGTGTGATGTCCTTGTCATGATCAAACTCCTCTGCTTCTGGAGGAGCAAGCACTGCAAGGATGGGGGAGTAAAGATTGAACTGATGGGGAAGGAATGATGAGAGGCATGGATCTACATCAAAAGAGAGGAGTGAAAAGTGCTTATGCTTAAAGATTATGCAGTTGGAACCTTCTGAGCAGGATATTGTAAGAAAAATAAGTATCTTGGTTTATGTGCATGTCCCTGTTAATTAAAACAGAAAAGAAGTTGGAACTCCTGGAAACTGTAAGAATTTTATTGGCTGGCTTGATTATATAAATTACTTAAACACTTCTTTATTTCCTAAAGACCATAAGAGCTTATCTTGCTGTGCTCTTGTGAAGCTGGTAAATACTGTCCTTGTTCTACAAATGAAAAAGGTTGAGGTCATAGTGGTCATAATAACTTATCCAAGGTCCTTTTTATTGTTTAGAAGTTAACATTAGTATGTGATGTCAGAAATGGATAATGTGTTTGTAGCTCTAAAAATAAGAAGTCTAAATCAAATCAACTGCTAAAAATTTTGAGGTCTTGGGGCTGATGAGTTATTTGAGTTAGAATACAGCCACTAGGAAATGTGCTGTGCACTGTCCATTTGTCTTAAGGCATGTGATGGTGTGCAGTGGTTGAAAGCTTGGTCACACACTGCCTTCTTTCAGTGTCTTTGTAGCATTGTGTTAGCTGCTTAAAGTAACTTCTTTTAGAGATTAGACCTGGAAGTGGACATTTATATCCCATAAAAGCTATTCAGTTTCTTAGATGTCAGTGGCCTAAAGTAATCTTGACATCAGCAGTGTGAGAAAGATCTGCTACAAAGATTACCTTGATGTGCTGAATGAAGTGGGGCAGGCTTGGATATGGACCAGCGTACTTTAATCTGGAATAGATAGATCTTTCGGTATACCAGTTCAAGTATTTTGGGAATGTTTTCACTGCTGTTTCCCTGAATCAATGATCAGGGAGCTTAAATGACTTGAAATTAAGGATTTTGTAGTGATTTAAGTACATGACTAGAAGCAATATATTCTGCTTGAGGTATGATGTAGCTAGATTATTTTGGTTACCATGTGAAATACTGTATTTCCTTAGTAATATTGAATATCGAGATAAGTTTAACCAGGGTTAAACTTAAACTATGGCTTGTTTTCCTATTCAGGTCTGTTCTGTATAATTTGAATGGCAAAAGTCTGTGCAGAGTTTCTTTTCTTTTTTTTTTTTTTAAGAACTTTCAGATGTGTCTAAGAATAAACCCCACATCTTTCAAGTGAAGTAATTTTTTGAATGACAGTTCTTTTAAATAAGAAAACTTAATCTTGACATTTTATGTAGCTTTCTAAATGCGT
The DNA here is from genome assembly GCF_026419915.1 of Harpia harpyja. NCBI lineage: Eukaryota > Metazoa > Chordata > Aves > Accipitriformes > Accipitridae > Harpia > Harpia harpyja. The sequence continues at coordinate 57,272,387 of NC_068943.1, forward strand.
AGCTTGAAAATTTTAATTTGGTAACTATACTTTATTAGGCCTTTTCCACAAACAGAAAGACCATTAAAATGTTTTATATCTTGCTTTTAGATTGTACCTAGCACAGCCACAAGCAGATTGTTACTTTAACTGCTTGGCAAAACTATGTAGATGGTGCAAAACAGGCTGGAGACTATATCTGACTTGCTTGTAACTTGACAGTCAGTTGGCCATGCTATTGATACTCCGTTCCACAATTAAGGAAGAATCCCATGCGATATAAATAATTATCCTTGACTGCATTAAAGTAGTGTCAGAAACCCTTTAAATGCTTTGGATTAAAGGACCACATTGCTCATGAACTGCCAATAAAAATCTTGGCTTCCAAGCTGTAAACAGGTTGTGCCAGTTAATACACTCAGGTGAATATTTGTGAAGTCTGTGTTGATGGACATTTTTAAGCAGACTGTTAAGGCAAAGAACCGGAACTCCCCCAGTAAGCTGATACTGTGCCTATTTTAAAAACCTTATGCAGTCAGCTTGAAGTTCACAAACACTTTGTGTCATTGTCTAAGTTGGGTAAAGTAAGAATTAAAAAATGTAGTAAGACATTTGTTAAAGAACTTCAGTCAGAGTTTGGGAGGGGCAGGAGAGGAAAGGATGGGGTGAGAGCTAGGAAGCCCAGAAATGAAGGCCAGGCTTACTATGTTTCTGGGAAGAAACCCAGCTACTGGAAAAGTGGGTTCAACTGTGATTCTCACAAGAGTATAATCTTAGGATCATCTTTAAATTCTGTGGAACTTCTTTTCTACCTTCGATATATTTGTGACAAATATGGAGGCTTTTTACCCTTTATTTTAAGCAGCTGGAAACTTTGAGAAGGAAGACCTCAGCTACAGTACTCTCTTTTTTTCTACCCCTTCTCCATTGTCACCCCGTGAATAGCTCCTCTGCATACGTTTATCAGGTGTTTTGGGGTTTTGGTAATAGGTAGTAAAAGACAAAACAACTGTTGTTTCACTGCTGACTGTAGGTTCTGAATAGCATCACTGAAGTTGAAAGAACTCACTTGAATTCCCTCTGCTCAATGATACTATGGCTAGCTGAGAGGACTTCAAAAGGAGTGGGTTTTTTTTGAAATAAACTCATGGGTATGACTTTAGGCCTGAATTTATGAAGGAGAACTTTTCATGCACTTCGTAGGCATGATGTCTGAACAGCTTTTTTAGTGTTCTGTATGTAATGATGTTCCCTCGGGGAAGTTTGATTTAGTATTGAGCTACTGCTTACAGGCTTAGCACCTTGGTATCTGAGCAGTCATGGGTCAATTTTGTTGATAACACTGAAAGAATACTTCACAGATTTCTCAGATAAAGCTTGATTGCATGTAGATCTGCTAGGAAGTCTAGAAAAAATTAATGATAAATAGGAGAACTTATGAACAGCAATAACAAAAAATGCCATATGAATAAATAGACTTGATTTTTATATTTGACTTAAGTAGACTATCTTAGCACTCTAATCACTGTTCTTCATAGGGGCGTCTAGTAAAATATCTGTTTCCTACTTACCCTTAAACTTTTTCAGGGATTGTCATAAAAATGGTGTTAGTTTTCCTGAAATATTTTATTCAAAACACTAAATTTGGTTACTTCAGTAATAAGATTAAAGCATTTGCATTGGGTACCACTGGTGTTAGTTTTTTATTTCAGACAGTGCATTGAAAAATGAGATTAGTGACAAATGTAACTTATAAAATATAAAAGGTTAGTAAGTTTGAATCTTGTGTAGTCTTGAATGTTAGAGTACAACTCTAGTGTTGTGCAGCTGAATTTGCCAGAGTTCAATTCTGAAAAATCATCTTTTGAGAGGCCTTGAAAAAATGAACAGTGAGCTAGAAGGTGGCCAAATTCCCTTTCTTGGTGAGAAAACAAAAAGTCATGCGAGTAAAAGGGACTAAAATTGAGGGGAAGTAGAAGATGGTTGTTTAAGATTTAGGTGTTGTATGTAATGATGTAGTAGTACTGTAATGCTCTCTAGTAGGGGGCAGTGAAAGCCTTAACTGAAAGCAGTGTGGTATTTTTCTGTTTATTACTATGTTTCATTTTGCTTTTCTTTGATTGGGAAGTCTATGATAGTTGGAAGACTTCAGAAATTTGCTGTGCATCTTTTTCGGAAAATAAATTCCTAATTTGCTGGAAATTCTAACTATTCACTTAGAATGGAAGCTAGTAATGCCCAGAAGACCTGTTTAATGTTTTGTAAAATTCTTTATACTTTAATTACAGTGGTTTTGATTCCTGTGTATTGGATCACAGTGTTGGTAGGGCCTGTTTTCAAACCGTATGACTCATCTTTATTCTTTACTGAATTCTTCGTGAGTCCTTGAGTGGCATAAACTAAACCAGAGCTTGTTAAAACATCTCAATGTGTTTAGCTGACAGCTGTAAGTTCTGATAAAGTTATTTTCCTTTTGGGGAAAAAAAAAAAAAGAACTAAGTATTAAGATAAGTGTTAACTATCAGAAATGGTTAAGAATACTGGAATACAGTCTCTCTTTTGCAGATTCTGTAGCTATGCAACAGTTCCCCTTCAGCATAGTCTGTTTATTCCTTTGATTTGCACATCTTGCCCAGTTCTGCATCTTTGCCGCCTTGATTGTTTTCTGTTCTTGTCAGTTTGTGAAATCAAATCCCATTTTTGAACTATCTATTCTGTTTTCAGATACATGTCCTTTACATAATACTTTGCAGTGTTCTTCAGCTTCTTTTGTGGTAGATCCTGAATGACATTTTATTGTCTACTTGCCTTTATGATCTTTTTTACTGTACTGTTTCCATTGTCTCTCCTCTTGTTGAGCTGATAAGATGCCTATCTCCTGTCTTTCAAACTCAGATTTCCCTTTTTCACACTAAGAGGTATTAAACTGTTTATAAATTTCTTAAATGGGAAGAAAGGCTGGTGACAGCATCTATTTATGCAGTCTGTTTCTGTGCTCCTAGACCATTTGAGTGAGTACTGTACACTGACCTGTGTGACTTTCCTGAATCTGTTTTAAGTCCTTGTGGTATAGGTTGTGTGAATTGGCAATATTCTCTGAATGGGCACTTAAACTTCCCTGCTCAAGGACGTTTGACTCTCTTAAACTGTTAGTAGACTGTTGTATGCAGTACAGTAGAGCTGCATCAGCTTTCTTTTTCCTGCAGGCCTTTTCACATCCATTTAAAAATATCCATGCAACTGTTCACAAAGCCTTAACCTTTGCAGTTAACTCATTACTGAATACACTGTTAAAATCTAAAAACTTAAGATAAGCAGTTGGTAGAGAAAGATGTGCTGGTCACATTGTTCTTGAGTATTTCCAACCTACTTCTGTGAACAGGGAATTATATTCAACTGTAGTATCATCTTTTACACTAAGTAGTATAATACTGTTATATGATGCAGTATAATCTGTTGTCTTCATTTCTAGAATATATGTTTGCTATTTTCTTTCCCTTCCACAAATACTACTTGCAGCAGTACAGTGAACCTGCTATGTCTAAACCCCCTGAAAAAATGAAGCCTTCTAAACTTACTTTCCAACTGATACTGATCTCCCATTCTTTGCTTGCATAAGTTGGTGAACAGTTTGTGGTGGGGGACATTTACCAGATACGTTGGGAACAAATACATTAATTTGTATGCTTGTCGCTTGCTGTCAGAGGATAACATGTTCCATTTCATTTCCAGCTAGGTTCTCATCTTTCATGTTTGCCTCAGCCTGATACATATGTGAGATATATCTGATCAGTCACAAGCAGGCCTGTAGCCGTTTCTTGCAGAAGTTAGGGAGGAGGTTTGTTTTCTCTAGTGGGGGTTCTGTGACTACTATAGCTCCTCTTCTGCTTTTGGAAAACCCTCTGCAAGTATTATTATGCCTTTCTAATGCTCATGGCATTGCTGAATAGTAGTGTGAAACTGATCTAACGATTATTGGTTTTCTTCCTGCCTGTAGAGTTAGGGCTTTCAGTGTTATATCTTCTTGGTACAAGCAAAATCAGTAAGTTCAGAAACTTCAGAAGGCTGGGTCACCCTTAGTTTTACTCACTTTTTTGTATTTGGAGTGTCACAAATCATATTTTTAAGAGGTAGAGTTTTTGATTCTACAGATGTTGATAACACTTGCCTTTAGCTTTTTTAACTTATTTTTGGAGTAATTTTTAAATTTGCAAGCATGTTAACAAGTACTATACCTTTAAGTGACAATAATTTCCACAACATACTAAAGCATGTTTAAAAAACAATGAAGAGAAAAGAAAGCCTACCTTTCACACCCCTCATCAATTCAGTGGCAAGAGTGCTTGACTGGAAGTATTACAGAGAATATAACTAATTTTTGACTGTTTCTGTTAATTTTGGAGGGAGGTATTGAACTGCCAATTAACTTGGCAGAGTTTGTACTGCGATTGTTCTAGAGAGCTGTTTGCTGAAGCTCCCTAGTTCTCTTTGGGTTTTACAGTGCTATGGAAGTGCTGAGAATTAAATAGGTGTAATAGAAAGCAGCCTCAGAGAGTATATCTATATATAGTAAATTATATTTCAATATGGCTTTAGGTCAAGTTAATATCTTTTTGTAAAATAACTTTTCTATTCCTATTTCTATGTAGGTCAGCCAGTGATTAATTCCCAATTTTGCTGGACCACTGTTCTATTCCTTTGTGTTGGAGTGGAAGTTTTGAACGTTGTTTTCAGGGAGGGTACTTTGGACAAAAACTGTTTTATCTCCAAATTGTTGTGGAGAAAGGGAGAAGCTGAAAGCTTTAATTGCCTACTAAATACCTTACCTGTAAAAAAAGTTTTAACTCTTTTGGGTAGTTTTGTCTGTCTTCATTTGACAGACTATAAGATGCTAAATAATAGTTTAAGTATAATCTGTTTTAATTACTGGTGAAAACTGTGTGACTTTGTTCATAGTCCCTCCAGGTTCTCAGTGATGCTTAATGTTTTGAATGAAGTTTTTTGTTTCCTTTGTTCTATATGTTACTTTACTTTTCCAAATCTGAAGTTGTTTTTCTTTCACACAACCGTAACACAATTTACTGTTTGCAGTTGCTTGGATTTTCTATGTTCATATTCACCAATGATGGGAAAAAATACCTTCATGTTAATGAAGTGATTAAATTGGAGATGATCATAAGTGGCCGATATCCAATTTGTATCTATCAGTGTACTGAAGAACAAGATCAATGTGAAACGCTTTGTTTTTTGTTTCTCTCTAGTATCCCATTAAGTGTAAATTGATGTCATTTCTTTGTTATTAAGATGTTGACCCTTAACTCTGATAATCCCATGACACTTTAGTCACTTGTTATAACCTTCAGTCATGTTTCATGCTTTCTGCCATACTGTTTATTATAAACTTTTGCACTATATACTTACGAACAAAATTGCCTTCTTTGAAATGATCTCTAAAACTCTTCAACTCCACTTCTGTTATACATGAAGATTTATCGTTTGGTTTGTATTTTTTTTTTTTTTTAATTGTCATTGATATGTCTGTTGCCTTGCAGTCTTTTCAGTCTTCTACCTTGTTTAGTACTTGGATTACAAATTTTCTGCTTGGACAGCATGGTCTTGTTTTCATTTTCACTGGTGTGGTCTATGTCAATGTAACAGCACAGTCATGGGGTGGATTGATTGGGAAACTATTGCAATTATCTTTAAAGTTGAGAAAGAAGGCTGCTGTGGTCTCTTCTTTAGCTAAGGGAATTGAATAAACTTCAGTGAAGAGGCTTGTATAGTAAACCTAGTAAGAAGTTTTGTAGATGAAACCAGTATGTTAACGTAAGTGGAACAAATAAATTAGCATCTTGCAAAATTTTTTGTGACTCCTCCAGAAGCAATGGAGGACCAACCTGTCTTACCTAATGTGAACTCTTAATTGCATCAGAAGTTACTTTGATTTAGTGGTGGCAGAACTTTATTGTTCCCCTACTAAAGGTTGAGTTGCTTCAGAATCTTTCTGGGAAACTCCTTTCGTTGGCTTTTGGAGAGGTCATTATTCATTTATGCACTTAAAATTACAGGGTTCTGAGAATTTTCAAGAGTGATGCAAGCTTTAGAAGTGCCAGCTCTGTAGTGATTACATAAGTAGATTGGGGTTTTGCCTCTGAAGAGTAGTAGCTGGGAACTGCCAAAAGTGAAATTGTCTTAATACCACACAGGGAATTGTACCTTAGCTCATAAAGTTAACACTTTTGTTCCTGTGACTGTTTTTGTCTTAAGTTTTATTTACAGATTGCAGTGCTTATGCAAGTTTTTGCAGTGAGAGCTCTTACTATTTTGTATGAGAGCTTATGGTTTCTCATACATACAAGTTTTTGCTTTTCTGCTTCAAATGAAAGGATTTATTTGTTAGTTTTCCAAATGTGGCACAATCTTTTCTCTGCCTTGCCTTGGTTTAAAAACTGCACTGTATTTGTCTCTAGCACTGTTAATTATCTGCCTACCTGACATATTGCAAACTCTGGCAGGGAGATCATAAAATAGAACAGAAAACTTTAATATTCACACATACTACAGATGCAACAATGGAGGTTAAGTTTAAAGCAAACCAGTTATCCTTTAGGTTTTTACTATGTCTACATCAAACTTGTGTAAGATGATTTGTGGGGATAGACACATACCTAGTGAATAGCATTATTGATGTATGCTCTGACTTGATGGCTCCTTTTCTCCAAATTCAGGAAAAGGACTTTGCAGTAAAACTGTTTTCCATCTTTGATCGTGCTTTCTTAAGCAGTTTTGCAAACTGTTTTCTTTGGTGTTTCTACTGGGTCCTTATGTCTCATTCTGTCTTGGGTGACAATTTGACAATTTTTTTTCTTGGAGACACCTTGAGTTTACCTGCAGATGAGTAAGTAGTGTTGTGTGTCTGTATGTATAGATACGTGATTAAACCAAGTAATTTATTGTACCTTCAAGATCACGCAAGTTCAGATTTTTTGCTGAAAGCTCTGCAATTGTAACTGAGTTCAGATAGGAAAAGCTATGGCATTTATGTATATGAATATAAATCACATAATCCCTGATATAACTGGACAGACTTTACTGATTGCTTTTCAGTCCTGAACACTTAATATTCAAAACATTAAAATTTATAAATGAGTGGGTTTTATTCCATTTGAATAGATGCACTTCTTATTTCTATGCTTCCTTTAATGTTAATAAAGCCAAATGGCGTATTAAAGATAAAGGCTGAATCTTCTTATAATTACACTCTTGATTCCTTTATTTTTCCTGTCTGGTAGAGACTTTGGCAACAGTAGCTGTCTCTAATTTCAGGTTTGCTTCTTGCTTCATTGGTTTAGGGCTTCCCTGTGATATCCCAGAATAGCTACTTGACTGTGATGGCCTTAAGCCATTAATATCTCATTTTGGAGGAGACCCGTGGACAGTGGAGGATTTAAATAAAGCATAGCAGAAGTGACTGGCCAACTGCCAGCCAGAGGACAAGTGGCTTCCCTTAAAATGACTGACAGAGTTTGAGCAGAGCCATGACTGGATTAGATGGTGACTAAGGAGTAAACTGCAGGCTTTTCCTAAGACTAGTACAGTCTTCCTTGCCTCCTGCACCCTGAGGGGGCATGCGGTAGAACCTGATGTATGTCCGAGAGGGAAGAATCTTCTAAGAATCATCACTTCTTTTGTTATGAACAGATTGAATAAATGTATCCAAAATAAGGTTTTTGTAGTAAGACTTTTTTAAATGTGGCAAAGGGAATTATAACACTTATTCTGCGTACTTGCAAAGAACAACAATGCCAGAATGCTGTAACAGTTTTAACCTGACTTGATCTCTACTGTAATCCCAAATCCGGCAATCCCCTTTGCCTTGGTTCATTATCTCTGATGTCTGCAATTTAAATGCCATGTTGAAGAATTAGGTATTAATCTTTTTTCGAGTTCCTTCAGTACTGAAGGTCACAAGAGTGTTTTCTTTAGAGGCAGGATTAACAAATTTAGGTTACTTTGGGGATAACACATTTAAAACTTGAAATCTTCTCCTTCCAAAGGTAAGTTAAAACAAGCTGTGGTGCTCCCCCCCACCTGCCCCTCAGTCCCTTTTTTTGACTACAAAATGCTTGTAGCCTTCCTTGTTTGCTGTTGATTAGCATTCAGGTGAGATGTTGAGTTAGAATATTAACACCAGCTGTAAGACCTGTCCCTCCTACCTTTGTAGTTTCACCTTTGAGTTAAGATCGTACATAAAAACTGAGCACTGATACAAGTTCAGTGGTTTATCAGAATTCTAGTAAACCTGCCAAGAAGTGTTAACTGGAAGTGTTGGGCAAAAAGTTACCATACCTTCAAGGTAATTTGCACTTGATTGCTAATGATTGTGCTCATTGGCAGGTATAGGGGAGAGCATAGTTTATGCTGTAGTCCCAGAATGGAGACTGTAACCAAAGATGAAGGTGGAATGGAAGAGAATGTTGGCAGGCTTATGTCGCTGGTCTTAAACAGCTAGGTGGAATTGTAACAGAGATGCTGAGGAGTTGCGGATGTATCTTGTTAGATAGTTGTATCCTCTTAAAAATCGTGGCTGCCAGAAGATGGAAAATGCTTCTATCTCCTCAAAGGAAACCATAAATTGATTGGACAAGAATGTGTTAACTAGATATAACTAAGTTGTTTTTTTTTTTTTTAAATCCCAAATGAAACTTGTCCATTTTCTCTAGTTCTTTTAGTTTGTTTTTTTTTTTTTAAAGAGAAAAGATTATTAGACTTTCTAAAGCATTTGACACTTCAGTTATTACATTATCTGGGCCATTAAAAACATGCTTCTCAATTTTTCAACTCTTGTAGAATCAACATGTGAATAATATTTGTGTATGTGAATAAAAAGTAGAGGAGAACACGTCAGCAATCCCTTGGCAAATTTAGAGTTGAAAAATATGTATGTTTTTGCATTAAGGTGCAAAAATTAGATGATAGCAGTTTTCAGTTTCTCTGTTTATTGGATATGTTTTGTTAAGTGTCTTCAAAATGAGAAGCTTCAAGTACTGGGTTGTAGCTGAGTCAGAGAAGTTAATCTCTAGAGAAGTTCCTAAATAAACTAAACTCTTGTATTAGAATAAATAGCCTTCCTGCAGCTTTTTTTCCTTCATGCTTTATGGGTTTTCCCAATGACCAACAGTCATAGTTGGTAAAGCAAATGTGTCCCAAAACCACTTGGAGTAACTTCAAAGCAAGTTCAAGTGTGGGGGTTTTTTTTCAATATTTAGGGTGCATCCTAAAACTTGGTGGATGTTGAATCCATTCCTTATCTCTGTATACCTAGGGAACTCTTAACAGCGCATAGGAAGTACTAACTAAACACTAAGATTTAAGGTCAACACATAAATTTCATGGTTTGCTTCTGTAGTTCTATCTTGTGCTCAAAGGTCCAGGAGAAAAATAACTATAGGCATTGCTGCAATATGCACCTTGGTTTTGGTTGACTAAAGAATTAAAGAAACAAATGGTGGATACTCTTCCATAAAAATACTGTTTATTCTTTGCTAACATGTTGCAAGACCATGTTCTGTGTTTCTTTCATGACCCACGCCATTCTCTGAATTCGATATAGGATGGCAATTGTAGCTGTTGGAGTTTTGTTAATAATACTAAATTACTGGTTTTAATGGGAAGTTTTACTTGAAGAGCGGGAGAGCACAACTCTTCAGTACCAACTGAATGGCTAACTCCTTTACTGTCACACTTGTGGTCTGTGCTACTTACCTGGTACCATTACTGCTGCTTCTGTGTTTTTCTTCCTTGCCTTTTCTTTCCTTATTTTTTTCTGTAATCCCTTGCTTTTCTGGGTATGGATAACCTGTAAGAATTCCTTGCTTGTTTGTAACCTGTTTAATTCCTTCTGTTGCACATGTGGACAACTGAATGTTACCAATGGGTAACAAAGTGCCCAGATTTGACAGTCCAAATGGGAGAAGTGAAATGAGATGGTTTCCAACTTTCAGGTACTATACTGCATTTTTGGACAGACAGGATGAGGGCTATGAACTATGTGGTCAGACTGTTCCACAGCTTGGGTTACAAAAATGAGTGGGGCATAAGCAGAGCTGAGATGGTGAAAACTGTAATTGTGAAGGTTCAATAAATTGTTGTCTGTCTTGGATTCAGCTTGGAAGTCTTGCATCTTAAACTGCTGTCATACTATTTTAGCTTCAGGATTAGAGGTGCAAGGAATTAGGCTGCTCCACAGAAGAGTGAATGGATTTGTTGGTGGCCTGGAAAAATAATGTAAGATTAGGAAGTGTAATACAGTATACTGCTTGAAGATACTTAATTTTGGAACTTGCCGAATGTGAGGTGGGTGTCAGGCATTTTTATGTATTTCTTTAATTCCTTCTGTGGGTCATGATCTTAGAAACTAGGTTGAGTATTTGGGGTCAACAGTGAAACTGTCACTGCTCTTGAGTTGCTTGAACTTCTACATGTTTTCCAATTTCATGCCCTCTAATTTCTTGGCTTTGCTTAATTCTTCTGCATCACAATATCTGACTCAATGTTGGTATGATTATAAGAACCTCAGAGGTAGATTTATTCTCTTAGTATTTGAGTAGAAGTCTTGTGCTAGAGAGGTGCTAATTCCGAGGAGCTAGTATTTGGGGAAGTTGCACACTCTGTGCCTGGATTACTTTTATGCAAAGCAAGTACTTAGTAGTTGCTTTGCATAAAACAATGTAAAAGTCACGAAGTTGTTTTAAATGTTAATTTCTAAATTTTGGCAGTTAGCCTGCACTATTATCAGCTCTTAAATTAAGTCCAGTCTTGTAACTGTGTTAATATCCCAATTTTAAGTAGATTTCTTTTAGTGGCTGCACCGCGAAGCCTGAAAGGTGACTTAATTGCTCTGAGCCAAACATAAATGCCAGATTCCCTAGCAATCTTACCTATGACATCTCATTAACAAGTTTCCTTTTGTAGCGTACAGATAGATATTCCTGTTAAATATACTGGAAGATAATCAGTATCACGTTTTCCTGGATTCACAGGCTCCTCTCAGGCTAAGACACAACTTCTCTGTATTGAGTAGTTTGTTTGATGAGGGTGTTTTGTTTTTTTCTAATCAGATTTAACCAAAAAAGGCAAAGTGTATTCGCACTGTTTCCGAATGGGGTAGATGAAGGTGTTTTTATTGCTGCTTTTTTTGCAGTCAAACCTTACTCCTGTTTGTCTTGTTTTAAGCCTTATTTGTTGTGGTGTCCACAGAAACTTTGGGCATGTCTTTCATCTGTGCTCTTGTAAACTTCTTTTAGGCTTTAATTGCTCTGGTAAGTTGCATATGAAATGTACAAATTACAGCAGGTGAGATCTTGCATATTTTTCTGACCATCAGTTAATTCAGAAATTCTAATATTTAAGTGGCTTAAAGCCTGTGGGCTTTGTCTGAAATTCATTTTAACAAATATTTAAACCACTGTGGATGTGTCTGTGTGGTATATTCTATTCATGCAAAAGTTTTTGCAGCCTCGATAACAAATACCATCCTTTTTAGTTTGCCAAGTTGCCTGGTGGTTGTTGAGGAAGAATACAGTGCCAGCCTATCACAGCCAGACCTCTAGTAACTTGTTAAACAAGGGTCATTAAAAAAAAAAAAACAACCCCAAAACCCAAACAACCCTAAACCCCAAACTTCTCTTTACCAAGCTGGCGGTTCTTCATTGTTAAAGCTTTATGGAAATGGCAATACATCGTGGAAAAGGAGCTCGAAGGAGGAGGATGAGGAATTCTCTGCAACAGGTAATTTTAATTAATCATTAATTTTGGTGGTATGGAGGAGAATGAGAAAAGAATGAGAAGCATTTTGTATGTTTGTGGAAGAGGAAGAAGGGTCTTCTGAGTAGGCTCTTTTTAAATGCTGGCTGCCAGCCTCTGCCACCTTTCTTCTTAACACTCCCATTCTTTTCTAGTTGTAGTGGATGATGGAAGACAGCTTTTTGTGTAATTTGAGAATTGAAGTTGATTATCTTGATAATCCCTAGTTCTGACCCCCAGCTGACATGTCTTGGTTAACTGTTTCAATTGCACACTGTAGTTTTTCCTGTGCTAACAAAGATAATTAGTAATGTAGAAGGTGCAGGAGCAAATGCAGGAAGCACAACATATAGTGTGTTGACAACACCCCATGAGGTGCCCATGCATCAGAACAAATACAGAAACATTAGTAATATTCAGTTTCTGTGGGAAGCTTTGGTGCACAGGTATAACAGCCAACTGGAGTGTCAAGGCAGTTCGCATCTTTGAGGCCATTTCCAACAAGGATGAGCTTATTACAGTTCTTTGTATGTTGCTGCAAAAATTGTAGTGAATCTTGGACAACTATTCCTGTACATGTACTAAACAGATCTTAGGAGACCACTTGTGCCACTTGTTGAATTAATTAATTGTCTGGCTATGTAAACAAATCAAAAGTTTTGAAACAATCTAATTTTTAAACTGTTCCAGGAGTTCATTTGTATTTGTGGTCCCTCTCACACCACCTTTTGAGGACTAAATTTGAGATGAGTCCTAAGGTGACATTGTGGTTTGCTGCAATGTAAACACATTTTCTGCTTTTATAAAAGCAGAAGACTAGTTGAAGGCTGACACTGTAATTTAAGTCTCTGAACTATTTATAAAAGGATGTACATCATGCAGAAAAGTAACATACAATTGAGCAGATCTAGAAAGTGTTTTCTACTAATGTATGCTGAAGAACTCTTTTGCAGTCTGATGTCTTACTGTGTACAAGCTGTTTTGTATAGAAAACTTTAGCTAAGAATTTAGATTCTGTTGCTGATTTTGCTAATTGCAAATTTCCTTTTTTTTTTAAATTTTCTATCCACAGCTCTTCATGCCTTTCACTAAGAGGAAACTTGTCAAGATAATTGCCCTTAACTATCCTACCTTGGAGGAGCATGTACAAAACTGATCTTAAGAAGAGAGAGCTATTTAGTATTTGAAGTAACTGCCAAAGAAAGAGAAATCAAGAAACACATTTTTATGGATAACCTACAGAAGAAATAAAGACTAAAGTCCAAGGTTATCCTTAATCAGTAAAAAGGCACAGCTGCTGAAAGGAGAATAATTAGCAGAGAATAAAATTGCAAAGAACACTTTTATTCTTAAAGGAACAAACTACATGTCATATAAACCTCTGAAATACTTCCGTGGCATGTTTTGACTTCTCTCTAGTAAACTGATATTTCTGCAATATTCATAATTTGGTTAGCCTTCTGTTAGTAGTCTCTGGACTGTTCCTTGATCTGTAATTATTTCGGTCTATAAGTCATGATTTTGCTGCTGTTTAACCAGGAATTAACTTGTAGGGATCTAACAGCATTCAAGAAAATTTCAAGACTATTCTGAAAGAATAAGGCTATTCAAAATATCCATAGTATTCCAGCCACTTGTTCTAATTGTGTAACTTGAGAGAAAAGAGTTGAACTCCAGCAGTATGGTGGTAATACCCAGATGCAGCTGAGGAAAGTATGTTTTATGCTAGGAATAGGTGCCAAGTAAGTCTGTTGTGGAGTGTTGATGCCGTACAAGCTTCATTTCTTAACAAACCATGTGTTGCTTGTTTCTAAATATGCTAATAGAGTGTATATGAGAGGATACTCTCACTTCATGTGAGGTATGCTAAATATATATCTGGCAGCGAATACTAATATTGTGAGTTTAAGTTGGCAATCTTAAGTTGTATCAGAACTTTGTTACTCTACACATTCATTTGTATAAATCAACTTTTGTGCGTCAGAAATGAAATGACATGCTGTTTGGAGATTTTACAGTGACTTTTGTCTTTATAAATGAGTATCATTATCTTAAAACTATAAAATAAAAAAAAATGTCAATGCAGTGTTATTTTGCTGAATAAGGTTTAGAGTTATGATGATCTTCTGCAGTTACTGTCAAATTTTCTGTTAGTGCATCCAGTCACAAAGTAATATTTTCCAGCATTCTTCAGAATGCTACCTAGCCCTGGTGTTAAACTTTGGTAATTCTTGCATTAAAACTGTACAGATGAAAATGTGTACCTGATATTTTTTCCTCTTTCCTTAAAGGGCTCATTTGATACTTTATGAAGTCTCACAGCTGTGCTTCCCTCCCTGCTTTTTCTCATAACGCATTAATGTGGATATAGCTCTAGGCCTTCTGTCTTACTACCTACCTATTCTTAAACAGCAAGAATATACTCAACCTATTTAGTGCTTGTGTTTCAGGGCTTATATTGTATCTCATAGAGCATGTACACTGGTTGTATTTGGGGACAAATAAGTGACCTTTTTGTACTGCTGTTCAGAGTATGCCTGTCCCCAAGACCAAGTCATTAATCTTCTTCTCTGAGGATCAAGTCTTTGGTATAGAGGAACACCTTTGTGTTTTCAGGTCACAGCTGTGCAAACAGGAATCTTGGCATGAGTAGCTTGAATGTTTATTTGTACAAAAAAAAGGGGGGGGGGTTTAAAATCTTTTTAAAACTTTGTAGACTTTTGGATTCTTCTGTGAAGATGAATACTCAGCACATCAGTTGCAGGTAACTAATTTTTAAAATACCTTATTTGAATACTATGTAGCAAATATTGAATAATCATGTAATTTGTACATTGTCACTTACTAGATTTTTCTAATTTCTTGTAGATATCCAAGTTTTCCACTCCTGGGTAGGTAAGTATTTTTAACACTTCTTTTTAGCAGTAACTGTTTCACAGAGAAACTAAGTCGAAGTTTATTCACTTTTTTCTCTGCTTTCCAAATATTTTTTTAGGCTACTTCATGTAGATAACTTCGTTATAGCTTAGCATGTGCATCTAGATGCATAGTAAGACTCCTTATAAATATTACACTTAGTTCATGGACTGAAAAAAGTTATTCCCGTTTTTAATTTTTCCTGCTTGATTTTCAGAAGCGTTTTATGCTTCTTTAGGCAGATTGATTTCAGTAGCCTGTACTAGAAATTAACTTTCTCCTGGTACCTGAACAAGGATGTAAGCGCCTAGAACAGTTATCTGATGTAGTTATGATTGTATATTTGTGTGTGCATGTGCGTAAGTGCACTGGTTTTAATTCAACTTTCTTCTTTAATTTGCAGCCTTCCAGTCTGGTGTTTTTCTTGCCTCTTCATGACCTCGTGTCTTGAGCAGCCTAGCTGGATCCCCTGGTTCCTGTTTCTTCTTGTTTCAAAATTCTGCTTTCCCCCATTTTAAATCCCCTACCCTTTTATATACATACACTAGGCTTTTACTACCTGTTTTGGTCTTCACTGTTTTTTCTAAGACTGTGGTTGGGTTCCATCCGAGTTTTTCCATGTGGGACTGTTCTCTTGGATTCCCTGCCACAGTGGAATAAGTTTCTCTTGTAGAATATCTCAGTCAAGCTGTTTGAGGTTTTAGGGACTTGACAGTCCTCATCTACGTTTCTGTTCTGCTACTTTGTCTTGCCGTAAGTAGGCATTGGGGAAGAAGTTAAGGCTGTATCTTTTTCTGTTCTACCTGTAAAGCAAGTGTATTAACTTTTTTAAAGAAGCAAGAGAGCTTGTGGATTGTGGGAGATAAGCAAAGTGAATGTGTTCTGGAGGTAAAAAAAAAAAAAGCAAAACCCCCCTCCCCAGCAACGTATCTCCTCTCAGGCATGTTTAGATTCATGAGATACTTGTTCTGCACTTTTTTGTCCTTATTAGGAAATGCAGTTGCATGCTTCCAGGCTAAATGTAGTTGGGTTTTTTCCTTGGTTTTTTTTTTTCTGTCAAGTAATCTCTGTATTTCTGTTAATTTTGAGGAGTCTTTATGTGCAAGTGCTCAGCTATGGAACCCCTTACACTCCACACCATAAGGGAATCACTGCTGAATATAATGTCTTAGACTAATCTTAAATATGTTTTGTTTTCTTGCATAAAACATTCCCTTAAAAATAATTTTTTGGAAGATGTTTGGTTATGAATCTCTTGAGTTATCTGGTCACTTCTTAGCTGACTGATTCTGAAAAAATATTAAGCATGTGTGTATTGTGATCTTCTCTGGCTCAAAGTGAGGCATTTGGGAAAAAATACCAACTTTTAATGTTAGTGTCTTTTGGCGTTCATGTTGCAGTAGTTGCAGATTTAAGTATGTGCAAATTCAAAGTGACTGTACCTTCAAAGTTTTAATTTTTCTTGCTATGACTGGTGTAGTGCAGCAAGGTTTAAAATCTTATTTTAACTTTCCATTAACTACAAAACAGGAACATATTAACGTAGTACAGTACAAAAATATTTAAATGTAAAACTGTTACATCTGAATTTCTGGTCATGTAAACCACTTTTTTTGCATCATTCTTCCTGTGTGAATCCTTTTTGGGGGGAGTGGGCAGGTGGCTCAGGTGAGAAAATATGCTATGATTTTCTTATGCTAATTGAGTAAGGTTTGTCATGGTAATTCATAAGGACATGTCTGTTTCTGTGTATAAAATAAAATGGTAAAGAAGATTATGTGAAGTTTTGAAATTAAATATTTTAACTTGAAAAGTAGTATTTGCACAATATATAGGTAGTGAGTTTGTTTTTTCAAGTTCAGAATATGAGAATGAAGTTCTTACTGTCATCGTGTGGACTGCTGATATTTTCATGGGAATTCTCATTGGAGGAGACCTCTCAATGGTTTTATATTTCTTTGTATGTTTTGGTAACATAGACCTATCCAAATATAACACTGTCCGTGGTTGTTGGGTTTAAAATATATATTTATATTTAAATAACCATGCAATGTGAGTTGCCCGAGATCTTTACAGTGCTGAAACTGAAAGTAGTTCCTCTAAGCTAACTAGGGAATAATTGCAACGTTGTTCTTTTTTTGTGTTTCAGGGAAATGAGGCAAGCTACCCTTTGGAAATGTGCTCGCACTGTAAGTTTTTTTTTTTTTTTAATTGCTACATTATATTGTTAGGGAGGTTAATCTTATTTGGAGATCCATAGGTACAACTTTTATGTATGAAATTACTGCTTAAAAAGTTATGCAGTTTATATACTAACCAAAAGAGTAAAATTAAAAGGTGAAAGATTACCTTTGGAAATAATACAGCTTTTGCTGTTAGACTGTAAAATAAAAAATCAGTCCATCTTTAAAAAAAAAAATTATGAAGATTTTTTTATTTTTTCCATCAGAATATGAAACAAACTTCTAATAGTTTCAATGTCTGTACAGTGAAGCTTTATAACTGGTAGTTCAACTGGTGGGGCTTTTTCATCAGTCCCAGTGCCAGTTCCTCAGAGATCTGGAACAGCTTGTGGTGCAGCATGTGCTATGTTAGGAGTCAAGTATATTGCCTAAGCTGTCTTTTCACCCTGAGAGGAAAGAGAGGTTGAGGCTGAAAGAGCTTTTTTTTCTGTGCATGCTTGCAGCCAGGTATTTAGGTGAGAAGCCACTTGGTGTTTGTGCTGGTTTTGGCTGGGGTGGAGTTAATTTTCTTCATGGTAGCTGGTATGGGGCTGTGTTTTGGATTTGTGCTGGAAACAGTGTTGATAATTCAGGGATGTTTTTGTTGTTGCTGAGCAGTGCTTACACAGAGCCAAGGCCTTTTCTGCTTCTCACCCCACCCCACCAGTGAGTAGGCTGGGGGTGCACAAGAAGTTGGGAGGGGACACAGCTGGGACAGCTGACCCCAACTGACCAAAGAGGTATTCTATACCATATGATGTCATGCTCAGTATATAAAGCTGGGGGAAGGAGGAGGAGGAAGGGGAGGGGTGATGTTTGGAGTGATGGCGTTTGTCTTCCCAAGTAACTGTTCCGCATGGTGGAGCCCTGCTTTCCTGGAGATGGCTGAACACCTGCCTGTCGATGGGAAGTAGTGAATGATTTCCTTGTTTTGCTTTGCTCGCGCACAGGGCTTTTGCTTTACCTATTAAACTGTCTTTATCTCAATCACGATTTTTCTCGCTTTTACCCTTCCAATTCTTTCCCCATCCCACCATGGGGGGAGTGAGCAAGCAGCTGTGTGGTGCTCAGTTGCTAGCTGGGGTTAAACCACGACACTGTTACTTGCTTTTGGCCACATGAGCATAAAACTTATTGCTCTGTCTCAGGGGGTTAGTCTACTCGGTAAAAATAATAAAGTATTTCTTGCCTAAAGCTGACTAAAGAAAGGGTTGTCTTGTGAAATGTGCCTGTGGTGTTATGCTAAGCATACTTATTTTTAACTGCTTTTTTCCTTGAATGTTTTTCTTCAGCACTAAATCATGTGTAGACCTGTGTATGTAGGTATGGACTGCTTGATAAAATTCCTCATCTTCAGTGAATCAGATCTTGTTTTTAAACAGGATAATAAATTCTTCAAGATAGGAACTGTCTTCTAGATTGCTTTCACAATGCTAGTCATAACTGAACTCCAGCTCTCGTAAGTCAAACAGTAATATGAAATAAATAATCACGGGGGAATCTTTCTCTAAATATATTTTTCAGAGAAATGAGGCTTCAGCTAGTAATTTGCAAGTCCTCTATGCCTAATACACATGTCCACATGAATTGTAAATTGAGTTATTAGTTTGTAAACACTTGAGAATCTTAGCCACAGCACTGCATTGCTGTGTTGTGTTCTCAGTGTATATTTTGTTAAATATGGATATGTGGGTGAAAGTTTCATATTTGATGAAGACTTCAGTAGTCTTTTCCTGAATCATGTATATCAATCTTAGGTTACTGCTCCATTGGTCAGTTTTTGCTTAGGGACGAACTGGCTTCTGAATTTTTTTTTTTTTTAACTAGATATGTCTCTGGCAGGGTTGTAAGCAGTGTGTTGCCATCCTTAACTTTTGATTCTAGGACAAGCTATATTCATTGGTAGCAACTGCCAACCTAAAGATTTATTACTGAGCTTGTTTGCCCCCTTTTATTGCAGAGAAAGAGAAGATTTCTGCATTATATTCTGTGGTTAAACTGTATGTTGAGGATATCATCATGTAAATCTGAGGTTTCGCATGATTATAGCTTTTTCTGCTTTGGCCCTTCTCACAGTAGAGAGAAAGTCAGCTGCTTCTCAGGGCATCATAACTACATGCACTAGGGGAGATGTAGTTATTACTGGCTTCCCTTTGCTTTATTTTGCCTAATCGCTGCAATGATTGTACTGTGCTTAAAGATTCCGCATGCCTAAATATCCTGAAGGAGCAGGGTTTTGGGGGTGGGCACAGATATGTACAGTAGCATGTCTGTGAATAAGTCCGCTAAGTAGGTATTCACCTTGTTCTTCAAATGTTAAACGTTCATGCTGCTTCCAAGTAGCTGTCACTGACAGGACAAAAGCTTTTCAAGGCAAGACCAGACAGTGTTTTTGAAGATGATTTGGTAAGGATTTTGAATGTTTAGACTTCTGGGAGACTGGCAGTTAGCAATAATGTATTTATGCTGTTTGCACGGTGGCATTGGGTCGTAACCTCTGCCTGGCACTGCAGTCGCTATTTTGGTGTCTGGTTTTTATGGGAATAATTTTGTTTCAAAGTTGGCAGTTACAGGAAGCAAATTCAGGATGCTATGCAGAGGATGCACACTGTTAATATTCTTTTTACCCTTTATTTTAGAACATTAGTTCTTTTCATAGGTAAATTAGTATTTCTGTATTCCTTAAAACAGTATGGTTTTGTTTTTCAGCTGTGCTGTGTCTGAGAAATTACTGAAAATCTAGTGCTGTTTTACATGCTGAAAATTTGATGTTAGCCGAGCTATGTCAAATTGTCCATAAGAAAATTCTATTGTAGCAAAAAGCTGTGAAGAAAACTATTTTATAGTATAGTAAACAATATTTTATAGTAGAAAGTAGTTTATATTATAGTATTTTATAGTATAAACAATATTTTATAGTATGTTTTGTTTTTAGGATAAGGAGACTAGTATTTGTTTTCTAACTTAGGAGATGGTAACTGACATATCTGAAGTCATGAAAAGGATTAGGCCAGCTGTGTGTAAGCATATACAAGACAAGTGGTTGAATGTGTTTTCAAGGATGTCATCTTTTTGAAATCTGATCTCCAAGACTGAAATGGCTGTCTTGGTTGCTACTCTGAAATATTATATTCGTGAATCAGACAAGACTGTAGATAGAGGTGAGAGTTTTGCTGAAGGTCTGTCTTACTTTGAGGTCTCTGCAATCCATTCTTATAGGGGAAAAATATTTTTTTTTAACCTGGAAACATTTAAAACAAATTTCAGAACATGTTTTATTTACAGAAATCTTTTTCTTCTAATACCTTAGCAATATTCTTTTTTATAATAATCTCATATTAGAAAAATATGTGGGAACTAGGCTCTCTGTGACCACACTCTGGTCTGGTTTTTGTTAGTTATAACTTTGAGCCAGTATTTTAAGAGTATCTGAAAAGCCAACCTTTTAAATACAGGTTTAAACATTTAGATAAACACTTAGATTTCAAAAGTGCCCGGCACCTCTTTGCTGAGACACGTACAGCTTTTCTAAGGTTTGTACACTTTGCAAATGCCTGTGTAAGTATTGTCTACTCTGCATCAATGGATGTACAGTGCTTCTGAATACATAAGCAATTGTCCTCTTAAAACTATCACTGAATGTGGTGGATTTCCAAGAGATCTGTATTTTTAAGGCACTCTTTACTTCTGACTGTCATATTATTAGCAAACTAGCCATGCACCTTTACATTGACTAGAAAAAGTATCATTAAAACAAATTTTCTGAAATTACTTTTTTCAATGTAGAGCACATTGCACTCCAGACATTGGCTTTTAATGAAGCTTTTTGAGTTGCCACTTGAATGCTTTTTACAATACTATCTGAGCATCAGTTATGTGAGTAACCGCTTGAAACAGACAATTGCTTTAAAACTTATGGATCATCCTCTCTTACTGTGTTGGGGAAGGGAGTGTGGTATTTAGTAATATGTATCAACATACTAGTGTCCAGTTGACAGATAAAGCTACTGTACTAAAATGGCAGTTTCACAGAGCATTTGCATGTGATTTCTTGGAAGAGTGGAGTTCTTGCATTTTAACCCGATTCATCATATTTTTAGATGTATGCAAATGAATTCAAGATATGACACAGGTATTGTTGGCTCTAGAATTTTAATACTTGGATGGAAGAGGTATCTTTTGAAAATACTGTTAGTTCTTTAACAAAAAAATCCTTAATACTGGCACTGCTTAAAGAATGCCACCTTGTTGTGTTAGTTACAAGGTGAATGAAATTCAAAATGGATTATGAAATAAACTTAAATAATTCAATAAATAAATTCTTCAATTATTCAATAATTATTCAATAAATGAAACAGTGAACAATTTGATGTTTCTACCAGGCTACCAGCAAAGCCTTTTAAAGAAAAACATTTAACAGGTATTATTTCTAGCCAGTTAGTATGTTTGTAAGCTCAGGCATCAGTGCCAAGCTGACAGGATACTCTCTGGTTCTGCTGAAAAGCATAGGAAGCATAGAGCCTCATGTCAGCTGCTGAGCAAAGCACAGAAAAGGCTAACTTGAGTTTGAGGTTAAAGGAACGCTCACTGCGGCCAGAGCTCAAGGAAGCTCAGACTGCTGTGATGAGTCACAGGCAAACTCTGCCTCAAATGATGTAAACAAAGCTTGATCCTCCTTATTTTGCTCAGTGATGATATCACCCTGTTTACACTGTTGTGGACTTGGACCTCCTTGGATTTCCTAGTGTTTTCTTCTCTATCCTGGTCTCCTGAGCTTGTCTTGTAAAATTCTGTCTGCTACTGCCACCATGAGTCCTTCCAGCTCAGAAACCTTCACTGTATCTGAACTATCTTGTGCCTTGCATTTCCAGTATAGCTTCAGGATATTTGTGTGGGCACTAGGTTGTCTGTAAGGAGCCTTCAGAGAAGTATTTTGTTCAGGCTCTGAAGATTCAATTCAGTACTCTGTTCTTCAGTGACAGCGATGTGAAATTTTAGGAAAGTCTGTTGCTAAACACTGAGGAAAAAGCAGTCTTGTGAAAAGGGGCACATCCATCATAGGTGAGGAGTGTTGTATATGTGCATTTGGGGAGGACATCTGAACAAAAAATGAATAGGATGCTATTGAAATCTGTTGTTACACATAAATGGATGCTGGTTTTATTTAAAAAATCCAAATCAAACAAACCAACCCCCAAACCTATGTGGTTTTTAGGTAAGTTTAGCCCAGGCAGAGGGAGTCAGCAGAAATTATGACTGAATTGAAGGAAGAAAGAATACCCAAAAATTATGCAAATTTAAGGCTTATACTGTAATGCATTAATCCCTTATTTTATATTCTTATTTTTAAAGCTATTTTATGAAGACAAAGATGTTACTGAAATAAGAATTTTTTAAAGTGTGTAAGCTTTTTAAATTTCAGTTTTGTGGAAAGGATTTTAAAGGTAGGTGAGGTGCTTACAATATATTTAAGGAAAAAATAATGAAATTGTTCTGATATGAAATTGTCATATAGTCAGTTTTTCATTATTTCTTCCTCCCGAGTACTCTCATTCATGGTGTGTCCATTGCCAGAAACAAAATATTGGACGAGATTGATAGTTGTTCAGCTTTTGGCAGAGATGCTAATTTCTTCAGTACTGTTCTTTGACTTGTTTCCCACCCCCCACCCCCAAGAGTAGAACCTCTCTCAGCTCTCTAGTGCAGGCAGTCCTTTTGCTTGAATATTTCAAGGTTTGGAATGAGACATTTGCAATCCCATTTCTAGTAGAAATGGGTGCTAAACTTCTGTACCTGGTCTGTATATTGCAGTTGAACTGGAATTGATTGTATGAGCTATGAAACTGGATGTGTGTGTATGTGGAGAAAGAGTAATTAACATTTTCTAAGTATGAAGGCTCTTTAATTTCATAATTTAGGCAGTTGTTGCTTTGCTACAGTTCAGCAAAGCACAAAAAACATTCTTGAGAAATATTCTTACGTGCCTCTCCAACCTCTTCCCCTTCCCATCATCCAATTCTTGTCTTTATCATCCATAATCCTAACCTCATTGACTACTATCTTCAAAAGAAAAAAATAAATTGGTGCTTTATCTTCTCTTAAGCATCACTGGTTTGTAAGTTTAAGTATCTGGCTAATTGCAGATGCAAGGCTGGTTAACTGAACAGTGGCTCTTAGGCCCAGCAGGTGATGGCAGAGCATGTATTTTCAGTGTAGTATTGCTTGTTAACATTGTGTGCGGTGGATCAGTTTCTGAATGTCCCAATAAAATGTTCTTTTTGAATTCATATTGGTAGGTCCTCCTAAAAGATAGATTAGCTTGAGATAAAATACCTTTCTAGCAAAATTTTGGTTTCTTAGCACATCTTGTGTCGAAGATCTTATCTCTCTACTAGAGCAGACCAGTGTGGTGTCGGAGTTGGTCCTGTCAGTCTTTTGTGCCAGCTATAATAATTTAAAGCTGACTTGTATACATGGTAATTAGCTCCACTTCAAAGCAGACCATTGACAGAACTCTGGGTCTCACTTTCAGTCTTTGCTTATATGCTTGTGAGGAAAAATACTGTAGACTGTAGCTCCCAAACCAGGAAATGGACTGAAGTAATGAAATCAGACTTCGCTTAATGCTACTTCGGGGTTCTGAGAAAATGATGCTATCTAATGACTGCTGGGCTTCAGTCCTGGCTCAGGCATCTGTTTGTTTACATCCTGATATGTAAAAAATTTCATTACTGTGTTCTGGTACTTAAGGTTTTCTGAAGTGTAAGTTAGAAATGTTTCAGAACTTGCAATTAACTAACTCATTAGTTTGTGTGACAAGGGAGAAGAGATCCAGCTATGTTGCCGCCTCTCATTTTTCTCCATTGTGATTTTGTGAAATTACAGAACTATTGAGTTGCTTAGGTGGCTTTAATCTTTCAATTTTAGTCAGTGCTAGTCTTTCTATTAATATTGGAATTGAGATTTCACTGATCTGGCAAGAGAATGAAGGTGCATTATATACACTGTAGATAATACTTTCAGTTGGCTGCTTAGTTGTTTTAAAGTGAATTTTTTTTTAAAGAAATAAATAATGCATGTACCTTTTATTGTTCTTGGTTTTTCCAGAAGGAAATAGTTCTAATAGTAACCCTCACAGAGCTTATTTCAGGGTTTTCCAGCATGAGTTCTAGATGCAATTGCACACTTCCGATTTCAAAAGTAGATCATTTGTGAGGGATTTGTCTTAATGGCCAGTTGTTGAAAGGTGTTGCGATTCCTGAGTCCAGGTAGGGAAGCAGGAGAGTTGTGGTTGGACCAGGACATTTTAAACATGACTAATAAAAGTACAGAGACTGATGTCATGGCCGGACAAGCCCTTATTTACATTATTATAGTATAGCTATAAATTATGTCTATTCATACATTCATTTTACATTGGAAAATGTGTTTACATGTGTAGTGTGACAAGCCATGCTTAATGTTTTTGTGCATTTTCAGATGCATATGCTGTGAGGTTTTTTTTTAGGATATTGACTCTTATGCGAGGTGCAAGTCTGGAGTAGAGCTTGCAGTAAAAATGAGGTTCCCATATTAACAGCTTGCCAAGGTGGTGGCTTTGCATTAAACTGTAGTGGGTCCAGTAACTTTCTGGTGGTAGGGCAGGGGGTGAGGTTAGATAGTCCCTACCATTTCAAAGACTGAATCCATTTACAGTTTTAAGATTTTAAGGAAAATGGAAACCAAGGAGTTTCTGTGGGCAGAAGCAAGAGTTGACAAATACCTTCAGTATACTGGTGAGAAGAAACATTTTGTGCTGGTGGAACTCATGAGCAACTATTTGGGCTAATTGGCAGTAGAACTCTGCTTTGCCATTCTCTTTTAGTACTGTTTTCTTTTAGTCTCATGATTACGTTGGACATACAGCTTACCGTATGGTGATATGGCTCCTTTTGCGTGATCCAGAGGGCTTTCTGTATAGCTATGTTGACAGTAATGTGCTTTTGATGCTGTCTTGCGATGGTGTGCTGTTAAGGGCACACCTTCAATCATGTTCTAGGCTTTCACTTAAACTGGTGGAAAAAGGAATGTGGCTTTATTGCAGTTGAGAGCCTTATTAATTGAAATGCCGAATTGCCTACTGGAAACAGAAGAAACTAGTTTAAGCCTCTGGAAATACTGTTTAGCTGTATTTTTATAGCCCAGGAGGAAGAATCGGATCTGTCGCTTGCTGGCACAGCAAAGGGAAGATTGTTCTGGGCGTATTGACCCTTTTTTGCCCTCTGCCTCTGTAGTTGCAAGCAGTTACCAAGACTGAATAACTGCAGAATGTCTGAATTTACTATTCAGGCAAAAGAAGTCTTGACAGAAAATCATCTTGTGCTTCTGGACTTGTGGTGTGCTCTCTCCTTTGTTCTGAAATACTGCAGTTGTGTGTATGTCTGGGTTTGTGTCTGGTTGGTTTTTTAGACAAGGATATCAAGAAATTTAAGTGGAAGTTTGTTACTGTTTTGGTAGAGGATCAGGTCTCTGAATTGGCTACAATTTCCAAACATAAAGCTCTGCATGTTGGCTGACCTTGAGTATTGGAAAGACTAAGTGCTGTTTGTTTTTATGCTGCACTTTTACAAAAGCCTAAGAAGGTATTAATGTGATGTAAAGTGGATCAGGTGGTATGTATGTGCCTTGTAGAAGTTAAGAAACAATTTCTTTTAATATTGGAGCAAATGCACTAAATGGAGCTAAGAAATGTTGAGGAGGCTGTTCATATTAGGAAAGCAATTGGTATGGGGAGTTTGAAAGCGTCAGGTTCTGTAAGATATGTTTGCTGTGGTTTGCTGTATGATGGCCACTTTCTAGGACTTCCTAAGAACCTCAGTTCCTCCTTCGTACCCAAATATGGTGAGCAATTGGTGAACTAACTTTGGTCATGTAAATCAAGCTGCTGATAAAGAATTTTCAGGTTGTTACAGGGAAAATTTGTCAAGCTTTTCAGCAGTCACAGAGTACAAGATTTCTTAGTGGTGATTGTTGATTCACAGATTAGTCTATTCCAGGCAAAACCAGATGTGTAAAGTAGGGTACTAGGTAGGTGCTGTAATTGAGATTCTTTTTAAATTTGAAGAGGATGGATGAAGTTGTACTGCTGCAGAACCTGAATCTGCTTTCATTTCTGGGACATAAAAAAAAAAAAATCAACGTATGCAGGTCATGGCTACAGGTATGTCTGTTTCCTGTTTGAGATGGAGGGAAAAAAAATTATCTTGGGTTTGTCTGGGTGATGTTTTGGGTAGGTGAGTGATTACTGGTCAACAGTGGGACTGTGTTAACCTGCTTAACTTCGCATGTATCCCAGGAGATCTCATGTGTCTGGTGTGCTTAAGAAGCACTAGTTTTGCTACTAAGTTTACTAATATAATTGTCTTTTGAACTTATTATGTTAGTCTACTATAAACATAATGCTAGCTCCTTCAAAGAAAACTCAGTCTCTTCTTTAATTTCTTCATACCTTCTATTTGTAAGAGCTGTCTGACTAAGAACTAGCTAAGCATCCTCAATCCTTAAAAATGTTGTGTCAGCATGTGGTATTCAGTGAGTCACAAGGCTAACTGTATTATGGCTGGTGCAGGGAGGAAAAAAGGTAAGGTTTATTTAAAATAAACTGAAAAGGCTTGTGTTTGTCTTCCGAATTTGACATTACCTTTATAATCTTCCATGAGAGTGTTTTAATAGTTGTAATGAAGTAGGAGAAATTCTGGTAGGAAAGCAATGAAAAAATGTGCATTGTGTTTAACTGGCAAAGGGTTTACTGAAGCCTTTCTGAAAATAGGTGTGTGGTTGTTTGTTTTTTTTTCTTTCAGTTGATGCGGATGAGATAAAACGACTAGGAAAGAGATTTAAGAAGCTTGATTTGGACAACTCTGGTTCTTTGAGCGTGGAAGAGTTCATGTCTTTACCTGAACTGCAACAGAACCCACTAGTACAGCGAGTAATAGATATATTTGACACAGATGGAAATGGAGAAGTGGACTTCAAAGGTAAGACACAGTGCTTGGTGACAGGTGGTGGCATTTTATTGGAATTCTTGGAGCCTTGGAATTCAAATTTTGCTTCAACTGAGAAAGGAAGGGTGTTAATCAAAATAAGGTTCTAATTCCTAGTGAAACTGAGTACCAGTAAAACTAGTTTCTATGGTGCATTAGGGCAGTACACTCCTGAAAGAAATGCTTAAAAGAGCAGATTGTTCAGTAATAGCTTTCCAGGTATTACCGATTTAGGACTACTTGTTAAATATTTCTTGAAGAACATTAATTCAGACTCTCAATTGTGGTGCTATCTGAAGTATATTCTTAGGCTGAAGAGACTGAAAAAAGTGGGGTAGATTGTGTTAAGTGGTGTGTCTGTGTGTAAGTTGTACTTACCCAAATGTTAGGAGCTCTGTCTTTTGGAGTATTTTGAAAATAGTTTTCTAAATTATGAAAGTGGTTCCAATTTTTCTGTTGATACTTCCTTTACAGGATTCTTTTTATGATCTTAAGTAGACACTTCAAGCAAAAAGCAGAAGTTTTGATTTAGTGCATTCCTTCTAAATTTTGACTTATTTTAAATATTCATGATTAAAAGGGCCAGCAGGTTAAAAATCTTCATTACTAGTTTATGTTAAAACAGTCTCTGACCCTTAGAAGTGATAATGTCTGTAAGTTCTGTTCAAGCTAATGTTTACTGTTTCTTATTGCTCATGACTAGAAAAGGTTAATCAGTTTTTCTTAAGTGTTCTTTTTTTTTTAATTGGAGAAAGTTACTCAATCTCATTTGTATTGACAGGCTAATGTTTTAAATAAAATGTTAACATACAAAAGCTGCTAACCTTTACAAAACCCCTCAAATTCTATAGGGAGAACTACAGTGTAGCTGGTATGTTGAGTGTTTGAGGCTTTCTTGGTATCCATTTCCAAAGCACTAAAAGTTGTATGTAACTGTCCAAAATTCCCTTGTGAAAAATAGGCAGTGGTGAAAGATGATACTAAATTCTATGTGAGATTGAGCTGTGATTAATATAATTACCAAGAGCTGTTTGTCTTGGGTGGGAACAGGAAGTTGTCAAAATCAATTTTTTATAGTAAAATGATGCTGCTGCAATAAGTGGCAGTGAATTCTATTGTTGTCATCTGGCCAAGTTTGATTCATTTAATTTCTTTATCTCTGTCTCAGAGGGAAGCTCAAAGGAAAGGTTTTAAACTGAAAGTGGATATGTTTAGATGGGATGTAAGGAAGACATTTTTTATGAGGAGGGTGGTGAGGCACTGGAATAGGTTGCCCAGAAAGGCTGTGGATGCCCCAGCCCTGGAATTGTTCAAGGCCGGGTTGGATGGGGCTTTGAGCAACCTGGTCTAGTGGAAGGTGTCCCTGCCTATGGCAGAGGGGTTGGAACTAGATGATCTTTAAGGTCCTTTCCAATCCAAACCATTCTGTGACTCTATGAAAAGGAAAATTGCTAGTGTGAGGCAACTTGCGTTCTTTTGTTGAAAGGCCTAAACTTTTTTTTTGATTAATCTTTAAGCATAATGGTTAAAAAAGTAATTAAAATATCCAAGTTATCAGTCAAGCATTTTTATTGATAAATCGTATAGGAGGTGTTGATTTAACTTCACAATACTTGAACCTGTAGTAGGCCTTTCAACATAATGCTATCTTGCTCTACCTCTGTATTTTTTCTGTATCATAGTTTAGCTTGTAGTTTTGCACTGTTGTCATTTTTACCACCCAAAACTCTAAGAAGTCTAGTTACAGGATCTCATCCAGACAGATCACATCCCAGGGTTTTATTTTTTTGGCAACTCAAGAGTTTGCTCCTGGGATTAATGACTTCATTGTTAAACAGTGTGAATTTTCTTTTTACCCTATTTCTTATAGAAAAATATTTTTTTAAATTTGTTTTAGAGCAGTTTCCAGTTTTAATGTAATTCTTGCTTTAAGATGAGAAACCAATCTTGAGAGGAGCTGTACAATTAGAATCCTTGTTGGAGTAGCTTTAGTAGAGATCTTGATGGAGTTTTACATCAGATTCTTGTGAAAGTCTAGCAACAAAATTACTTAAATACTGGTGAGAACGAGTCTGGCGAGAGCAGTATTGGATTTGGAGTACTTCCCGCTAAAGTACGTTAAAGTATCAAAGTATGTGGACACTTAGGTGTCACAAGGTAGGCAATATTTTAAAGATTTTAGGGTAATTTGGATTTTTTACAATTTCTAAAAATTTCTGAATGTTTATTTCCTTGGTTTATTAAAAAAAATATACCTTTTTGTAAACGTTTTTCTTGTACTCTTTAGAATTTATAGAAGGAGTCTCCCAGTTCAGTGTCAAAGGAGATAAGGAACAGAAATTGAGGTGTAAGTATTTTGATTTTCCTTAACAAAAACTTTTTGATCCTCAAAAATACACTTTTGTTAGTTAACAGAGAAATCAGCAAATCCAGATTCTTTGAAAAAGTGGGAAATCGTGAAGGTAGATTGTAAGCTTTTTGTACACGTTGTCATTTGTGTCAAGAATTTGCCATCGCTGTTTTCTGCGGAGAAGGTTTGAGGTTGCCTTCTGAATATCTTTAGTTGCTTCCTGTTTAAAAAAAAAAAATCATTTAAGAATACTTAGTTCACAAAACTGTGTAGCAATGTGCTTTGCTTTATGGGAGCATGAGAATAATAAATTTTTTGCTACTACAGCAGGACAGCACTAAATTCTTGTTTGAGAACTGCGTCTCAGGAACACGTGACCCAAGCTTTTGGAGTGGGGAATGGATAGGTTTAGTTATGGATGTAGCTTTCAATAACTACGACTGAAATGTTTAGAAATAAATTCAGTCTTAATGCCAAATTGCTTGCAGTAAAGTAGCCAGGTGGAATTTTGATTCATCAGTCCCCTGGAAGGCTGTAATTTTTTCTGCTTGCTACCTGGGTGCTTTACTTGCAGTGGTGAAGATTTGCCAGTTAGGTGTTTGTAAGAGTTCTTTAACAATTCATTGTATTGTTTCTGATGTTTCATGTTCTTCAGAATGAAATGGAAGGTCTGTTAGAAATCTCACTTAACATGCAGTATTTTTCGCAGTTTGTGCAGGATTGTTGTCACTTAGCGTTAATGCAAAGCACATGAATGTATATTGCTCTTTTCTGACCACATTTGTTACTGAAAGTTTTACATATGTATATTTTACTTATGCAGTTGCTTTTCGCATATATGATATGGACAAAGATGGTTATATCTCAAATGGAGAGCTCTTCCAGGTGCTCAAGATGATGGTTGGGAACAATCTCAAAGACACTCAGTTACAGCAAATTGTAGATAAAACCATAATTAATGCAGATAAGGATGGTGATGGAAGAATATCCTTTGAAGAATTCTGTGCTGTAAGTAATCTCTAAAAAAGACTTTGATAATTTGGAATTTAAAAAAAGGAGGGAAAATGGTAAACGGTATAAAGGGTAGGGTTATAAAAGCAGAGTATTTTTTCAGATCTGGAAACAGTCACCCTTTGACACAGCTTTATTATAGATGGTATCGTCATCTCGTGGCTTACAGTAGAGCAATGTGTCTTCTGGTGTGTGAGCAAGTCATGAGTCTGTTCCTTCAGGATGCAGACTTTCCTATTGAATCTAGTGTGCCAGAAGAAGAGGGTGTTTCATTCAGAGCACAGCAACTTGTATAAAGTAATTTCTATGTCATTGTATGACACAATAAACACAAGACTAGTCCTAATTATTTTTGTATATAGACAAAAATGCTAGCCTGACATGAAGACATATATTGGATTCCAGTCTGTATGCTGGTAGAAAATAGCAGCTTTAAAGATGAGTTGTGAGTGACTGGCTTGTCGTAGGAGGCTGGCTTTCCTTGTTTTCAACAGTTAAACTTGATTAGAAAAGAATCGGCACTTCAGTTGTTTTAAATGTCTATAGCTGCTTAATGGAACACACTGTGTGGAAAAAAAAAGAAAAAAAAACCCAAAACCAATCAAAGCATAGTGGGCAGGCATGTACAGTCTGCCAGGGTGGGGGGCGGGGAATGCTTTAAACTGCCTGAAAGCTATAAAACCCGAGTATGCCATAGCAGATCTCACTTTCAAAAAGCGTCAGTGTTGGGGTGGTGCATGGAGGGGAGAGGTGTGTTCCACAGAGGTGAATTTTGGGTTAATCTCCCAATCTCTAAACTAGGTGTCTGTTCCAAATCACCCTTTAGAAAGGTTTATTTTAGCAGGGTGTGGAGGGAGCCTGGGGAGATTATCACCATCTGCAGAACATGAGGATTTTACAAAGACCAGGATAGTGTGATTTGTGTCAGTTAGAGGGAGAGTAACCCCTCAAGTGCTGCTCTTGAAAAAGGACAAGCAGTTCAAAGGTGCATTTTAAAAACGTTGAGTTTTACTGAGCAGAATGCTTGAATGTAGGACTTGAGACTTGAAATGGTTGATTTTCACCCATGTCATGTATTTGTTTAATTAGTTGACAGGAAGTTTTAAATTCTTTCTGTCTTTAAAAAAAAAGTAAATGACACATTGAAATGTGAACATTTGAAAATCGCAACAATGAGTGTTTACACATTAATATTAAATGGTGTATTAATGAACACACACCTGGATAGCACAGTTTGAGTCAATAGGCACTCAAGCATTGCTTTTGTTTCCTACTCTTTGAATTTACAACTTCAGTTCAAACATAACTTGTTCATACTCATGATCAATGCAAGTTCTAAAAAAAAAGGGAAAAAAAAAATCTGCCCTTCTCCAAACTATTAAAGCAAAAAGGTTCTATTGCCTGTGGTTTTTTGGGGTTTTGTGTTTTTTTGGGGTTTTTTTTGGTAGAGTTTAGTTATTTTCATGGCATCATGTGAAAACGTGGTCATCTGCAAAGAACTCGGAATGAGTTGCAGCCTGCAAACACCTAGATTAGTGAAATATCTGTTTATTTCTTGCACTGGGCTGTTGTCTTCTAGCTGTCCATCAAATACAAAGTTGCCCTTTTCTTTTGTCCCTGGGCTTCTGCCCAGACTTCCTGTCTTGCACTGCTGTTTGATTTTCTTCTACCTTTCTTTTAATTTCTTCAATTTTTATTGACCTCCTGACAAGACACCTTTCATTCCTACAATCTATTATCCTCTTGTTCTTGCATTTTACCTTCTTTGAATTTTGTGCCATCCATCTACAAAAATACTTTTTCGTTTGTGGCATTTGGCCATACCATTTGGCCTTTGAATTTTGTTTCCACATTATAAAAAGTTCCTCTGACATTGCACCTTTCCTTTCTCTGCGTGTGAATTGTTCACCTTTGAACACTGGCAATTCTTTTTTGGGTGCGTGCAGTTTTGTCAGAAATCCTGCCGCCTTTCCTAAGGCCCTTTGCTTCTCCTGTAAAGATGCACAGTTTTACAGGGTATGTTAGAAGTGAGGTTAGCATTTAACATGCTGAAACATAATACAAGGTCAGAATATGAGATGGGGGAGGAGGGCCAAAATGGTGTAATTTACACTGTTTTTTCAGGCCCTTGAGTGTGTAAATTGTACTAATGTCATTATCTTGGGTAACACATAATTCATTCACATACCACACAGTACCTGTGAAATGTAAATGAGTTTGGAGAGGCCAGGGAAGTACTGTAATTCTGATTGACCTGAATGCATCTTCTGAATAAAGTGTGTTCTTTGTATCTTGCTAACTTTCAATTCTCATCTATTTATGAACACTTCTTTTTCTCCCAGGTTGTAGGAGGCTTAGATATCCACAAAAAGATGGTTGTAGACGTGTGACTCTGTAGGGCACCACCCAACACTTTTGCTTTCTTCTCCATCTCTGAAGATCTGCTCAAGATGTCCAGCAATGCTCTCTGTGTATTTAAATGGAAGTATTTTTCTCTGTGAAGCCACATTTTCCAACATGAGCCTCATGAAGCCAACTAAGTGTTATTGAACTTTTATTCTCTCAATAACTCAGTGTAGCACTTTAAAGTCTGAAGGACAGCAAAGATGGAAAGAGCATATCAGTGTGGTGGAGAAAGGGAAGGGGTTGGCTTTTTAATTTATTTTTCTTCATCTTTTATAACAAGGAAATATCTATATATATATATGTGTGTGTGTATTTATATATAGATATATATGTAGCTTTCTATATGTAGTAGCTAGGTGGGCTTTAATTTAATATACTTGATTCAGAAACAAAACTAGAGTACAAAGTGCCAAGCAGAATATTAACAGTTCAATATATGGATATACATCCTTACTTTTATTTCACACAGTTTTATATATATAGTAGAAGAATGTAAAATTTTAACTGGGTCTTAGGTCAACTCTTTTCCTTTTCCTGTGACTGTTCAGGTGTTTCTATATATTGACTGGCTGACAAAGCATTGCTTATTAATTCACCTTAATTATGTTTTTTGTAACACAGGAGACTAAGTTTATTTATACCTGTTAATATATTACCAGGGACTGTGTCTCTTTGCTAAATAACAGTACAGTTCTACTTAATAGGAGAATATAGTTTAATGCTACTGCCAAGAACTAGCCCTCGTGTGCATATAGTAACTGCGGGATGCTTTGATGGCCGCTAGATTTTGTCACCTAGGAACTGGGAGCAGTTACAGCTGTCCTGCAGTTAAGGCAAATCTGCTGTTCTGGATTCATTTTTAGATACAGCTGCTCAAGGTGATAGACACATTCATGATTCTCTTGTGCTTAGCTTAATGAAATTAGGGTCAACATAACTGTGCAGGATTCCCATCTACTTATTTTATACAGTACTTAGATTATAAAATGTTCTTGCCATTTAAATTATGTTCTTTCAACCATGATAGTTTCCCCTCTGCATTTAAAGAATACTACAGGTAGCATAAATAATTGGTAATATTTTTTATATATATATATGTATGTATATAGGATTCATACAGGGGGAAAAATCTTGTTAACCTATGCCATAGAGGAGGAAAACTTCACACTATCTAAATTTATACCTCTTGCGGTTCTCCGGGCCTTTGCCTGGAGAATTTTTTTCTTTTCTAGATTTGTCCATATCATAATTTGTAATGGATGGTAACTTGATATATTTGTGTGATATAAAAGTAGTGAGCCATGTTTTACAACTTTATATCATCCCTTCCCTTTTCTGCAATGGTACTATTGGCTGGAAGAAAAACATTTGCTAGATTTTTTAGGACAGTACATCTTTCCTGTATAGTAGTTTTTCTATCAAAAAAATTGTTTTATAATCAGCAGTGGAAAGTGCAGGTTGTCTGAACCTACTTCAATTG
Source organism: Harpia harpyja (assembly GCF_026419915.1). Classification (NCBI taxonomy): domain Eukaryota; kingdom Metazoa; phylum Chordata; class Aves; order Accipitriformes; family Accipitridae; genus Harpia; species Harpia harpyja. The sequence continues at coordinate 57,306,578 of NC_068943.1, forward strand.
AGCACCTGTCTGCCATAGCTGTTCCTTCAACTGAGTGCTGCACATCATGGGCTCTGTCTGTGAGAGAGAAATCCAGGTGCTTGGTGTCCTTGCATGACATGAAGTTTTGCATGTAGATAAATTTGAAATGTTCCTCTTGTTTACATAATTTGCATAATTTAAAAGATAATGTTGCCAAACTTTGGTAAATGTTAATGTTCAAAACAAAAAGCTCCACTACATGTAACTTTCCTTCCTCTGGATCAGTACGTGGTTTATAATCCCAGCCAGTGGTTGTATCTGTTCCAGTGTCAACTGCCATGTGCTCTGCTTCAAGGGGGAACTAGTCTTTTGTGAATTTTTTGTACATAAGTATTTGTTACAAACATTTTAGCAAACGCTTTCAATTTCTCTTGCTTGCTTGTGCATATCTTGGCTGGCATTATAGAAATTAGTGCTAATGTTATTTCCTTAGGGGGACTGGAAGGGGAGGGATGAGGTTGTTTTTTTTTTTTTAGTTTGTGTGGGGAAAAATGATTTATGTTGAATGTTTAGTTTTTCCTCTGCATGCTACATCATATGTTGTGGGAACTATAAGAACCTTCATACTATATGAATACAAAATAAAATATTTGAACCTTGGCTGCGGTGCTTCAGTACTTACCTAGACCTTTCCTGTTCAACTTAAAGCAGCTCTGTATCCTGCTCAAAAGAAAAGAAAACCTGCTGCTCATAGTTTTTGTCCCCTCTTTGATTATAAAGATTTAGTGAAAAACTGCACAGGGTGCACACAGACCCTTGAATAATAGTTCCAGGCTTAATTTTAACGTTTCAAGACCACTTAAGTGTTTGGTTTGTTTTTTTGGTTCTCTTTGCTATGTGTCCAAATTGGATAAAATACCTTGTTTTAAATCCTACTAAATTCAGAATGATTGTGCTAAGTGGAAGGTGATTTAAAAACCAAACCAACCAAACAAAAAAAAAAAACCCCTAACCTTAATGCAGGTGGAGATTGAAAGGCAGCTTCCTTCTCAAGGAGAGGTCTGAGACCTCTGCTGGTGAAAATCCTCCCTGTAGCAGGTATATCCTTCACAGAAGCTGTTTGCTGTTGCTCTTTGTGGTGCAGTTGCTTTGGCCTTTTGTGCTGCCCCCTCCCTTTCTACTGCTTTTGGTTGGTATCAGTATGCACCTGCTATAGGATAAAGATTAGATTACTTTTGTGTGTCCTTGCCTTGCTCTCCCCTTATCTTTCAAGCTGAGATAAATGATGTAAGCAGCCAGTGAACAGAAAATGTGCTAACCAGGTAGGTGTGCTTTTACCTTGAGCTGCTCAGAATGGACACACTCTCCCCTATATAGCTCAGACTGTTGAGAGCTGTACATGCAGGTAACTCAGCAAGTCTTAAATCTGTTAGCAATTGAAGGGTTGAATGAATTTGGCTATAATAATAATCCCATACTATAAAGTGCTGCACTGGAAATTTGGACATTTAGAGAAATGCTTACTCAATTTGCTAGTGTTTTTGATAATCTCATTTCAGTTTTTATTTTAATTCACAAACTTGAACTGATTTATTTTACAAGACATGCAGTAACAAGTTGGGGTGGCAGGGTCAGGAGAAAAGGGCCCATGTTTAAGTCAAGTTGGTACTGTGACTGGTCTCTGTAATCTCTTCCCCTCCTCTGTTGCACACATGTAGCATTTTAAGGAGGAGATGCAGCACTTTACAGTTGTTTGTGCTCTGGTATGTGGGCAAGTACTTAACCTGGTGGCTCTTAGCTTCACTAGGCTGCCCTTACAGGTCATCTTCAAGAGAATAAAAAAAATAAAATCTGTATAGGTGCAGATTCTAGGATTAAGTTCAAATATGCTATTTACCTCGTTGTCATACCATTTTCATGTGATATGTTGTTCCATCAGTAGCAGAGACTCATTGGACAGCCTGCCATTGAACTTTGCATTCCAGCTGACTCTTCCTTTTTCCAGGAAGACACCGATCCATGATGTGTGGTTATAAACACTTAACTATGCTGATTCCTTTAGGCTCAAACACAAAGGCTTTCCAAAGTCCTCCCAGCAGTCTCTTTAACACATTGATGTTCAGAAAATCAGTAATGAAGAATGTTTTTGTTTGAGGGTAAGTTTAAGTAAAATCAGGTACCTGTACTTCTGATACAGACACAACCAATTTAAAGTAACTTTTAATGACTATACAGAAATACGAAGTGTGTTCAAATCAGACATGCTGTCTGACTTGAAATTAAGACTGCAGAAACAGTCTGGGTTTTCAGCAGAAGACCGAGTGCATGCTTGTGTAGCTCCAGGCCTCTCGTGCATACAGAAACCACGACTCCCAGCCCCAGTCCTTGGTGGGGCAGCCATGCTGCAGCTCAGAATCTTTCAGCTGCTCTGCTGGCCACTGCCCGAATATTGCCATAAACTTTTGATGGAGGACTTCCTGCAGAAGAAGGCACAAATTCAGTCAGCAAACAAGATAAATGTATGTCACAGAAATGGATGGTTTGCTCTCATGTCTGTGTTAAAAGTGGAGAAATAAGCTCCTGGGTGAGAAGGATGCTCAAGGTTAGCCACCTTGTCTGTTACTGTAAGCGTAGAGTTGAACTTTTGGTGTTGGTGTGGGTTGCCCCCTTTGGCTTTCTAGATGGGGCATTCAAAATAGCCCCTCAGGGAATGTTGCAGCTAAACCAAAAAGCAGAAAATCTTCCTTCTGCACCATGGAGAGGGTTTTGGAGCCAGAAACCAAGCCCTGGGCTTCCTGCTTCTTCCCCAAACACTTCTCTTAAGGGTATCAAGACAAGTCCCAGCAAGCTACCTGCTCCACATGCAGGTGTGGACACACCAGGGAAGACCCACAGAAAGTAGCTTCTCAAACTGCAAGATCTATTTATATGTAACAGAGAAGATTAGATAACAGGACTTACCTAAAATTAGATTGCAAATTGCTGTTCGTGCCATTTTAATGTTCTGAAAAGATCCCAAAATATGAATTTTCCTGTAAAAAGCAGTCAAGTAGCATTACTTAATGGAAAAAAACCTCTGTGATTACATAGTTAATAGACAGCTGGAGGTTAGAGATGAATGTGGAATTTCAGATCAGTGTACTAGTTCCTTTTCTACACTTGTAAATAAAAAACCTCCAAAAACCCCACCTCAAAACAAGGAAACCTACAACGTAAAACCTGTGCTCTTCTAAATCCTTTTTAAAATAGATTTTACAATTTGCAAATTTAACAGTACAGCAGCTGGAAGAAAATACTGTTGCAGGTTTGGTAGGTTCAGCTTTGATTATTTGTAAGAAGGAATTCTTATGCTGTGGGGAATTACTGACTTCTCAGTGTGCTGGTGACATTGTCATTGTTCTCATAACAAAAGGTCACATACTCAGAGCATTTGTCTTAAAACTGCTCTACAAATGTTTCAAGAAATTCAAGTTATCTTTGTTCCTGGAAGGGGACATTAGCTTAGGGATTGTGCTCTGCCTAGAAGAAAAGAAGTCAATACTTACGCATCAGCAAGAACGATTCGTGTCCTGGTTACGTTTTCTATAGTGAATTTAGTTTTTCCACCTTTCCCTGCTATTCTCCCTATTGCTCTTGACAGATGATCTCCTTTCAAAGGTTTGACTAAAATGAGAATAACACATTCAGTGTACAGGAGCGGTGTGTATTTCTGTAGTGCTTCCCTTGTTCAAGTTACTGGAAACAACTCATTCCAAGTTAATACGAAAGCAACTTTACTATGGTGAATATAGATCTCTATATATTTCACCTTATGTGACTAGAAGTGAAAAATCACATCTGCTGCTACATGACCATGAGGTCTCTGGCATCAGAAAGAAATTCTCATACAGAACTATAATGGAAGGCGTTCCCTTCATTACTGAGCAATTAAGATTGAGGAAAGAAACGGAGCCAAAGTGCACACAATTAACACCGGCAGAAATTAAACAGATCAGATTTGGACACTGCTCTAAATGGGACTCCAAGGAGTCCCAGTAATACATGAAATAATAGATGTTTCTGCTATCTACTTCCCACCCCTCACTGTCAGGACATTGGAAGGAACAAAGCCCATGCCGGTTTAGAAATCTAATAGATGTAGTCCCCAAAACACTCCATGTCACCTTTTAAGTTTAAAATAACGTTTACACTGTGACAAGAAAAACCAAATCGCTCTGACAAAGTGACATACTTTCAAGGATGAAGGTTTGGGGGGTTTTGTTGGGACATCTTACAGAAATGACAAGGCTTTCAAGCTGCCTGTACCTAGACAGTAATTCTGTGTAATGACATTAAGGTTATCCTGATCCCTGAAGAAAAGTGACACAAGTAGAGCAGGGGAAAAGAAACAAAAAAATGTACTTGCAGCTGGTAACACACAACTACTTGAATACCGCAGCAGAAACTACTTACCATCTGTAACTTCAAATGATTCTAGAAAGAGATCATCTAACCTGATGAGAGCGAGAGCATCCTAAAATATTGAGAGATTTGTTATCGGCATGAGTGCTGCAGTACCACAACAGAGTTGAAAGCTGATGTTTTCTCTGTACATACAAACAGATGACATCAGCAGTATTCCTCCACTTAACATATCAAACAATGGTCAGCTAAAGTTAGATCAACTTATTTTTTCAATAGCAGTATAAATTTTTATTTCTGTGTAGAGAACCTTACACATTCACCTCAGGCCCACCTATACTAGTGAAGTCAGTACAGGTCCGTGGCAACAAGCAGGCTGTGCGATACTGCAAAAAGTAGTTTTGTTTTCTCCAAGTAAAGTTTGAGTTTTGAACAGACTGAAGGTTATTGGCTTGGACAAAGCAAAATGAACAGTCTCTACACATGCAGAGCACCTCAGAGCTAGATTATTGCTTCACGCTTGCCTCACACACAGCTACATATTTCCTCTGTTTCATAATTTTAATTATGTGCTGTTTGAAGGTTACTTTATCCTGCATTAGCTTAAGAAACTAGACTTCCACTCCAGTCACAATTTCAAACAAATTTATTTCTAGAAAACCACCTAAGGATCTTTATTTCTTTCTTACTGTAATTTGCAGAGAGGCCAAAGACATCATGCAAGCAAATTCAAGCAATCTCACAGCGTAGCTGTTGGGAGACTCACCTCTACTTGAAACCCAAGTATAAATGCTTTCACAAAATCAGCTGCTTTCGTCAGAGCACTGAGATCCTTTGTCTCTTGACAAGTCTGCAAGACAAGAAGTTATGTTTGCAAATTAAGACCATGCAAGTAGGACCAGGACTTGAAAAATCTAAGAGATACAGTCTAACGATAAAAAAGCCACATTCAGATAATGCTCCTGTATTGTGTTTTACTGAAAGACCCAAGTAATATGCTTTGTGCTTTTTTTATAATGTTGACCCTCAACAAGAACACATTCACTACCACAGCCAGTGTTTGGAGGGGAGGAAAAAGAGAAGTTGCTGAAAATCCGCACCGCCACTGACAGAGGAGCACCCTTTTTATGGAAAAAACCAAAACCAAACAACGCAAACTAAGCTGCAACACAGAACAGCAGGAAAAAAACAGAAGGATGATGGCAGGAGACAGCTTGAGGAGGGAAAGTTATTCTAATGACAATATCCTAAAGAAGTTTTAGCAGGTGAATAGAAGCCTGGACAGGTTCAACAAAACGTATGGGACAAGAGAAAGATTAACAAGATATTTGGAACAGGAACAAATCAACCTGACAAAGCAGCAAGTGTTGCAGTGTTTAAGTTTTACACTTCCCCCCCTACCCCCCACCAGCAGAGGCCACAGGATTTGCTGCTGGCGGCATTTTTTCAGTTCATGTTCTAAAACGGGGCCAAAGCATTCCTCTGCTACCAGTGGAAAAGTCAGTGCACATCTGCATTTACAGATCCTAACAGGGATGACTTAGAAAAAAGCAGTCTTTGAAGCTGTAGGAAAAGAAAAACAGGAAACAATAATTAAGGAAGATAATTACGTTAAGGTCTAGAATACGTAAAAGTATCCTGAAACGCCATTTACAGCTTCTGTGCCATGTCAAAGAAATGATAGAAACTCATTTCAAAGTTTTCAGTTGTTTTATATTCATGATAGGTATGGGCAAAATGAAATCGGCTTGATCAAGATCAAAACTACCTCACTTTTCAACCAGAGATCATTCCGTATCAAAAAGCGTTGGTAAAATCCCAGGTTTCTCACTTGCACAGTTATTCAGTGGAACTGCAAGTTCCTGCTCTTCCCTATCTTTTCCTTCAAGTTATTTCTAGGAAGCGTAAATAAGGGATAGTTCTGTCACCTTTCCTCTAGTTGCTGCCATTGAACTTGTGGTAAGATATCACGGTTAGGAAGCAGAATTACTGTCGGTGTCTGTATTTTCACTATTACATTAGAAGGTCTCGTACATCAACATGGCTAATACGGTATTATAGCTCATACGGTATTAAGTTGTACGTCAAAGGCATAGCAGGAGCTTTGGATATACACTTAAAAACAGCTAGTCTGAATATTCCTGAGGAGGAGTAAGAATGAAAAGTGAGCATCTGCAAGACTTACAATTATATATTGGTATCTGTACCCTAAGCTATTTCAGTGCAATCCATTAAAGAAAAAATCACAAACTATTAAACTACAGGCCCTTATCTTCTGCCACAAACATAAAGTAACAGAAGATTTGGTGGCCCCCTCAAAAGACACTGTCAACTCAAAATCATCACCTAAGTACTTAGTAGCCTTAAATAGTGTTAAAACACTGCATTCCAAAATCGTACCTAACACACAGACCAAAGTCTTCCTTAATTCTTGCGTACGTAATTTTCTCCTATAAAAATTAAATATGCCCACCCACCTTCCCCCCGCTTCCAGAAGAGATTAACCCTTTTGAATTTTGCTTGCATGAACTACTTGCTTCCAAGCAGTAACTGCCAGACTTTCTTTTGGTCCCCAGTGAGGGTTCTCTGGTTAGGTGGAACTACACAGCTTTCTTTTTCCTGAGCGTTCTCTGGGGTTCAGCACGCTTCCCTAGTCTTTAGTAGGTGGAACAAGAGCACCTGTGTGAGGAGAGGCGCTGCATTTCGGGTACCAGCCGGGAAAGCAGGAGGAGGAGGAGGAGGTCTCTTTACCTTGATTTCAACGTTTCTCGTTTTCAAATTAAACCTGATTTGAAGCTGCAAGTGCTCCACGACAGGCGTGAATATTTTCATCCAGTTCTCTTTTAACGGCGTGTACCTGTTGGCCGGCACGGCCACCTTCCTCATCTCGCCTTTGCCAACCTAGCGGGGGGGGAGAAGGGCGTGAGCCAAGGGGGCGCCGAGAACCGGACACCCTCCCAGCTGCCGGAGGGCTGCTCCGCCTCCCGCGGCTTCCCCGGGGCGCTCGGATCTTCCCGGCGCCGCGGCCAGGCCGCCGTTTGCCCCGCCCGGCGCCCCGCGTACCCCCAGCGCCTCGGCGGCCACCGGCGGGAAGGCCGGCCTCTTGCCGGGCCGCGGCTCCGCCGTGTCCATGGCGGCCCCCGCCGGCGGCTCCTCCGCGGCCGCTCGCCGCTTCCGCCGGCTCCGCTTAGACACGACGCTGGTGAAGCCGCCCTCGCCCGCCGCCGCCGCCCTCTCGCTCTCCATGGCGACGGACGGGGAAGCCGTTACCGAGGGGCTCGCGCTCCAACCCTCGCCCCGCGCCGCCCGCGCGAGCCCACGTGCCTCCCAGCTGCCGCCGGAAGGGGCCCACCGCCCACTTCCGCCCCCCCGCCCGCTCGCTCGCTCGCTTCCTGCGGTGCCCGCGGCGGTGCCGGAGCGCGGCCGTCAGGCGGCGGAGCGGGCAGCCCGGTCGCGGGGCGGCGGCGATGTCGGCCGCGGGGCTGGAGCGGCCGCAGCTGGTGTCGCACGTGCAGCAGGCGCTGAGCTACACCCTGTTCGACTGCAAGTGGGTGCCCCGCAGCGCGCGCCTCCTCTGCCTGGGCAGCGCCGCGCGCGGCACCGGCCTTCTCCAGCTGTACGAGCTGCGGGGCGGCCGCCTGGCGCTGCTGCGGGAGGTGAGCGGCGGCGACAGGGCCGGGGCCGGGGCCGGCGGGGGGCGGGCGCCGCCGCCTCCGCCGCCGCCTGAGCCCAAGCGTGTTCCGATCCGATCCGCTCCGCGGGGACGAGGGCCGCTAGGCCCTGCCCGGGGGCCGCAGCCCCGGCTCGGATCCCGCTCGGGGAGGGAGAGCCAGGCGCCTGCCCGCCGCCAGCGGGACTCGATGGCGGGGAGGAAAACGAGACGAAAACCACGACGTGGGGTGCCCGGTTCGCCCGTTAAATTTGCGTCGCTCCGTTTACTCGCGCTAGTCTGGCGTGCGCTCGTTGGCTTGTTGTCACGGGTCGCGTTACAGGGAACGCCGGAGGCCCCGCGCCCCTGTTGTGTTGGGGGGGGGGCGGTTGCTTTTTTTTTTTTTTTTTTTCTTCTTAAAACTCAAACTGACCTTTGAGGATTTGCCGATTTCTAGGGGTGACAGCCCCTCGGGTGCATAAAGACCCCCAGGGCCACCAGCGAATAAACTCATAGCTCAGTAGGGAAGAGGCGCTGAGGGTGCACGCACAATACTGCTACAGATTAACTGAAAGAAGGGCTTAATTCTGCCTTTGCCGGCGTACCAGCAGGGTTCTGGGAAGAGCTGGGATTCCCTCTGCATTATCTTTGCAAATCAGTAGAGACAGCAGCCTCTGAGTATCGTTAGCAACCTGAAGGTGAGAGGTTTAAGACCCTTAAACCGAAGTCTCTGCTTTTCTGTCCACAAAGAAATAAACATAAAGTCTAATATGCCTTTGATAGCATTTTGCTTGTATTTTACGCCAAATGTCTTATGTAGATTTCACTGAAATCTGCCACCCGTGGACTCTCAAGAAACTGCTGCCACGGTCCGTGGTTGTGTTGGTTTTTTCCGTGTGCTGACACAGAATGTATGCTTTTTTTAAAAGATTGAAAAGGCTAAACCTATAAAATGTGGAACTTTTGGTGCTACATCTCTGCAGCAAAGATACTTAGCTACGGGAGATTTTGGTGGAAACCTTAACATATGGTAAGCGTGCATATTCTCTCGTAGCTTTTTCATTTGATGTCGTACGTGTCTGTTGAACTGATGTTTCTGTATGTGGCTGGCTTTTGTATGAGATGCTATCTGTGCCGCATATAATTGGGACCCAGTCATAAGCTTCGCTGGCTACTGTATTTGGACCATGCCTGTTTTGTAAAAACAACATGAATTCTGCACAGTGGTTTAATTCGGTGCTGTTTTGCTTGCATCTTCTGTGTGCAGCTACAAAAACCTGTTAAAGTTCTGCTAGGTCCTCTTCTTTTTCAGAGGCTTTTGAATGGACGCATGAGTACAAGTCAGAGGTTGTGTTCAACCTAAATTTGATGTCTAGATTAAATACGTATTTTTAACCTTGAAGTCTCAAATGTTTTTTCACATCCCTGAATTATTTGTATAATTAATTTGTATTGGTAAATTGGTTATCAAATAAAGTTACAGGGTCAAAAAGGGGTTGGTGGTGGTGGTGGTTGTTGTTGTTATTGCATTTCCCTTGCTGAGGAACTATTGGTTCTATTTTGTTGGAATAGCAAGAATGACATGGATTAGTCACTAGTTGGAATTTAAAATAAAATTCTGAAGGATTCTCAAAGGATAGGAATCAGTGGGGAAGAACCATGAAACCCACAGCTGGATGCAGCTTTCATGTGAAGTTCAAGAGCAGTAGTCAGAGCTAGGCGGGGATCACTGAATAAGGTCATTTTATATACTTACTGAAAGTAAAGCTAATTGGAGTATTTTGATCTGTAGTGCAATTCATTTTGAGCCCAACATAAAACCTGGTTCTTAAGGGTTGCTGTTGGGAATCCCACAACTGCCTTTACAACAGGGAAGTCCAGAACTGAGCAGAAACTTCCAGACCAGTCTAAAGCAGTAGGCAAAGAAGGAATTGAACAAAGACTGGTGGTTCTTAATGGTGATATCCACGTTTTGTTTTCACTGTTAATCTCAGTTTATATAATTTGTGCTTATGTTTCCTGTCACTTTTATACAAATCCTGAGCATCAAGGAAAATGCCATGTTATCTGTTCTTTTCTCTCTCACCTAGGAATTTAGAAGTTCCTGAAATACCAGTGTATTCTGTGAAAGGTCATAAGGAAATCATAAACAGTATAGATGGTGTAGGTGGCTTAGGAATTGGGGAAGGTGCACCAGAAATTGTGACTGGCAGTCGAGATGGTGAGTTAGTGAACTTTGAAAGTCTTTTCAGTTACTCTGAGAAAGTAGTCTGCAAGCTTTGATGGCAGGGCGTAGTCTGCCATCTGAACTAGTTATGAATCTGTTGCAACTAGTTCTTCGTATGCTGTCTTTTGAATTTTGCTTGGAACAAATTTTCTCTAATTCTTTTAGAAGCTGCAGATAAGCAAAAGATACTGTTGTCACTGAGCATGGGACAGAAGGAATACAAAGCAGCATAAATGCAAAATATCAGCTAGAGAAAATACATCCTTGACAAATACTTTCACTTTATTTCTGGTTTGGTTTTTTTTTTTTTTTTTAATCTACCCACTAAACACAGTCTGGCTTTCTGGAATTGAAAGAGATGCTCCTGTGTTTTGAATATCAGGCTGAAAAGCAAAGGCCTTCCCTGGGAAGATGAACGCAACGTGACAGTATATCCGTAATACAAAATCCATTGTCCTTCTTTCACAGGAACTGTGAAGGTATGGGACCCGAGACAGAAAGATACTCCTGTCGCTAATATGGAACCTGTACAGGGGGAGAGCAAAAGAGACTGCTGGACAGTAACATTTGGTAATCTATCAGATTATATCCATTCCACCCTCTAATATGATTGTGCTTTGACAATTATCGAAGTATTTCAGGATGTTGTGGAATAGTTTATTTTGTATGGACGCATAAGTAGCAGGTTTTGCTTTTCAATGTTGTCAAATTTATGTGGTTTTAATTTTTTTTTTTTTTTTTTTTTTTTTTTCAAAAGAAGCCGATTTTGTGATAGTTGGGTTTTGGACTCATTCTCTTATCACCTTTGGTCATCATTTGTGGTTGGACTCTGATCTTAAAGGTCTTTTCCAAACTACATGATTCTGTGGTTCTATGATTGCACAGATAAGCTGTACAAGCTTTATATGTATGCCTAGGAATGTAAAAACGGTATATCCAGCTGCGTTGTCCTGAAGGAGTGTAAATGTTGTAGTGCACAGGGAACCAATTGCTGTTGCAGTGTAGTTCCAACTATCAAGCATTAAGGCGTTAATTTAAGAGAAGATCCTTGAAGCTAAGAGCTAATTAAAGACAACAGCAATGCTTGATGTGTGCTCTGCATTTTTCTTTTGGAGAGAACAAGCTGCTTGTGTTCTACACAAGCTGGTATTTCTGGATTAGCTCCATTTTTGCCTCCAGAGTCAGGGATTAAGTTTTACAAACTGCTAATAAGTGCATGGATTATAATAACAAAATTGATAGTAAGGAGATGACGTTTCCTGGCAAGAAGGTGCAACTATAATGCTCATTGCTATTCATATCTTTGTCTTCTGCTTTGACAAATGGAGAAAAAAATGGCCTCATATTTTCTTCAATTTTCTTCTGAGTTACTGAAGCTTGAGCCAAGGCCAGGTTCATCTTGAACTACGTGCCCTGAGCTAACTTCTTTCAGACACTGATGTGCTTCCCTGATCCTGTCCGCTGAGAGTTTTTGGAGGCAGGCTTCTGCATCTGTCTAGTGATGGCCATGGTAACACCCAGGGCCTCCCTACGAGTCTGTGTCTGCAGAAGAGTATTCTTGTCCCACTAACGTTTCGTGCTTGAGAGGCTGGTTAAGGAACCGCTGAACTGCTTTCTGCTCCGGTGCCGTGGTGCTGTCTGGGGAGCATGGTTTATAGCAGATGAAGATTTAGAGAAGGAACATATTTGTATAGGTTTATAGGAACAGTGTGCAGTACTTAAGTCTGTGCAGTTTAGGCAATACTTGGCAGGGGGAATAAGAATTTTGTTCATATTTTTAAAAGAAACAGACCGCCAGTTTTCAAGCTATATTTTCTATACCTTTCAGGTTTGAAAACCAGACTGTTCATTAAATCTTAATATCCCAATAGTAATATTATTTTTCTGGCATAAATGTAAGTTGAAATTGCAGGCTTAGGAGGTCTGAAATTTACAGAGTAAAGAGGGTTTCTGTATTCTGTTTAATTCTTTCTCTGTGTCCAGGCAATGCTTATAATCAAGAGGAACGTGTTGTATGTGCTGGATATGACAACGGCGACATTAAATTGTTTGACTTAAAAACCATGTCACTACGATGGGAGACCAACATTAAGAATGGGGTAAGGAAACCATAAAAGTATTTTTCATTCCAGCTCCTATGTAGGATGGAAAAATTAAAAAGACTCTATCTACCTGAAATTTACCCAGAAGACATTTCTGCTGAGATCCTACCAAGGAATTGTACCCCTCAAATTCTTGGTCTGAATAGCATGGGGTATTTTTCAGTAGATTCATGTTTTCAGATGATTTTGTTATTTCCAAATTGGTGGTGATGTCACTGTAAAAATAACCAATGATTAATATATATTTACAAATCGCAACCCCCCATTTTTTTAGCAGTGGCTAAATTTCAAGGCTGAATGTATATATATATATTTTTTTTTTAATATATTTCCAGGTTTGCAGTCTGGAGTTTGACAGAAAAGATGTAAATATGAACAAGCTAGTGGCCACATCGCTTGAGGGAAAATTTCATGTTTTCGATATGAGAACTCAGCATCCAACCAAAGGCTTTGCTTCTGTTTCAGAGAAGGTATGGGGAGACAGAGAATTTCTTAAGAGACAAACTTTTTGAATATAGGCTGCCAAAGTACTACAGGTCTAAAACTATTGCCTTGGATAGGTAATAGGTGCCCAGGTGACTGGGGCACAAAGCTGTGCGGTGGCATGCCTGGTGTGGCCCCAGGTGCAAGCAGTGAAAGAGCCCCTGTGCATCCAGCTGCCAGCACTCATCCAGGTTTCCTCCCTTTTATAACCTGATGTTTGGGCTTCTCTGGTCTTTGGGTTCTGCTGCAGTTGCACCTCTGTGCGCTCAGCTGTGCCCCTAGTCTGGGAGTCATGTTTATTGGAGGCCATATTAAATTGTGATAAGCATGCAGATCTGAATCTTAAATCTATCCCAAAACAAAGTGAGCTCTCTGCAAACACTTTTCAGCTTGCAGTCACCAGATCTCATATGAGACACAGAAATCATTATTTGTTCTTCGGAACCAAACATTTTTGGATTGGGATATTGAGAGTGAGTGAAAGGATATATAGGAGAGACCTAGTGGTCTGGAGGCTGTTAAATATGGAGAACTCTTACAACCTTTTTTTCTTCCATCTGTGACTGCTGTGTTGATTAGTTTAAGTTCTTTATAGAACAGGTTTGGTTTGGGGGTTTTTTTGGTGAACAAAATCTGATAATTAGAGAAAAGGAACTTTTGTGTTGAAATTCTCCAGGACTGCCTAAATTAGAAAAAGCTGAGTTTCAACTTAATATCTTTAATTAATATTTTCCATACCACCATTCAAAGCAGATAAGATGTTGGAAGTACTTTGATTAGATAACACGAAAGTATTTACTGAATTAGCGTTTGTAATAATCAAAATGTGAAAATGAAATTTCTTATCTTTCATTCACTGCAAAGCTTTTCCTTTTGGACACCTGCAGACAGATATGCATTAAGTCAGAGTAGGTGTTTCGGGGTTTTTCCCTAAGTGATTTCTGTTGCTATGTTATCTTGCTGTGCCCTGGCTGAGATTTAAATCTGAATTGTAGATTGTTTGTTTTGTTTGCACAGTGTTTGTAGTATATTCCCTTCCAGTAATGATTTTAAGAGATGTCAGAGAGTGAAATTAACCTTGTGGTGACTGTGTCACCTAAGAGTCTGGGAATCCTATGGTTCTAGAGCAGTTCCAAAAGACATGTTTATGCAGCCACTTTACCTCTCTTTAACCTTGCTCACTCACATGGCCAGTCCCAAAGAAGCTGAAGTACTAGTGAGTGGTAGCCTTGGTAGGGCTGCTGCCTTATCCCTGCCGAAGAAATGGGTGCGCTGGAGGCCTGACTTGGCTTCTCCTGTGTGGGAACTGGATACTCCTGTGGCAGAGGTTGCAAGGCCGGAGGAAGGGAAGGTACCTCAGAACAGACGTTCCAATATCCACCATGAGAAGGCTGGGCTCTCTTCATACAAGTGATTGTTGTTTTAAGATTCTGCATCCTTTCTTGTGAAGCTCATCCATAACTGACTTTTATGCAATGCTGATTTTTTTTTTCATTAGGCACAAAAATCTACCATATGGCAGGTTCGACACCTACCACAGAACAGAGATATATTTATGACGAGTGGAGGAGCTGGGAGCCTTCATCTCTGGAAATAGTAAGTAATCACTGTCCAGCCTGCAATAGGGGGAATAAGAAACCAACCATTTCATGTTTTAAGAAAGAATCTTCCTGAAAATTATGAGTAGGGTTCTGCTTCCAACCTCAGAATATTTAGTTAAAATCATTGCTTACAAATGCAGGAGAAAGGGTGATTTCAGTGTCAGTACTTGACCTGGAATCTTGGATTAATCCCTAAAAGAATGTGACAACAGCACAGGTGAATTTTGCCCTTTTCAGTTTTCTTAACATAATCAAGATCTAATTATATCCTTGGTTAACAAGGTGATAAATGGAAGAAAATGGATTTCTTAAAATTCTGATATGGTAGCAGTTATGTGTGAGGAGAATATTGAAAGCCTGGACTTTTAAAGATTCTTATGTTTACATCATCTTACATTACATGGCAAAATAATTTAATCATCCTAAATGCGGTGAAGTAGGTGCATTAAGTTTCAGAGGGCTAGCTGAGATGAAATTTTCTTGCCTGTGGCAAAAGCCAAACAGTTAAAAAATGAAGGGCTATAGGAGAGAGGTGTCAAGATTCAAAACTTCCTGCCTCATTTTTTCTTTCATGAAATATTTACTAAGTATGCAGGGTGGATATAGCTGGATATGATTATTCATTATTTTTAAGACATTTATTTGCCTTGTCTGTAGAACAGAGGAGACCCTTCTTTTGAAAATAAAGAGGATAATGATGTGTTTGCATCAGTAAATTTGTGTTTGCATCAGTAAATTCTATATGCATGTTTTTGTTTTACTTTTCTTATCACCAGTGAGTACCCAGCTCAGCGCTCAAAGAAGGATTCTGAAGGAGCTGAGATGGGGGTGGCAGGTTCTGTCAGTCTCTTGCAGAATGTGACTCTGTCAACGCAGCCGATTTCTAGCCTAGACTGGAGCCCTGACAAAAAGGGACTCTGTGTTTGTGGTGCCTTTGACCAAACTGTGAGGGTGTTGATAGTTACGAAGCTTAACAAAGTTTGACAGGAAAACTAGGATTTCTGAGGAGAAAGCAGTATAGTTTGCAGTCTGTAAATATAGGAGGGAGAGCCCTCCGGTTTCTAATTTAATTTCTCCCTTATTAAAACTGGATTAAAGAAATAGAAACCAGATCTTTCTATTGAAAGTTCAGATACATGCAGTTACGAGTTGTTTGACTGATGGTGCCGGAATGACTTGAAGTTGCCTGTGCACAAAACTTTTACCTTCTAGAAATGTGAATCTACATTTAAAATAAAATGTGCCTTTGTTAGCGCAATCTGTAATTTTAGAAATCACTTTAAATTGTTTGTGTTCAGTTTAATCACAGTGCAAATCTGTTCACACTTGTTAAATGGTTTGGCTTTTTTAGATATAGTTTTGTCCATATGCATTCATGCGATGGAAACTACTATATACTTCCTCACAGAAACTTTGTGTTATTGGATATATTAATTAGAATGTTTGTTAAAGTGACTTAGGATTCTTTAATACACTATAGAAACTATAATGGATGCTGAAATGTTCAGGTTTAATGGAGTAAGCTTTTTACTGAAATCATATTGAAATTAAACTATTGAGCAAAATGCACTGTTTTATTATTTGAGTTTGGTTTCATAACAAGTTTTTATGTTCTGTTGTTTTTATATCTGTTTGCAGCTTGGTATTCTACAAATAAAATTATATGCAGTGTTGTCTTAATATGAACAAAGTATATTATTCAAACATCCAGAGATTTAGAGGAGGAATGTACTTGTATAGATTTACAAGAACAGTGTGCAGTACTTAGATAAAACTTAACTCATTTTGCAGCAAAAGTCACTAAAACTTACCTCCATCATGAAAAACTTTTATAAGGTAGCCAAAGTACCGTCTCTTCTTTATTTTTTTTTTTTTTAACTGATTCAGTATTTCTTCAAAATCCGATGTGACAGAGTTAGTAGCTTTGTTACTGTAGTTTCACCTGAACTTCTCTTTGTAATTCCCCTTATCTCCAGTGTGGTTTTTTTCTGATTTTACCAGTGTGTGCTGCTGTCAGTTCTTTTTAGCAGGCACATCCAGTTGCTGTCCTCTATTTGTGGATGTATGGTGGGGGCTTTCTTAATTTCAGTAAGCTCTAATGACTTCATTTGTCACTTCTTTGTCTGATATTACCTAAATAGTTAATACCTAAAATACAAAGCTAATTAGCTTTGTCTGGTATTATGTAAAAGTATTTAACTATTTCTGAAACCAGATGTGATGGGAGAATGTTGGCTTTGTTCAGGTTAACAACAAAAAAGCCCCTGTGTGGCCATTTGCAAAGCAGCTCTGTTTCCTCAGACTTCCAAATGAGGATTTGGTATCTGACAAATGCAGGTGAGTCACCTGTGTCGAATCAAGCCTAACCTTCCAGGGACTGCACCTGAAAACTAGAGGCTGGTCTGCAGAAGGAGAGATGCTAGGGCCTTGTCTGTACTGGTCCTGCCACCAACTGGCATCCAAGCAAGATGCAGGAGGAAGAGGAAACAGCCAAATACTGAAGGTTAAGGTAGGGAAAGTGGCAAATGGGGAAGCAGTGTGGAAACCAGAGACTACTGAAAATAGAAGGAGAAACTGGGTTGAAAGGAGAGGTGAGGAGCTGTAGCAGAAGGGCAACACTAAGGCTGGGATGAGATAGTGAGAGATGGCAAACACGCAGACCTGGCACTACGCGATGTCCTCAGACTGCTGGCAAATAGCTCTGAAACTTTTACCAAAGCTATCTGTCTCTTCAATTTGCTGGGGACTGATGAGTTCTCTACTGCAGCAAGTCACATGCTAGAGGGTGAGGCAGGTCTAAAAGGTCTGAATGTGCTGATGGATCCAAATTGGACCTTGCTATACTTCTATGCTACTACTGTGTTAGAGTTATTTATAATAAGAAATTACAGTGTCTCACCAGCTTCCCACAATCTAGAAACATTGTCCCTCCAAATAACAGCTTGTGTCAGAAAAGTTATATTGGGATAGCTAAATCACACTTGGAAATGGGATGCAAATTTGCCTGTGCATTGTCAGTCAGCTCTGTTTTGGAGAGCATGAGGTGACAAGCTTTGGACTGAGAGACTTTGGACTTTTTCTCTGATCTAAGATTCCAGCTAAATACAAGTGAGATAAAATTGTCCTTATTAACTCCTGGGTATCTTAATTGATTAAAGCAGCTGAGGAAAAAGAGAGCAGACACCTGTGGGTAGAAAAGGCTCACAGGCTATTAAACCTTATGGAACAGAGAAATCATTAATGACTGTGTAGCAGAGGGGGCCAGCAGGAAAATTGCAATAGACCATAAACTCAATGTGTCTATGGAAGTCCATGGTTTTAGTAGGTCACTGATGCTTGGCTCTAGCCTGCCTTCACATTTAGTCTCTTATCACAGGTTTAGCAAGGGCCAGCAGGGATGAAAGCACAGTAACCAATAGTAACAAACTGGGAGGTATCTGAAACTGTAACAAAAGCTTACTTCCAGAAGAGCTGCCCTTAGGTTTGACCAGTGAGAATCTGTCCCTCTGCGAAGGAGGCATCTGCTCAGTGGCTTGGTGCTGGGAAGGTGCCCTAGTGTGGCCAGAACCATGGGGATGCCCTAGTGAGGTAGGTCCTGGTGCTGTGGGCCAGCACCAAAGCTGCTAAGGCTGAGCCCAGAATTTCAAGATCCCTGAGCAAGGGCTAATGAGGTCTGTCCATCTGTCAAAAACGTGACGTGCTGACCTCTGGTGCAGGTGTATGTGCAGGTTTCACTTTGGCTTGGCAAGCAAATGGCAGGTTGTGTAGCATGTTAGATGTACATAGGTCCGCAAGTGCTCTTCCGAGGGATGTAGGCTAAATATTTTGTGGAAGGCAAAGATTTATGAGATCCAGCTGTCTTCCTTAAGACTTGATGGTTTGCTTTCAAGTGTAATTTTTAGTATATGATTTTTATTTTTTTTACATTGGTAATCCCATCTGCTTGTGTGCATAGCGTAATGCTAAGAGCATATTCTGAAATTATTTTAAATGTTGTCCCTCTTAGGGTGCATCCCAGCAGGAGGGAATAGGGGGAACTGCTGCTGTGCAATCTTGGCTGCAGCTTGCTTTAAAAAGCTGGGGGTGTGGAGTTAAAAAAATCAATTCAAGTGCTTTGAGTCTAAAATGCACTGTTCAGAGATGGCCCCCATTAGCTTTGTGCTGTAAATAAAATATACTCAGTGAAAGGTATGCTAGGCAGTGGAAGTTTGTGGAAATATGTTTCTCTCCTTAATAGTAACTCTCAGTCAAACACAGAGTAAGGGAAGAAAAAGCTCTCGGTATAGGTAACTGTGAGGGAAAGCAAAGAACTCTTGAATGCAGGACTGGGCTCTTGGTGGTATTTTTATTATGTATTTGGCCTGCAGCAAAAATGTCCCTTCCTTATACGAACAACTCCAGGGACAGCTCCTAGTGAGCCTACATGATGGTGATACAAATTTGAGCAAGAACTAATAAACAACACTTCTTAAAGCTCCGTGGGCCTCAAAAAGATGAAATGTGTGTTACTTCTGGGTACTTAATTTTGGGATTCATTTTATTTGTTGTTTTGAAAATGAAGGAATGCATTTCCCTCATGAGTAGCTGGTTTCATGAAAATACATGACAGGTTGCGTGGCAAGAGTTTGCAAAAAGCTAAGAGACCTGGAGGGAAGCACAGATGAAGGGTAGTGCTGTCCTTGTTCAGGAAAGGTAAGTGGCTGTAGCTGTGTACCTAGAAAATGAAAGACAGTTACTGGCTGGAGAGAAGAGCTGTTGCTATGTTGTCTGTACTATGCTGGATCTCCTCAGCAGATTGGATTTCTGCTTCTCCCAGGCTAAACAAGAAACTTAAGCAGACCAAAAGCTGCCTGTGGCAGTCTAGCCTGCTCTATTTATAGTCCTTCCTCCTCTTGCTGAAGACTGGCACCTTGCCTCTGCAGCCTGGAGGCTGAAGAACTAAAATGTGTTCTAAATAAAATCATAATACATCGGAGATGAAATGCACAGGGCCAAATCCTCTCTGACGCAGCACCGAGGAGCACTCCAGAAAAACCCCTGCCTCACCCAGGGCCAGGAAATGGAAATGTGCTACCGAGTTTGATGGCTCTACCTCGAGTGACCACATTTAACAAGTATATCTGCTTGGCAACTATTGCTTGTTTCGTGTGCAAACCATCCCTGTATGCTCATGGAAGAAAAAAATCTGTTTATGGGCATGACTGCAGCCAGAATATAGGTACGTGTTGCACAGTTGTTTTTTGTTTTGTTTTGTTAACCAGGTGTTGCCCAAATCCGCAGCTATTACAAATCAGGGTTTTTTCTTTCACATCAATATAGTTACTTTGACTTACACTGTTTGTACAGGTCCTTGGCAATTACAGCCCTCCAAGGTTACTGTGCAGGTAGTCTATATTTGGCCTACAGTATATAGTTTTCATCACACACACACACAAAATTATTCACAGCTTAGCCATGACTTGGATTGAATTTTAAGCAAAGTAAGGCAAGTTATAGCTCTGTATGAGAGGCTACAATACAGTGTGCTGTCAAGGTGAGTGAAACATGAGCTATTGTCTCTGATTTTCCAAAGTTCAGCTGCAGTATAGAAGGTATTCAGAACCAGAATCGGCAACAAAAGAGCCATGACAGAAGAAAGGACTGAGGAAAAAGTTAAGTAGCATGCCAGCGTTTTGAGAATTTACCCAATGAAGTTAGAATGGCTCATGTGTGAACTGTATTAGTTTATAATTACTTACTGCTTGTGCCATCCAAAATAGCAACTGTAACTCTGAAGGGCAGAGTTGAAGCAGGGAATAAATGGCAAACCTGTGAGGTGCACAGCATATACCAACGTTTGAAAGTGCACATGCCCTCGCGCCCTCACAACCACTGATGCTGTTAGGGACATCACAGAACTGGTGCACAGAAGGAAGGCAGGGAATTGCATGGAAAAAAGACATCTGTCCTCCAGTGATAACTTAAGACACAGCAGATACAGCTTGCCAATACAGTTCAGTCCATCTTCCCTAAATTATTGCCATCAAATATATTCGATAGCAAGTAGGGATTGTTTGGCTAAGCTGACTGATTTATAAGTAAGAATCTGCGAACTTGTGGCCTGCATATTCATCACCGTCATAAAGTTGTCTATTGGGTTTGTGTGGCAAGGTTTTGGTAGCAGGGGGGGCTACAGGGGTGGCTTCTGTGAGAAGCTGCTAGAAGCTTCCCCTGTGTCTGATAGAGCCAATGCCAGCCGGCTCCAAGATGGACCTGCTGCTGGCCAAGGCTGAGCCAATCAGCAACAGTGGTAGCATCTCTGGGATAACAGATTTAAGAAGGGAAAAAAAAGTTGCTGCAGCCAGAGAGAAGAGTGAGAACATGTAAGAGAAACAACCATGCAGACACCCAGGTCAGTGAAGGAGGGGGAGGAGGTGCTCCAGGCACCAGAGCAGAGATTCCCCTGCAGCCTGTGGGGAAGACCATGGTGTGAGAGACTGAAAGAGTCAAACATTGTGGTGGGGCAAGTTCTGCTTAAAGACAAACCCTGTACAGCAAGGAACCGAGGTGAAAAGCCCATCAGCTCAGACATCAGCAACAGGAGGGGGAGGGTGTGCTGGAGGGTGCCCAGCTCCCTGTTCTGATAAGCTGTTCTGATACAAAGATCAAACAACGGCCATGTCTGCAGGGAAGGAGAAGTTACTCCACAAACGACCCCCAAGCCCAGAGGCTCACAAACTGCTCATTAGCCTAATAAGTTTGAGTGCCTGCCCGAAGGAGGGGCAAGGATGATAAAAGGACACAAACTGAAGCCCCAGGTGCACTAGCCCACTGGAACTGGACCCCTCGGCTGACTGAACCAATGCTGGACCCAGGACCAGTGAAATCTTTCTCTCTTCCTTTTTCTCTCTCTGTCTTCTTCTCTCTTTCCTTTTCCACAATCCCTACACCTCATCCCTTTAAGACATAAAACCGTTAACCAAGTCTGGGACTAAGAGTGGATCCAGCCACCCCTGGGCCCTTCTCTGAGAAGGAGTCTAGAAAGCAAGGAGGTCTGCTCTGAACTTTGTGACTCAATGGGAGGGATCTCCTTATTCCCTGAATTGATGTATATGGTTACCCCAAGTTACACAGTTTACAGAAGTAGTCTTATGCCAATTCCTGTTGTGAGAAACCCTGTCACCTACTATCATGCCTCCCCAGTTCAGTTAGCTTCTGTCATGAATAAAATCTTTAACTGATCGTTACGGTGTTGTTTCACCTTAATTTAGCCTGAGGGAATTTCAAATTAAACAGGGACTCCCTGGTCTGTCCAGCCCGGGTTGTGACACATGGTGAGGCAGACTGTCCCCCTGCAGCCCATGGAGGTCCATGGTGGAGCAAGTATCCACCTGCAGCCATGGAGGACCCCATGCTGGAGCAGGTTGATGCCTGAAGGAGGCTGTGACCCCATGGGAAACCTGCGCTGGAACAGGCTCCTGGCAGGACCTGTGTAGAGAGGAGCCCACGCTGGAGCAGGTTTTCTGGCAGGACTTGTGACCCCGTGGGGGACCCACGCTGGAGCAGTCTGTGCCTGAAGGACTGCAGCCCATGGAAGGGACCCACACTTGAGCAGTTTGTGAAGAACTGCAGCCTGTGGGAAGGACTCACGTTGGAGAAGTTTGTGGAGGACTGTCTCCTGTGGGAGGGACCCCATGCTGGAGCAGGGGAAGAGTGAGGAGTCCTGCCCCTGAGGAGGAAGATAACGTGTGATGAACTGATCGTAACCCCCATTCCCCGTCCCCCTGCGCCACTCGTGGGGGCCAGGTAGAGAATTTAACTAGCAACTGGCCCAACAATTTGCTTGTGCGATTCAGGACCATAGCATGAGCAGGGGCTGTTCCCAACAGGCAGCCTGTGTGTGGCAGCCCTGCTTTCGAGACCAGCTCAATTTAACAGTACGGTCACAAGCTATGCCAATTGGTCTCTAAGCCAGAGAACAAGCCTGTTGCTGTTTAGCTTAGTAGTCCAGCTACAGCCTCAGGGACAGATGCGTCTGCTCCAGTTTTCTCTACTTCCAGGAGATCTCCTTCCCTCCTGACTGTACTCCCTTGCCTCCACAATGTTAGTAAATCTTTAGTCACTGTCTCCATGTCTGGGGATGTGCAGAGAGGGCTGAGCTGCACAACCATGCGGAGGCACCTGTAAGTTCCCTCCTCTATTGAGCTTAGCAGTAAAAACAGCCTGTGCAGAATGCTGCTGGTGTTCCCTTTCCAGACCAATGTCTTCTTCCTCTCTTATCAATGTGCAAGAGGAGGCCACCCAAGGTTGCCAGCCTCTCAGGGTATTTCCTGATGAGAACATTACATCCTGACCTTGTTAAGCATGGCGGTGAAGTCGTTTTTTTGTCACTATAAAAAGCCCATCAGCAACATAAATAAAACAAACACAGGCAAGCTCTCCTAGGTTGCTTGGGATTTTAAGGTTGTGAAAAAATTAAGACATTCTCTGAAGCTAGTGGATGTGTGGGTTGCAGAATGGCAGTAAGGCCTGCAGAGCTGTACAGCAATTGAGACCTGATGGGACCTTTTTGTGTGGCAGTGATTCAGAAATAGTAGCTCACCCTGTTAACCAGATTGCATTGTATCAGTTGCACACTGTTAGACTGACTGTTACAGTCTTGCAGTTGAAACTACTCTTTCTTTCAAGTAAATTACTGGTTAAGTCTCCAAGTCCCAGCTGCTTCCAGTTCCTTCTCTTACAGGAAGGGGCTGCTTACATTAAAACCCACCACTGGCAATATTTCTGTTTCAGAAAATATTGAGGACCTAATCTTTTTGGGCAAACACTTCCATCAGCACAGAAATGCTACTTTATCCTCACTCAGCACAGATGTGAATGACTACACGTGGCACAAAGCTTTAAGTTCGTATTTGTGGATTTGCTGAGAGGGCTAAGGGAGCTTCAGCCTCTCGTGCCCTTCCATGTCACAGATCATAATGGAACCGTGCACCTCTTCTACTGCAGTTGTAGCTGTTTCTGGCTCTGGTTATGCTGGGATGTTGCTCCAGCCTGTCCTGCATCTGTCTGCCAGAAATAATCCAACACTAGCAATGTCTTCTGTGTACTAAAGGTTTTTTCCTCCTGCTGTCTTCATCTTTTGTCTTTTGCTTATTGTATAAGATTTCTCAGACAGAGACAGTCTTCTCATGAGTATTTCCAGCTTGGAGTACTGTGAGGCTCAGGTTTCTAGGCAGTGCTGCAGCAACAATGAAAAGTAACAGTAAAATGTAGGTGCAGCTAATGAAATCTGTTCAGTTCAGTTGCATCCCATGCTAAACCTTTCATTTTCTGAGTCATCAATCTTCCTGCAGAGATGACAGAATCTCTCCTTCATGTTTCTTTCTGGCATAGGTCAACCGGGCAGGACTTTGCGGCCTGTTTGGCAGATGTGGGGGACAGACCCTTTCTGCTGCCTTGCAGAAGTGCGCAGTGGCACAGGCCTGTGGCATCTTCATATCCAGCAGTGTTTTCCCTTCCTGACATTGACATTCCTGTCCTCCCACATCCTGCTGTTGCAGAGTATATGAGAAACATAAGAGCAGCCACACGGGGTTAGACCAAAGAGTCTTGCAGTCCTGTATCCTGCCTCTTCAGGGGCCATGTGCAGATAAATAAATATAAAAAACACCTTTAAAATGATGACTGCAATTTGTGTCCTAAGTTCAATTTAATCCCGAAGTTGTCCTAGGCTTCCTGCTAAAATGAAGCTGCAGTATGAAATATATGGTTCTATTGAATTTATGCACAGAAGCTAAGAAGTGAGAATGGTGGAATGCTAATGCATTTAAAAATAAACCTCAATTTCTAATCCAATTTACTTCCACAATCTTAGTGAGAGAGACTGCTATAAAAAATTACAGCTTTACATACTAATTGGAAGAAATGCAATCTTAGAACAGTATCAGAACAAATACTCTACACATGGTAGATTGCTTTCAATTTATTTCTACAGTTTCCATATATAAATGCATATAACCTAATAGATACATCTACATTCAGCTAATAAAGTTTTGTATGTAAAGTAACCAGATACGGTACCCAGCACTTCACCACATCCTGTCACTTAATCTAGCTGGCATGAACACAAGCTCTTTTGATCTGTACTAACTATTTTTATCTCAGTGTAGATCTCATCCTTCCTATCTGTTATGTTAAAAAAGCTTTAATCAGAGGTTTTAAGCTAGTCTTATTGAATTATATTATTTTTCCTCCCTAAAACAAAGCTACATCAAGCTCAGTTTCCTTCTTTCCATGTACTTTTATGTCTGTATTTTGATTAGAAATGTTATGTTTTCAAAAGGGAAAAGAGTCTGTGCTTAGTAGGTTTAGAGTCATTCTAATTTAATTTGAGTGCAGAAAAAAAGACATTTCCAGAGCATTTTAAGTGAAAGGTGAGTCTAAGTTCACCTGGTCTTAGGCTGCCACATATGCTGTTGCCAACTCCATCAAACTGTATCACAACATGGAAAATTTTGGAGGTTACACTTCTTTTCCACTGTCCTAAGTGTCACTGCTACAGTTTTTTTAGTTCCTGAAGATGTGAGACATCCCTGTGGGTTAACCTCAAGACTCTATTCCCCTTCTTACCCTATCTAGTGGATGGGGCACAAACCTGGCAGCCAGATATCTTGGGCTCTCTTCCTGGATTCACCATCCACCTTGTAATACATCACTGTAAACTCTCTATTCCTGCCATGCCTCCTTGCTCCCTGCATATATCTGGTCTCTGCAGAATACAGGCAGAGGTGTAAGTTACCATAAACATGCCACTGAGTCAGGCAGCTGTCTGTAACTGTCCTTTTGCAAGTATTTGTCTTCTGATATGCAAGAGGAAACATCAGGTACTCACCCCTCTTCCACTGAGTGGCAAGTGCATGTAGGTAGGTACTGGTGAGCAGATGGGTGCTCATGCTTCAGCTTACTCCTGCTACACCCTCTTCTGGTAACTTGCTGGTCTGCCCATAAATCAGATTGCAAATTCATAAGATTACATTGCAAAGAAACAGGCCTCACAATCACAAAATGCCTATCCCAGAAATGCCCAACATGGCTGAGGCCCTTCAGACCCAAGTGTACTACACATACTAACATCTCCCAAACTAGTCTGCTCATTCTGACCTGAGATTTCAAAAGGTACCATCTCATACTCTGCTTTTTAATGACTTTGGCCATAACTTGACTTTAAACATGCTAGGCCAGGAACTGTCATGATATGGTCGGCAGCTCAGGCAACACAGGTACAGACTAACTCACTCTTGAAATAGTTTAAATGTGATGTTGCACAAGTTTAGACACACACATTTTAATTGCAAGCTACAGACTGACCAGAGGTAACACGAAATTTCTCAGTTTAGTTTCAACACAGTGTTGCTGTACTCTCACTGACTTGATCTCATTTAAGTCTGCATTGGTTTAGCATTTTCAGCATGGTTGCTGAATCTCTAGAGGTTTAAGACAAATACTGACAGAATAAAAGGGAATATTCTCTGTGTGTGGATGTATGGGCTTTCCAGTAATAGCTAAAAAGGGCTTATGGTGGACACCTGATAAAAGTATCCTACTTAGAAAGGTTGAATTATTTAATGAAGTATTTCTGCTGCTCTCATTAAGACTCACATTA
Source organism: Harpia harpyja (assembly GCF_026419915.1). Taxonomy (NCBI): domain Eukaryota; kingdom Metazoa; phylum Chordata; class Aves; order Accipitriformes; family Accipitridae; genus Harpia; species Harpia harpyja. The sequence continues at coordinate 57,332,643 of NC_068943.1, forward strand.
AAAGGCCAAAAAGAGTGTTTAGTGTCAGAAGAAGCTGGACTTGCAGACAAAGCAATTCTATTGCTTTATTTTCTCCCTTAAGATGACTGTAGATGCCTATTACAACCACCTTTTGCTTTTGGTCTGATTTTAGCATATGTGTTTTTATCCTGCCAATGATTCATTAACCCTTTTGTTACAAGTAGCTTCTGGCATCCTTCTTTGTATTCACACCAGATTCAGAACAGAAGAATCCAGGCTGTTTTTTTGTCTTGTCTTCTATATGAGCATCTCCAAAAGCTTCTTCAGTGGCATTGTTTGTGGGAGTTCTGCCACAGCTGGTCTGTATGTCAGGCTGTGGTGCTTTCCATGACCCAGGCTGTAAGTATAATGTTTCCAGTGAGGATTTGGCCTCCACGTCTGCTCTGCAAAGAACATTGCCTCCACAGCAGTCAATATGTAGTATGTACAATGAATGAGATACCTCATAATAAAGGAGTAATTATGTTAAAGATGTCTGCCACTTTGACTACTTTGGAGAAAATATTCAGGATTGTTGTCTGTTGTTTTGGCAATGATAGAGAGAAATCAATAATCATTCACAGGCCTCTCAAATGGAATGGCTTCCATTAAGTACCGGATGGCAGTATAGCTTTTCTTGGATAGATTTTTTTATAAATATCCATATATAAAATCATAATATATTTTCCGAGTGGCACCAGCATAAAATAATTGAATTATATGAGCTGTATATCAGTCAGATTTTGGCTGGGATAAATATAAATCCTTAACTCCTCACTCTCTGCTCTTGAAAACCAAACAAGCAACACAGCCATTTTAAGCAGAAAACGAATGCTTGTATACCTAGTAATCCTCTGAATGAACTGCCTCAAGAAATTCCAAGACTTATGGCGCTCCATATAGGAACTCCAGTTAACTGAACAAAAGTATAGATCTGTAGTAGTCTGGACCCAGTAGCAAATCTACAATAAATGTGAACCACTAGAAGGAGACAGAGAGCCACACTGTATGATCATGAAATACTCTGAGTACAACCTGTACTGCATTAATGCTATACGTGGTTACAATCTACAAACAGAGTTCACTGAATCTGAACATTGATCAGCATGCATTGCATTTTCCCTTGATCTCGTAATTGAAACAAAATATTGGGTTTAGGAAATAAGGCTCTGGCAGAAACCACTACCTAACATTTGGTAAATCAGCTAGTCTATCAATCAACTTCCCTCTCCATTTCCCAACCTGTGACATGTGAATACTGAGGTAAGAATGAACTAAGCATATGTCAAGTGCTCTGAGGTCCTTGTAGACACTTGGCACACTGGAAGTGCAAAGTATTATTTTATTTAGGAGTGCAGGTCTTGCTATTTCCCTGCTACTCTTCAGACTGTTGCATTTCTGAATTTTTTGAAAAAAACCCCTCTCCTAAATTCCTTTTTACCTACAGTGCAAAATTCTGTCGTTGTACTAGTAAAAATGAACAAGATAAAATATTTAAGACTGTGTTTTTTTGAAAGTAAGGAACGGTTATGAAAATTCAGTGAAACATTATATTACTACACTAAAATATTAGCAGACAGTAGGGATACTATTCCCTACCCCAGTGGTTCTACTGTCTCTATGTGTCCCACATACAGCTGAAAGGCTCTTAAAGAATCCCTGTGTTTTCTGCTTTCATAAATACTCTGCTGTAAAAAAAAAATTTGTATTGCTTTTGCAGCCATTTTTGGTTGAAACTGAAAACCTAAACCTCTAAATCTCCTGGAGGAAAAGGAGATGACAAGATGTAAACATGTAACTACTCCATGTGAAGATCTTTAGATATGCTTCTAACTGGGAGAAAGACTCTCATTTGCAGTTCATACTGATTTAATTAGAACAGACATAGTATAGCACTTAGATATAAACCAACGTATTAAAAGGATGCTCACTTTTGCAATATTTTAAATTGTATTGAAGGCACAGAGAAGTGCACTGAAGCTAGTTAAGACCTTCTAGTCCTGTTCCCCCTACGAATACAGAATTCCAGTTTCCCCAACCTTGATCTTGTCCTTCTTCAGTCGGACCTGTTTTTCTCTTCCTCTAGAAACCCTGATGCTGAGTAAGCCAGCTCAGCACATTCCCTTCAGGCAACCAGCCACGACTTAATCAGTCACATACACTCCTGCATAACCTATAGTTGAGAACAGGCCCTCTTCAACCACACTGAAGGATTCCAGTGATCCTATCTTAATCTGCCTTGGAGGGGATAGGCTGCAGACTTTAGTTACAATAAGCTTCAGACGAGATTGTGAACAGAAAGTAGACGAAAGAGGTCTCTGGCTAGTAATGCCAATACTTTCAATGCAGATACTGACTTCTGTTTTACTATTTATCAGAATGTGAATCTGTAAAATGCAGATCTTTGGGAGCCACAGATGTGTTTGTACAATCTTCCACTCAGCAAGCTCTCGCAGTGGAGAAATATAAATCCACTGCATTTTGAACCCAGATTTATTTTCTGAAATCTTGAGGAGAAACACAGTGGAAATTACAACCGATAACGCTATTAGAAACCAACCCTCATTCGAGGATGAGGTGAAGATGTGCAACCTCAGTCAGGAACTGATGCCCCCCACTCGCCGGGATGTGTGAACAAGGATCTCCGGCATCTAAAACCAGTTTGTGCCTCCCTTTATCCAGGAAGCAACTGGAAGCGTTTGGGAACAGCCGGAGACAGGCCGGCTGTTTACCTCCCCCACCTAAGCGAGTTGGCTGCCGAAAAGCATGTTTTCTGCCCTAAAAGAGCGGGCCCGATTCTTTTTGTCACGGACGGAAGCCGCTGTCATCACCGTACCTGGCACGTCACCAGTATTCCGGCTACACGCGGTGAACACCCGCACTACGGGGAGGGCCGTGTGGGCCCACCACAAGCCGTTATCTGCCGGGACGCGGCAGCCGGAGCCGCCCCACGGCCGACAAGCGTCCAGGAACGGCCGCCCCTCGCGCCCCACGGCCCCGGCACTGGCGTCACCGCTGCGCGCCGGAGGAGGCCCCGCCCCCTCGTCGCTCTCCCCCGCCTCACGCGCGGCGCGTGGGGCTAGGCCGCCCGCCCGGAGGTAAGAGCGGCGCCTCCCGCCTCAGCCTTGCCCTCACCCGGCGCGTGGGGCTGCATAGGCGCTGCGCCCCTCCCCGAGATGGGCCCGCCCGCTTCCCTCCCCCCTTTCCCCGCCGCGGGGTGGTACGGCTCGCGGTCTGGCGCAGCCGGCGGGCTGGGGCGGCGGCGGTGGTGGGCCTGGCACAGGGCAATGGCGGTCTGTCCTTGGGGTTGGAGTTAGGAACGCGGTCAGGTCGCTTCCTGTGGTTTTAGGGTCTTTCAGAGGCGTTTGAAAAGCGGGAGGTGCGTTGTCGGGAGTCAGGGGCTCTGATGGCTGTTCAGAGGTGGGTTACCTCCACCCCGTAGGTTTTCAGTCTGTTGAGAAGAGGTGCGGAGGTGAGGTTGGCAGAAAAAGGTTAGTGTCAGACCACGGCGGTGTGCTGTAAGCGGCAGTCCTGTGTGGGTCTTCAAGGGTACATCCAGCGCCTTTAGGAAATCTTGTGACCAAAGGCGTTCGGGAAGTCAGGTCAGATGCTAAAATCCCATTTTACCGTGTCTCTAAAGGATCGGTAAGGTGTTTCATCTTTCACAAAGAGGTGTCAGAACAGGGGATTTTGGTTATAAACTGTTGGGAAAGCCTCGGTTTGCATGCGTATCTACTTCACCTGGTAGACATGTGTTCAAGGAACCTGTGTGCAGCCTAAGAACTAAACTAGGCTTCCAGGGGAGCTGTAAGTCAATGTTAAAACAGTCCAAGTTGTTCTGTTGTCCCTGTCCCAAATGCATGGACGCTCCTCCATAACTTCCCAGAACTGAGGGTCAAGTTGTGTGCGGTACCGATTTTGTTAGTGAGCATAAACACAGTTGAATGCACGACTTGTTTAGTTACCCATGAAAAAGAGGATATGGCGTCGTGCCTTGAGGATGGTTGTACCTAAGAAGGCTGCGTGGTAGGCAGCGAACAGTTACATTCCTATTAAAAGTCAGTAAAATAGTGTTGCAACTCGAGGAGCCGTGAGAACTTGGTAATTGTTGTAAGAAGAGTGTGTTTTTCAAAGAGAAGATACAGTTTGCACATACAGGCCATGGTTAAAGTAGTTCACTCTTTCCCCTTAACAGAAAGGCAGGTGACAGTTAAAATTGTTAAGCTCAAGTACTTTGTAATAAAGTAGATTTCATTACGGTTCTCTCATATTGCTGCAAAGATGAAGATGTCCTTTATGCTTTGTCACAGCTCTCTGACTGCAAGTTTAGTTGCTGCTAGCAACTTAGAAGGGACTTTGACTTGCAAATTAAACTTTAGATTATGCTAATTAAAAGGCCTCATTTTTGAGACAAACAAAAATGGTGGAAAGACCTGATTGTAAAATAAATCAAAACTGAAAGGTGTCTGGCACATTTCCTGGTTTTAAAAATATAAAAGAACACTTCCAATCTAAAATACTTGGATATTGCTAATCCTGTAGCAGTATGACCCTTGTTAAGGAAATCAGATAGCACTTAACACAAGACTATACTCCAGAACATGAGAAGCTTGAAAGTGATTGTTAGAATTCTTAGTCTTCCTATCAGAAATGCAGTGCAGAAGTCACACAAACCTTTCTGATAAGTGCATTTCTTTTTGAAGTGGTTTAAGATTTTCAGAATCAATTCTTCATCTGTGCACAGTTGCTCTTTCATATGAACTGCCTGCATTTAGTAAAGATTGTTTGTTTTTAATGGCAGTAGTAGAAAATTGTGGGATGTATATGGAATGGAATGGTGAACTGAGAAAACATCAGTTCCTTTAAATAAATAAACAGTGCACTGGAATGGTACTGGTCACCACAGCTCCAGGTAGATGTTGCAGAACCAGAGCTGGAAAAGGCAGCACAGAAAGAAGCAGCAAAGGTGACTGATTGAGGGGCAACAATGAGAGTGAATATTGTTAACTTTAGAGATGATGCCAAAGGGATGTAACAACAGACTATGAAAGCTTTGAGGTTGCAGACTTTGTTACCTTTGTCTGAACTCTCTTTGTTCACTATAACTATTTGCTTTTCTCCATTCTTCATGCAGGCTTGCCGTGAGGCATTCTGCTGGGTCTCGGGATACACGCCATATTTAGTTACCTCTTCACGGAGGCAGTGTTCCCCATGCATGCTGTTCTGTATAAGCTCCATTTTTCTGTGCTGGGAAATTGCTCGGGTTCCTTTTTCCCAGCTTCGTCTATTCTCCTGGTTCTTTGTTCTCCCTTCTGTGTCAAGCTGTGGTTACTGCCTTGCCCTTTCTTCCTGTGCCAGGCCAGAGTGCATCTCTGTTCTCCATCCTACAATATTTTATTTCATCTATTTCAATCCCAGTGAAAATTCCATGTCCCCAGATGAGTTTTCCCTATTACTCCCTCACTTCTGTGATTTTGCACATCCCTTTTCATTGCTGATAGTAGTTGGTCTCCTTTTTGTCAGGTTATCAGCTCTTAAATTCTATTTAGGGGATAGGTAGAAAAGATTTTCCCTGTTTTTCTCCTGCATCAGTAAGATTGATGCTTAGAACACAATGCTTGGAACACAATGTCCCACAGTTACTGCGTTATGTTCAACCAAAAAATGGGTCAAAGTGCTTCTACCGGTTGAAGAGAGTCTTGTTAGCACAGTCAAATAATGAACGGCCAAAAGTAGTTTGGGGTCACTGTTCTAAACAGTAGAGAAAGGTACTGAATGAAGTGTAAATACAGGAAATTGAATTCTGATAAAAGGAAGTACTTTTTCACGCTTTGTGGGACTGGTGGCTAAAGGAAACAAAGGAGGTCAGCAGTTTAAAAGAGTGAAAAGCTCCTTGGCTTTAATTCTGGATATTCATGGTGCTGATACCAGTGGAGAGTGGCAGCAACTTTTAGAAGAGGTAGTAAACTCTATGGTTTAGAGCATACAGGAGCTATTGACTGAAGGCAGGTTATTTCCTGTTTGCTGCAAATTTGGTAGGACAGCAATATTCAGTATTGATTGCTGTCATGAACAAAAATCCACTGCGTGTAAACTGTTTTTTGCCAAGGAGACAGTGCTTTGCTGTACAAGAAGTTCTTGCTAGGTTCAGTGCAAGCAAAAGTATATGTTTTAAAGACCAGTTTAGATGTACAAATTTAACATCACTTTAAAGCCCCGGTCTTGAACTGAGCTGTGGTAGCATAGTCTGAGTGTGAGAGCTTTTATGAAAACTTCTCACTAAGAAGTGTTCTGGACATACCTAAAGAAAGCTGGTTTTATCATTGTACTTACTGATGGAGGTACTGACAGGTTGGAGCTGAACAAGAGCCAGGGTATGTTGGATTTGCTCAGGAGAGGAAACGACTATGTCATCAAAGATGTGGAATCTAGAAAAGCTGATTACAGAGAAAAATAATGTTTTAAGAATCATGCTGAGTTGAAGGTTTACATCAGAGTTGGTTTGTGTGGATATAGATGGGGCTGTAGTGAATATGGGTTATTTAAGCCAAGCTGAGATACCTGTTTTCTCATGTGTTATCCACCATGGGCTAAAGTGTAAATGAGCCTCAAAAATATTATTCCCTCCCTTTAAATGTTAATCTTCTTTTAAGACAGATCGGAATAAACTTTGCAAATCCTTTGAGGCTCAGGAGACTTTATCTCAGTGGCATCAGCAAGAGCCTGATGGCTGTGGGCTGTTTTGTAGGCTTCTGTGCACATTAAGATGCTGACTGGAGCCTAGCTTTGAAGGCAGGGTTAAAAATGATTGCTTGGCTGTTGCCCATTTGTAATATACTGCAAGTTGTGCATTGGGTAACTACCATGGCTTGAGTTGGGATATTTTTAAGGGGATCAAGATAAGCCTGTTGGTGTATACTTTGTATTTCATGGTAGGCTTAATTGCTTTTGCAATGGAAATCTTTCTTGCCAACAAGATTGTGAGTTGGCGTTGCAAGAGCGTTCTGACTAATTGTACTAGATGTGCTCTCCAGCTGCCCCAAGCTGGCTCGAAAGGCATTAGTAGCAAAACAGATCTGTGGACAGAGTGATGACTAGCGGGCAACTAATTATTTATTATGCAGCAATAATGCTGAGGAGCGTCTGTCACAGATTAGAGCCTGTCGTACTTAAGAGCTTTGCAAACATGGAATAAAGTGGATTTCTCTGCCCAAAAGAGGTTTGGGATCAAAGAACTTAGTCATGATCTCTGGTACCTTTAAATTTAAGATGCTTGTTCCTTGTTGCTCTGTTGCCCTATAGTCACAGCAGTGAACTACAGTGTTGGAGCAGAAGGGACATCTCTGCTGCACTTGCACATCAGCTACATTCACTGCAGGTTGTGAGTCAGAACTCTTGAGAGGGAGGACAGTGTCAGTTTTTAGGAGCTGACAGAGGTGGTTTGTCATATTGGTGTTGCTAATGCATTTGTTTTGAATTTGAGTGTGTTTTTATATGCCCTGACCAAAAAGTTTGGGGTTTGTTTTGGTCTTCTCTATATAAGCTGTAAATATCCATGAAAGGAAGGAAAGTCTAATCTGATTTTTGTTAGATGAATGATCTGAAAAAATAATAGATCTGAGCTCAATATGAAGACAAGGCCTTCTAGTGCTTAAGAAATAGGTAAGAATTAACATGAAGCGTGAAGTGAGTTGCAATATTAAGTAGAATGAAGGATGCTAAATTACTTTTGTCTTCTGTTTGCATGTTACAAAATATGTCAAATACACCATTTTTATCCTGAACTTGCAGTTTTAATTCCAGCTGAAAACCATGTGCATGACACTAACACTGAGCATTTTTTACTTCTGTCTTTTGGGGTTTCCTATTGCCATGTTGATACATGCATGTAGCTTCCATTACTTTCACCATGCATCTTCAGCAAAATCTCTCATAGAGGTACCCAGGGCCTAATGAGAGTTTATATCTTTCAGTATGACAGTGTGGTGGGTTGACCCTGGCTGGATGCCAGGTGCCCACCAAAGCCGTTCTATCACTCCGCCCTCCTCAGCTGAACAGGGGAGAGAAAAAATATAACAAAGGGCTCGTGGGTCGAGATAAGGACAGGAGAGATCACTCACCAATTACCATCACGGGCAAAACAGACTCAACTTGGGGAAAATCAGCTCAATTTATTACCAATCAACCAGAGTAGGGTAATGAGAAATAAAACCAAATCTCAAAACACCTTCCCTCCACCCCTCCCTTCTTCCCGGGCACAACTTCACTCCCGGATTCTCTACCTACCCACCCCCAGCGGCACAGGGGGTCAGGGAATGGGGTTTACGGTCAGCTCATCACACGTTATTTCTGCCGCTTCATCCTCCTCAGAGGCAGGACTCATCACACTCTTCCCCTGCTCCAGCTTGGGGTCCCTCCCACGGGAGACAGTCCTCCACAAACTTCTCCAACATGGGTCCTTCCCATGGGCTGCAGTTCTTCACGAACTGCTCCAGCATGGGTCCCTTCCATGGCGTGCAGTCCTTCAGGAACACACTGCTCCAGCATGGGTCCCCCACGGGATCACAAGTCCTGCCAGAAAACCTGCTCCAGCATGGGCTCCTCTCTCCACAGATCTGCAGGTCCTGCCAGGAGCATGCTCCAGCGTGGGCTTCCCACGAGGCCACAGCCTCCTTCAGGCACCCACCTGCTCCGATGTGGGGTCCTCCCCGGGCTGCAGGTGGATATCTGCTCCACTGTGGACCTCCATGGGCTGCAGGGGGACAGCCTGCCTCACCGTGGTCTTCACCACGGGCTGCAGGGGAATCTGCTCCGGCGCCTGGAGCATCTCCTCCCCCTCCTTCTTCACTGACCTTGGTGTCTGCAGAGTTGTTTCTCTTACATGTTCTCACTCTCCGGCTGCCATTTCTGTGTCCCAGCAACTTTTTTTCCTTCTTAAATATGTTATCACAGAGGTGCTACCACTATCGCTGCTTGGCTCAGCCTTGGCTGGCAGCGGGTCCATCTTAGAGCCGGCTGGTATTGTCTCTGTTGGACACAGGGGAAGCTTTCAGCAGCTTCTCACAGAAGCCACCCCTGTAACTGCCCCCCGCTACCAAAAAGCTTGCCACACAAAGCCAATACAGACAGATACAGTTTTGCTGTGGGGGCAGGCAGGAAGGGAGGTTTGGTTTTGCTTTTTAAACCAGCTGGCAATTACTTTCTAAGGCTTGTATTAAAGTACCAGATATATTCAAAGATTATTCATAAAAGCCACCTGCAAATTGTCTGCAGTTTCTCTTTTTCCATTTCTTACCTTTGTATGCCAGTCATGGGTGTGCTTTTCTTGGAAGGAGTCTGCAGAGTTCTTCTCTTCATTCTCCTGAAAAATAAATGTGAAGATAGATGTTTTGCTAGTTGTATTGTGCATAATCATCTGTGTTTTGGTTTTTATTTAAACTTCCTTAATACAGCATTTAACTCAGTTGGATCTTTGATCAATAGCCACATTAGCACTATGGCAAACCCATTTAGCCTTTTTTTATATGGTCTACAGAAGATGACATATTTTCTCTTGGCTTTCTCCTTTTCATATTTGTGTCTTTTCTGTCGTTCATAATGTGTGGTACGTCCCTCCCTTCCCTTCTTGCAGGTTGAGTGTAATACTTGCTCTGGTTTATACTATGTTCCTTGTTTTCTAAGCAGAAGTTTACATAAATGTAGTCATGTTTCTGAGTAAATGAGAATTTATTCAGAATTTTTCAGAAATTTCAGAATATTCAGAAATTTTCCATGTGTGGAAACTCATTTTATAAGACAATTTTTGATCAGACTTAAATGCAATGAAAGAGTTTTCTCATGAAAGTGGTTTACTTTTGTGATTTAAAGTCCTTTTCTTCCTCAAATATATTTCTCTTTTATGCTGTTTTCCCAAAAACTGCTTGGCAATTTTTGAGCTCAGGGTTAAAAGGGAAAGTTGTTTCTGGTAGATTGATGTTATGAAGTCATACCACATTTTTTTTTGCTATTTGTTTGCCTCGGTGTCCTTAATCAAAGTAGGCCTATTGTCTTCTATTTTATGTTTATGGGTTGTGAACTTGCCTCTGCATTCTCAAAATTAAAGATCTTACAAAGTATTATCATCATGTATGCAAGCACACATTATGTGTTCTGCATCATAAGTGTTATTACTTGATAATGAAAATGCTGTCTTATCCTTATTTCCCTTAGACTTCCCCATTATTCACAGGCTTACACAGCAAGTATTTTCATAACTTCTCTTATCTGAATATTTGTACTGTCCTTAATTTTTTAAGCGGGATCTCTGTGCCAAATAAAATTTGTTTGAAAGTCAGCAAATTCAACAGAGAAAACCTGTGTAGTAAACATCAACTTCAGGAACTGAATTAAATTTCTGCTTGTTCAAATTATATAGAGAAACAGTTGTAAAACTTTGAGGAAAATTTTGTTTGTGGTTTAATAACTGAAACGTAATTATTCAGGGTGGTATAGCCTTTAGGTATGTTTAGAGAATCACTGATGTGGTCTTAGTTCATCCCATCCTTGGCTTTGTCATTCTGCAGGTGTGACTATGCAGTCTGTGTGTTGATTTTGGCAGAAACAATTTTGTGGAGTTTCTGGTGTACATGTTTTCTAATGTAGTGTAAGTTTGCTCTTGTTGATTTAATGTTATCAAAACTATTTTAGGCCATTGACTGGTGCCTATTGTTGGCATGTGCCAACACTGTAACATATCCTGCTTAGTAATGCTGAAACAACAGTCTAATGAAAAGAGAGAGGTCCTTATGCAGCAGCAGTAGGAACTTGCTAGTTCCTATTGAAATGAACAGAAAACAGAAGTTTAACAAATTCTTTCCCCTCCCTGGGCTGAAGGAGTGGACTTACCAATGAAGGGTACTGTACACAGGCTAACTTGCAGCCTTGTTCCATTGAAGGCTGATGCATTTTTTTCCCTTTCCTTGCTAATTGACAGTGTCAAATACTTCGTGATACAAGGGCAAACTTAATTTCTTCTGGTTCATGAGACAGCAATCATAGACAAATGTATTTTGGACTGTATCTGTTATCTTTCCTTCTATCTTCCTATTCTTTCTCTGTCTCATTCTTTAGGTCTGGCTTGGAATATTGGAAAGAATATAGTATGTGCTGTAGTGACTGTTTATCCTTGCAACTACTGTAAAATAGCTAGAGTTGGTTTTGATTGATAACACATTCCTGCTACAGGTTTTTGGTGGTGGTGGTTTTATTCCTGCAGTTGCTGGTGCTGGATGCCCTGATAAAGGGAGAGAGAAAAGTTGGAATTTATCACTATGTTCATGCTTGTCATCAAATTAAGACCATAGTAGATAAGCATTGTAGTGATGGTAAGCTCTGTAGATGATTGTTGGATTGGATTACATCTCTATCCCTGTACGTGTAAGTAGAGTAAATGTGTATTGACAGACACCCAACCAAGCTTAACTGTATTAACGGCTGGGAAAATCTAGTTTCTTCTGTAGCTTTGAGTGTTTTTTATGCTGTATTTTATGACAAAAAGTTAACAACAAACATTGTTTCTGGACTCCTGTAATCAGCCTTAGAAGGATGATTATAATGCAGGTGGCCAGGACAGAACAAAACACAAACAATACTACTGTAAATGGCAGAAATAAATGTATTGGTATTTTGCCTTTCTGTGGGCAGCATCTTGTAGGTCCAGCTCAGCTTTCTTGCTAAAGTCTGCTGCAGCTGACTGAAACAGTATTTACATGTGTGAGTTACATGCTGGGGTGGGGGGGGTCCTTCAACATGTCATGGTTAGCATTGCGATTCTGTACTCAATCTGAAAAACAGCTCTGAACAGGACGAAAATTCATGCAGCTGAGTAGGATTATAATTCTAAACTATGCAAACAACAGCAGTGAAACTGGGCTTGTTCACTGGCTGATCATATTTCTGGAAACACGTTGGTGCAGTTAAAACTGGAGTTGCAGACAAGCTTGTGTAGCTCCACACTGTTTTTCCTCCCAATCTTTCTTCTGTTTGACCTCCAGGAGACAATATAAATAAAAAGAAACCTCTCTCGCACATACCACGCTCTTGCCAGGAAGAGCGAAAAATCAAATCGTTACCTAAAACAAACTCCAGTGATGTGACAGCTGTTTGCAGTTTCCTTGCTGTTTGTGCTGGCTGTGTGGCTTGGTGTTCACAGATAAAGTGCAGTTTCTCCAATTTATGTTCCCGCCCTCTGTACTCAGTGGCTGGGTAGTGGGATTATGACACTAATCCTAAATAGGAAGGACTGCAGTGATCCAGGTGCTCCCACTGTTCTTGATGCAGCTCACCAAAGGGGCGGGAAAATTATCTATTTCTTCTCTTCTTTCCTTAGAACGTTCCAAAAGTTGTTTCTCAATCAGTAGAAGTAACAGAAAATAACACAGCTCTAAGTAACATCAGCTCTGCAAGATAGTATGTGATTTATGATTTGAGAGGAATTAAAGATACTGATTGTAAGCCAGCAGCCAGATGGCTTGGCAGTAGCCATGCCATGTTACCATGAATGCTGGGATCAAAAAAGGAGTGCTTTGGAACTTTTCACATCTTTGCTTATCTCACAGTTGCTGTACATAGATGTGTCTACAAGATTTCCAGAGTATTCTGAAATCCCCGAATCAGCTCGGCTTTGTTACTGGTAGAGTTATATCACAGATTATAATACCGCATAGAGAATTCAGAAAACTGGATACAGGGTTCACAAGAAGAATTTCTCCGACCAACTTCTACATTTAGCATTGGAAGATGTAACTGACCCTGATGTAACTGGTGCTGCATAACCACTTTAAAGCTGAAGCAATGACTGTTCCTAAGACAGGCTGAAGCCATATCCCCAGGGTTTTTTTTGTGTATTTTTTTTTTTTTTAGTGTCCTGCCTGTTGCTTGGTGTAGCTCTTTATATACTCTGATTTATAGAGCACTTCTTTTAAACAAGCAAGTAATTTCCTTCTATCACAGACCATAAAAGCTAAATACTGGTTTGGGACTGTTACAAGAATAGGTACTACAGTCATGTCACTTGTAATTCTCCTTCATGCCATTTTGCACAGCAGTTAGGAGATATCCCTGAAATTATAGAACCTTTAACTGTGTCACTATTGACATTACCTGCTAGAACTCTTCAGAAGTAGGCATTTCTTATAATGTTTAATGAAGGAATGCTAATGCTTTGTATTGTAAAATATGGTCTTTTGACTCTGTAGGGACTTAATGAAAAGGATTATTAGTTTTGTTTCCTCTTTCCAGATGGAAATGTCAGAAGATGATATTAACACGGAAGAATACCCCACTGAAATTCATGATTATCTTGCAGCGTTTGAAAAATCTCTTGGTTCTGTAGATGAGATGCTGAAGACAATGATGTCAGTTTCCAGGAGCGAGCTTCTCCAAAAGGTAAATAATCTTCCTTTTGACAACCTTTTTGTTATTAATACAAGAATACCTGGGAACCCAAACTGAAATAAAAGGGTCTGTTAGGCTAGCCACCGCATAGAGAAATAACAAACAAGACACATCCTACCCTTGATACCTAATATTTGAAATTCTTATATTTCTAAGACATCCAGGCGGTCTTAAAAACTAAACAATGAAAGATATGCTCTTCCAAACTGAAAAGTGATGGTCTTACCGGTGAGTCATGTAGGTAGAGGACATTCTAGCTTATTCCTGACCTTCCTTAAAGTGCATGCTGAGTGGTCTTTCATAACAGAGAGGTCATTCCCATTTTCATCTGAGACCTTTTCACAAAAAACTTAACGGCACTTGGTATACCTGGAAGGATGTAAAAATGAATTGACAGCAGTGAGAATTGATCTGATTCTAGAAGTCTAGACTTGCAGAACCTGGTGCTTGAAAAACTGAGCTGTCTCCTCTAGCTATGTTATCCGCTTAAGTCTGTAAAACGTGGGGTTTTTTCAGCGCATAAAGACAGAGTGAGGTACTGCCTGAAGACTTCATACAAGCCTCTCTATCTTTTAATGTTTAAAGCCTAACATGTAATTTCTTTCTGTAGGGGAAGAAAAAGCCAGCAGATGAGGGAACTTCTTTATCGTCTGAGGATTTTTAACACAAATAAATTATGAAGAAACAGTCTTGACAACACTGATCTTTTGACAGTATCCATGTTAGAACTAGTGAGCTGTACAATGATGTTATCAGAGTTTCTGGAAATCCTATAGGACTAAAATAATAAATTGACTTTGACAGTCAAGAAAAAAAAAAACCCTCATTACCTTTATTCTTTCTTCGCTTTACAGCCCTAAGTATTGCAGCATGCGTTGAACACAGAGTCTACCATTTGTGGTGTTAATGTTCATTGATTGTCTGTAGCATACTATATTCACATTTGAGCTTCAGCAATCTTAAGACTTTTTATTTTTTTTCTTCCATTGATAGCAACAACTATTTTGAATTAAGTTTCTGTGGAAAAAACGGGACTTATTTCTGACTTATGGGAACAGTAGTCTAAGAGCTATGTGCCAAGAGATTTTTGTGCTTTTGGCCGTATGGGACTGTGGCATTTAACATCAGACTGGGAAAATGACATGAATACTTGCACAGAAAGAATGGTTCTGTGATGGCATGGAAATAGGCATAGACATGGTCTCAGTGAACTTGTGGTGCAAAAATGTGCTCATTCAGTGTGTATTTTTTTATGAATACATTCACAATTATAAAATGTGCATATTACTAAAATCTGTGCACATCTTACTTAAAAATGTCCAAATGTGGTGGTTTTTTTCATTCTAGTTAGAGCCTCTTGAGCAAGCAAAGCTGGATTTGGTTTCGGTATACACGTTAAATTCAATGTTCTGGGGTAAGTATGTGGTAGGAGGAAAAAGTAGTATTTATGATTGCCATTTGAACACCTTCTAGACAGCTGCAAACATTAAATAATCATATTTAATAGCCAGATAATTAGAAACTTGTAATTACCCCAAGGACCCAAATTATTGCCATCCGTAGGGTAAATGATGTTGAAACTCCAAATCAAAAATTGATATTTACAAAAGCTGATTTTGTACATGCATGAGGATGTTTCTTTCTGTTTTTTTCATGGCAACTTTTCCTGTGCTTTTAAAGACAGAAAGTGTAACTGTGTTAGATTTTTTTTTTTTTTTTTTTAGCTACAATATTTGATGATAATAGTTTGTCAGATACTTAACAACACAGTTAACTCCAATTCTTATTAATGGTTTTACAGTTTCCCTATGTGACTGATTGATTGGGTCCTCAGTCATGACAGCCTTCAGTTTCAAAAAAATGTTTTTTTCTTGTAGTATACTTGGCTACTCAGGGAATCAATCCAAAGGAACATCCAGTGAAACAAGAACTGGTAAGATTCTTACACTGCATGCATTGCAATATCTTACTTGCCCAGGACAGTTAACTCATATAGAAGTAAAAAAACGTTTACATCTATGTTTAAAACTGCTATGTTGCCATAATTGCACACATATGCTACATGGTGTTATATAACTGTTCATATGCCCTGCTGGGCTCTCTGAATTAAGAAAGTCATATTTTTAGTTCCAAACAATACTGTTTAAAGCAAAGTTGTAGTCTGCTGAAATTAGAAAAGAACAAAAAGATGAATGGTGTCATCTTTTCTTTTCTCCACCTTTCTTTGAGAATTGGATTCTAAACAGAGCAGCTTTTCACTTGTATCTGTTAAATGGAAAAATGTTACATGTCTGATAATAATTTATAACTTCCAGTATGGCAGTTTTTTCTTATAAATACTTGGAATCATGTTAATCTCTAAGGCTGCCTTTTCTTACTTTTGTATGACTCTAAAAGTATAGTGTGGTTGATTTACTAGCAAAGACGGGAAAGAGCCCCCCTCCCCCTTCCAAGTTCTCCATTAATTCATTTTCTCAGCAGTTAAGAATCCAGTTCAGCAACAAAGCTAAAAGCTTTTTTGGCACCAGTTGTATGTGTATTGTCCAGTAATTCTGCATTAGTGACATATTTACAACCTATAATAAATCTTTTAGGTTTGTCTTTATATTCCATTTAGATGCATGACTACAGTATAGAAGGCCGGCTATCTTGAAAATTCTGCTGACTTAAAAAGTCAAATCATTTAGGCTGAAGAAAAAATAGAAATCAGACCTTACAGCTACCCATTTTAATTCCTGTATAAATGACAATACTAAATCTGGGCAATCGTAAAATACTTAGCTTAAATGTAATCCTTACATAACTAGCAGAACGGAAGATAGGACTGATAAATGTGGAAAGCTAGCCTGAATAACAAGAATACTTCTATTTTTAATTTTGTGAGGTTTTCAGTAGTCTAGACTGTATCAAAAAATGGAGCAGTTAATATTTCACGAGCTTTCAGTCAGTTTCTTATTCCTCCCATATTATATAGTGTCTGAATATTGTGTTAATTTAGCGATACTAAAAAATAAATTTTATCTCTTCTGCTGTGGATATTTTATGCTGATATTTTACTTCACAATTGCCAGTCATTTTAACTCTGAAGAATGAGTGAGTTATCATAGCCTAGATTCTTATCCAGTTCTCTTTTCCTTTTACAAGTATTAAGGTGAATGAATACACATTCCTTCCTTCCAAGAGCATTGTGATGTTCTTATTCATGTGGAAAGGGAATAAAACAAGGCTATTCTGTCATGATTGTTTTGTTTTTAGAATTGCTGTCCTTGTGTACATACACCGAATACACGGGGATTCAAACTGTATTAATAAAACTCACATTCAAGCTATCAGAGTTCATTTCTTTTGTCACGTTGACATTTGTCAGCTCCTTTTTCCCATCTTGATAGATGTAGGTTTGCCATCTGTTCTCATTAGCCATCTCAGTCACCAAAGAAATATTACTGTCTATCATGATTTCAGACCCTTTAAAGCCCTTCTCATTAAAGCTATGTTTTTGATACAGAAAGAGTGGCCAACTTTTTGACAAACCAGTTGCTTATAATGGTCACTGAAGAACTGAAAATCAGTTCTGTAGTGTAGGTCTTGTAACTTTTGTTCCAGATTCAAAGTGCTGTCAATGGCTGTGTGAGAAATGTGTGTTACATAGTATTAACATTTATTTAGTTAGCAGTATCCATAAATGTTCTGTTAATCCACATTTATAATTCAGGTATCAGGTAGAGCACTGTATCTATGTGTATATATATTACTGTTGTTTGTATTACAGTAACACCTAAAGGCCCTAGAGTTGAAGGCCATATTAGGCTAAATACGTAGACATGAAATCCATCAACCAAACTCCTATGTATTTTACAGAACTACTGTAAGTGTCCTCTCTAGTCAGTGAAGAGAAGCAGTCACTTAACAGAGGGTGATTCACATCTTAGAGGGGTTTAGTTACCCTCTAAAAGTAATTTTCTTTATTGATTGCAGAAGTAGATGAGGATGAGTAGGCACATAAATGAGATTGTTAAGCTGGGAGGGTATACTTAGGTGGAGTGAATCTAAGCCATGCTTTGTTCAAAAAAAACCTTAGACACCAGGTGACTATGGTAGGCTAAGATGGCAAGATAGTATCCCCTTGCTTTATGGAATGGCAGTGGAAACAGGCTTTTCTTGTTATTTACGGTCATAAAAGGAACTTCTGGTACAGCTGGAAATTCATCAGGCTGCCTTAAATAGGTTCACTGGTAAGTACCCTTGACCATTTCAGGATCTTAACCACAAGACTTCTGTGTAGTTGCATGTGTAACGCTTGTAACATCTTTGATTTTGTGTAAGATGCTTTTTGGCTTTGTTTGGACATGCTGAATTTTCTTTTTTTTTTTTTTTTGGTAGACAGTAGTCAGACAGTATAATTCATATATAAATGTCAAATATCTAAATATTATTTTGCCATCTTTATATAGGCCAAACTCCAAATTGAGTTCAGTATTTTGTTTTCTAACTTTGCTTGCAAGAACAGTTCTCATCTCACTGTAAATTAGATGCAGAGTCTTCATCTCTGTAGGACTTCATGTTCCTATGACAGTGGATGTCATGCAGATATTAGTATAGTAGGTATCTGTGATGGAAGATCTGCTAAGGGGGAAGCCTCAAGTTTGCAGAGAGTCTGGTATATATTTAAATTATGATATTTTTCTAGGTATTATAGTTATAGAAATGTACAGTGTGGAGAGCTTCTACTCGTTGATTTTATTTCAGCAGCAATCTTTGGAGAATGGTGTGAAATACACTCTTCCTTTTTTTTTTTTCCTCCCCCTAGGAGAGAATAAGAACATACATGAACAAGGTCAAAGAAATAGCAGACAAGAAAAAGGCATCCAAACTCGATAAAGGAGCTGCTTCTAGATTTGTAAGAAACGCACTCTGGGAACCAAATGCTGAAAATGAACATACTTCCAAAACTCCAGCTAAAGGAAAAAAGAGAAAGATGGACTAAATGTTTGTTTCCCATTATATAAATTAGAGATATCTAGAACTTATTTTGAAATGTGTTTTGCATACTGCGTGCATCTTGCAGAGGTGCTGTATAGCAACATCTTGATTAAGTTATACTTAGGAATTTTACAGGATTGTATTTTGTCCAGAACACTTGTCACTGAGGTGATCGCATTGTATGTGTATCTGAAAGTGCCATTTGATGTGAGAGAAGTAACGTTTCATTATTCAAATGATAATGACCTGACCTACACTTGCTGGTAATAGATACTAGTGATGTTTTGCTCATGATGCCTAAGTTTCATTTTTTTTACTGCTGAATGATTGACACTTTTTTATATGTCCTTAATCTCCTGAATATTAAAAAGTCTCAAATAATGCTATCCAGTCGGTAGTGTTTATGAAAGAGCCACCTTTACTTTCTCATTACATCACTGTGTGAAATGCTGTATTTGTACAGTTTTGTAAGGTTTATTCACTGCGTTAAACTCTTTCCTTTTCAGCTTCTGAACTTGAGCACATGCCATATTCCCTTACTCTATTGCCTCTGAGAAAACTGAGATGCAAGGGCCACAAGCAAACAGCCTGGATTCCACTCTAAGCCACTGTGTCTAGTCAATGGAAAAAACAGATATCCCCAAAGGGCAATTTGTAGGGTCTGTAAAAAGGAGCAGGCTGGGGACAGCTATTAGGAAACACCACATGCAGGAACTTGATTGGAATTTTGGCTGCAGTGCTCATTCCTTATTGCTGACACTGAGAGAAAGAGAAATGTGCTCTCAGGTCGTAGGAGTGTGGTCATCCATTGCTGTTTCTCAAATCTTCATCAGGGAAAGCATTCTCCAGTGCAATAAAAACTACTTCTCTGTCTTACAAATATTCTGTTTGTTTTCCTCAAAATGTGAAGCTTAGTCATTTAGGAGAGGAGGTGTGTTAGTTTCTTTAGAAGAACCTCACTAGTTCATTTTTCAATACGTTGCAAACCAAAACTCAATTATCTGCCCAAGAGCTATTTAACAATTAGCAGTAACTTAACTACTTATGAAGCAATAATAAACAATTTAGTTCACCAAAATGCAGTTTGGGTAGCAGTCTACAAAACTGGTTGGGAAATAGTGTGACAGACTAAATGATAAGAACAAATGAATCCAGTATACCTATAGTACTGCAAGCTGAATGATGTACAGTGGATGGTTACTGTCCTTACAGAGTTGTACTGCATCATGCAATGCAGAATATGGACTAAATTGAATTAGGTGCTAAAATGAAGGTTCTCTGGCCACTGACTATCTAAAAATATATATTTGAAAGTAAAAGTTCAATACATTGACAAGCTGATTAAAGGCAAGTAATTGTTGCATTATCTCTAGAAACTTTCAGTGACTGGTATGAATTTACACATTTTTGTTTATGATAAACTCTTTGAATAAATAGTGATTCCTTTAATCCATCTAACAAGAGAACTTGCTTGTGTATATGCTCATGTGGGTGCCTCAGATCTACAGGACTGGTCATGTGAGTATGCATGTGAAAGGCCAGCTGAAAGCTAAAATGAGAATGATTTATTTCTATAGATTAATGTCATGGTTATGCCAAATGAAAGAGCTGTTGGACTTGGGTGTCTTTTTTTGTCCAATTAAGGTTAAAAGTGCAAAACACACGAAGTGTGTTCTTGGCCAAAGATAGCAATACTTGTGTAAAGTAGTTCTTCTTTTGGTGTGCTCAGCAGGTTTGGATGGAGTTTATTTGGAAGTCTGTGTGTCCTGTCTTGTACCCCTTTCAACCTGAAACTGCAAATGACAGCTGTAGACTGTTATAAACAGAGTTCTGGACCTTGTGTGGATGTAGAGGTCTGCACGTGCAAAGCATGAGGTTCAAAATGTTAATCTCAAAACCATCAATTTAAAAAAAGAAAAAAGGCTGGGTGTCCTATGAACTAGTTGGGAAGACAATAGGATAGAAGCGGTCTAAAGTGGCACAAGCCAGAGCACTTTAATATAGAGATTTTCTGAGAGATAACATCTTGTACTTTTGAGAGGCATTGTCTTGAGGAAATGAGTAGCTCAGCTTGTATTTACACACAGTGCTGTTAATTAGAAGGGGATTGAAGGACATTTCCATTACATGATTTTCCTCTTAAGCTTCAATTATAGCTTTTGTTTTAAAAGGATAATTTCTGAAAAGGATCATAATTCAGTGTCCAGTAAAGTACACAGGTTTCACTGGTAAATGTTTAAACAAGAATAATGCAAGCCTATTAGCTAAGACTGACTGAGGTAGAAGTGCATCTGGTATAATTAATTATATACAGGTATTTGGCATTTGTAATGGGGCAGTTCAAATAGATGTAACAAATTCAACTTTATAAACTTTTTTTAAGGCTTGTATCATTCAGTATGGCTGTTCACAGCCTGGATTTGTGGCTTTTCTTTTCTAACACAAAAACAACAACCCAGACAAATGCCCCACAAACTAAGAAGTGTCACCATGTGCTCGTTGTTCACTAACAGCCTTATTAGAAAGAGGCTTGAAATACAAGATCATGAATGCTAAGTGTTTTTGGACTGAAGAACACTGAAGTGTTCTTGGAACATCTAGACTTCAGGATGGGTATTTAACTTTACTGAGGTCTCAAATGTGAAATGACTTGACTGAACATTGTTTGTGAAAGTTCCTCCCTGGAAAAGCTACATGACTATTGGAATAAAACCCCCCAACTTTCCTGCTTCAAAATAGGAGGCTGACAAGAAGAACATTTATTGCGGTGGCTGTGTGCATAAATCTGTATGAGCTGTGGTTTGTAGAATGGTTCTACAGGGCCTGAAAGGGAAGGAAAACATCTGGGCGACTTCTAGTCCCATTGCTGTATGTGCTGAATATGGTGCAGAAATACCAATTCTGCATTAGTTAATGCCAATGTAATGCAAAGAGTTGCTATTATAATGGCAAGCTACTAGTACCAGTGAATTAAAGTATTAATAAACTTTAAATATCTTAAGAGAACATTAAGGTGTGTGTGACACCTCCCTGCTTTGTCTTGATTTTGCTATAAATATATTACAGGTTAATTAATATTAGTTAGACATACCAGCTAAGAGAAGTACTGACAAAATTGTTGTTTCTGAAAATGTTTTTAATGCAGTGAGAAAATTATGTAAAACTCTAAGTTATGGTAGAAATATACATGTAGTTGGACTGATAATGACTCAGTTATCAAATCAGTGGCTCAGGACTTTGTAGTAGATGTCTGGCCACTACTCAGTGTTTTTTCAGTCAGTGAATTATCTTTTTCATAGATGCATCTTTAAATGTCTAGTGAAAGATTTCTTCCCCACACACCTATGCTGCTCAAAAAAATGTTGCAGGGAGAAAACTCCGTATCATTAACTGTCCCACCCCTGTAAAGAGATTTTTACCATAACAAAATAGGCATCTTTGACCTGAGAAACCAGGTCTTCTCCCAGCTGTGTAAAGTTTCTGCAGATCTACTTGTAGAAAAACCTCTTTCTCTGACAGAGAATTTACTGTGGCTGGAAACAGAGGAGGAATCTTATTAGAATTTAAATTCCCACCCTAATGAATGCTAGCCATGAGTTGGGAAGTCAACACCTCACTGGTGCTCATTTCTACTCCTTCAGTATTTTTATTATCAGAGAACTGCATCCTCAAGAGTGGATGTTTTATTAAGTCATCTTATTTTTTCCCAGCCTTGAAAACCAATACTAGCATGAAGCTTTGTCAAAAAGTATTAATGTTGCAGTTTCATTGGAAGTCTCCTCAAAATGTAGTTATATGGAATGATAAAAGTTAAACAAACTTAATGTTCTTAGAATTCAGAATTTTCTTGGATTTAAGAGGGTAGACTGAAATTCATTTTTTAACTGTGGTGTTGGGACCATTACAAATGTAAAGGGAAATCCTGGTTTCCATAGTAAATTATATACTTTGTCCAGGGACTGATGAAGACCTGGTTCTGCAGCCCTGAAGAAGAGACTTTGGTTACCTGGATTAAGGCTTATACAGCTGTTGGCCACAGGAAGGCTTTTGGGAGTTGTGAACAGCAAACTCCAATCTGTAACTGGAAACACGGGTGGAGGTATATTGGTGTAAGTGGCATTCTGTGGCACGGGGTTCCTTCTGGCAAGAGCTTACTGAACTCTTGACTCAATTCATGCAGATTCTCCTCTACTGCAAGCAACTGCAAAAAGCCCTTCTACCTAGAAAACTTTTCGCTGTTTAATATCGCTACAAGCTGGGATATGTGCCAAGTTACCATAAAAAAAATGAAACAACTTGATTGGAATGTCATTTCTTTCTTTCATCAGACATGGCTGGCTAGTAATGCATAGCTGCTTTAGAGAGTTAAAGTGTAAGGAAACAATAGCAAACTATTTTTGATGCAAATGAGAAGTTGAAAAAAAAATAACTTCAGCTAAATGGTGACATGCAAATCAGAATAAGATTGGAGAAATGATCATGAGGCTTCATGGAAATGTTCTGCTTCTCCAAAAGAGTAAGTCTGACAAACTTGAAGCCAAAGAAACTTTCCAACTTAGAGGGCCAAAATAATTGAAACTGGTTGCATCCCAAATGTGGGCAGGTTATTCCTTTGTCATAAACTGAGATGTAAAGATGCCAAAACAGAGCACTAGTTAAAAAGACTGTATATGTTTCTTAGTTAGAAGTGATTAAAAAGAAGTGTTAGGCTACAGCATTTTAGGGGAAATAATACAGAAGGTAAATAATGCAGTTTGTCACTTTAGAATCATATGTGACACCATTTAGGAAAAAATGCATTAAAGTTCTGCAGTGTGACAGTGTAATTTTTCTTTTTGCTAATTTGCTTTGAGTGATATTCCTTGCAGAGAGTTCCAGGAAGTCCACATGAATGCTTTTGTTTTGCAGATCACTCTTGGCATCCTTAGCATTAGTGGTAGGGTTCCCCCCCCCCCTTCAATTTCTGCTCCCCAATATGATGCACTTGTAACATTTTACTGATAGAACTAACAGTTTGCCTTTTTGCTGACTTTTAACCTTCCCTGTAGGAGAAGATTACGGATCTATGGAATACTTAGTGCTGGTGATCTAAGAAGCAGACCTTGAACTGCTCAGTTTTCATCAGCTGTACCAAAGGGAAAAGAGCAAAAGCTTGTTTTTACTACTAAGCTGAGTGAATATGGCGTGGAAATCTTGTAATGGCAAGGTATCAATTTTGTAAAGTGATATATTTCAGAGGGGATACTAAATTTGACTGTGAATAAAAAGCTTTATAAATGGAACATTTAAGAGGCTATCTTTTACTTTCCAGTGTAGGGTTGCCTTGACATGCATCATTTCAATTTGGCAGCCCCAGCAAATGGATGGAAGCAATTCAGTATGATAATTCAGTATTGCCAAGAGGCTTCTTCTCAGTCTAGTGTGGACACATTCCATGGACGAATTTAAAGCCTATATTAAGTGATAGAAAATGGGTCTAATTCAGCACAATGTTGTTCCAGCTTTACATCAAGACAATCTTGATATCAAAGGTACCTAGACGGTATCCAAAGAGCACATGAACAACAACAATTTTCAAGCTAAGGATCACCCCAAATTCCTGGTGATGTATCTTGCATAGCAATGACCCAGAATAGGCAGAAAAGAAATGAAACTCGGCTGTGCTTGCAAATAAACTCTTTTAAAGTAGTAATTCTAGGGGCAAATTCTTAGCTGCTGTTTACCAGCAGAGTCTGTTGAAGTAAATGAGCAGCTGCTGAGTTATGCAAGTGAAAAAGTTATCTGAAAAGGCAGTAGTCTTTTATATTCTCTTATTTGATATGAATGTTAATTTTCATGAATGTGTTGTAGTCTTTGTTCCCTAGAATGTTTATTTTTTGTCACTTGAGTGTTTTTTGGCCTCAACAGAACAAATTAGTCATTGTTTAAAGCTACAAAGTTACTGTCCCCATTATTAAAAGGTGAGAAGGAGAAATGCCTAGTAACAAACATGGTCAAGTTGGATAGCGTAAACAATCTTTTTAATTTGTTGCCCTGGGCTGACAAACCTACTCCCCAACTCACACACAAGAGAAAACATGTTTTGTCCTGTAAAGTTTCCATGGAGAGAGTGTTTCCTCAAGGCAGTTAATCTCATGAGGTGCTGTCCATGTATGTACACATTACACATCCACCTGCATGTTATATATCTCCTGAATGGCAGTAAGTTCTTCTCTCGGTGTGTAACAATACAAAGTGCATATTCGTGAAATGCTATTGTTGGAGACTGTGTATAAAATCACAAGCTTAACTCACTATTGCTTTAAGTCAGATCAACTCCTCATTTTGTTAGGGCCATCATAGCAAAAATCCAGCTCAAAAGAACCGAGAATTTGGCTTTATGTAGGTATGAACGTCTTCACATAACAAAACCAGCACTACGAATCTAGCTGATACTGAGTCACTGACTTTCAGTAAAATTTACTTGTCTGTTAGTTAAAGTCCACTTCCTTGATGCTTTGACAGTGTTTGTTAAGCTTTGTTTGCCTTTTATTATATACAGGGCTTACCACTGATACTTCCACAGAGTGCCTCAGCTTTTTATGGTAATGTTCTGTTCCCAGATGTTTATAATTTTGCCAGCTTTTAACTACTTGTATTGGGCTTTTTCATGTTTGGTTTCTGCCATGGCTGAATTTTATCCCCCGCCCCCCACCCCAGAAAGGTTGAGCAGTTATTCTTACAGTTGTTCAAGAACATGGTTTGTGAAGTATAGGCCACATTGGCAATGGTAGCTGACAATGTTTTTCTGAAGGTTGTAACTCTCCTTCATTGAGGTAAAAATTTGAAATGCATTGTCAGGAGTTTAAAAAGAAAAGTTATCCTAGTGAAAATCTATCCAAATTAGGGCTCTAGAGAAACCTCAGAGAACTGCATGATAGATACTGGCCCTTAATTTGCTTGTGTTCCAGTTTTCCCCTGCATGGTCATCAGCTTTACTGAGCTCCCAGCACAGTTCTGAAGCCACAAATAGCTTAGGGAGGAATACAGGCTCTGCAATTAAAGTCCAATTTATCTCAGATGATGACAGGCCTCTGTAACATACTATATTTGCAGAATTGCAGATCTAGTACAACTTTGCAACTTTTAACAGCATTGTTTTAATGTAGCTTTATATGGATTTCGGATTTTTAAAAAGTTAATGTAGACAAAGGATGCTCTCACATGTATATGATTAATTTACATTATGATCACACTGGAATTCAGCTTCATACCAGTTTAACTAAAATGGAATTAATTCCTGTGTCACCTTCCTAAGAGGTAAATCCAGTGTGAGTGTACCTCTTTTCACTGTTTAAGTATGTTGAATGTATTAGAAATCTGAAATTTAAATTTTTGTCTCAACTCAAACCATAATGAAAAGAAGGGTTACAGTTGTTATACTGGCTTTTTTTGGTTGGGGTTTTTTTTTTGGAGGGGTGTGTATTTATTTTTTAAGCTGTGGAGCTGCTCCAGGTTTGAGCTGGTAAAATGAAGTCTGGTCTACTTAATGTATTCTTTTTAATAGGTGTTCTTGGGATGTGTAGAATGAAGTATCCTATTTTCTGGAAGACACTCAGATCATTAAAGACTAAGAATTCAACCTCATCCCTTATATGTTGAATTAAACAGAAGAATGTTGATAGATAAAGAGTCATTTCTGAGCATAGGTTAATATTTCTAGATGTACCTGTACCTTGTAATGCCTTTTTTTTCCTTCCTGAAACCAGGGCAAACTGCCCAGATTGAGACTTGGCCCACTTAAAAATTTAACAAGAACAAAATAAGCCTGGAAAAACTTTTTCTTTTTTTTTTGTCTTCTGCCACCTAGGTGAGGTTGTACTATCAGAAAAATTAAGGGCCAGATTTTGCTCTTGGATTTGCTTGCATAGGTTTTCAGAAGGCAAAGAGGCCAGATTCTGACATTAGCTACAGTGACTTCTGACTTGCAGTTTCCTGATGCCATGGCACTTCTATTCCCATAGCAAAAAGCCAAAATATAATTGAGCCAAGCCTTCAGTTAATGCATAGTGGTAAGCTCATCTGTGTCCAAAAAGAATTTGAGGTTCTAAGTCATTTAAGACAAAGCCTGTATTGGGTAGCCTGCTGGCCTCAGGAACCTCAGTGGCCATTACCTCAGCTGGCAAAGGTTAGTAACAATTTACTCTATTCAAGCATCTAAGCTGAAGTCCCACCAACACAGCAGGGGAAAAAAAAAAAAAACCCCAAACCCAAAGCAAAAGCTGATTCTCAGCTGGTGTTAACTGGAGTGACTTTGCTGGCAGTGTATGTGTAAACACATCTGTGGCCCCCATGTTAAGATATCTGAATATTTCTTTGACATAACTGAAGAACACATCTTAAAGCTTAGGTTTTGAAAAGCATCTGAAAAATGAACTGGCCAACCATGAGATTAGAAGTTTGCCATTTTTCTCTATTTAGTGTATCTGATACTTCTTTATTTTAGTAGGTTAGCTTCCTTGTCTAAGTTTGAGAGGCAAGCATTTTTCAGTTTGATTACAGCATAAGAGAGAGGGCATGTAAATTCTCACATTTAATTACCTTTGTGCTTAAAGGCCATTTCATCTATTTTTTCAGTCTTTCAGCTGCTTTTCCTATGTCCGCCTTCAACATAATTCAACTGGGTGGCTCTCCTTCTGCCTCTGAAATTAGATTGAATGAAAGAAATACTGCCAGAAATTCTTCAGGGCTTCTCACAAGTTTGTGCTCCTTGGACACATCTGTGTGATATTATCTAAATGACAGTAATTGCTACAAAACCAAGATCTATTAAAACAGGGAGAACATCTTATAGTAGGTTAAATTAGTTTAAATTAAAAGGGAAGGTGAATGGCATATATATCCTTTGAAACCAATATGCATTGCTGGATTCCTTTGCAGCATCTGCACAGAAGTGTCTTTCTCAGCACTCTCCACAGAGTCCTCTGCACCCCTTCAGAGTGGGCAGCACTCCTGCCCCCAAACCATGCATCCATAACATAATAAAACAGATGTTTGTTCCTTTAACCACTTGATACATCTCAGCAAGAAGTGGTTGGCTCATCAAAGTTGTAATACTATAGCTAGATTTTATTTTTCATGAAATATAATCACTGATGGTATCTGCTTTGGCATGGGTTACCTTGTTTAAAACATAGGTGCATCATGCATGGTTTAAGCAAACACAGCAGCCAGGTTAAATGGTTCACCAAAAGACTTACTTGCCTTTTTTTTCTCCCCCCTTTCCTTTTTTTTTTTTTATTTGAGTGTGACAAAATTCATCCCCTAATGGGGCTGTTACTTGCTTCAAACACCACTACACTTCCAGGCTCAGGAGCTTAAAGGCCATTTTCCTGTACCCCACCCAGAGGCTATGGCTGCCACCTAACCTCTGTCCCTTCCTCCCCCAGCAGAGCCCTTCAGAAAGACACACACACATCCCTTGCACACCCTAAAGGCATACAAGGCTCATCCTGAATTTGGTGGGGTTTGCATGTGTGTTGTTCCCCCCCCCATACTCACCCAGAGAGCAAAGGCTGTAGCTCACCCCTCCGCCCTGCCCAAGGTATCTCTAGCCTCTGTGTGCCATTTTGTGGTCAGTCACTGCCCAGGTCCAGGGTCAAAATGGCAGCGCTAGCTGGGAGGGCTTATCTCACCTGAGCAGGGCTGTGAGGAGCCGTGTATGCCTCTCAGCATGTTTTGACCTGCCCTTCGGTCCCTCTACAGGAAAAAGGTAGGATTTACTCTTCCTTGTACTTCTTATATCTACAAAGTGCACCTGTGTCGCTTAGTGGAGGAGCAGCAGCTCTGCAAGGAGGCAAAGTGGGGGTATGTTACTGAGGAAATGCATTTAATGCTTGAGGAGCCCCTTCCTTACAATGTCTGTTAGAGGTGCTGTGTGGTGATGCTGCATATTTGTTGTTTCCCCACTTCTCTTTTTATGTTTCCCCAGTGCATGCCGTGGATGGGAGTGCTGTGGCAGGCTGCTCAGGCTGACTTTACTGGGGACGACCCTGTGGTTAACATGGTGGCAGCTGTCACCTCCCTCTCCCTGCAGGCAGCCCCGGAGGAGACAGAGGATGAGGGAAAAACTGGGAGAGGAAAGCGGGAAAGCAAATTTAGACGAGGCCTTTGACACATGGCGTCAGCTATAGGCTATTTCGGCAAATTTTAGCCTTACTGGTTCTGTTCCACTTGGTGGCAGCAAAGGAGCATCAAACAGGCCGGAGGCCGCGGCGAGAAGTGCTTTTTTTTAAACCTTAGAAATCTGCTTCTGAGGTTCAGGGACAAAAAAAAACCAAACAAAAAACAAACAAACAAACAAAAAAACCGAACGGAAAAAGAACCCAAGCTTTCAAAATCTTTAAAAATACAGAAATATTGCATTTCTAAGACAAGTGAAACTGCTGCTCCACCCATCAGGTAGTCATAGTTAAAAATGCTGCTTTTCTTACCTTCTTTTTAACAAGCCTGTGTAGTAGACTGCACTGTGTCTTTTGACTTTGGCAGATTTTAGCAGCTTTTTGTGAGCAACCAGTTAAATTTCCATATGCTCTGCTTAGTTGCTGTCTGATTTCTTGGAGAGATTTTTAAGTGGTGTGTGTATATGTGTATGTATGTACATAATGTAATGTAATCTCTGCATCATTGGAAAGTAATACATTAACTTCTAAATTCAGCTGAGTTTATAGACCTGTTTCTACTCTCACACCTGTTTTATACACATGGAAGGCTGCTAATGCTAATGGGTTTGTTTCTAATTTACAATGGTGTAAGCAAGAAACAGATCAGGTCCTTTATTCTTCTGCTCAGGATCCTGACAGATTGCAAATATTGAGTGGAAAAGGACAGCATTTCTCAACTGCAGACTGGAGGACAGGACCCCAGCTGGTGCAATGAGCCATGCTGTGTGGTCTCTAAAGGCTTTGCGTTACTTTGGGAATGAAGTGATGCAAATTTACCAGAGAGCTAAGCAGGTGTTGATTTGTCTTCCCTGCTTACTGCCTATCAGTCCTAGCTGGCATGATGTGTCATGCTAGGCATGTTGTTTGAGGTGAGCACACCTGTGCAGTGCCCCGTTCAGATTAGGGTTGTGTCCTTCCCAGTGGGAGGGAAAAAGATGGTCAAGGGCTGCAGCCTTGGCCAGCAAAAGTGGATGTTCTTCTATTAATGGAATGATGCTGGTTTTCACCAGCACAAGATGGTAGCCCCAAATACCTACTTTTTTAATAACTTTATCTGGGAAGTTTTTTGAGGCAAGGTCTAATTTTCACAGTGTTTATTCTCTGCTCAGGATCTGGTCGCTGATGATTTTCATGCCTGTGCTTAAACTGGTAAATAAGCACATCACAGATCCAAGAAACTTGTATGTTAAGTCTTGAATCTTGCTTTCACATATACCACTGTAAATCTTGGATAGCCTGACTGATTCCTGTGGATTTACAGCATTAAAATAACAAGGCGTTAGTAAAGACTTATTTTAAGGGCTTCCTTAGACCTGAGGTTTGATTCTGTTTTTTAATAAATCAGGGCTGGCTCTAATGAAATCACCAGTATTATGTAGTTGTGAAATTCCGATGGGGGCAATAGACTTTGTGTTCTGTTTTACATTCCTTGAGCAAAACTTCTGATTATTCACCACTCATGCCCCAGTTTCCCCACTGAACTTAGGTGGAATGCAAAGTCAAGTCCTCCAGCTTCAGCCACAGCCCATTGACACATGTAGTTACTTGCATATTGGTCATTCCTTTTTTCTCTCCAGAATTTCAGCAGTATGAGCCTCTTTGAAGATTTTGCTCCTGAATCAACACATTGGTATAACATTACACTGGCCGAGTCCCAAGAGGAATTCCCTGTTTGTATCTCAGAGTGTGAATGCAAAATAGTCAGGTCCCAGAAGAAACCAGTAGAGAATGAATACTAGCTGCCAAAGCCTTTAGCTCTGTAATTTTTTTTTCAGAGGGAAAACAGACTGTTACGTATATCCGTTGAGAAACAGGGATTTTTACTCTTTCTCCCCTTCCCTTTTCTTCATAAACAATGTGTCTATACATGTGCTGCCTCTTATAACACACCAGAGTAACACAGGGAGGGCATCAGTGTAACATTTAAGATGAATTATAGGACAGGGACATCAAGTCCTCCACTAGACAACAATGTTGCCTAGTCCTGTTAAAAAATCCTGCCAACATCCTAACTAGTTAGGTTTGTTGGCCCCAAGAAAGTTGATCCAGAATTGTATTCCTGTGTTTAAGCTGTTGGTTTAATAATACCTTTCTTATTTCAAGTCAAAATGTGCCCATGAGCAACTTAAAAGCCCTTTGTTCATGTGTCAAAGTACTGCTTTAGTTTAAAGAGAAAACCCACTTTTGCTCCAGCTGAAGTGAATTTTCTCTGGTTTTGATTGATTACAATCTCTGTTAATTTTGGGGTTGCTTTGTGATGGAAGGAATAGGACTAAAACTGGTCAAAACTGGTCTGTAGGTGCTGAAAATACCATACTAACGCTCCTTTGATCTCAAGATCGAAGCAAAATTCCCAGTGACTTTGGCTTAGGTTTTGCCATCGTAAGTTTCAAAATCTCTCAATTTCCTGGATCTGGAGGTGAGGCTCTGCCTTGAATGTGGAACTTAATTTACCCTTCTACTTTGTAGTGGGTGCTATTTTCATCTAGTGAAAGAAGTCCTTGGACTTTTCCAGCTCAGCAGAAAGGCCCAAAACTTCAGTAAACACTGGATTGGGCCAATCATCATGAGTGATTGGAAGGAAGGGGAAATGAAAGAGCAAAACTTTTGGATAAGGCAAATAGCTGAAGGGGAATAGCAGTTTGCCATCTCATGAATGTTACAAAGCGAGACTTTGCAATGTTACCTACAGGTGCAGAGACCTAACCCTCCTAAACCCCCCAAACCCTCCTGAAACCACAGCAAACAACCCTCCTGGGCTTGGACTCCAGCCAGTGGCAGAGAAAATAGAATTGGGAAGAGAAAAGATTAACTCTTTTCACTCCATTTCCCTGAAAGGGCACTTAAGCTCAATTCTGCCTTGTGAGGATAAGTCCCTCCAGTTCTGCGGTGCCCCAGTAACATCCGATAGGCAGAGCACTTTGCCACTGTGGAATAGGTTGCGTTTTTTTCCACAGTCCCTATGAGGCCATTGTTACTATTGTTGTCTACTACAGACACACATCAAAACTTTTTTTAAATTTTATTAAATTAAATCCATTAAGGCAAGATTGGCAGCAACAGTTGAAGTGATATCATGTTGATTATAAGTTTATTATGACTTGATGATGGATGAGTCAAGGAAACAGACATTTTTCATGACAGCACCAGGTTAACCTGCTGGTTGTAGCTAAATATAATTTTCCAGCTGTCTTCAGTGTTTATGGCAGTAAGGCCTTTAATTTGAAGCTGTAAGTTCTGCTCATATCACTGCTGGCTGAAGGAGCATTATATTGAATTATGCCAGTTTCAGATGTGGACCTTCATGTGGACCATGTTGCAGATGGAACAGTCTTGAATGGCAAAGTTATGTTTTTCAGCAGCATTTTAGCCAAGTTTTAGCTGAAAAGCTAAAGCACTTTCAACTTAAAAACAGTGCCTTAAGAATCCTGAACCTTCTGGCCTAGAGGGCAGGACATCTCCTTACAGATATCTGTCCTATGTATGTAATGGGACCCACACAGTTGTCTGAGGGGAGGATGAGAAGGAATGGGTTTAGATGATCCCCCATGTGAGGGGAGGGGAAAGGATGATTCATGTCAGAGGTGGTGTTTTTGCTGTGACGGCCTTGCTGATACTGTGATTTTAGGGGAACTCTTTTAAAATTTGGTGTTAGTGATAGATGTCAAGCAAGATAATCCAGACTTTAGCATTGTCCTTGTTAGTGTAGCCAAGGCAAGGCTTTTACTTGTGATATGTCTCATTCACATTGTGTTTCTTGATGTGTGTATAGTCGGTGTATATTACAGGCTTCTCCCCTGTGTACAAGTTTGAAGCACTTTCTTTTTGAGTGAATGAGAGTTGTTTGGCCTTGCTTCAGCTGTGTTCAAGGACTGTCAAAACATCTGTCAGAAAAAGGTGAGAGAAAGTAATGCTTACGTGCTGGTAGACCACCTAGAGTTGCCTTCTAGGTGCTATTGCTTCTCCTCGTGCTGTGCTGCCTAACCTGGCCTCTTGTACTGCCTGTGGATATTGTTTTATTGTCTGAGGGTATATCCTCTCACCAGCAGTCACCAGACCATCAGAGTACTTCTCTGTAAAACTGAAAGCTGTAAAGAAGTCCTTTGTGGCCCTCCTGGCTCTGACATTTTGTTTCCACTCCTCAGATGCATCTTACTGTGTTGGGCTGTTGATTGTGATTTAAGAAACAATGGTAACCCATTTCCTTTTCTGTTGGCTTTGCTTGGTATGAGCATGGAAAACATTTTGCTCCCATGAGTGTCATTTTAAGGGTCTTGAGAGTTTTTTCTGGTTTTGAATGTGAAACCTTGTACTCTACTTATAAGTAACTGATTATTTGAATAGCTCCTCCTTCTTTCACTTTGAGGTTTGCTTTCTGCAGTGATGCAGGTGGGGATAGATGGTCACCAGAGCAGTGTCTTGAAACAAGATATTGTGTTGCCCTAGATTTGAAGGAGGGTAAGGCTTATTTTCTATGCAAATAACAGAATAGCTACCTTAGTTTTAATTTAATTGGCTACCAAAAGCCACACAGCTTCTTACCGTCATTCACAGAAGGGATAGGATTGCTGGGTCAAGTCATTCCAATCCATTTGTCATTTTGTCTATATGTCATAAGAGAAAACTCTGCACTTGTGGTTAGACTGAAAGATGTATCTTTTTTAATATATATTGTTCCCGTCTTTCTTTTTTTTCCCCTTTGTTCTTATTAACAAACACAAACCCATGATCCTAACAAGAAAAGGTAAACCAGTTGATGTTTTCTGGGGATGGGGGTGAAGGGCAACAATCCTGTTCTTATGTAGTCACTAGAGATGAGGTGAAGAGGTTTATCCAGAGCACCTCAATGACTCCCTTTCAAGGCGGGACCCCACTGCAGACCAAGTAGTCACAGTTTCACTGAGACTGTATTTCAGACAAAGGGTCACTGGGCTTCTCCAGATGCTTCTCCAGATTCAACCGGTTGCTCTTTTTCTGTAAAGACTGACCACATTACAAGGGCTACCTCTCACAGATTATTGCCTAAAGATCACAAAAGATGTTGTAATACTAGTAAGAACATTAAAAAGAAGAAAGTAAAGAATTAGGCAAGAAATATAAAAGAATGGAATGCATAACCACTCCTTTTCCTCAGTATTTACCCTTGAGCATTCCCCTCAGAGATCATCCTATAATGTCAGCTATGTTTACTTCTTGAGTAAATGTCTGGTGTCACTTTAATAAATCAGATGAACTCTGCTCAGAGAGGTATGAAGCCTGTCATTTGATCATTAAGATTATTTACTACAGGGTATGTAGTTGAAATACAATAGTAATACAGACACACACAAACTTAAACTCCTAAACAGGAAAAATTAATGGATGAAGTCTGCCATAGTATGTTTTAAGGTAAAAGGATGTTGACATAAATCAATCAATACCTAGTTTAGATCATTGTGGTCATGTTTGATTCAGAACCTTCTGAGTTGATCCAAAATAGTATAGCCTGTTTTAAGTAGATCAACACAATAGATAGGGCTAATTATTATGGGCCATCTATACATGACAGGCTTCTTTCACATACATTTTCCTGTACCAAACGCTATGAGATGTAACTTCCAGCTAACAGAGCAGTGCAGGCAGTATGAGCCTTGGGTGTAGGCATGTTTACAATAGCAAAACTGTGCTTTTACCCATGGAGTTTGCTTTCTTTAGGGAATAGCTACATGATGTTGCCACATTATCACCTGAATTTCTTTGTTTCTCTCCATGGGTGCTTTACATTTTGTCTAGTTCATTTGTGTCTTCACAAGTGCTCCTGATAGAGATACATCCCCAGTTGTCTGCAGAGGTTGTAGTTAGGGAATATTAAAATTTCATTTGTGAGCTCCTTGCTTTCAAGCTGCAAATAGTTTTTCAGTACACTTACAAATGTTGCCAGCATGATTCCTTGAGAAGCCAACAAACACTGACAGAGATCTGGCAGCTCTAGGACTTGCAGTTCATGTGGCTTAATCCTGACTGAATTCCTCCGTGGCTGAGCAAGGCTCAGTGCAAGAGGAAGGCTCTGATATCTAAATGTGTAATGAGATGGCTTAGAGGGCCAGCTCTCATTCTGAGAGAAGATCTGCAGGCGTTTTCTGACAGTGATCTGTATAAGCTGTGATCTGGTACACACCCCGATGTTGTTCAGAGGGGACAGTTTAACTGTGAAGGATCATGATGTTACTGGTAACTTCTTCAGGATAAGCTTGAGTGGAGATTGGTGGACTAGTCTATGCACATTAAGAGCCAGACTCTTGGCTCTTGCTCTAGGCAGGCTCTGCCTCTGGCCAGGCAGAAGGGGGACCTGCCTGTTTATTACAAGTGTTTCTCTCCCCACACCAGCAATACCATTGGACTTTCACCCTGTGATCCTCAGGTCCTCCGAAACATCCTGGAGAAGTAACTGTAGAGCTGGGGTGAATACTCTCTTGCTCTCTAGATTTTTGTGAGGCCACTGGGATGCAGTTAATGCCCTCAGGAGCTGATTTCTGCCATGGATCTGTTGCCTGTAGAACCTTACTCACTTGTGGGATCCAATTGCAGGCCTTAGTCTAAGCTGTATTAAGTTTCACAAGGAAGCCTTGTTGTTCAAAGTCTTGAGCCATGGTGTAGCAAAGCTGTTAAAAATGTGCTTAGCTTTATACATGTGAGTAATCCCCACCTCTCCTTCCATGAGAGCAGAGAGAAGTGCTATTCCTCAGGGCAACAGAAGTCACAGTGAGCGAAACACTGACGTGTTGTACAAAGAGCTGTTTTGTAAGCCCTCCTCTATCAGCAGCACAGACTAGTGTCCTAATACACCTGTAATATGTATGATTTAAACAGAGTTTGGTGGTTGTAACTAAGCTAAGGCAGATTGGGGAGAAAAGAATCCTTCTGTTTGGAAAGCAAGCAGCTGAGGTGTTGTATCCTATGTTCTTCTGTTGACATTTTCATGTTTGTAAAACCTCACAGTTTGATTTGTTGATCCCATGAAATCATCAAGGGAATGAAATAAAATACCTGGAAAGATTGTTTGACATGAAAGCAGATTGTGTGAAATGTACTGGACCACTCTGCTAGTCACTTGAAACAGTAAAAAATTAAATAAATAAAAGAGAGAGAAAGGGTGGTGGGGAAGTGACACAACGAGCAATGGGAAATACCATTCTAAATTTGTGTGGTCTAGGATCTGTAATGATAGGCTTTTATCCTATTACATCTAATTGACATAGAACTTTATCATTAACAAATTGAGAAGTATTTACTCCCTGAAATATTTGGGACATTATAGTGACTTTCTTTTCATGATAGGCTGTTGAAAGGACTATTATGGCCTGGCTCACATGTAACCTGGGAAAATGATCCAGCAGTCTTCAAAGTTAATGAAATGTCATTTGTCATAGGCTTTGCAGGTGTGACTCTTTCTACATTATAATACATGATGGAAGTAAGTGGCTGGATTGCAGGCCTGTTGCCAAGCGTAATGCACATTCTGCGAGTGTCACTGGTGCAGCATTGCATAAATCTTACTAATAGCGAGAAGTCTTGACATGCATGATCTTTCTCTTCTAAGGTCAAGCAAGACTACTCCACAACTTAATTTTAGCCTGCTATCTCTGCAGTCAAAATGGTAACATTCAGCATTTGCTTTTCAGCGTCCTCTTTTGAAGGGTTAATTTTGAAGGGCTTGGGGTTTTTTTTCTTTTATTTTTTCCTTTGTTTCCTGCCCCCCCCCCCCCCCCCCCCCCCAAGAATGGAGTGAACTGGCTCTGGAAAAGGGTTTCCTGAATAAGAAATTTTTTGGTTCACTACCAGGCAAAGCATGATGTCAGAGCAGAAGAGGTGGCATTTATTCTAGCTGCATGACTGGGGAAGGGAAAAATTTCCAGACGGCCAACAGTAGCTGTACCAGGACTTTTGCTGGGATACTGCAAAGGTTGAGATACAAAAGCTGCCGAAGTAACTTGTATACAGCAATGTGCTGTTTGCCAGAGCTCTAATTACAATAAATACTGGTATGTTCCTTTTAGGGGCCAGATGTTTAGTTGTTGTAAATCGCTGACCGTAAATATTGGAGAGATGCAAAAGGGGAAAAAAATATCCAACTCCCTTCAGTTTGTCTGTCTTGAGAAAGATCTAGTCTGTTATTTCTTGAAAATTATGTTTTCACATGGTTATTGTTGGGATTCCTTATCTGTACTTGGTCTCTCTGATGAAGAAGAAAGCAAAACAATTGAAAAGGGTAGGCCTGATTCTTTGCTGTTGCTGATATGCAGGGTTGACACCCCTGTGTGCCATTTTCTGAATTGTTTAGTCAATTATACCCAAGCTTTAAAATCTTCCAAGCTTGAAGTGCTTAACATGCTTGTTTAAACATCCAGTCTGAGGTACCTGGCACAAGCCAGTTCACAGAGAAACCTGGAAATGCTCCTTATTCTTTTGCTTGTTTCTGCTACTGCACATTTATCTCCCTCTGTATGATGTTGACTCTCACAAATATGACAGGAACAGTTCACCATCTTGCTTTAATAACCTCTTTTGAAGGAACAAGCTAAATACAGGTCTTCCCCTGCCCCCTGCCTTTTTTTTTTTTTTTTTTTTGTATTATATATTGCAGTATTACTCAGGGGGTGAAGCCAGTCCATACTTCTGTAGGCTCTTGTACAACTGCAAATGCATGGAAGTTTGATTTTGCTGAAGGTCTAAGCACTAAGCTTTCCCCCAGTGGGAGTACAGCAGTGCCCTGCTGCACACACTTTACCTTCTAAGTAATCTTTCTAAGATGAAACTACTTCCATAGCACTCTTAGTGCTAAGTGCTGAAGGACAGTGATTGATTTTGGAGATATGTTTAGTAGGATCAGGTTTGTGTTGAAATCTAGTTCTTACAATCGGTTATGTTGTTGTTTTGGTCACATTAAAAATCATAATTTTTTTGGTGGTACTTCTTTGTATATGTTCACTAATAAATATACCTTTTAAAGATTCTTTTCTAGTTAAGACCGTGGATTCTGTTCTGAATTTTACTTTCCTCTAGAGGGGCTGAAAGGATCTTCTAGGGCTATGTGGATGCCCTGCTTTGAAAGAGCCATGGAGATACACCTTGCTATGTAGCCTTATTATAGCTTGTATACTCCATGAGCCTAATTCATATTTTTTAAAAGTTTCATGTTACAGTCAGCTCTTAAGTAGTATGGTGTGTACCTTACAGGGGGACAAGAGAACAAAAATACTCTTTTTTGCTTTCCAGTCTTATTTGCTTCATCTTTAAGAATCTTAGGCTGGAAAGAAAATTAAAAAGTTACAAAATATGTCCCCTGTGGCCCCTCACCTTCCTCCCTCATTGGTGCTGAGATCAAATTTCAAAAGAATTCTAGAAGGATATTGAATTTCAGGTTTTGTTTTCCCATAGCAGTGATTCTGGCCAAAAAGCTTTTTAATCAAAAGGACCAACTGTAACCTTGTTAATAACAAAGAAAACAATGGCCAAAGGGAAAAGACCTGCCAAAAGCTACAAGTCATTTCTGTTGGCAGAATAATTGGTAGATCGTTATTTTGGTTGAAAACAATGTGATTTGTATTTCTAATTTTGTAAAATTACTTAATTAATAACACATGGTCAGCAATGTTGATTGCAGAGTGGCTCTTGACAGAGGATGCTTTTAAAGCAATGTTACAGGGGCAAAGGTAGGATTATACAATACTTCAGAAAATAAGGCCATGACTGCTGCTCAACAGATGGTTCTGCTTGTCTTGGGAAGGCATAAATCATTACGGTATCCTTGACATTGAAACACAAGTCATTGTTAAGAGGACAGTGGGATATATCCATGACCATGGGATCATCAGTGGATGCCAGCTGGGTTAATTCCACTTGCGATGACAAGTAGATTGTTAGAAGAGCATGCTACTGCTTGGTTGTGCATGGGAACTTTTAGGTATTGAGAAAGTACTTGGAGGGAAAATATATATCCAAAGAAAAGAAGTCTGGGGAATGATGCTTGTTCTGCACAAGCTGTGGTGGTGTTCACGTTGTGTAAATTTTTAAGATGGCTTAGGCTTTAGTATTTGCGTGTGTACATGTTTGTGGGCGGAGAATGTGGGAGCATTAGGAGAGAAGGAAGGTGTGGAGTTACAGCACTTGCCTGCACATGGTTCGCAACACAAAAGATCCAGATCCTTTGTTGCAGTCCAAAAATGTCAATCCTTAAAACTGTCCTTGTTGCTTCTCAGTGGATGTCTTTCTTGCGTTAGTTACTGGCTGCCATGGAACTGAACTTGCAGCACAACTTTCCTCTTGCTTGTTTGTTTTGTGCAATCTGCCTCAGTTCCTTCCCCTGAGGAAACCAGCTCACAGTGACTGTGGGGGGAAAAGGGTGGGAGAGAAGGAAGCAGGCAGGATACTGGAGTTTTACTTCTGCTGAAACCATACAACCACCAAGAAACTTGCTGCAATTATCCAGAACATTGTGGCTCTTGGGATGCCTGCAAGTGCTTGTCTGCTATGTTATATACAGTACTTGATTAACTATTGTTTCATGCTGATGAAGGAGGTGGTTGTCTCCATGATTCAGATCCTCTTCACAAACTCTTTTCTGTAAACCTCCTCTTTTTTCATTATACGATCATAATTACTTCCTTTTTGTAGAGCGTGTAGCCTAGCACCTATGTACATTGAGTGCCAGGGCTTGAAACCATAATAAGCTGAATGCTCACCTTAGAAGCCATTATTCCAGTCATTACAACATAGTTTATTCCTCTGGAGGACATTAACATTTGAAAATGTGTCAACTAGAGTATGAAATTTGTCATGATCATGAACCACCTGCCAACTAATTAGAATACAACATTCTGATTTCCTGTACTCCAGTATTAATCTAATGCTTTACAGCCAATTATATTTTTAAGTTGTTTTAGTTTCTAGCAAACTGCTGTTGGAGGCCAAAGCAGTATGTTCTGATGCGGGAGAGATCAAGTAAGGAGAAGGTGAAGAGCCAAATGTGTGGTCAAAGTGCTGCTTAGAAAGGCTCAATCAGCAACGCAAGCAATGGCAAAACCACTGGGACTAGGGCAAAAAGGAGAAGAAGAGATCTTAAAAAAACTTCTTTATATAGTTAAGAAGTAGCTTTAAAGTGTTCTTTCTCTTACTTTAACTAAAATTATATCAGAAGATGAACTCTTCTGCAAGAATGGAAGTGGGTTAATGCTGGAAAGAGTTTCAGAGTTATCACCTTGCTAAATGTCTGACAATTCCCGATAACTTTTCCTGTGAGTGAGGGCTCACACCCTGAGCTGAAGTGTAATATAGCAGTTTGTGGTTCTGCCTATTTTTTTCAGCAAAACATTTCTTGTAACATTGATTCTGGTATTGGAGCAAAAAGCTTTTTCAGTATTTGAATAAATGCCATATGTGAAAATGACTAAAGCATGCAATGACTTTGACTGGCGAATTCAGGCTCCCTGAAGATAATCTTGTAATGTTTTTGTTAGTACCTGAAGATGCACTCAACAGGTGATGTTGCAAAATTGTCTTTTAGGGTGTTTCAGTTGATTAAAAAAGTGCTATGTGATGTTACAAGGCTGAGAGAAAGTGTTCCTCAGTTTGAAGTTGGGATATACATCTCACCTGAATTCTCTTTCCCCCACCTTGCAAGGACCAAGCTCATTTTGCTATATGATTTACCATACTTCTCAATTTGCTAAAGGCCTTAATAAGAGAGAAACATTTGCAGACAGGTATATTAAATCCTGAGTGGTTAATTATTTGCTGTAATTATGATCTTTGCTGTATGCTTTGCTTTTTCATCACAGTAATTTCTAGTAAAAAAACCCATTACTAAATATGCGTAGCACTAGGATGAAAATGAATGTTTGGGCTTGCCATCAGTAGGTCTGCTCTAAGAAGTTAAAATAAGTCTTAGGCAAACAACATCAAACTGATGCTTGAGGAACTGAATGATCCCAGACTAGTGCTTTTCTGTTGACTTCTGCTCAAAGCCATGGTATTCTCCAAAAAACTTTTTAATTCTTTAGGAAGAGAGAGAGATTGAGGGAATAATTAATGGAAACAGTGCAAGCTGTGCAGAAGAGTTGATGGAAAGGCAGTGGCAGGAAGAAGGGGGAGAGGGAAAATAATTCCTTTCTTCACTGTGTGAAAAGACAAGACTTTAAAACCTCTTCCAAGAGAAAAGGATCATGCTTCAGAATAGCTTCATAAACAGGACTTCGTAATAAAAGCTTTATTTATAAAGGATGACTAGATGTTATGTGTGTTACAGATGTGAGTACATCGTTACAAGCCCCCAGTTGAAGGGGTAGCGTTGCATTGCCTTGGCGCCATTGGAGATGCTTGCAGCCTGCCACAACTATATGTGGTCCAACTGGCAGCCTGCAGGCCAGCTCCAGGCTTCCGCACTGATCCATCCGGCCCACTGGCTTCTTCCCTGGAGGACATGGGGAACAGCTGTTTTGAGCTACGACTGCACCCTCCAGCAGCTGAGCTTGTCCTCCAACACAAAACCAAAATGCTGCTGCTGTTGACAGGAGGTGTGTGTATTTTGGGGGGAGGTGGGGAATCAGTTGCTACTGAGGGGCAAATGTCTGGGGGTTTTTACCCAGCATCGCAGGCTCCATCAGGTCGCAGTCGATGTCAGTGCCTTGTTGCTGGCGTGTGGATGGTCTCGAGGCTGTGCTTGGCAGTCACTCCTGTGGTGGGGGAGGGAGAGGCAGGATGCAACCCATGGTGAGGAAGGCAGGAGGGGGATTTCTAAACCCAAATCCGTCCCCCACAGCTATTGAGGTTAGACCACCCTGTACTATCTATAATAGCATGGTTCGGTCAGGAGTATGTGTGTGCCTGGCAGGCATCCCTTAGAGATGCTCTGGTGTTGCATTCTCTGAGAAAGAGACCGAGTCTGGCTGAGAGGAGCATGATGTTGTCCTTGTCCTCAGATGAACTGTCCTGGCTGCTTCTTACAAGAGAGGGGCATGTACTACCCCCACTGGTTCAGCAGTCCTGGGGCCTCCCTTTGGAGAGCTTGTGCCCCATTGAATTCCAGCAAAAAGGCATCTGGACAGTCTCAGGTGGGAAACCTGCAGGCATGGGTGGGCCCAGCAGGGAGGCGGGACAAGGAGAGGAAGCTCCTGCCCAGCTTTCCTGCCAAAATATGTGAACCAGCAATAATCTGGCCTTGTGAAGGGTATATGAGGAAGGGCAATGATAATAAAGATCTGTTGCCATGAGGGTAAACAGCAGCCAGAACTCACAACAGACTCTGAAGTAAAAAGTCAAAGGTGTAATTTTTTCTTCCTTGCTTTATATGTCCATATCTGGACATACAAAGAACAAAATAGAAAACCTTTTTCCCTGAGCCCCACTCAGGCATATACACCTATCAGTGCAGGCAATTTGTGCTTTGTCCAGAGATGTTACTGGCTGTTGGTTTCTTCCTCCCCCAGGGATGTCATAAGGCCACTGGAGCGATGAAGCCATGGGTATAAACAAAATGTAACTCTTATATCTGCTTCAGGTTATGTTTATATTATTACCAAATTATTTTTTGTTAATTACTATATATGAGGTCATTCTCAGCTCATCGCCAAAGTTACCAAATATTGCAGTCTGCCTTCTATCAGTTTTATAGCAGATAAGACATAACTAAGTGCTGGAGCCAGCCTCCTTGCAAGCACAATGAAGGCTCCATCTACCCCAGTAGTAGTGAAAGGAAGAGATGGCAATGCTTGTTCCTATTCTCAACTGTCTTGCTGTGAGCTAGAGCTAATCCCTTAGTGAAGTTACACCTGCAGTATAAGCTGCGCATGGGCTATGAGGATCAGATCTCCTGTATCCTATAGGGAGGCAGTTTGTGAAGGGGTTTCTGGTTTCCCTGCTTTGGAAGGGGAGAAGGAATCCTGCTGTTAACGACTGCTGTCTGAGCCCTACTAAATTAGAGCTACTTATCTAAGTACAGCAGGAAGGTTTCGTTCTTGGCTGGTGCAATAACTGGAAATGAATGATCTGTTGCATATGTTTATTTGTGAGACCACTTACCTTCATACAAAAAGCCTTCTGTTGAATCCAAAACCTTTCTTTTCCTAATATTGCTGTAGGACAGAGGTTCTGATTTTCTCCTTGCCTGGTGCCATATGCAGGCCACTAGCAAGGGAGAGTGAAGCACAATGCTAGGTGTATTTCTCACAAGTGCACAACAATGCAGTGGACAGGCTGAAGTCATGGAGAAGACAGCCTGCTCTATTTTGGAGGCATTTTTTTCCATGACTTGCCCAATTCTGTGAAGGCTTGGGGTATGTAATCATAGTGGGTCACACCTGAAGGTCACAGCATGTCAGGTAATACCAGTGCTGCTTTTTCTTGTCTGAGTTTATGCAGAATACATTGGCCTGTAGCTACCAGATCCTATTCTCAGGAGCTAACGTAAGGCACTTCATGTACCCCATAAAAACCCCATAAGTACATTTACAAACAAGCCCTGTAAACAAGGAGTTGGCAGGGGTCTGTGTTGATATCACTCACCACTCTGCAGCTCCACTGATGAGCTCTCCTGGCTCCATCCCAGTAGAGTGAACTCAGTCAAACAGAAGAATCCCACCAAAGTATCTGGAAGGGACTTCTGACATTATTCTTTCACTGCTGCTAAGTCTACTTGGGGTGTGTGGAAAATTTCTTCAGCTCAGAAAAAGGCATAGTGTAATGTGATAACAAGCCCTGTGACGGTTATCAGCGATATAATCAAATCTATCTGTGGGACAAAGACCCTCACTGTACAGCTAATTAAAACTTGTTTCTTCTCCACCTGTTCCTGTTTGGTGGCCATTGTTTAGAACTGAGCTGCAAGGCACTGGAGCGGAAAGTTAGCTCTCAACATTTTAAGACTAGCTCTGTCCAAAACCTTGTATTGAAAGAAACCACATACTCTTTTTCTTCTGGGCTGCATGAATGGCAGATCATGGAGCCATTTGCAGGTAATTTCTCTCTGCCCATAGGGTCAGTTATAAGACAGACATTTAAAAAAACCAACCAAATAAAAAAAAAAACCAAACCAACCAAACAAAAAACCCCACCAAAACCCCAAACTTGTCCTTTTAAACTTTCTTTGAGCTGGTCAGATTATTGCAATGAAAGCATTTAAACTTTGTCTTGTCCCATAATAGAATGTGCAGCTGGATCTCGGATCAATCTCCAGCATTGTTTTCTTGCTTATTACAATAATTTTTTTTTCCCCTCCTCCCCTTAGTGTCCATACAGCTACTTCAAAAAAGGGCCATGTATAGGACAGGAAACTGGTCAGTTTTGAGGCCAAACTCTGTGAATGCAATGCCTATGATTTCAGTGGCATCATGGAACAGCGTATGCGGTGTAATGTTCCGTGTTTGCTACAAAGAAGAGATCAACACCTGTCACCAGCATGTGAGCTATCCTTCCTGGTACAGCAGTGCTGTGACTTTTGTTCCCGAAAACAGGACTTGTGTGGCCCAGTGAGGTGACAGCCAGTCAC
Source organism: Harpia harpyja (assembly GCF_026419915.1). Lineage (NCBI taxonomy): Eukaryota > Metazoa > Chordata > Aves > Accipitriformes > Accipitridae > Harpia > Harpia harpyja. The sequence continues at coordinate 57,376,779 of NC_068943.1, forward strand.
ATGGTGATTGCTGGAGTAGGATTGGTCTGTGAATGGTATTAGTAATAGCATTTGTACCGTAGAAATGCCAAGGACCTCTTGCCCTGCTATGCTAGACACTGCACATATGTAAAGCAAGAGTCACATGATGCTCCCCAAGGCATGCAAAGCCTGACAGAGAGTCCTGGAGAAGTGAAGGGCCGTTCAAGGTCATACAGCAGGTTAGTGGCTCAGCTGGGAGTAGAATTTGGACGGGAGACTGTGCTGCTATGGCAGCTCCCCTGCTGATTTTCTTGAAGCCAGGATTTTTCCTCTAGACCTAGAGATTGTTTTGCTTATTAAGCTGCCTGAGCAAGACAGCTTTGTTTGGGGACCTGCTAAGTGCTTTCCCATTCCCTATGTAAGGCAGGTGTAAATCATTTTCCATGTGTATGGATTGCATCTGCTAATTCCTGGTTTGTACCTCTGATGAATTCCCAAGACCTGTACTGTGCTGCTTCTCAAAGGTGATGGTATTGTTGACCCTCTCCTTCTTCACAGTGTAAATTCAGGGAATGGCGTAGGGAATTCTTCACTCCCTAGCTGATAGGAAGGGAATGTGGGGTACATGTGTTTTCTTTTGCTGTTGTCAATATTAGAAACGTCAAGTTCTATTGGCATGATATTTTTGACAAATAGGCCCTTGCATTCTCTGCCACTCCCTGCTGCTTCTTCACTGCACAGTTTCACACCAGCAGCTGTTGATGGCACCTTTCTGTTGTCTAGCTTCTGGTGTGTTTTCAGTGGTTATGTGATCTCTGGGAGGAAGTAGCTGAGATAAAAGGTTGGAATTCGAGAGCTTGCTCTTGGCTCAGTTAAAGCCAGAAGAGTTTGACATTGAATATGACCACAGACTGTGCAATATGAGTAGTGATTCTTGCATAAGGCCTGCAACTTCTGGGATACAGCATCTCTGCCTTTTTAGGCAGACATTCAGCTCTATTTCAGTGCCTCCAGGAGTTGGAGAAGTCACTGTGTCCCTACGTACCAGTGTAGGAACTCTAATGGCCTACTTTCCCTCTTTAGAAATGGTCACCCTTCACGTCTCTGAATTTGCCTGGCTTTGGCTCTTGGCCATTAGACCTTGTCATGCCTTTTCCACTAGATTAATGAGACCTTTAGTACCAGAAATATTCCCTTTGTAAGCAATGATCATATCCTATGATACATTAAATAGAGTCCAGTTCTATTTTCTTGCCACAGTTCAGACCCCTTGGCTTAACTCATTGTGACTTCCAGCAGTCTGCATATCCGTCCCTACTTTTCAGGGTGGGGATAATGATACTCAGGGTCTTGCCTCCCCTTTTCCATCATATGTTTATTTTGCAAGCTGTTTTATGGCAGGGACCTTTTCCTTACCATGGCTTTGCAGAGTTCCTGGCCCATGAGATCTTGACCTGGGCTGGGACTTTGACACGGTTACTGGGATACAAATAACAAAATAAAAATAAATACGTTCTAACTCAGAGCTTGCTATGTTCCCCTCAAGTTTTCATTCTCAATCAGTTAAGAAAATAGCACATTCCCACAGTGCCACTCAACTTAAATTAAAAAATCATAATGTAAATCATATTTGTATGAATAATTTAATTTCTAGGAAATGCATTAGGGAAACCCTTTCAGATAAGGTTCCAAATTTGCAATAGTAATGATCTGAGAGGAAGAGATTGTTTGCCGAAGTAAATTATGCATTAGAGGAGCATTTTAATATTCTTATTTAACACCTAATATTGATATATTCATTGATCTACAGAAGCTGCAGTACTGTAATATGCAAATCAATTAAAACTATAATTAAAATTGATATTATGTATAAGCCCCAGGATTTGTGCCAGAGTGTGTGTGTGTGTGTGTGTGTGTATATATATGTAGTATTCAGTTTCCTTGTGTCTCCACCCTGCAGTGACTGATGCTATTTTAAGAACAAAAGAAACTTCTATGGGCATAGAGGTTACAGTAAACAGAGTCATTTGGCTGTTAGCCTGTGCGAGCTGTGGTTGATGCATAGCTTCCATTGGCTCTTTTTAAATAAGTGTGCTTACAATTTGGCCAAGCATATATGGAAAAGCCTGGAAGGAAGGTGTGATGGGTTAACCCTGGCTGGATGCCAGGTGCCCACCAGAGCTGTTCTATCACTCCCCCTCCTTCTCAACTGGACAGGGGAGAGAAAATATAACAAAGAGCTTGTGGGTCGAGATAAGGATAGGAGAGATCACTCACCAATTACCGTCACGGGCAAAACAGACTCAGTTTGGGGAAAAATTAACTTGATTTATTACAAATCAACCGGAGTAGGGTAATGAGAAATAAAACCAAATCTCAGAACACCTTCCCTCCACCCCTCCCTTCTTCCCGGGCACAACTTCACTCCCGGATTCTCTACCACCCCCCCCCAGCGGCACAGGGGGACGGGGATGGGGTTTACGGTCAGTTCATCACACGTTATTTTCTGCCGCTTCATCCTCCTCAGGGGGAGGACTCATCACACTCTTCCCCTGCTCCAGCGTGGGGTCCCACCCACGGGAGACAGTCCTCCACGAACTTCTCCAACGTGGGTCCTTCCCACGGGCTGCAGTTCTTCACGAACTGCTCCAGCATGGGTCCTTTCCACAGTGTGCAGTCCTTCAGGCACAGACTGCTCCAGCGTGAGCCCCCCACGGGGTCACAAGTCCTGCCAGAAAACCTGCTCTGTGGGCTCCTCTCTCCACAGATCCGCAGGTCCTGCCAGGAGCCTGCTCCAGCGCGGGGTTCCCACGGGGTCACAGCCTCCTTCGGGAACCCACCTGCTCCGGCGTGGGGTCCTCCACGGGCTGCAGGTGGATATCTGCTCCACTGTGGACCTCCATGGACTGCAGGGGGACAGCCTGCCTCACCATGGTCTTCACCACGGGCTGCAGGGGAATCTCTGCTCCGGCGCCTGGAGCATCTCCTCCCCCTCCTTCTTCACTGACCTTGGTGTCCGCAGGGTTGTTTCTCTTACATGTTCTCACTCCTCTCTCCGGCTGCCGAATACCGCCGTCCCAACTTTTTTCCTTCTTAAAAATGTTATCACAGAGGCGTTACCACTATCGCTGATTGGCTTGGCCTTGGCCGGCGGCGGGTCCGTCTTAGAGCCGGCTGGTATGGGCTCTCTCGAACACAGGGGAAGCTTACAGCAGCTTCTTACAGAAGCCACCCCTGTAACCCCACCCGCTACCAAAACCTTGCCACACAAAACCAATACAGAAGGGCATCCTTCACACCTTTCACATTCTCTGGCTAAATGAGGACTGTTTGGTCAGGGTTGAAAAAGGAGCTGGCAGTGCCAGATGGGATACAGGCAGCTGGGTTTTCGTCAGTGTTCAGTAGGCAGCAGTTCCCATGGAACTGTTGGCTCTGTACATTTGCTGTGTGTCATCTGCAGCAGTATTTTTCAAGCAGGCAAAGGCCAAGGACTTCCTTACTCAAAAAGCCATTATCAGCTAGATTAGTTGGATGCTGAAAGTTGTGGACGTTTTGCTCTTTCGCTGAGGTACCTAAACAGGAGCCATTCGCCAGAAAATACTGCCCTGCTTCCTTTCCTGTTGAAGGTGTAGCTAGGTCCTTATACCTGCCCTGTACAGGTGGCAGGTCAAAAAGGTAAAATCCTCCCCAACCATTTGGAACAATCGCAAAGCAACTTTCACTGCTTCAGCTTCCCCAGAATCACAATAGTGATGTCTAACACAGAGGCACAGCATGATGCTGTAGCACAGGGTGTCTCTGTGCTGGCTGTCCTGGAAACACACAGAAGGAAAAGCAGGAAACTGCAGCATGCGCTGCAGGCCCTTGGGTGGAGGGTCCTGGTACATCCACATTCCCTGTGGGTCTGGCAGTGAGGGAGCAGGGCCCATGACTTTCCACAGAGTATCATGTGCCAGTGGATTTAGCAAATCCGTGCAGGGCACAGCTGCTGCTTCTATTTGGCTTTTCCCAGAGTACAAGGAAAACCCAGTGAATGTTCCCTTCTCACGGGGAGTATCAGTGCATTTAGACTTCTTTTGTACTCCCAGAGGAAGGTGACATTTTCATTCCTTTGAATCTTCACCTTTATTAATTTACAGACTGGAATGTGATATTCCTGCCCTTCTGGAATAGCACTGTACAATGAGAAAACATGTGGAGAGCACCCATACCTCAGCCTGAATGGTTGCCTTCTCACACCCCATACAGTGTATCAGAGAGGGTTTCCAGAAGCATGCTTTTCCTTGACAGCACAGGTGCTTTTCCCCTTACTTACTACAATGGTGTGCTTATAGTAGCACTGGTTTAACTTATATAGCAATTTTCTATTCTTCATTGTCTCTGTAGACCTGGAGTGTTTGTAGGTAATTTTCCACTTATAAGCTTATATATTTGAAGTTCTTCGGCAAATAGAATCGTTGCCAGACCAGTTATTAGAGTATGGTAAGTATTTTGAAATGTTGCAAAATGATTGTGACAAGGATCTGCCACTTTTGTCTTTTGCTCTGTTTGTATCAGAAGCACCCTGAATGTGTGTGAAACTGCTTCCTCACCAGTTCCTGTCTGCAGAAAACTTTTTTTCTCCTGATCACTGTTCAGCTGACTTCAGTCAGGCTTTGCTCTCATAGCTTAAGCAATAGATAGGTCTGGTCATATTCCACTTCAATATTTATAAACTTTATGTGTACGTATATTTACAGAGAGATACACTTTTCAAAAATGTGTGTATAAACTTCCATTCAAAAAGAAAAGTTTCCAGTGAAATGTCGGTAAGACCCAATAAAGTTTCTTTTAAAGCAGGATTATGCTTTTCACCCATTTGCAGGTAGGAAATATGAAGAACTGCAGATTTGCTGGAGATAGTTTCAAATGAACAAAGTTTAAATGGTTTGAGGCCATTAAAGCAGTTTAAGTAATTGAGTCCCAGATCCGTAGGAGAAGTAAGTGATGTGCAGCTCAGTGGCTGGTGGATGAATATATGTTGATCAATGCTTGTGTCTGTCCCACTGGTCAGGTTGTGTTATAGGGACATATATATGTGTGTGGGCATACAGTAAATGCATTCCAGGTTGCCCAGATCTCTTGGTCAATGTTGATATCACTGTAGCAATGGGCCCACCCTGGGTGACTTTGTGCCATTTTGATGTTTGTTGCCAAAACTACACATAGCCTTCCTTGCCATTCCTTGCCCCAGCATTTAGGAGAACTTCTGTAGTTGTCCATCGCCAGCATCACATAACTCTTGATGAACCCTCAACGATGTTGGCTGCCACTTCAGATTTTTTTTCTCTTTTCTGTTGGCCTGTTGCAGATGGGGGAAAAAACCAGACAAGGTGCAGGCAATCGCAAGTTTGTAGGCAGGAGTAATTTGCTGTGAGTGAAATCTGAATGTAGTGTGGAGGAGAGAATAGGAAGGCAAGCTTTTACTGGTTTCTTGTGTTCTGAACTGGAAAATCAGAGCACTAATCCTAGGACCCTCTGAACCTCGTTCCTCTCGTAGCTCCTCCCAGCATATCCCAGGGATGCGTGGCAGACTGTGCCTGCATTTTGCTCTGTAATGATTTATGGCAAAAGTTCAAGAGATCTCTGCTTTCGGTTCTTGGTTCAAGTACAGTATTTATGGCTGAGTTTGCTTATAAAAAGAACTATGCTTTTAAAGGTTATTTTGAGGACCTTTTTTTTTTTTTTTTAAAGCAGAGATATTACAAGAGTATCTTGGAGAGTTTCGGGCCTCTCTTTCAAACTGGGTTGATTGTAAAGCAAACAATAAATGACTTTGGATCCAAGTAATACTTTTCAGTTTGTACCTGAATTGAGATCAATGAGCTACCTCAGTGAAATTAAATACAGAACCCTTTCTTGACCCAACTTCTGTTATAAAGGAGTCTGATTAAAAACAAGTATAAAGTAAAATCAGAAAGAAAAGGATGTCTTTGTCACAACGTTTGCCCAGAGCTCTGGTCCACTTGGGATATTACTTAACCTCTAAGCTGGAATATTTGGACACAGGTAGACAGTTTAGGTGGAATTTCCTTTCATTTGTCATTTTGTGTTAGTCATTCATGCTGTTTAGAGGTTGCACAGAGTATTCTATCATCCCTAGGGTCCTGTTTTATGAGTTCACTAAAATTAAGCTTGGGGAGTTTTCTGGCCAAAAACTAGAGCTGAAAGCCAGCCAGGGTCCCTTGAAGGAACATGATAACAAATAGGGAAGGATAACCTTTCATCTGCAGCTTACATTTCTAGTCCATGTGATTTTTTTTTTTTTTCTTCCCCTCTAACTTTCTTCCTCCTTCCCCCTCATACACCCTCATGAGCGCTGGTTTGAAGTCATCCATATGAACTGCAGACCAGAGTTGCCCTTCCAGATGAACCATGCCTGTGGTTGAGATTTCAGGGTGGCAGGGAGGTGGGGGAAGATACAGGAAAACAAACCAAAAATCAGCAGTGCTGGAAAGTAGTTTTCCTGCTTAGTTCCTTTGTGATTGCCTAACATGCCCTCAATAAACAAGGCAAGGGAAGTCTGTTCTTTGTGTACAAGGTATGTTGGGATCTCCATGCTAAGTGCTGAAGGCAAAGAGTGAAATAACAAGTGCTCTTGGAGACAGAAATTAATTCAGCTTGACTTATTTTGCTAGCTGCCCTGGTGCATGGAAGAGAAAATGTGGAAGTTGCACTATTAGCAAGGTTACCAGCAGACCTATTTCTGCCAGATGTATTTAAGCCAGAGACATCTAGAGCTGTGAGCATGAAGAGCTGCTGCTTAAAGTAAATGCTTCTCAGTGGGAGTAGCAACAACTCTCATCTCCTCTAGTTTTGAGCTCTTTACCTAGTAGATAGATGCTGAGAAGCAGAGTAGGTGACCATCCAAAGAATGGATTTAATAACTAGTCCTTGAAACTGCTTGCGTAGTTCTGAGTGAATTTCTGTTTACCTTTTTTTTAATCAGTTAGTGAACCAGAGAAAGATGGTTGATGTAGCGACTGAGATGTGAAGTAAGAGAAATGGTTGAGGTCAGTAGACTTGTTGAGGAAAGGGAAAGACAGCTAGGTCACTAGGTGGATTGACTATATGAGGCACAATGGGAAATTTAGAGACATAAGAACACCTTTCAAGTCTTTAGGAACCACTGTGTTGGGAAGTTTTAGTTTTCAGACATATTTTAATGTCTGAGGTTCCTTGAGGATCAGGGCTGAGAGGTCAACAGTGGAGTGGCTATAGTATGTAAAGCCAATGTTACTGTTAGCTAGTTGTTTTTTGTTTCCTGATTTGCTGGGCTATTTCATCCTGGTGGTTTGTACTTGTTTGCTTTTTCCCTCATGCTTGCCTTTTTCAACAAAAATGAAAACTCTTTTGTGCAGAGACTATTACTACAAAAAAGACTTTTTAATGGGAAACCTTCTAGCTTTTAGTGGGAGGATTGATTAATAAATTTTAAAATGAAGATGGAGTTTTGTGTAGGTGGTGAGATGAGTCATCTTATGGAAGAGAGATTAAAAAGCGCTAAGGGATTTTGGAGCACAATTTCCAATGAAAGTTGCTGTACTTCTTTCTTATTCTGAGAATTTCTAACTTGTAATTTGACTCTTTTGGCCCCAGAGGACTCCATGCTGTGGAGACATCTTTTTCCAGAAGCAGAAGGTGGTGGTAGAAGAGAGGAGTGCTTTCACCAGTTCCTGAGTGATTCGTGTGAGCTGTTAGCTGGCTAGCTTTTGCCTTGGATGTGATAATGTGCCTCACAGAATTGCTGTTCGGTGGCTAGTCACTCTGTTTACTGAACAGGGGATGGTATTGGAAGCACAGGGGGAAAAAGGAGGGTCTGGACACAGAGACTCCTTCCTTGGCACTGCTGGGTAAGAAACAGATGTTTGTCTGTGGCTGCAGAGCACAGCCCGGCAATGCTAGCAGGTGTAGCTGCAATCTCTTCTGCCCTACAGTACTGGAGACCTGATATATAATGAGAGGGAAGGACCAACTGATTTAAAAGGGAATGGGGAAAACCACCAGTACAGGAAGTAAAACCCTTCCGAGTAGTATTAGTACAACAAATAGGATAGATTTTATTTTCCAGTAATTTTTTCAGATAGTCTTTTAAGAACAAAACAAAAATTTCCTCTGTTTTCCAGGTATTCTTTTTCTGGAAAATATGATTTTTTGACTGTTCTCTGTTTTGCTTCTTGGATGTTTCTTTGCAGGAATTTGCTGTCTTGTGGTATCTTCCCAGTAGATGGTCAGCTTTGTAGTGTGGGAATGACGAGTGAAATGCACTTTACTCCTTGAGTTCAGTATTGCTGGGGCAGCAGTGTTTTCATGTGCAGAAAGGGAGGCTGACTTTAATGTGGCTCAAGAAGTGAAAATTAAAGGCATATCATACTCTTGTCAAAATCTGAGGGGAAAATGAACATTCTCACGGAAGTCTTACATGCTTATGGTACATGGGCAGTTTTGTTTAGGGTTTTGGTGGGTTTTGATTTTTTTGGAGGGGTAGGCATTTTGCTTTCCTTATCTAGCCTTTTATTATCACTATTCTGTATCGAGAATGTGGTATAAGCAGACTTTTTCCCTATCCTGGTTAATTTTCACAATGACTTTGCAAGCCTGAACAAGCATAATTATAGGCTTTTAAAAACTCTTTTTCAGGTTAGACTCTGGAGCAGTGTCAGCCTTAATGCTCACACTTTGAGAAGGAGGTCTGGGTTGGAAATGGTCCCAGGAATGCCCACACTTCAGGCTGATGGGAGTCAGACCTGTTAGTCTGGTGCCAGTATTGGTCACCTGGGGCACTCTCTGCACTAGCTTAAAATAATAAATTACTTTTAGTGCTATGCTGCAGTGACTGTCTTAAAAGAATAAGAAAACTTAGTGGATCACAAAGTGATAATCCAGTCTATTAGAACAAAATCACCTAAAAGAAAATCATGAAGTTTGGGGCATGGATCCAAATTTTCCTCATGAAATGACTTATGACCAGAGCTAAAACACCCAGCTTAATATTCCATTAAGTTCTGTTCACTGAAAAATTCCCAGATGCTTAAATTTTAGGACTAGTATTGTATGCTATAAGTAAATTACACTGCTATCCAGGATTCTGGGTCAGTATGGATTCTCTTCACTAGAGGAAAATGTTTTTCTCCTGGACCCTTCTGCTTCTGAACAGCTTAGAACTCATAGCACTCTTTTCCTAAGGAATTTGTGTTTGTCCATGGGAGTAAAGTACAAGTTATACATTCTAAGCAAGGCTTTGTATTCTTCCCAGCTATGAGAATAACTTGTTTGTTAACAACCTGAAGTATGGAAGGAAGAAGAATGTGAAAATGAGATTCTTGGTCTGGACTTCAAGGCCTTTGTTTATAACTTTACAGGGTATTATGATTTTAATTGTTAGCAGTGTGGATGCTATTTCATATAAATAAGTGTGTGTTTATTTTGATTTATAGTGCAGTCTGGGTTGACAACTGGAAGAAGCTGTGCTAGGATTAAAAAATAAGTTGTACTGGAGGAAAGTACCTTGATCCTCACATAGAGGAGGATCCATGTTAGAGGTCTTAGCATACTATGATTAAGCAATCAAATAAAATCCGTGTAGGCAAGAGAAGAGAATGTGCTCATCTTGGTAATTAGGAGTGCACCTATTTATTGCTTGATGCCAAAGTTCAGTATTTATGCTGTGCTTACATCCAAGAATTACCCGTGTGTATAGATGCACCAGCACTAGCTCAATTTTGCTAGCCGTGAAGCTGGTCTATTTATCTATGTAAGCCAGGCCAGGATTCTGGTTTTCACTTGATAGTCTAAAAAACATATTGCTGTTCTTTGCCCTCAGCGGTATCTGACCTGACCAGGTTTGTGCTAGCACAGATGTAGCTGGTCACCACACCTGTGATTGCAGCATGGCCAGTAAGTGCATGAACATGGGCAATCTTGTTAAAGTCAGTAAGACCATCTACCACCTTGATGAGTGGTTGTGCTTGGCACTGCAGGAAGTAATGGAAAATTCTTGTTGTTTCTGTAGACAAAGGTTCTTTTTCAAGAATAAAGTGAAGAATGCCTGTAAGTTTTTGCAGATTAGACCTTATGTTGTACTCTGCAAGGAATATTTTTCTATTATTGCTACAGGAAAACATAGATTATTGGACTGTAGATGTCTGAATTGCTTCAAAGGGACAAATCTGTTGCCTATATGTTTAAGTCTGTTACAACTGCTTGGGTTTTTTTTGTTTAAAAAATTTCAAATGCAGCGGGTAAGTAACAGGGAGAATGTTGATGAGATACTCATGAACTACTCTGCCTGGAGAGCTTTGACTTACTACTCCATAACAAAGTTAAAATCTTTCAAATACTAAAAAGGCTAGGAGAGTAGCTCTGCAGTGATTTAAACTTGCAGGTTTTGTTTTTTTTTTACCATTTTCTAATGTTGTTCTTTGAACACTCCTATGCATTATACAGGTAGTTAGAATATATTTTTATGTGTGAATAAATGGTATTTCCTGCAAAGAGGAAAAAGGGGAAAAATGTTCTAGAGAGTGACAGTTTGTCCATAAAGTACAAACAAATGAGTATTTCTTGTAAATCTTTTGAGGAGAGAATTGACATTCTTCTTTAACTTAAATATAATGACAACAAGAAAATCCAGTCCAAATACACTCTAGCACTCTGGAGAATTAAGACAGGGCAAATGTATGAGTAGCAGAATATACTTCCATGACTTTTCATTGCACTCAGATGCACATGTGTGTATTTTATTTACTTATTAACTTGAGACAATGAGAGCATAAAGACTGCTAGCTAGAAGGAATTTTTTAAAATCCAACATTATGAGATGCAGTAAATGCACCTAAATATTTTAGTACCTAGTTAATACCTTAGCCCCTGGGAAGGTCTGTTACACCAAGCCTGCACTCTAAGGAGGTGATGTATTTTCAGGACTGGGTGTGAGAGGGGAAGTGAGAAGACTTGCTTTCTGTTCCTCACTCTGTCACTGAGCTGTTTGGTGAGCTTGGAGCAGTTGTTTAATTTCCTTGTGCTTCTGAGAATTTTAGGGGAAAATCTTGTGTGTTAGAGACTTGTAATCCCTCTTTAATATTTGTGTGTGCAAATTTATCCAGAGCTGCCGTCTGCTTGCTTCTGCAGTACCTAAATAGTTTTCTCCAGTTAACTAGGATCAGGTATATTTAATGCTATTGCTGACACTCTGAATTTGTATAAGCAGAGGAACTGTAGCTGCAACTGCTCTTATGAAATAAGTGAGTCCTATCACAGCTATTTAATAGTATGTACAGAAGAGTTTAGGGAAAATGGTTAAAAATGTAGTAATCTGAAATGAGAGTGGGATTTAAACTTGTAGCTCAGAAGCTCACATTCTAGATTTGGTTTTGATGCCAGCAATCAAGCAACTCTCTTGAAAGTGCAAGTGGATCCCAAGGATCCCAGTGAGGCAGGAATTTGATTTGACATTTCTTGTCAAAGACAGTGGCTGTGCATCCCCTACCATTCTTTTGATGCGGCTAATCAGAAGAGAGCACCATGTACAGAACAAATGACCCTTTTTTTTTTTCTCTCCCTGCCCCCCCCCCCCCAGTTGTTTTCTCAGCTGACACTTGACCAGACCTGAACCTATGTAGCTTGTGAGCTTTGGAGGGATAAAAGGACAAATAACGCTGTAGGGAGAGGAACCAGGTCAGATTTTTTTAACTCTAACATTGCTGTTCCTTTACTGGTTTTGAAATCTTAACCTAATGGAAGAAGAGTAAATCATTGTAGAACCAAGACAAAAGAAGGGATTTGCAACCCAAGGTGAATCAAATGCAAACCACAAGGAACTTCAATACAAAGTCTTCCAAACAGATCTACAGCCTGTTTGCAAGGTGTGGAGTTTTTATTTTTTTATTATGCAGTTCCTATGCCCATTTGACCTGATGAGAAATCAAAAGAAAATCACATGTAGTAGTAACAACATCAGAGGTAGATCATTGACTAAGAAAATACTGGAGAAAAGATTGATGCATCTTCTCCATCTTCTGCCTCCCAATTATGCGCACCTGTTCATCTGCTTAGAGGATCAAAAACAAGGGAAGAAGGACAATTGCAGCTCTTGCCAAACCCAGGGAAAAGGGGGAGTGGGAAAGGCAAAAAAAATCCCAAGACAGTGAATGACAACCCAAGAAAAAAGCCAACACATTTGCCTCTGGCAGTCAGGCAGGTTTTGTGAGCTTTTTCCCTTCCTTTGGCCTTAAAGTAAATAAATAAATAGTACATCAACCAGCCTTATTAACGAGGACTAGGAAGCTGGTGGTTGTAATAATATACCCCCTTCACCTAGAGCAAAGGTTCTATTCTATTTCCTTTCACGTATATGGCAAAGGTCAGCTATTGAGAGCAACTTGTCGTTGCTGCTGTGAGCGTCTGTGTCTCTATATTACTAGCTACTACTGTTTCAGTCCCAAGTGTTTGTGTTTGGTTTTTTTTTTTTAAAGCTTCAGCATCCCAAGCTTATTGGGAGAGGAAATATATCAAAAAAGCAACCCACAAACAAGGTTAAAAGCACAAATAAAGATGGAGAGAGAAATAGAAAGGGGAGGAGAAAAAAGGAGGGGGGGATCAGTCCAATTTTCTTTGGAGACGTATTGCATTGTTGGGGCTGTCTGGCGGTGTTCCAGTGCTTCAATTGAAAGCGAATTTCTTTTATTGAATTCCATCCGGAGATATCATAACCTCAAAAGGCTACTATTACCCAGAGGGTTTCAGATGAAACCATCTGAGCGTGACTTTTGAAATGCAAGAAGTCACAACTGTTGTTTGACAACATGGGACCTGTCAAGGCCCCTCTTTCCAGACAGACAAGTTGTTTACATAATCCTTCCACCCACAGTATTGAGGTGAAACCCCTTCCATTGCTGGTCTTTTTTCCTTTGCAGGTGCAGAGTCAAAACAGTAATAATAATTAAAAAAATCCCTGGTGAATTTCACAAAACCATCCCATGCCTTGACAAGTGAAATTTAAAGATCAACTTTTTGAATGTGCAGTGGAGTGGGCAACTGAAAGACCTCTAGGTTTCAATGAACCAGGTTACTCTTCCTGTAGTAGTAATAATCATAACCCAGAAATCGAGTAGCAAGTCAAAGATCAAGGTGTTGGAAAAAGACAGTTAAATAAAACACAACCTTAGCAAAACCAGAGGGCAAAACATGATTGGGTGTGGTCCGCCAAGCTGGTGAGACACATTGGGGGCCCTCAGCTTCACCTGGCAATGGTAAGAGTGAAACACAGGTGGCTGCTGTTGGAAGGAATCGCTGTCATGTACCCTTGCCCTTCACTGGGTGAGGTGACATGGCTGTGAAAGCTTGAGGATGGGTGACATCCTTCCTTCAGCTCCTGGAGGGCAACATGTTGTTGGGAGCCTTACTAGAGACATCTGAAGTTCATTGCGAGTTTGACAATTTTGACTGGTCTCCACAGATGTTAAGAAAGCATGTGTGTATGCAGGCACATTTTCAACAGATTTTTTTTTGGCTGTGGATAGGCTTTCTATCTGTAGAGACCAAGGTGGAGTTGTAATCATATTTCCACTCTTACTAGGAGGTGAGAGGAATCAATGTATGGGATGTATAGCGCTTGTCTTTTACTGAGGGTGAAAGAAACTAGCAAAAAACCAGTGGTTATGTTTTGATACAAGCTCCACTCACAGACTGTCGAGAGGGTAAAGAAGTCTGCAGTGAAAAGGGGAGGAAGTCATAAAGCATGCAGTAGGCAGGCTACATAAAACAGTTGGGGGAGGCAAATGGAAATAAATTTGACTAAGATCGGTAAGAAGAAAAATACATAAAAGTGGCATGTGGGAGAAACTGATTGAAAACCCAAATGGAATACAGAGTTCTTGTGTATGGTCACAACAAGGCATGCTTGGAGGGGTGGGGGGGGCGCTCAGGTTGACAGTGGTGCAGCAGTGGACAAGCTGGTTCAGAAATCTTTTGGCAGCAGTTTGAAACTGGTGACCAAAATTACAAGCTGCACTTTGGTGCACTATGTGGGTGAGAAGGTAAATGTCACTTATGATTCACTGCTTAGCAAAATCCCTGGTGGAGATGAAAATACCTTTGAAAAATGCCTTCGGTATCATCCCTTTCTAGGAAAGAAAAAAAACAGAAGAAAGAAAAAGGAGGGTAAATGAAACATTTGTCTTCAAGGAGGAGAGACAAGATGTAAGTACGATAGTGATCAGTTTGAATTCTTCAATGTGACCACAAGTACTTGTAATTTTTGTGCAACAGTGTGAGATCAAGACAAGAAGTTTAGCTGATGAACACTTCATAGAGCAAAGTGTTTCAGATCACATGTAGGATAGACTGGTGGGTGTCAGATGAGTATAGATACATGGTGGAATAATGAATGTTGTGTGGAAAACAACATAAAGTCTTAGAGGATGATAACATCCTGAAGTCCCGAAAAGCCTGAATAAATTTTTTTACATGCAAGGCAGAAAACAAACTGAGGAGTAAACTTACTGGGCAGGGAATATCTGAAGGAGAAGATGATACAAAGAAGAACATGAGTACATTTACCTGTCTGCAGAGCAGCTTACATTGTAGAATTACTGCATCTTGAAAAGTAGTCTTGATATAAAACTTTCAAGTGTACTCCTTGAAACTTCTTGTGTGAAAGAAATTATGCCAGCAAACCAGAAAGGCTGGAGAAATTGGAAGATAAAAAGCAAGCAATACTCTGGTCATTTGCCAAATTAAAAGGAGATACATGGAAAAGAACATCTGAAGTTTGGGAAATCTAATGAGACTTTCCTATAAGGTCAGAAACAAATTTAAAGGAAATCATAAAAATGATGTGCTTTGGGGTTGGTTCTGTTGGCAAACCTCTCTCCAGCATTGTATTCTCTATCTAGATGCTGATAATTTCTCAGAGTCTACTTAGAACTGGCTGTCTACTCCAGGTCATTCAGAGGCATGAAAAAGAAAACATGGAAGAGTGCTATGCAAGAAAAATATGCCCTTAAGCGGTAACAGATTATTGACAGTAAAATGCCTCCGTACCTTAAGGCTCCATTAAGAACCTTTGGAACAAAAGACTTCTTTAAGACCATTGCAGAAAAAGAACTGATGTCTGCTCTGTCTGTAACTACAGGGATGCAAAGACAGACAGGAGTGACAGTATATGGAACTGCAACAGTGAGAGGCTTCTTGGGAGAAAAAAAGCTGTAAGCTTATATTTCATAATGCTGAGCAGGTTTTTGAATTCTAAGTGGAGGAACATATTGATGAGCCCTCTAATAGCACTCTAGTAAACCCTGCAAAATCCAGTGCTATTGGAAATCAGTCAGTATACAAGATACAATAACATATGGAACAGATGCTGAAGTTCTGCTGCAAGAAGAATACTTATTCTGGATATGCGCCTGATCCAGATGTCCTTTCATAAAAAAAAGAGTTGCAGCTATTGCCTTAGAAGCCATAGTAAATCCATAAATACAATAACACACAGCAACAGCAGAAAATATATTAGCAGCAAATTTGCAAGGCGTGGTGGCTCTTTTACTCCACCTTTAAGTAAGCATAATTCTACTGATCACACTTTTTCTTCTGTCAGGAGAGGAGATCAAGACTTTAGCATTGCTAATCTTTTCTAATTAATGAAAACAATTGTATCTCAATTGCAGTGCACTGTATGAGCTGGGTAATGAAAGTGTTCTTACAAATCTGAGAGGGTGAGTTTGTGGAAAAGAGAGCTATTGACTAACTCTACCTGTTAGTTCTGTCTCTCAGTGGAGAAAAACATTATTTTTGGATCTGTGGTGATTTGGAATATGAAGATCCGTGGTTTTATTTTTGCGAAGTGTCTCCTCGTCAACAATAGAAAAGGTATTATGGCAGAAAATAAGTCAACTGATTTTAGTGGCTGGTGCAAGTTTGCTGCTACAGGCTGGGAGCCTACAAGTGTTGGGCATGAAAATCCCACTGAGATTCTCTCTCTTGTCTTCATACAGCAAGAATTGTTGGAGTTTAAAAATACACTATTTATTTGTGGTGTACTGTTTTCCCCTGTACATTATGTAAGGCTGTTGCAATTAAACATGATCTGTGAGCATATTTTTGAACAAAAGTATTCCTGGCAGAAGAGAAATGGTATTTTCGTATCATGTTAGTTATTATTAGTATACTAATTAATATATTTTCCAGACTAATATATGTTACCATTTTATGTGTCATCTGTCAGTTGTGTAGTAGTTGAAAACT
This sequence comes from Harpia harpyja, assembly GCF_026419915.1. Lineage (NCBI taxonomy): Eukaryota > Metazoa > Chordata > Aves > Accipitriformes > Accipitridae > Harpia > Harpia harpyja. The sequence goes on from NC_068943.1 coordinate 57,393,021, forward strand.
GAAATGTCATGAGGCACTGCAGTAGGTCAGGTGAACTCAAATAAGTATATCTGCCTTGAAACTGGATAGTTTCATTCTGATTATTCTAAAAGAAATAAATGGGAATTTCTTGAATGAAAACTTTGTTTTTACAGAAACTACTTGTTTCATTTGAAGCTCTTGTTAGAAAAGTCCCAGCCACATGAGTGCAATATGGTTAAATCTTGGACTCACTGTTATTAAAGTTAATAGTGTTTGTTGTGATTTTATTTTATCTGATGATCCAAAGTAATACATATAGCATTTCACCAGGTGCTTGCTGTAGTTCTAGCTCAGCTATACTCTAGTTCAGGTGCTCTGCAGGAAGAGCTTGAAAACAAGAAGGAAAAAAGTATGAGGCAGGTCACTAATTCTGTCAGTGCACTTGCAGGGATTTGTACAAGAGTGTGTGTAAAAACCATCTGGTAGATACAAAATGGTGTCCATTGGCCAAGTACTTCTGGATGTAGGGGAAATGCTGTCCTTTCTCCCACACTCCTAAACTGCTGCAGAGCTGCTTCAGTGCAAGGAGGAGGAGATGGTATGACAAGAGGGAGGATCCTTAATAGCTGGAGTTGTGCAGAGCATCACTTCTCTGTGTGTATCTGAGTGAGAGAGCATGGCTCTGTGTTAGCAAAAGAAACACATCTTTCCAAGTCCTTTCTGTTGTCATCCAGAGCAAGCCACCAAGCCACGCTGCACACTGCGCATATGCTGGAAATGGGCATGTTGCAGCTTAGTCATAAAGCAGTGCACGTGTCCCAGGATGTGCAGGAGATCAAGCTGCTTTGTGCTCTCCGTCTTCCAGCAGCTCATCTTTGGACAGGGTTTCAAGCACGTGTGAAGCCTGGTTATCTCTCTGCTGATCTCAGGAATGAACCTGGCTGCTTATTTCTTGCCTGACAGTGCTGGCATGGCAATCTCTGCAGAGCTTCTTGATTGATCAGTCATGGCTAAATGAGTGTAACCATTATTGGTGAGAGCGGTGGATTTTGTGTGATGCATTTCTCCCCTTCAGATTTTAGAAACCATTTATTCCCAGAGGTGAGAATGAAACTTAATTTTGAGACTTGTAAAACTAAGAAAGAACACACTCATTTTTGGTTATCCTTACAAATGTTTCATCAGTACCTCTGTGTATTTATTGATACCTTTCCATGCAATAATTTTGGGGTAAACTGTGCAGAGAAGCACTGTTCTGTATTGCAGGATAAAATGTTTCAGTGTCTCTGGGTTGAGAACAGCAGGGTTTTCTTCCGCCGTGTTGATTCTGTACAGGCTCTCTCTTGTAAAGTCTCACAGGACAAAAGTAAGTACATGGGAGTAGCCCACATTTGTGAGTGATACTAGCTGGGTACTTTACTTTATGAGCAAAGAGTTTAGAGACCCAGAAGAGGAAATATGATTTGGAACTGATGGTTTTGCTTATACAGGAATCTCTCATTTGCTGGAATACAGGGATTTACTCACCCTTGGGACTTAGCACAGCAGGTGTCAGCCTTCAAAAGTGAGAGTAGACTGGAGGACTGATGCTTTGAAATAGTGGCATTTAATTTTTTTCTGTTAGAATTAGGTTGAGCTGATGTATCTTGATCTATGGCAGAGCCTTTTTGCTATAAATGGTTGGGTTGCAGGAGTGGCAGCAAAAAGTAAAGGAGGGAGGTAAATCTTACTGCTGGTATTGTGCAGAGTAGTCTTTCTGTGGTCTAAGAGAGATAGCCTGCTTCTGTCTCAGCAAAATGACAAACTGATCTCATTAATTCCTTTCCATCACCACTGAGCTTTCAAACAACAGGGAAATGTGGGTTTTTTTCTAAAAGAGGAGAGCAACATATCCATATACCTACTATCAAAAAGAGTGTGTGAAAGTGCAGTAGCAAAGATGTCTGAAAATGTTGTGTTAATCCTTCTTGTATGGTGGAAATATATACTGAGGCAATCTTTGGGTAAAACAATTTAGTAGGAAAGGTGGTCCTCAGGATGGGAAGGGGACAGTTAAGCCCTGGCCAGGATGAGCCATCAGACAGAGCCAGGAGATGTGGCTTCGCACTGCATAACACATGTTGAGATCTGGTAAAACAGGACTTGCATAGAGTTTTGTGGCAGCAGGTTACTCAGCTCATTTGATCATAATTCAAGCCATTTGTGTAACTAATGATGCTCTCAGATGTTTGGCAGAATAAACTAATCAGCCGTTTAACAGCAGCACAGCTTCTCTGTGGCTCAACATGGATATGAGGAATTCTGCTGCAGTCAAAGATGCAGCTCCTATCTCTGTACAGTTTTGTTAGCTGTGTGGCTCAGTAACCTTTCAGCAGACCTACCTATATAACAAATAGTTCAGCAGGAAGAAGGAACGTGCTTGGGAAAAGGCATTCTTGGTCAGTTTCTACACAGCTGGTTTAATGTCTTTATGGTGAGGTAGTGTACCAAGTCAACATGTGTTCTGCTAATTCTGAAATGGTGTGAATCAAACAGGCTCATGGATGAATGACCCGTTATGTGGTTTGCAGGTTTTTTAAGTCTCTCATGCTAATCCAAGGCCACTTCAGGTTAAACAATCACACGTAAGTTGCCTGAAAGAGGAACCTGATGATATAGTCATCGTAGCTGTTTTTCAGCTTTTGTATTTCAATTTCTTTCCTTTCCTTTCCTTTCCTTTCGGGAGGACTGATGAGACCTACTGGCTCTTAATAGCATGGTATTATAGCCCAGATCCTTTGCTGTTATTAATAGGTGCAGCTCTATGGACGTCAGTGCAGCTGCACTAGTTCATATTAGTAAGGAATATGGTTGCCTGATGCATTTACAAACCAGATTTCTTGCTATATTTAGAGAATAGCTAAGCCTGAGAAACTCTTACTCTATCTCTAAAGGTAAAAACCACCCATTGCTATAAATGGTACAATCCCATCGATAAACCACTGAGCAGCTTGAAGGAGGCTCAGAAAACTGGCCATTATAGAGAAATTGGTATGTTGTTTGGGGTTTTTTTTTGGTTGTGTGTTTTTTGTTTTTTTTTTTTTTTAACATCCATATTGTAGGTCCATGAAAATAGTATTTACAGTATTATTTACAGTAAAGGTGCTGGGTACGTACCTAGTTCCACAACTGCAAAACCATCATATTGATGCTATGCAAGCACACATATTGTAAAAATGTGTTATCTTGTCCCTGGAACAAAAACCACAGATACAGTTAATGACAACTTTTGATGAGAGCAAGATTGCTTTAAATAGAAGAAACTAGGTAGATTAGCTGGATGACTAATTCACCAAGGAAGCAAATCTGTCCTTTTATGGGATAATGAGTTTTCTTAGTTTTGAGTTTTAAAAGCTTCATTTAAGTTTCAGCGCAATATATGTGATAGAAAAGAGGAATGTGTTTCCAACAGAATTAAAATCCTTAAAGGTTTCTTTTTGACTGCTGTTTCTGCTGTAAACAGAGGCTAGGATGATTTATTTATCCTTTTGTTTGGTCTCTGATACACTTATTGAGGGATAGCTGCCTGCAGAACCCCGGTATAGTTTGCATACTAATCATTTTTGTAATTGATCTTTTCAGCTTTCTTCATGAGCTGTGGAAGGCTGTCAGCCGCTTCTTTGAAGTTAACTAATGATCATGCAAGCAAAGAATCTGCAGTGGGAGCCAGGATCTCCCTGGTGCTGTAGCAATGTAGCTTCCACATGCTGGCGCTCTCCTGTTATCTTGCGTGGTGTTATTCAGGTGTGCTTGGAGGTAGAAAGTTTTCATTGCCATACATGTCTTGGGGGGCAGGCAAGTGCAAAGATATTTCCCAAAATGGAGGAAAACCCCAAAAGACCAGTGCAGTGCTCTTCTCCTTTGTGTCAAAAGCTGACATATTTGCCACACAAAAGACAGCTAGCTGGTATTCCTCTACACAATTTCCACTGGGAGTCTTATAAAGTCCAAAATTGGGCATAGCCTCCTCTTTCTCACTTGAATATTCACAGCAATGTTTATGTAACTGAAAACTGCATACCTGAGAGGCTGGACTGGCATCTGTGGGAATCTTTCTGCTGACTTGATTGGCGTTTTGGATTGGCTCTTTGAATCAGTCTGTAGTCATATACTCATTGTATAGGATGAATCTTTTTTTTCTGTGTTTCCTTTCCCCTCACTCTGCCAGTATATGTCTCCAATAAAACCCTCATGTGCCAGCTTTTGAATAGATTAGCCTGTCTTGCTTTATTTCTTCTTTATTTTTCCTTTTTATCTTTATTTCCCGTGTCTGTAAGTACTACTGCAGAGCTCTTTTCTCTGCTCTAGTCACCCTTAACCCATAAAATAAACTACTTTTAAAAGGGCGGGGAAGAAACAATAATAGATGGTCTAATAAAAGATACTGTCTCTCCCTACAAGCCTTCTTTCACTTCAAAACAATACAGCAGTGTGATAAAATAAACTGCTGTTGCCATATGTTTTGCTGAAGAATCCCTCCCCCTTTCCCAAGAGGTGACACAGTCACGGTAATGTTGACTTTGGTATAACTGAAGGCTGACCTTTAGAGCTCTTAGTTTGGAAAATGATCATTCTGGGATGTTCCTGTAAGTGTTCTTTAGTGACAGCCAAGATCATTTCAGTGAGAAAGGAGTGAATATATATATATGGTTATTTACTCACGTCATCAACAGAACACTGTTGTGGTCTTGCTTGCTTTTCCAAGGTCCCTTATTCATCTGGAATAGATCTTGCTGAGGCAGAAACAGGCTGTGGGAGGATGTTTGAGAGAAGAAGGCGTTGTGTGGTTTCCCCATCACTCTTGCTGTTAAGCTGAAGCTGTGTCTGCATCTGGTTCATACTTAATGTGCCACTACCACTGTGTGAGAGTAGCACCTTTATGGCAGACAATTTGGGTTCTAGAGCCAGCTTGGCATAGCAGTTGGGGTTTTTTTCTTTCTTTCTTTCTAAGAATATACTTCAGGCTGGGAAAACAGTGGTTTGTTTTGTTTTTTATTTTTCGTTGTGTATTCATAGCGGATAAGAAATCTGTTTATCAATCACAGCATGAACAAGGCTTGCAATTTTAATATCTGTTAGCAGCCAAGGTAAACTCTCTGCATTTGTCAGTTGGTGTTTATCTAGACTTGCTAATATGTATTGAATTCCTGTTTTCTAGGATTTTATTGTATCTCAGTCTGGATGTATTAAATAACACTTGATAAAAAGAGTATTTTCAGGGGGAATACTTTCTAAATCAATAAGCTACCTGGATACATTGGTCAGTTTTAATCGTAGCTCATCCTTATATGTATTTGGCTACCACTGAAGGTCAGTGAAAACATCAGTAAGCTCTCTAGGTTATAACTTTCTACCCTAGAGTTTAACACGGTGCTACTCTACTGATGTGACTAGCAGGGGTGTCTTTCTGTGGACAATGGTCCAGCACTAGCACATAAGCTCCGTACTGCCTGTTACTACTATACTTTTATTAGCTGTCACCATGCTGAAACAAAACCCAGACATTCGTGGTACCGGGTACCTCTGCCTGTGGCACTTGAGGCTGGATTTTCCAAGGACCTTTGTACTTACTGTCAGTGCTGAGCTGCTGGGAAATTTGAACCTGCTAGCTGGGCTTCCTGGGTTCTCTCTTCTCAGCACTGGTAAGGGAAGTGTGCTGGCAGGGAATATGGGAAACAAAAACCTTGTATACTGAAGGATAATGGTAGACAAAGGGTTACATTTCATAGTACTGTGAAGCCTTGAGTCTTAAAAAAGGTCTTGTAACGCCAGGGGAAGGATTTAAATTGTAAAAGAAAATTGTACTCCTATTTTTAACAGTCATTTGCATGTTGCTTTTCACGGATTCTTATTTTTGTTGCTGGCATTTGGGGCTGGGGAGCATCATCTGTGACACTAAAGCTGTCCAGTAGTGTCTTATGAAAACTCTTACATGTCTAAACTTAAAATACTTTTTTCCTTTTCTTCCTTCTGCAGATCTGAAAGAAAGATTTTTTCCTTAGGAAAGGGCCTTTTTCAGGGCAACATTTTATCTATTCTTCAAATATTGCAGGAAGCCTACTAATTGCTTACCTTGCCTAGTTATACTGCCTTAACTCTGATGATAGGTTTGAAGCTGTACAAGCCTCTGGCATCAGTGCAGTCAGTTCCTAAAAAGTCATATTGTATGAGGGTCACTATTCAAAATGGAATGAGAACAATCTATTCTCATGTAAGAAAGCAAGTACACAAAACTTACATGCATCTTTGCTGAATTGACTGCATCCACCTTTGAAGTTGTTAGATATTTGCTAAATAGTCTATCACAGCCAATCTGAAGTATTTTCATAGCACATCCATCAAACCTTACTGTCAAATGTAGAATAAAAGATATGAGGTGAGAGAAAAAAACCACAAAGAACTGGATTTGGAACAGGCATGGGTCACCAAGAATATGATAATTTGAGGCTTGGGGCTTTCTTCCTTATCCCTATCATAGGCCAGGTTGTTACTTCTGCTTCCTTTTTCTCTCTTTATATAATACGTCTTTTCCTATCTGCGTTGGGATTTTCTTCCTCTCTGCTGCATGATGCTGCTGACACTGGCCTGTGGTGATTCTGGGCTTTTCTGGCACTGCTCACTGAGATAAAAAGCGACAGCCTGGGAGCCACCTTGTGTGCTCCAGATCTCTCAGCCTGTAGCACAGAGCAGTATATCAAACACCAGCAGGCCAACCCCTTTTTGTTGCATTAGCCAGTCAAGCATTTTGTGCTGCTGAATGTCATCTTATTTAACATTTTGTTAAACAACTTCTAAAGGTCTTAACAAAATGACAGATGGGCCATTGAATGGATGCTTTAATGGCTGAGCATTAGTTTGCTTTGGTTTGATAGTGTTTATTGTTAGTTAAGTACTGTTTAAATAAATCAATCATCCCCCTCTCTCTTTTACAATGCAGACACATTCAAGACAGGGTTTTATTCTTCTTGTGGTGGGTGTGTGTTTCAGTCTGTCATGCAGAGATGATATATGTTGGTCTCATTTCCAGTCAATCTCTGCCTCATAGGATATGACTCCAAGGTCTGGATCATGTCTGTAAAGGTTAAGGTATGTCTTGAGGATTCTGCCTAGTAGATGCTAGAGCTACTAAGAAGATAACCTATGGCAAAGTACAATTTGGAATTACGTTTTTTTGCAACATTCTTTCAAGTTACAACCTTCATTGCAATCTGTCCTGTCTCTGAATTTATTTTTCTTGATCCCTTAAGGCTGTTATACTGTTACAGTTGAGTCCATATGAAGGTGACAGACTGAGGGAACCATATTCCTTCCAAAGGTGAGAAAATCAAATAAAGCGTATGCATACAGGCTGTCCCTTTGGTATACACAGAAAAGTTTCCTTCCCGTAAGAAACGGGCAGCTGCCTCAAATCTCCATGTACCATGCTGGGTACACCTGACAAGTCAATACAGAGCCTGCCTCCAAGGCAGGTATGTGGACACAGTGTATGTTGTATCTGTAGATACAGATACATGAGAGCATGCTGTATCTGTAGCTAGTCTAGAGACTTCTTTCAGATATGGTCACTGATTTCTGTTACCAAGGTATTAAAGGTGCCTTTTGCTTTTTGGTAAGCACTGAAATGCTGGAATTAAAAGTTATTATGTATATTAAATTTCAAGAATTTGTTGTAGGTGTTCTTTTACATGCTGTGGGCAAGGCAGGGACAGGATTTCTTGGCAGTGTGAAGATTTTGCTTTATCAAGACTGAAGGACCAGTGTTGGAATGGGGTGAATCTGGGAATAAAATCTTTGGAAAGTCAAAGAGAAGCCACCTCTTCCCTGCTGCAGGTGGGAGGTTGGTAAGCAGAGGAGTAGCGTTTCTTCCTAGAAATAACTGCCATCCCCGCAGCATCTCTTACATCAGTGGAGTTTAGCATCGGCCCCTGAGTTCTGGCATGGGCACGCTTGGTTGCAGAACTATGGCTATTTTGCAGCTTGCAGGAGTCCGATATCCTATTCGAAGTCACCCATTTTGCCTTTGCAAAGAGCTTGCACTAGCAGTAAATGCTTTCAAGCCTTTGAGAGGAGCCACTGACTTAGGAAATGTAAGCAGTGTGCCGCCTCATCTTTTTCTGACAACATGTGTTAATATCAAGTACCTGTCAGGATTAGTCCTTGGCTTGAGTACAGGTATCAGCAGTCTATTTCCAGAATCTAGAAAAAAGATACAAGATCTGAATCTAAGTGTCATAGATTTAGTGGGCTATTGATATTTAGCTTGTTTTGGACTTCTGGGGAATACTAAGAATGACTGTAGCATTCCAAAGTATGGAAAGGCTTAATTTTTTCCTGAGGCAACTGTGACTTTATGTCTTTCATCAAATTTTTGGTCAGTGGTTACTTTTAACAGTAGCAGGTAACACTTCTGGTGTCTTGACCTGATTCTAGTTCTGGTAAACACAGCTCACCAGTCTCTTATTCCCTCTGCTGTCTCCAGTGGCACAGTTATTCTTCATTTCCCTTACCATTGAAGCCTTCTCATGGATTATCATTCATACATAGGTAGTCAGATATGTTTAATCCTGATGATGTATTTGCTTCAGAGTAAACCATCAAGATATGACTAAACACTGTTCAGACTGTAAGATCCTTAGAGGCTGTGGCTGCTCTTGTTTAATTTCTACAAGCCTCAGTTTGGTACACGGAAAACATGGACACAAGCTGCAATAATTGCAGTGTATAGTATTTCTCTCTAAAGGCCTAGAAATTGCTGAGATAAAATTCTGTTTTTTGATGCTCAGTGATGTTAACTGCTGGGTGCAGGCCCCATCCATATTTAAGGTGGCTTCCAGAAGTATTTTGTGGAAGGTGCTGTAAATGCTCCTCTAAATCAAGGACACAAGAAAAAAATGGTGGAAGCTGGACCTTAAATTAGATAAATTAATAGGAAATCAGTATTATTTTGTTCCATAGTGGACATCTGTACTAATAATTTCAGTATTTTATATGATACATACATAACTGGGGAAGGAAATACAGTTCTGCTTCTGAGGCAGTGGCCTTAGATGATGCCATTTGCCCACAGTTTTTGAGCATCAGCTCCTCATTGAGCAAGCAGGAGCCAATTTACTTATTTAGTCTGTGAGGCAAGGTCTCTGCCTTATTAAGCCTCTATACCATTTCTAACTTAACGGCGTCCTGGTCTCACGTTAACCGCCCAGGCATTTTTGAGAGACAAATAGCAGTAATACATTTGTTCTGATTAATTTGCAGATTGTTTTGTGGTTGGTTTTTTTTTTTTAATAACTCCATCCCCCAAACTTTCAAAACACTGATCTGAAATAACAAAGTGTTACAGATGAGGTCTTCTGATTATTGCCCTTTAAAGCTTTTTTCACATGGCCAGGCTTCACAAAAACCTATTTTACTCAAAGAAATTAGGTTTCTGGTTAGCAGGAGCCCTAAATAGACATGAATTACAGGAACGTCCTTTGAAATCCCACACAGTACTTGTTTCATTAAATCCCATGAAGCGACCTTAATTTAGTGGAACACTGGATAGGTTGTTCTTTTAACCTATTAGCACTTTGGCCAGTCCCATAAACTATATTCATGGATGATTCCATCAAGAAGGACAACAGTGGGATTAATATTATTTCAGGATACAGTAAATGCCACAATGATGAAGCTGTTTAAGATCTGGTGCTCACTGTGTCACACTGAATGCATTGACATTTACTCTGCTATCACTTCATTTCCAATATTCCTTCCAAATCAGCCGATGCTAATGTTTCAGCGTGTGTGCAGAATACAATTCCATCACGGTTAGGGATGAGGAGAAATGAGCTTAAAGCAAGTACCTTCTCCCCTATTCCCTTAGCCCCCTCCCTCCCTACTTTCACCCCAGCGTGGCAAATGGCTTATCTGTTGCAACTTTGTACATAGCTAGGAAAAAGCAAACACACAGGTGGAAGCCTGACAAAATTGGGGCTTTGTGTTGCGTGAAGAGTCTGAGCATGAGTCAGCCCACTTGTGGTGTGATCCAATATGGGTGCTAGTTCAGTTACAAATTTCTTGTCCCAAGTGTGTAGGGAGAGAGCCCATTTGCTCACAATGTGGCAAAGAGGGAGCGTGGCAAGGAACGAGCTGTTTTCACAGAACAGGGATGCTACCCACCACGTCACATGGCCTGCTACACGTGATGCTGTCTTCTGTAAGGGCAACAGATGCTACCTATATACAGACCCCTTCACCTCTGTACTTGACCACTAGAAGGCTTTAAAGTCTTTCCTCCCCAGCAGCTCTGGAGAGTCAGCATGGTGCATTATCTCCTTTTACAGGTTGAGGACTCAAAGGGGATTTCAGCTATAATTCAGTGGAGAGAAACATGCTGTTCTAGAGAGATTCAAGTGGGAGCCAAACTGCTCTGACTCAACCTGTGTAGGAGCCCCTCCCTTTACATTGTCAAAAAAAGGATCCCAAATTGCCTTGCTGCTGTTTGCACAGGAAACCAGCTGCAGAACAGGGGTTTGAATGTACGTTTCACTAGTCGCAGTCTATTCAAGTGACGCTGAGAGGTAGTAAGAGGAGCTGGGAGAGAGCTGGGCATGGTGCATGACTGATGTTGCCGTGCTGCTGTCAGCCATGCTGTGTGGCATTAGACAGTCTCCTCAGGTTCATCTGTCATATTCAGTTGCAGTGCAGGGGAGAAGCTTACCAAGCTGGCTTCGTTAATCACTACAAGTCTGGCAAACTGTGGGAAGCAGGCAAGATCTGGGACCTCTTTAAGCCAAAATTTCTGGAGGCTGGGAGAATGCACTAGGGAACTATTTATGCGCTGGCCTCTTTTTATATTCTTTGGTAGGCTTTCCCTGTTGGCCACTACTGGAGATGGTAGGAGGTGGTTATTTGCTCTGACTTGGTGTGATCATTCTTGTGCTGAGGAATGACCAAATAAACTGCTCCTCCAGTGAGGAAAACGGGCATTATGAGCACAAAATAAGGAGTTGAGGAGAATTAGGCAGCGGCTGGAGACTTTGGACTTGGAAGCATAGGAGGACTTATGTTAAGTGGGTCTAAATGGATTTGGGTATAGATGATTATAAACTTGGTAGCAGTGAGGGACAAAGACTGTTTTCTGGCTTTTTCCCCTGCCCTAGCCCCCTTCCCCTTTGCTTTTTAGAGGCTGTGCTCTTCTGGGTCACTAGGCAGGTGATGAGTACCCCTTTGTCTGTGTGGTATACACATTCACTAATGTAGAGCAACACTATGCACAAAATAAGAGGAAGCACCAGCTTTGGGATTTTAAACATGTCAGAGGCTTCTCATGGGCACAACAGTTTGTGGACTGCTATCACCAGGTATTGCTCTGGCATTTCTGTTGAGTCAAATCTCACTGGAAAAGCAAATGGAGAAAACAAATGCAGAGATTTCCATGAATTCATTTTGGGCTACTCTGAGGAATCCAACTAGAAACCAGAACTGATTTTTTAAGGGGTCAAATTGTTTTTTCCCCTATTTGAAAATCATAGTCAGAAAATACAAAATACAGGGAAAGAGCTACGTAGTCTGTTTGGTCTAGGTTAGGCAAACAATTGTGGTAGAGTTGAGGAAATGCAACGCTTGTACTCACATAAATAGGAAATGTGCTGGATTGTGCTCTGCATGGTGGAAATGAATGTGCCTATCTAGGTAATCTTTCTTTTGACTTGATTATTTTTCATGATTCGGTAAAGATCATTGGATACTTGACTGTATTACTTGCAGTTACAGCAAGTATAAACTCCCTTGTGTGTCCATTTGGGATTCTAGAGTAAGTAGTCTTCGACAGTGACTCAGTCTTCCCTTGAATATTTTCGAGACTTTTAGAGACACATGTGTCTTAATCATATTGCATTACTCCTCTGATTTTACTGGAACAGTTTTGGATCAGGTTAGATAAATATCTGAGCTGCTAAGATAAAAATCTGTCAAGGATGGTTTAAATGTATTTTTATTGTATTTCAGGGCATAAGTGTGGACTAACTTAAGCATTAAATTTCTATAATTTTATGAAGCAAAACGTGTGCTAAAGAGAACTTCTTCCTAAACCCGCAGGTCATTACTGTGCCTTGTTGCAGCCCTCTGGCAAATGTGTTTACTCCTGAAAGCTTGCTGATGGGAAGGGAAGGTCTGTTAGGTCAACCACCAATTCCTAAGCAGCTCCATCCTGGCCTTAATTTTGGTGCCTAGGAAGTTGAGGTGATCTGTACAAACCTGTCTGGGACTAGAGCTGGGGAGGGACCATGGGCAGCAGCAGAATGTGTCTGGGTGGAAGTCTTCACAAAGAAGATGATGGCACACAGTGTGTTGAAAACTCCAACTCTGTTTTTGTAGGGTGTCAACAGGAATCCTCAGTCAGAATTTGTGTCATTTTATTGTTTCACCAAAAACCCTGATTACTAAATATCCTGTGACTGATGCTATTAACACCTTTGCTCTCCATTTGGAAAAAGATGGCATACTGCATTTTGAAGGCTTTCATCACATCCTGAGAACTCAAGAAAATCAGATGCCATTAGCAGGAAGTGCTAAAATTATAAATTGTAAACCCAGACAATCAGACCCATCCTTCAGAGAACAGAAATCTACCATTCAAATATATTGAAATATGTTGGTCCTCAGTATTTTGATGAAGGATTTTGTCCCCTTTTCATACAGGGAGGCTATTCAGTTAACCACAGAACGTGAACAGATTTCAGAGTCTATGTAAGCAGAAAACTATGAATTTGAAATCCATTTTACCTAGAGCATTTGGATCCCTGTAATCTCTCTTTCCCTCTGTTACAGTTGAGGCATGCTCTTTGTAGTACAGGTCTTCAAGGATTGCATTACAGCTATTTTGGAAGGGAAGCTGGTATTTAATTTGCTTCTTGTGGCAGGAATCTGGAGAAAGACTTTGGTGGAGGAGTGGTGAAGAAAGGGCATTTCAGGCCTAGGTCCTGGAGAGAAACCAGAAGATAGATAAGGTGTCCTCTCTTTACCCTGTTGTCTGTGATCCTATGCTTGTCCTAGATTTTGAGCTCCCTTGCAGGGCACCAGCACTTCTAAGCTATTGTTAAGCTGGAAGTTGAAACACAATTCTTCTGCCAAAACTCTGACTCTGTCCCCTGCAGGGGTCTGGGTGCTGAAAGATGACACACACGCATAATTGAAGCTATCTGATTTCAAAGTTGAGAAATTATGTTAGACTGCATGAAAAACATTTCCCTGTGATATTTTCATAGCCTTTCCCGCTGCAAGTGTGTGAATGCTTCAAAACAAAAATATACTTTGAAAAAATGGTTTGTATCATCAGTATTTCTTGTTAGGAATTCTCAGGAATATCCCAGCTGTAAGTGCTGACAGATATAATCCTCCTTGTTTTACAGCAGCAGACGAAATCGTTGTAGTTCTAACACACAACAGAGGCCTCATGATATGACTGGAAGTCAGGTGTCTGCAGGGGACTTTTAATGAACTTGGTCCTGGCAGTGAAGTTTGCCTGTGGCTTTGGGCCCTTTGCTTAATCCCTCTGACTCAGTTTCCTCATCTGCAAGGCAAACCTCAATACCCTCAGTGAATGCCATTAGCAAAGTCAACAGTTGCCCACAGTTATTTCCTTGTTTAAATACAGGAAGATGGTCAAACTTTGGAACCACCACCATGTGGTTCCTTTTTACAAGTTTTTTGACTTTCAGCTGAAGAATAGGTACAACATCTCACACATTTATTTGCATTGGTACTTTGAATCTTTCAGGTTTTTAAGCTGTGTTCAGCTTATGAGTCTTCTTTCTGATAAAAACATTTGAACCATCCCAAACATATCCACCTTTCCTTCACACTTAATGTGCTGTGTTACAGCTGTGCTCATAGACTCCCTTTTCTTGTTCCAGTACAGAGACTGCCTGCATAGCTGTGGCTGAGATTTTCAAAAAGGCATAAAGGGGTGGTAAAGTACCGAATTCCTGTGGGACCTGGCAGTGCTCTTCAGACTCCCCTGAAAATCTTAGCCTAAGGGCCTAGATCAGGAAACAAAACCAAAGAAAAGGCACGTTTCCACTATGTGACAGATCAGTGCAGGGGTATTGTCTCTGCTGGGTATCTCAAGCCTGATTTCCTGCTTCACATGTGCTGCTTCCATGCTACAGTCCTGGCCAAGTAATCTGCACTCTGCGGAGACAAAAGTCTATGCTGAGGGTTCACTGTGAACTGATTCTTCAAACCTCCTGCCTTTCCCAACACATTTAGCATTGAAAGCTCTACTATATCCTTTGCTGTGTAAGGTTTTCACCTTTACCAACAGTGTTTTACAGTGGTTTTGATTTACTGCCACATCAAAAGATCCAGCTTCCTTCAATCACCTCCCATATTTTCTGTGTTATCAGCTCAACTTTGAATTATTTAATATGAATGGTTTGCTGGATGCTGGATGATAACATGTTGTAGAAACCTTGTGGAATTTGACAGGAACAGGATCATGCTCATAAAGGTACCTGACATTTGTTGATAAAACAAAAGAAGTAAATTTTCTGGGTGCCAGACGCTCCGTGGTTACACTTACTGCCAGCAGCCAGCAGTACGGGACATTGATTGCATATGCTTAGTGTGTAACTTCAAATTTTCAATAAAACTTCTGAAATAGAAGCATAATGGAAGGAAAGGATTTGTTTCATCTTCAAAGGATGGGCCTTGGAGAACAACTTGTGTTTTTAAAAAAAAAGTGACATTATACTGGTTTAACAGAATCTTGCAAGTTTGACTACTTTATGAATACGTATTGTAAATAATTTATTGGCTTCTTTTAGTTCCATATTGTGATTTGAATTGCATTACCATAGTAATAGATTCCTTGGTGACCATTAATTCAAAATTGAGGTTAAGACAGCCTTTTTATAAAATAAACAATAACTTAGTAAGTTGGAAGTGTCAGGAAAATTCAGTGGCGTAAAGAGAAGTAATTTTTTCGAAGTCCACAAATCCCTACATGGGTGTCATCATTTAACATTAGTTTCTTCCTTTAAGTGCTTGAGTCACACAGCCCTGTCAAATGACTCTGTGGGCACTTTTATAAGGGCACTCCAACGTGGAGGTGCTGAAAAATAGTTTGAAATCAAAACAGAGGTCTTTGGTGTCTTTTCAAGAGCTTGAAAGGCAGCCAGGGACTTTTCAGCAAAGCAGCATGTTACTGTATTAATACCAGACAAATAATCGTGTTGATTGGAATAGGGAATTCTGTACAGGGCATGCTCCAGAGGTCGGTCTTTCCAATGTGGTTGTTAGACACCTCGCAAAGTCAGTATGCTTTCTTCTCTGGGAATATAATAATTTCTATTAATTTTTGCTGATTTCTACTGGATAAAATGACCTTTCTTCCTTCTCTGTTGCTAACATAAACTTTGCATGAGATCATTGGCTCATGACAACTGCTCACAAAACTACACTGAGCATTTGCTGGTAGCTGTGCTCCTGTCTGCCTCCTCACCAACAGGCTTCCTTCACAGATTGTAGGACAATACTGGAAAGCAGATCAGCTAAAGGGGATTGGAGAAGACAGGCTATCAAGTTGCAGCTTGGCAGCACTGTAAGTGCAACACATTGCTTGTACCTCACCCTTTGCAAGGGACACATCTGCATTGCCTGTGTCTTGAGGCAAAAGAGAGAGAAGAAATGCTGCATCTGGCAGAAATTTTCTTTTGGGCAGAGGATCTCCAAGTGCTAGCTCTTACCCTGGAATCAGTCCTTATGCTTGCTGAGAGCAATTGAGAGCTCCCAGCTAATTTTGGGGGCTTATGTTCAAAGCAGTTAAAATGCAGTTGTCAACAATGAGAAACAGTTGAGCCTTCTGCATGTACCCAACCTATGTTTTCCAATTGTTTTGTTACCAGTGTAGATACTGCCATTTTGGCTTAGGTCTTGGAAATTTTGGGCTTCTTAAACTTGGATCTGGTTGTAATGGGTAGAACCACTGATGTCAGTGTGGTTCTTAGCCAAAGTAGGAACAGCTTCAAAGATCTCTTGGGTTTGGCTCTTTTACATTGTCAGACCAAGTTTCTTGTTTTCAAGAGGTCAGCTGACCCTCACGTCTCACTCCTCCTAAGCAGTAGCCCAGCTGACCTGGATTTCTTTCTTGTTTCCAACCGTACTCTGTCAAAATGAGTCCATACAGCTCTTTTGCTGATTACATCATACTTAGCTGCAGAGATGCACAATGATGCTCTTTCCCTTAGAATGGGAGTGCTTTACTTTACAGAGAAGAAACAGGATGATGTCCTGTGTGAGAGAGTCTGAGGATTAATGGGCCTGTCAAGATCCATAATCAGCAGCTTAGTAGAGCTGACACATGAAAGGACCACAGTGGTATGTGAACCACCTTCGGGCTTGAAACTATTTCTGTAGTTCAGTCCCAAAGAGCTAAATGAACATGAACTCAGAATTCAATTACTTCCTCATCAGTGGCAGTAGAGATCCATCTGCATGCCAGGAGACACCACTGCTGAGCAAAAAGATAGTGCTGTCCTCATGGGGACCCCATAGCAGGACACAGTTGTGTCCTCCAAAGCCTGCATGTTTGGCTGGAAAATTTCAAAGATTTCCATCTACCTCATGACAAACCTGTAGTTCTCAACAGTATGTCACACAGTATTTTTGAAAGCTCTTTTCGTACTTTCTAGAGACTTGGGGGCAAATCCTGGTCCCACGTGAACTTATGGAAGAAACTTCCCCTCTTCAGTAGGGTAGAAGCATGCCCTGGAGAATTTTCAGGGTGAAAGGACAAAGGGTAAGGCAGGATGGGTATTTCCAAGTTCTTTATTTTTCAGAAAGCAGTTTTAGCCTCCTTGGGGTCGAATCTTTACTCAAGCAAGATTTCCTATTTACCTGTCCTTGGATGGAAGAGAAAAAAAAACCAAAGAAAAATGATCTACAGATAGCTAATAGTCTTTCCTGGAATGACCATGTGTCTCTCAGTTTACCAGTTGGAGGAAAAACTGTAGACTGCCTTTATAGCATTGGAGGAGATTAATAATGTCTATGTCATGTTTTTGGCCACAGCATGTAGCGAGCAGAAATAGTAGTGGTTTATTTTGTGGCTATAGTTCTTCCATAGGCTGCAGGGAAGGGAGGAGTGTCCTGCTTCTAAATTTAGCAAGACGTAGCCCTAAAACTGCTGTATCTCTGACTTCTTCAGTACAGTAAGCTGAAGCAAAAGCCTTTCAGTGAAAAGGAAACTTCTACATATTTTGAATGTTTAATGGTGCTTCATTTAAACAGTCTCCTTCCTCTGTTCTCTTGCTTGACGCATTCTGTTTTGTGCCCCCTTTCTTGGTTCCTGTGTCTGGATGAAAGCCAGCCTGCTTGTCTTTGTTGGAAGACTTGCCAGGGAAAATGAGTAAGCAAGTGGTTTGTATAGCAAAACTCCAGTCTGGGTATGCTTTTCCCAGTGGCACTGAGAAGCTCAAGGGCACTGACACAGTGAAACCTACCCAGGCTGGTCCTTCCAGTCTAGGATGTGATTTACCCTGTCAGCCCCAAAGGTTCACATCCCATCCTTTGGCTGCAGGTAGCTCCTATGGCTTTCAGTAGGAGTCACCTGTAGCATACAACAGGACCTCAAAAAGTTAATGTTAATCGTTTACCCACAAATATTTCAAATGAAACCATATTCTAGCTGTAAAGGTTTCCGGTTTTCTGAGATGGGCTAGTGAATCTGAAAGGTGCTGCCTTGGATCTGTTTTTCTTTTGGCTCTCCTTTCACCCTGAATTTTATTTGTATTTCCCCCTGTGGTGCTGACAGGATAATAATATTGTAACATTGTCACATCTGGTTAGGGAGAGGGGCAGGAGGAGGAGGAAATGAGGAACTCTCTTCTGAACTAACCTCAACTCTGCTCTATAAACAAATGAACACAGGAAACGCTGCAGTGAATGGGCCACAGCCTCCCTCCCTTCTGCAGGGGGATGTGTCTTGCATTTTTTTGTGCACCCAGTGCTCTCATTAACTTCAGTGAACTCCAGAGACCCTGACACATGAAGATTCAGAAAGATGGTGCTAATGCAACCTTTCATCTACTGTCTTTTTCCCCCCTAAAGTCAGTGGGAGACTTGAATGCTCAAGAATGTATGTTCATATCTGAACATTGGGGTATTTCCCTTTTGCAATCTCAGGTTGCTCATTTGTACCCCAGCAGGGGCAGGTTCCCAGGAGGTCACTAGGTGACCTGTGGGATCAGTGTTCTCAGCATAAAATAAGCAAGATGAGACAACAGTAATTTTTTTTTTTTTTTAAATGAAGAAAAAAATATCTCTGTGAGCAATGGTAAAATTTTCAAGAATGATCACTAATTATTATTTGCCATGTACTTAAATCAACTTTCACAATAAGACAGAAGTTTCCAAACTGCCAAAATGAAGCCTCAAGTTTTGCAGTAAGTGCCCAGGCATTGTAAATGGGATATCCTTTACTTTCAAAGCTGCAAAAAGACATCAGAGTGAAAAAGGTTTTTTTTTCTTCCTGACAACAAAAGGGATTAAAAAAAAAAATTATCAGAACCCCTTTTCCCACTCTTTCACATTCTTGGGACTCAATAAAATCTATTTGCTGCTTGTATAACCTGTTTTGCTCTGCAGTTGGGTAAAACCCTTCCGTGAAGTGCAGCATGATTCCAAGCCTATTTTTGGCCCTGCTAATCTTGAAAAAGCAGCTTCATGACATGGAGCCTGAGCTGGCTTGCCAGATCTGTGCTTCTGCTGGCAGCTTAAGTTCAGTCCCTCTGAGCTCTGTTGCCAGGCTCCCATTTAGTCAGGTAGAAGTTCAGGCTGTGTGATGTTAGCAAGCAAGCTTCCCTATCTGAGAAGCCCTTCATCTTCTTGATGGATATTTTTTTCTGTGTGTGTGTTCTTATTAAGCATGAGTGCAGCAGATCTGGTCTTATTTTTTTTCCTCTTCTCCACCCCCCACCTCCCCTTCTGCTGTGGTTGGGAACCCCTTTATGGCAGCTTTTTTTGTCTTTTGTACCATGGTTATGCAGTAAGATGAAATGCCTCTGCTGTCAGAGAGCCAGCCCAGCTGGGTGGGATCAGGTTACTGATGGCATGAAAATGCTCTGCTTATATCATCCTCAGGCTGAAGAATTGCATTCAGGTGTTGCACACCAGTTTTGAATAAATATGGGGGCATATTGGGAAAGATCTGTGAAGCAGCTGTTTTCACCATTCTCCTGTGTTTTCTTCTTGTTTTTTTTTCTAGGTTTGTTTTTGTTTTGTTAAGAGGCTAAATTGTATGCTTTAAGTCTGAGCAGAGGAAGAGGAGTCTGCAAGGAAGTGAGGGGTTTTCTCATCTTCAAGACTTTCATACCTTTTTTTTCTAAGGAGGACTCTCTCTAGCCCCAGCAAGAGGGGACTGTGGCGACAAGACACAAAGCTCCTTGCAAGTCTCTGTTGAATCTCCTCTGGGCAGACCAAGTACTTGGCCTGGGTTTCTGCTGAGTCCTGAGAAGTGGACCTATCGTAGGCTGTGTCAGTGGGGACTGAAAGGAGAGCATGAGAAGGAATGGTGTGGAGGCACAGGGTTTCTGCATATGCTTGCTGAAGATTAATGCAGATCTAAGGAATCTGAAGAGTTATGGGCCCAAAACTTTCCTTTTTCAGAGGGAAGGAAACTTTGCTTCTTTGTACAGAAACTTGCAGAAATTCACAGGGGAAATCCTAGAGGCTTGCTCCTGCATTTAATTCTTTTTAGTTTTTTCCATGTTCAGAAAATATTCCCCCCCCCCCCCCCCCCCCAAGATTCTTTCTGCCAGGACATGTACTACAAATTATGTAGTTTAAAACAGCAACCAACCCAATATATCAATTTAGAAGATAAGATTCTGTACACAAAGAGCTTTTTAGAACTTAGCCAGTTCAGCTTCCAACATCAAGGATGCTGAGACTCAGCTGTACTCCTAGTCATGCTCTATGCATACTCCTAGGCAAAAGGCAGTGAGTCCAGGGGTATGGCAGGTAATATAATATGGTAAGTGGGCCTCCAGCTCTGAACAAAGGAACCACTGTGACTTCTTCTGATGCCTGTACAGGTGAGTTGTCTGCTTGGTTCTTCTGTTAAGGGATGGTGTATTCCCTGGGAGGACCAGAGACTTTAAGGTTTAGATTGAAAAAAAAAAAAATACAAAAATCAGGATAGTTATTTCCAGTGTTACCGTGCACTAGATAAAGATTGTGATTGTCCTGGCACAGAGTCTGGGTACCGTCTCTGCAAAGCGATGACTGTTTCAACTCCCTTGCTAGTCAGTAGGCTTGGGGGGAATCATTGATACTTTTCAGGCTCAAGCCATTAAGGAGGCTTTTTTGCATGTGATACAGTATAGTCACTAAAGTTGGTGGGTAAATGATGAATGCTGCTGGAAGAAGGGGGTATTGAGGCTTTTTATGACTGCCCTCGCTTGCCTGTGGGGTGTGGACTATTACCCTGGCAACGAAGATAGAAACAGTCCGATCCAGCAATATATTCTGGCAACAGCAGCGGGAGTTACGTGGGCTGCTATTTCAGTGGTGAGGCACAATTACTGACAGTGCAACATAGAATCAGAATGTATAAAGTGGTTTTGGCTGTGACTTTTGTATTTTGCGTGTTCCTGGGGAAATCTTTCCTTTTAGGTTTGCTTTTTACCTGGGGAATTTTTTTACATGCTTAATTGCTTTTAAAAGACTGACTGTTCAGGGCATACTTTGCATCCTTGCTGTTGGCTCAGTGCTGGTCCCGAATGCCAAGAGCAAAGACATTAAATATTATATTTGCTAAACAAAACTGACACGTTCCTACTTTCACACAAGGAAGCAGTGGTACTTCTGATGCTCCTGAGAATTAAAAATGATACATTTTATTGAGCGATATAATGACAGCACTAGCTGAGCAGAGCAGTAATTATTATCTCTAGGAGACCCAGGAGAAAAATTTTTTAAAAGGAAAATAGTGTTTTTCATGTATTTCTTTAAATTCTGATATTGGCAGTTCAAGATTTGCCAGGCATAACTAAAAATAGAAATTGCAGCCAGGCTTGTTTCAGGGGACACATTGTGGAGGCCTATTGAAGTCAATGGGGTGGGATACAACCCAGTGTAATGGTATGAGAGTTTGTCTGTCCATTGCCTTCACTGTATAGTGAAACCTGGCAGCGCTCAGCACGTGTATGATGGAGGCCTTGAAAAAAGTAGAAGGGACTGTGTTTAACTTGTATTCAGACCTTTTGGGAGTGGGAATATGCAGTCAGATAGATGCCCATTTTTTCCCCTTGGATTTTCATGAAGACAGGTGGCCTGACTGCCGCATGCTCTCAATCTGTGTATATGGCAATGTAATATGTGAAGTTACAATGTTAAAGAAAAGTTGAGAGGCAGCAAGCTTCTTGCAGTGTGTACTGTTTTACATCAGGAGGTGTGAAGGTGTGTAAGCTTTGCTTATAGGAATGTTGCAAGACCTAATCTTCGATGTTTTGTGCTGCTGACAATGTAGCAAGTACAGGCAAAATACTAGCACAGGAGAGTAGGAAAGGCCGTTCAGCTATTTTCTTGTAATTGTAAACAAACAAAATAAAAAAACCAAGCCACAGTAAGGTCAGGAGACTTGAGTTCATCCTTTGGCTTAGAGGTATTGCTGCATGTCTCAGGTTTTGTTCTTTCTTACTACATTGTGAGCATCCTCACTGATGGTATTGACTGAGGAACAGGACAGCACTGTGCAGAACTCCACTCATTAAGTGGTCATGCTACAGAGTTGGCTCTGTTGTCTTTCCTGATGCTGTTGGATCACAAATATTTAAGCTCAGTCCTAATGGAATATAAAATATATTTATATAAAATATTAAGTTTGGTATTTTCCTGCGAGTACAGAGTCCCTTTAAGACTTCTGTGGGTGGAATATGACATAAAGAGTGAACTCCTACGTTATTTTCTCCATACAACAAAAAAAAAACCTAGAAAATTTTACTGGTCAGATCCTCAGCTTATGTAATTGGCCTTTCTGAATAAGCTTACCTAGAGCTAAGCCAATTCGCAGTAAGTCAGTATCTGGCTTTATATTAGCATGTCCTGCATTACTTAGACATTCCTTCCTAAATTCAGCCAGTTGGCTTTTTACCCATTGTAGTTATTTTTGCCCTTTGTCCCTAAAGACTGCCTTGTCTGAGAGCCAAGATCCAGGTATATTCTTGGGTGTCAGCTGCATGCCAGAGCTTAGGGCAGCGTTATATGCCAAACTGGACAAACAGAGCTCTGACTACTCCTTCCCCACTATGGAAAATCTCCTGCTTGGTGACACAATTCCTTCATCCCCTAGATTTACACATCATTAGAAACCCAAACCTGCTCCCAGGTTTTCAAGTGCTTGTTAGTTCTTAAAGCGTCATGAGTGGGGCCTAATTTGCCAGTGGGAAGGCTTGGAGAAAGCAGTGTGACATGTAGAGTTTCTTTTATCCAGCCTTTCAAAGTGAAGTTAAATAATGGGGCTAGGACTTCAGGAGAAAAAAGAAAAAGAAGGGAAAAGAAAAGCATTGGCATAAAAATACAATTTTAGTAAATAGCAGCAGTGCTAATTTCTGGCAAAACAGTTAAGTCAGTATGGAAACAATTAATGCCACTGTACCCATGAAACACGAGTTAAGATAGCTGATGTTCCAGGATAAAGTTCTTCATCAATCATTGGTTTATTTTATTAGCATTCATAGTGCTGTGTGGTGTGATTACTTCTGATGTCTTGTGACAAGCGTAATGAGAAAATGCAGGGCCAAACCCCAACCTGGCGCTGGACCCGCTTACACGGCTCTGAATTTGGACTGTAATGTAACACATGTGAAGGCATAAGCCTTTCCTGAAGGAACACAGATTCCACCTCAACCCCTGGCCCTCATTGAGGTTATTCCCTACCTTCAGATTTATTGGTAAAGCACCGCTGAAACTTTGTCTCCTCTTTTAAAAATTGCCCTGCAAATGATATGCTGAAAAGTCTGAGGTTCCCATATTGTCTGAACTGTTCTTTATTGCGTGAACAGCCTGGTTTTGCTGACTAAAAGACCAAATGCTTTGCAGCCAGATGGTATTGATTCTTTACAGTTGTGTTCATACATCAGATGTAGATATTGTATTCCACTTCCCATTACATCTGAAAATGACTGGGTCTAATTGACAATATGGCATCCACATTGAGATGTTTTCTTTGTGAAAACTGGCCGTTGCTCAGAATTATTTTGTATTATTAACTCCTGTACATTGCCCCCGCTGTTTGATCAGTCTGTTTCTCTTTGTTCTAAGCCATATGTGTTTTCAAAACTAATACTTATACACCTTTCAGGGCCTCTGATTGTTGTACAAAAGACAATAAATCTCTAGGGGATCTAACTATATCCTGGAGCATACAACCTAATGAGAAAAATAACTTCAGAACACCATGCTTTGCTGTTCTGATATTCTATCTCCTAGCTTTCAAATTCAGACAAAAAAGAAAGAAAAGGATCCACTGCGATGAAGCATTAACTGCATGAATAGCAAGTCTAAATTTTATATTCCCAAGTGAGACTGTGTTTAAGAAGGGCACTTCATTGCTTCTGGATTTCTCATCAGTTCTTTGGACACTTTCTGTAGGTGGTAAATACCCACTCTGTTTGCAAGAAGAGAAGGAACATAGTTTTGGGGGTTTTTTTGGTTTTTCTTTGTTTGTTTGTTTGGTTTTTTTTTTCTCTCTTTTTAAAAGGCCCTCAAAGGCTTTTTGACTGCTATCTCTGTGGAAGAAGTAGAGGGAGAGGAAACATTATTTCTGAGTCATAAATAACTGCTGGGTTTGCTTAATGGTGAATGTCCCCCAGATTCTCTTGAACCCTGATATAGCTATGATGTCGGAATGACTTAAGGGGAGAAGAGGGAAACAAGCTGTGTGTGACTTGAAAAATTGCCCTTTCCTCCCATCCCCAGGTCTCTAGTCTGGAAGAAGGGTCTGGGTGGCTCCACAGCTGTGCAAACTGATGACAAGTGTGAATTTGCCCCAGACCAAAATAGTGGCTGGCAGGGCTTATCTGGAAATTAAGATGGCAGTCTATCTCTGTGCCTTCCACATTTGCACTTGTGCCACATGAGTCCCCAAAGGGTAGGTGGCTACCCTCTGATAGCTGCAAATGAGCAAAAGCCTTCTTACATAAGCAAAGAGCAGAACAGCCTGGAGTGTAAAGGCACAGCCATAACAGTGTCAAAGTAAGAACAACCCCACCAAAAATACAGCATCAAGGATAAATGTGTCCTGTCAGGGCCGGGACTGTTGCCTGGGAAGAGACAGTGTAAGTCTAGGAGGCTGTAGTGAGCTGAATCTTCCTGTGGCATCAGCTGAAAAGTGCTTTGGCCAAGGGGGAAAAGGTGAAAGCCTTGCTCCTGGCCAGACTAGAGGTGCTCCATCTCACTGTTCCCCATCGGTTTTTAATCCTCATCCCTGAGATGAAACACAAGATGATGCCCTTGGTGGAAAGGGGGCAGTTGAACGCTGATGTGAAGAATAACTCCACTCATGTTCAAACCAACTGTAAGAGCTCTCCTTACCAATGTTTCTTTTTCTTATTTTTTTAGTTTTGGTTTTTGTTTTGTTGTTGTTTGGTTTTGGTTTTTTAACCAGCTAAACTAATTTTAGACTGTCGTAGATTCTGCTGGTTTCAGTGCCTTTATATCAAGGCACAACTGGAGATGATAAATAGCACAGGTTCATGAATAGCACATAGAAGGCTCAGACTTGACCTTTTTCTATAAACCTGTGGAATCTCAGACTCCCTCAGTGTGGGTACTACAGCTTGCTTAGAACAAAGGGATTTAAAAAATGACTGATAAGTTACAATTTACTTGTCCATTGTGAACCAGGAAAAAGTACTTCTTAATGCAGAGCTGGTAAATATGTTAAACGTGATGTGAAAGGCTTTCCTGGCACAGGTAAAAATTTATTTTGGTGGTGCATTTGTGTGCAAGCTGTTACTTTAGTAAGATGGTTTTCATTTAGAAACTGTTTCTGCACAAAGAATTTTGTAACAGTGCAATAAAACAATCTTGCCCATCCATCTTGAGTCAGAAAAACATGTTTGACTTTTGTTGGTGGAAATACTTTAAAACCCCAGCTTAAAACCAGTTTGGTGATCTGAGCGAAGCTCTGAATGAGAAGCAGTGAACCCTGGTTACTCCAACATGGGCAGATGCCATCTGGGAAATAAATCTGAGTAATTTCTAGGTACTCTTAGTGCCTCCATTAATATACTATGTGAGAACCTTCCATGCTTCAATATATTTATCCTCATGTCACCCCTGTGAAAGGTTATATCCTCATTTGTGCAATTGGGGGGTTAAGTTTCAGAAAAGCCAAGTGACAGAAAATCACGTAGGATGTCTTTATGGGGACTGCCAGTTCAGCTTCAGAGTCCTGAGCTAGCTCTGCACTCAGACCTGTCCAAATCCCTGAAGATCAAAAAGGCAAAACTGATTAAAAGATAATAGGATAGTACTCAGCATCTTTGGCATTAAGAAGCTGTTCCTGCGCCTGGTGGCTGCCAGAAATTGTTGACTGCAAGAATATGTGGATAGTTACATTACAGAAGAGATTACTCCCTGAATTAAGAAATGTAGGTAGGGAATACTTCTGCCAGATCTCTTTTTTCAGGGCTAGCCATAATCAAGTTCCTTTCTTTACTGTTTTTTGTAACCCCACTAATTGAGATCACCCAAAATGTTACCATGAGCTGACGTCAACATCAATTAAAAATCCCATTTATATTCCCTATGAAAACACATGGCCTTCAAAAGTGTTTGATTTTCATTGGACCTTCTCATCTGTTTGTCATTTAAAGTTCAGGCCATTTTCCATATTTCTATCAAATGCTGCCTCACATGGAAGTCTGGCAAATGAGCTTGCAATGTAACTTATTTGAAGTTATAAATAATCTAATACTTGCCTGAAGTTGACCTCTGTATACAATAATATACAAACTAATGTCTGAAGCTGAAAGACATACAGTTCTCTAGTACTGCCTTGTTAGTTAAAGGCAGGGTTGCACTTGTACGGTTACAGCACTTGTGATCGTTCCCACTGACGCAGACTTGGTCTTGAGGTAGGAGGGAGGCAGGAGGAAACAGGGCAGACTCTGTAATACTGGCAGCTCTTCTAGTCATGGGATTTGACTCTGATGTCACTCCCAAGTGCCCTCTTGCTTATTTATTTAAAGAAAAAAAAGGTGAGCAGGCAAATGCTTTTTTACTGTGATTGCTTTTTCACTGTCACATTTGTTCTTTCAAAGTCCATTCACATTAAAGTCTGGGCCCTCTTATGTTTCCTGTTCTGATAGGGAAGTATTTGGGAACCCACTGGTTCCTGGGTGGTTGGAGGATGGACAGGGGGCCTGGTAGGGTGCTAGGGCCACCCCCACCACTTCAAAACCATCTTGGAGGGATTCAGCTGTCAAGGTGCTATGCAGCCAGTGAGTTCTCAGACATAGACAGATCCTTGTGTGCTTTTTGTGTTTTTTTGGTGAACAGAATGGAGCAGCCTCAGCCATTCTGTGGCTCTATAATGTGAAGCAGGCAAGCCATGTCAGTCGTGCTTCCCTGCCCTTCCCTGTGACTGAGACATTTGCAGTGTGAGGTTCAGCAGGTTGCAGCAACACTTTTTGGCTCTTCTTGCCCTGCCTGAAAAATGAGGGCAGTCCTCCATACCCTGTGCTGAAGTTTCCCTAGAATACCATTCCATACTGTATACTTAATTTTGGTTTTAGCAGCTACCTTTATACTGCTGTGCACAAGTGTATTTGAGCCTGGCCTTGGGGTCAGATTCAAACTGTCCAAAACACATACTTGATTCCTGAAGCAGGGCTGGTTTGGTGCTATTCCTATGGTAAACCTGATGATAGATGAAAGCTCAGGCTGCATCCTGCACTTCCAAAACAGTCTTGCTGTGCAGACTGGCTCAGGTGTCCTGGGCTTGGATCTGCAAATGCATTGAAGCTGCTTGGGTGCGCCCATCACCCCCTTCCTCTAGTCTGCCAAGGGATCTCATTTCATCTTCAGCATGGGCAGGTGAGCTTGAAATCATGAAAGCTGGAAAATCTTGTTCCTGAAGTCTTTTCATTTGAATGCTTATCATTGTGATACACTAGACTTCGTTGTGCTTCTTTTGCTCTTAGACACGTCTCACTTATGTTGATTATACTTTTAACATATTAGTTAAAGGACCTAAACATTTTTGGAGGTTATTGGCACCTGAAATTAAAGTGTATTGTTATCTCCTCTCTTAGAAAGAGAGGACTCTGCTAACATGAAGCTCTTGAGCAGAGTTTTCTTTTTTCTTTTCTTCTAATCATCTTCAAACATAAAGTACTGTAAGTGAATGACCATATCTGCGAATTAAATTGAGCCTTGAACGACCAGGTTAGCACTCCAGTTGTCATTATGCTTCCACTTGTATTTCAAGTTATTCTTGAGACTTTCCTAATGGCAATCAGGTTACTGGGACCTTGACCTTACCAATGAATGTGCTTTTGCTTAACTTAAGTCATGTAGGTGCCCACGTTGACTTCAGCACACCTCTTACTTTTGTAGGTTTTTGCACACAGCCGAGCATTTAGAGGAGTGGGTTGCCGGGGAGCAATTTCATATTGCATATGGTAAAATGCTAAGTGTTACTCTCCTGGTTCACTGCAGCTACAGACTGCAACAGTATCAGCTCTCCTGTGCACTGCTGGTGTGGAAAATCATTTTAGCATGGGGCAGCAGAGGTCATTGAAGCCCCTTTAAACTGTGCTTTGTGTGTTGTGGTGCCTCAGTGACTGGCATTTATATCTCTGGCCAGGAAGTTGTGGCGGCTCTGACTTGCATTCAAGGAATCAGGCCTATGTTTATAGCTAAGAGAACCAATATTAGGGAACTGCGTATTGTTTAAAAACATGATTTGGGGAAGCTACTTACAGGTACTGGCTGTAGTTTTTCATTTCAAGTTATCACACTATTTTGATCTTGAGAGTAATGCATTAGGAACTGCAAGAATGCTGTGCTTTGTTTTAAAAAAGACCACTAAAGAGCCACAATATCGTCAGAAACTGTTCCCGGGAGCAGAGACCAATGGTTTATATGCTAAGAGAACCAGAGTCTATTCACATCAAGAAAAATGTAGTCATATCCTGTTTTTTTTGTTTGAAGACATACACCTTAAAAGGGTGTAGTTTTTGTTTGCTAAGGTTTTTAGGGAGCAGATCTATGCATGTATTTCAGTATTTGGTGTTTGTACATGTATGCCTAGTATATTTTCTAAAATTTGTATATGTAAAGCTATAGTTGGTCTGCAAACACTGCTGTGTATTTGGTAAGATTAATATAAAGATGTTATACATTTATATCCCCCAAATATAAAAAGCTTAATAAAGTGGACATTTGGAAATACATCATCTACATTTTGGTTTCTTTGCCCTTGCCTTCTCATGTGTTTGAATCTTTTGAATTAATCTTTTTCACGCTATTCTCTGAAATAATGAAGATTAGAAGTTAATCAGCCATCCTTAAAAATAAAAAGTTTAATCACATGACCTCCAAAACTGGAGGTTTACAAAAAAGTGGCAGATACCACAAGTCTTACAATAATAAACATGAGAATTGACAACAATGTATTTCTTTGACCCAGTGAGAATAATTTAAAGCCACGTGTTTATAATGTAGACAAGTCAGAAATAGGTAGGTGAGCAGACAGAGAACTTGCTAGGCTCTTTGTTGACCACCTGCTATTCTGGGAATCCTGGCTGATAAACACAGCCATCCCCATCTGTAGATGGGGAGTTATAATTAATTACCTGTGACATTGATAAATTTCTTTTAGTATCTTCTCTTAATCCAGTGGCGCATCTGCATCAAGTCCTCCTTTCCCTCTTCCAACATGAAGAGTGTATTTATGGACTCAGATTTGTAATTAAATGTTTCATTTGCAAAAAGAATGGTTCCCAGGAAAATGTAAGCTCTACTTCTGTGCTCTTATTAGGCTTTGTCAGACATTACAGAAGAGATTTGCTCATGTTGGCCTGCTGCTCCTGGCTTTTCAGATAATCCTTTGTATTACGTTTTCACTGCATGTAGATAATTTAATTTAACATTTTTCTAAATGCCTGCATGCAGGAAAGCTAACGTTATATGAGCATAATTAGAATTATTTATATACTGTAAAAATTTAACTGAATCAGAATTACTGGAAAATGTGATTTTTTAAAAAAATTTTTTTTTAAGAATACATTTTGCTGTAATTGAATTAAGTTAAAACCTTAATTATTTTTCAACTCTTGCCTTATGCTATCCTTCTCCCACTTGATCATGTCAGTTGCTTTAACTGTATATAAAGTTCACTTTGGCAGCGATGGCTATCCTCTTTATCGCTCATTTCAATGGGTTGTTACTCCAAAGCCCCAAAGTTCTAATAAATTCTGTTAACAGGCTTAAAAACTTGTGTGAATAATGTCTTCAGGTTACTGATGCTAATGTAGACTTCCTTTTAGATGGCTATGAAATAAACTGAACCACAGTCCTTGTTGCTCTAGATACTATTTATACTATTAACTACTGCCATCTGGTTTGCCTGAGAGATAAATGCAATCATTGATGAGCAATTAGGAAACAGTTTTATGGAGATCTGGACTTTATGTTGCGAGCTAACAGGGCAGAGAAGCAGCCCATTTTCTGAAGGTCAGAACGTGTCACGAGGGGATGAGTTCACACTGGGATGAGGAGGGAACAAACAATTTTAATTAATGTATTTTGGTGGTGTGGGGAAGAGAGGAGGCAGAAAGCTACTCTTTGGTGATGCAAGATTGATGACCCTTGACCACAGACATTTTGATGCCTGAAGGATGTTCACAGGCAGTTTTATTTTTATTTGTGTGTATATATATGTAAAAAAAAAAAAAGACTGCTCAGTCTGGGTTTCAAGGAAAGGTAATGTTTTGGTGGTAACACAATATAGTGTGTATGCTTACATGCCTTTAGGCATGTTCTGATATATGCAATGAAGACGGAGAGAAAAACAAAGAAAAACCTCCAGGCTGCTTGTTTGGCAGTTTACTTCACCTTGAAGTTGAGTAAGTATGGAAATATTAGCGGCAAAAGCATTGTGTAATGAGCAGTCATCCTCTGCTCCAGAAATGAAGAAGCAGAAGGATAAAGTAATATCAAAGCTTGCCTTTGCTGCTCTGCATAGAAATGTAAAGGGCAGGTTTAATGGCACACTCGGTATGGTGAAAGGCTTGGAATAAAATGAGATCAGGCTGTCTTAGCTGCAGTTTTGGATCAAGCCAAGCCTCAGCTACGGGCCTCCAGAAGCTCAGGAAAATACTTTTGTTGAGGCGCTTAAATGCCATGCAACATGCATGGTATAAGCACCTAGAATGCACATGAAGATAGGTGTTAAAGATTGGCTTGAACCCTGAAGCACTGTTTTGCCTCTCCCTTCCAAAAGGTATGTTAGCACTTAGTATCTACAGATATAACAGAGAAGGTTCTCATTAACCATGTTAAATGTCTAACCCTGCTTTGAGTCTTGCTAAGTTCTTGGCCTTTTTGACATCCTGTGACAATAAGATTTTAGTACAATTGTAAGTTGCGCAGAAAAAATTCTGCCCTTTTTCAGTTTTGAATCTTCTCACTTTTAATGTTATGATTTGTCTTCTTGCTTGTGAGTCAGAAGGCAGAATGAGGACAGAAACTTCAGGATTTTTCACAATGTTGTTTCCTATTAGGCTTTTGTGGCGTCTTCCCTGCTATTCTGTCTCTTCTAGCGTAACCTTCTGAGGCTTTTTGGGCACCATTTAGCATTGTTACCTGGAGACGCATGGATCTTTGCATGAATCATAGCCCAGCCTCTTTTAAGGAGCTATTTTCTGGGAGAGAAACCACTGGGCTGTGCCTTTTTCCCCCAAGCTTCTGTACAAGCCTCACCCTTGAACCTTGGACTCAGTCTCCTGAGTGACCCAGTGGCCATCAAGCTGGCCAATTTGGGTGTTTAAATCCAAACACCAATCCTACATCTCAGGAAATTTCTAGCATTTGACAATTCGTCTAGGGGTGGGCTAGACAAAAACAAAACATGATTGTGGCAGCCTAATGCAGAATAAATAATTTCAATCCACCGTGTTCTGTAGCAGGCAGCAATCCTTTGATTTACATGAACAGAAGAAATGGGACGACTGGGCTGGTGCAAAGCTTGGAGAGCAGTGCCAGTAACAAGTCTGACTTCTCTGAAACCAGATCCTGCCCTGACCCTGACTAATTACTCAGGAGTTGTTCGCACAACCAAATTCCTGCTGTCAGTGCATCCACTGCTGCCTGCCAATGAAAATAGAGCAGTTGTAATCCCTGTGAATTATCCCTGTGGCTGGATGTAGTGTCCTATCAAATGATTATCATGTGATAGGCTCCTAGTGCTTTCCAGCTCTTCTGGTTCCCCTGATGAAATATTAATATGCTTTTAACATTTAAGGTTATTATTCTTGTGTGCTATACTTTAGGCATATCTTTCTCTGCAGCCATCATATACTTTATAGAGCCAAAATATCCTGTGTAGGAGAACAGATCTTTCTGTCCTCCAGGACAGACTTATAATGAATGGCCTTAGTTGAATCGTTATGCTAAGTAACCAGCAGTTCTTTAAATACACTAACATGGGCTGAAGTGAGTGTAATGCAGTATGAAGTACACAGCTTTTCCCAGCAGAATTGTTTCTTTCATGTCGAAGTTAGTAAGTAGAGACTGGGGACCTGCTGTAGGCCTGGCTTGCATGTTAACTTGCCATGAACAGCACACAGCAGCTGTACCGTGACAGGGTGGGGGCTGGCTTCAGACTGCTGGGCAGTGAGAGACATCCTTTGGGTACATAAGGAAGCAAGGAGTTAGATTTACTTAAATGATGCAGTTTTGATATCCAGCCAGGTATATTTTTAAGTCCAGTTCCAGGCTTTTCAAAATCTCAGATTCCTTTCTTCTCCAAAATTCTCTGAAGCTCCTTAAGTGGAATGAAGCAGGTTCATTTGATTCTGTTCTCATGCTTGGACTTAAGAAGTTCATACTTCCGAGTTTTCTTCTTTAATAGGGTGAGAGATGCACATTAAAAAAGAAAAAAAAAAAAAAAGAGTTGTTCATTTCTGATAATCATCTACTTTCAAGAGCTTGAAATGAGAGTGAAGAACAAAACAAAACACAAGT
The DNA here is from genome assembly GCF_026419915.1 of Harpia harpyja. Classification (NCBI taxonomy): domain Eukaryota; kingdom Metazoa; phylum Chordata; class Aves; order Accipitriformes; family Accipitridae; genus Harpia; species Harpia harpyja. The sequence continues at coordinate 57,425,259 of NC_068943.1, forward strand.
GTTAGGAGACCTGCAGTAGAACATGCAGGCTGGCAACATTTTCATGAATGAGTGAATCCAGGCTTTTCTCAGCATGGAACTTGCTCAGGATGGTGATTCCTTGCACACAGGTATTTGGCTGTGCAGGGTTTAGCTCTTGCCAGCTTTTCTTGGAAAACGTATTAGCTGCCTTGATGTCTGAAATTCCCTGGGGAGTACCCAAAGAGCGCTCTTAAAGTGGCACTGTTTTGCTAATTAGTAAGGCCAACTGTTGTCTGGCTGAATTGTCTGCATTAACAATGGGCTGCCCCTGCCTCCCCTCTCCAGTTTTAATTCTAATGCTAACAGAGCATACTGTGATTATGCTAATAATTCTGGCTTTCTTACATAAGGGCATATGTGAGGTGTGCTGCATTTCCTAATTGTTTCATTCTAGTCTTGCTCATCCATGTACAATAGTAGTAGGTTTTATTCTTTCTGTAAAGAAAGGTCAGCCTAGTTGGCACTGCTGCAGCAGGCATTTCAGGGACAGAGAGCAAAGGAGAAATGACAGCTTTAGCTTTAATTGTTACTGTCTAGCTAGGGTACTGATATGGCCGTTCATGAAATGGCAGTTGAGCACCTCATGGTCAGTGTTGTAACCTCACAACTTCTTTATTGCATAGAGAAGAGGCTATCGCATGGGTGGAGAATTGAAGTACACAAAGTGTTAAGTGGATTGCTCGAGGTTACTAAAAAAAAATCTATGGCAGAGAAGACATTGAGCAGCTCTCAGGTGCCAGTTAAGAGCCCATTACACGGGTTTTCTCCTCCTGGCTGGGAATGTGCCAGGAGGCATGTCAGTAAAACCATCTTTTCTGAGGGTAGAAGACAAATTTCTCCATGAGAAACTGGAGCTGTGATTGAACTTCGCAAGAGAGAAAGGTAGCTTCTTTCTCCAAAATAGAGAAACCAAAAGACAGAGGCTCTCTACTGCAGAAATCTGGCCAAGACATAGGCTTTGTACTTTTTGTGCATTTTTTCCCATTCGGTAAATGGTGAAGTCATATTTTTGTAGAGTATTAGGTATGTGGTTGAATGTTGCCCATGAATGTATTGCAGAGTAAACATGACTGACATAGGACTGTTTTTATTGCAGTGTTAATTTTGAATCCAGCTGTTAAAAATAACCTCACCCTGATTGGACACATCTGCCTACACTGAGCTGTTTTCCTGCAAACTGGGTGAAGCCCAGGCTCTGGTATGTGGTACTGGTACCACAGCGAATCTTTGCAACATCATAATTGTGCTGCAGAGGATAGCTTTCTGCCAGAAGAAAAAAAAAAAGTGGCATAATATATTGAAATGCATGCTACTGGGACTCGTTCTGCACCTGTGTGCATAGGCACAGGGCAAGGAAAGGGGCACAGCTGCAAGAAGATGATTTGACATGAAACAGGTCTGGGGCTGAGATAGACCACCAAGATTTTGGATTATTGTAGTTTATATAGGTCCAGGCTACATGCATGCAGTGGCTTACACCTTTGCTGAGCACAGCGATGACTACCTGTAAGACCTGGCTTTGTTCCTAGCTTCTAACAACTTTTGTGCCCCCTTTGAAATGTCCCATTGCTTTGTGTACATGACTCATCATATCTGCAACATGGGGCTGATCAGTGTGGAAGCAAAGTTTTGGTTAGAAAGGAGGTAGCATTTCCTTCTGCCACAATATTGTGCAAAGCACTCGCTGCACCATGAGACGCTAATGCAGAACAGCTGAGCACCCTTTGGTGTCTGTTCCCCAGCATAGCTGACCCTGCTAGTGGTCCCTCATGCAGTTTTGTGAATCACCTTAAGATCTGGTGCTTAAAATGTACATAAAATATATATAATGAGGATTATTGAGAACACTGTGGAATTCCTCTCTTGATGATAAAATTATGCATATCATCTCTGTTGGGCTGATGTCCATAAATAGTGGTTGTCCTGACCCACAAAATTAATACTAATCTTTGCAGTATTGAGATGCAACAGGGCAACCCAAGCTTTGGCATTACAACCGAGTTGTGTTGTTTTTGTGGCAGCTTAAACCAGATTGTTAGAAAAATAACTGTTTGTTACAGGGTTTGTATATAAGTTGCTTTTTTATTTCTTAATGTTAGTTAAGGACATAAAAATGAGAAGCCAAAATATAAGTATTTATTTGATTGACAGTAATGGCTCTGAGAGAAGCTATTTAAATATTATTTACATATTATTTGAAGCTATAATAAGCTATCATGTCAATCCATAGCATGGCATTGTTATTAAATGAGTCTCCGACAGGGTAGCTCATAATGGTGTTGTGCAAATTAAGCACACTTAAAAAACTTTTGTAAGAACATTACTGTACAAGCAAGGTAGCCAAGTTTTCAACATCAGCGACTCTGTCATTTTAAATTTAAAATGCAGGGTCTGTATGTGGCTAATGTCTCTACAAAGCTCTCTAATAAGGGCCAGACTCAGCAAACGCTGAATGTGTAAGTCCCTCCTGATTTAAACAAATACTTCAGCATGTAGGACTTCTGCTAATGTTGCTTTGCTGAACTCAAACTAACAACTACCCTTATAGGATGGATAGATAGAAAATGAAAATGTGTTTTCTCCCCTCCCTGGAAAACTGTCTCTAAGACAGACTTTGGATGTTGAGATTGGTAAGACTTGGATGAAAAGGGGGATAGGGTGTGGTTTAACAAGGAAACGCTGGCAAGCTTTAAGCATTTGTAATGGTGGCAAATTACATTTTTCTGTAAATGGTCTCTGAATATGTAGTTCTACACCAGTAAATACTCACACAGCTGAGCGATTAGCTCAGCTGGCCATATGGTTTTGGAGAAGATGACTGTGCTCCATGGCAGGTGCTCAGCTTCCTCACTAACGTACAGAACATCAGAGTGGTGTTGTCTAAGCTCTTGTGTAAAAAGACCTGGGTACAGATACTACAGGATTATGAACCCCTTTTCTCTGTGCAAAATACTCAAAGCCACCTGTCTGGCTGAAATACAGCTTCAGGAAAATCTAGCTCAGAGGTGTGTAATTGAAGTTAAGAAGCACTATTCCTGAGCATTTGATGAGAATGAGACCTCCCAAACTTGAAGTGCAAAACTGCTGCTCTTCTGGGTAGAAACATCAATAGTAAAGAAAAATTAAGAAGCTAAGTTGCTGGGTAAATGTTTCTATTTAGTCATTGGAAAGCATGGCATGTCCAATGTGCACAATTTGAAGAACTGGAGGCCCTCTCCCTGGAAAATCTTGGTGCAATACTAGAGGCATTTTGAAGGAAAAGTGGATCTGCTTTTCAGAAGTCTCCTCCTAAGGTTCAGAGTAAACATTTTCTTGCAGATGTTCATGTCAGTGTCTGAGGAGCAAAAGGTTGGGTCCCACTGGAGGCTGGGCAGCTATTCCAGCCTGTCTTTTCATTGTGCTGAGGGAGCCTTAAAGGCTTCATGGAAGCCCATATGCGAGCCCACCACAGTCATAAAATTGTCATGTAGGGTTTCGTTTGAGTCCTGCAGTGTCTAAGAAAATATGTTCCCTCTGTCTGCCAGGGCTGTTCCAAGTTTGTAGGACATGTTTTCTGTTCATTTTGTGGTTTGGGGTTGCTCAGCAGACATGTAGCTGTGTGCAAGAGTTGTATCTCCCTCTTTCTGCCACTGCTTCCCTCTCTTATGAGCAGACATATTCATGCACGTGCACACACAACTGTTGAAAAAAGTGTTGGGAATAACCTTACTGACCTAGCCAACATGCTGTCAGCACCATTTGAAGCCAAACTTGCTTAGATTTTTTTGGCCGTGGAGATTCCTGAAATGTAGAAGAAAGCAAAACTAAAAATGTATTTTAACCAAGTGAGGATGCATTCTTTCATTGCAGCCATCTCATGAGGTTTGGCCAGTCCATCAGCATAGGTTTATAAGAGGGATTCCTGAAAGTGGCTGCCAAAAGAGCAGCTTTGGAGTGTCAAGCAAGATCTGGATAAAGCCGCTGTGATATGTCAGCTGCACATTCTGATGGGCACTGATATTGTGGGGGGATCATAGGGTCTGATACCGACACCTTACTGCTGCCTTGCACTGGCTCTAAACGTTCACTTCTCAGGCTAAATTCCTGTACCCTGGGGAGCCTGTGATCCCTTCAGGATGTACTAACGTAGCTTCCAGTTGTGTTGATGATGAAGATCCTGCATCGTTTGGATTTCAGGAGTGTTTGAATTTGAAATACACCTGGTTCTGTTTTGCTTTCTAACTGAAGCTTGACTGCTTAGGAACAAGCAGTAACCAAAATGCATTGTGCAAAAAAAGACACCCCTCCTCCCCCCGCCCCCCCGAAAAAAAAAACCCAGCCCACCCAAAAAACAACCAACCAAACCCAAACAAACCCCTGTTATTCAATACTGCTTTTGAAATTCTTACTGCCCTTACAACCTCCTTTTGATTTCCAGTCGAGGTCTGCCAAAAGACTTGGGTTCCAATAAAGGCAGTTCACAGAGCATTAATACTCAGATAAATAAATGCAACAGGCAATCAAGCTGCTGTGAACTAATGGCAGGATACTTGAAAGTGCAGTATTCGGGTGATGGTGTCAGTTTCAGAAAGGCATGCTAACTGTTTTAATCAAACGTTACATTTTATTAAATTCCTGACCATTGGGAAGGAGATTGCATGGGAGAATTTAAAAGATTGGGAGTTTCTGGCTTTATTTCTGCACTGCTGATAAGCAGTAATTTTTGCAGAAGGCGAAGAAGTAATCCTCTGCAATAAAACCATTTTCATAATACCATGGGAATGAGTTATTGCTTGAAGTGAGGCACAGTTTCTAATGGCTGCCTAAGCTTTCATCTCCATCTTTCATGGGCTAGTCAGACATTTTTATAGTGCTGACACAAAAAGAGAGCATTTATGTTGCTTCCATTCTCCATCTGTCAACAGTTAGGTTAAAGTGCCACTACAGGAATACTTTTCATCTGATTTCCATTCCAACGTGGTTCATCAATATACAATATTTGAGCCATGCCAACTCTCAGGGTCCTAATCACATATTTTTTATGCACCATTAATGGTTGGCAAATAGGAAAAAAAGTCTGTCTTTTTAATGTGAAGAGGGTGGTACTTTCTTCTAGTCTGAATTTCCCAGATGTACCTCCCTTACAGTTTTCTAAACTGTCATGAGTTGTTTTTGAGTGAATAGTGTGAAAAGTCAAAATATGTTAGGCCAGAGAGGAAGTAGATTTTCATTTTGCTTGCATGAGATACATCTGTGAACACCAATAATTGATTCAGATTTGTGCATCAGGTAGGAGCAAAAGGTAAACAGGGAAGCATTGTAATAAACCTTCTAATCCCTGTTTTACTTATGATTCCTTTCAGCTAATGAACCTAGTTTTATTAGTGGCATAGACCACAAAAAGGTTATTCTATGGAGAAATTTGCAGACCTCCATGAAAAAACTTACTGCCTTATTCTGTGCTTAGCGCACTTGTAAGGCTGGACAGGGTAGACATGTTTGTAGAAAACTAAAGCAGACTATAAGGTGCACAGATTTCTTGTTTCTATCCAGTGGAAACTGGTTTTGTTAATATCTGGAAAAAAGTATGTGTAACAGAAAATAAAACTACAAGGGCAAGAATTGCTACCTTTATTTTTAAGGCGCGTTTTCTGGACTTTTTTCTAGGATTATTCTTGTGAATTCCTATTTATTTTCCTGGCTGGTCCTTACCTTTCTTGTAGAGTAGCACCCAAACCCAAATACCTCCAAATCCAGTTTCTTTCACTGATGGTGACTAGAACAGAAAAGTTATTCCAGACCACTTCAGTGTATCCTGCTATACAAGACAGTATGTGGCAAAAATATCCTCTCTGTGTTGAGAAAGAGGTGGATGGGGGATGGCAAACTTATTTTAAATTAAAAAAAAAGAAAAAAAAGAAAAAATTAAACTCTGAAGAGGGGGAAAACAATCTGTTTTTAAAGGGATTTTCTTCCAAGTACCCCTGTCCCTTGGGTATGCAATATTCACTTAGTGTAAATTTCTTTCAGCTTTCCCTCAGATTTTGAGTGCCTCATTTTTCTCTAGCTAATATAGTGCAGTTCATATACTATATTTTATGGGTGACTGGCTTCCAGAGGAAGGTAGGTGTGAAAGACCAGGCAACCATGAAACTGAGTTATATGGAGTAATCACTACAGGGGAGAAGGAGTGTTTAGTCCCTTTCCTGTCACAGTCAGATGAGGCTTTCACACTGTGGGAGTGATTGTAAAGATTCAAAGGAGATACTACTTGATTTTGTTTCAAGTTGTTTTCGTTTATTGGCTGAGATTCCTGGCTTCTGGAAACTTTACATTATGTTTCCGAGCAATCCTGAGGATGCTGTTGGCCACTGGAGTGGGTATTATAACACTCTCGCTCTGTGCCTGGCTTGAGCTGCGTGATTAACTTGTTAGCTGCGGTCTTGTGGTCCACGTTTGTACAGATGTAAAGTACCGTATCTTGGCTTCATATAAACAAAAGACTTTTGTCTCAACAAAGTGCGTTGTGTTGGGTTTCTTGCTGTCAGAGTCTGTGTATTTGTATAATTAGGACTGCCCAGCTGGTGCATGTGATTGTGTTTCTGAGCTTTTATGCAGTTGAGATATAGGCCTGAATTTTCACAGAATTAAGAGATCAAATCCAAAATTCCTTGGACTGTTTTTCATGTCCCAATGCTTTAGCTGCCTTTGTACTGTGATAGGGTGATGCAAAGGATCAAAATTTCTTAAAAGTGCATTTATTTGGGGGTTTAAGATGTTTAAGTTGTGCATGTTTTTGCAGGTCTGATCCTACAACTTTCCTTCATGCAGCTGGGAGCCTTCTGTCCCCCCAGCCAATCTTTCATTGTTCCCACTAAGCAGGGACCTGACTGCTATTAGAAACAGGAACAAAAAATACGAATTTTACGCCTGTTTTATTCATATCTACAGCTTTCTGTCTCTTAGTTGTGCTTCTTCAGTCCTCTTCTCATATTGTTGTCCACCCTCTGTTACCTCCCACAATGATGATTAATGGAATGCTCTACACTTTTTCTGAACTCTTGGTTTTTCCATTTAGTTCCTGATTGTTTTAATTCTGCCAGACCCTTTTTCATATCTTTTCCTCGTCTGCCTCTAATTTACAGTATATAATTTCTCCTACTCCGACTCCTCATTTCCATTCCTGTAACGTTCCATGTTCTCTCTTGGAGTCTGGGCTGAGCATACAGACCGGTTAAAATGAAAATATACTTTCCAGATTTTAGTAGCCTAATTATTTTATTTTAAATGAAGCCGAGACATCAATCAGACTGTTCTCTAAATCCCAGTCACATCAGCAGCTAAATGAAAATATCAGTTATTCTCTCCCATTCCCAGCCCACTTGCCTTTAAATGGTATTATCACAGCAAATATTAGGAGTTTAGACATGTCCATAGTCTTTTGTTGAAAAGCTCTTGCAAACAAGGCAAGGGAGATGCATCTGAAATCCTAATATCTCGTGAAATAATATTAACAATGGGTCTGGCACATGTGAGTGTTCAGACAGGAGGCTGTCAGATCCCGTGAGGTTGAAAGTAAGAAATATTTGAAAGACAAAGAACAAATCATAGAAATGGCAAGTTGAGAAAAAGGGGTTTTCAGCCTGAGCGGTGCAGGCTCCTGGAGCAGGTTCTCAGCTATGACACCAGCTTGCTTCTTGGCTCCAGCCAGGGATTTCTGAAGAGCCTCACAGGGCTTGAGCATGTCCAGTAATTGGACCCTGTCCCCTCCGACAGCCTCAGCATTTTTCAAAGTTGTGAGTGGCCAGCACTGCTAGGGACTTTAATTAGAGTTGTGGATGCTCAGCTCTGCCAAAAACCAGATCCAAAGTGCCTCAGGTTGCTTACTCAAAAAAATGTGTGGCCACATTGGAAGTATTTGCCTTTTGGGCCTTCTTATAAGTTCCCCCGCCCTTCATTTTTCTTTCCTGTTAATCACAAAAGATACTGCAAAACCTGACAGTTATATAGATGAAAAAGATGTGTTAAGGAGATGGACACTTAGCATATAATATGCTTAGAGACCTCATCTGAGCTTTTGGAGGTCCTATGTTTTGACTCACTGCAGAAGCATATAATGGATATTAATACACTTTTTGATTTCAGGCTTCTCATTTAAGGCAAATCTGTGGGTCCCTCTGTGACCAGAGGGGAGGGATGCTCTTCCAGAGGCTGATTGGGTGACTTTTAAGTTAGGGTCTTTATCTGAATCAGATTTTTCTGATAATTTTTACTGCTCCCCAACCCTCTTTCATATCCTTTCCTGGTCTGTCTGCAGTTTGCGGTATATTATATCTCTTACTCTGACCTGTTTTCTTTCTAACCGTGAGCACAGAGGAAGTTGGGAATGCTAATATAGGCACTTCAGTAGTACCCTCTATATAGTGAAAGACAGTTTAAACTAAATAGGCAAAATGACAGGGGAGGATACTGTTGAGGATGAAGTAATTTGCGGTCAGTCAGTTACAGAGTTGGGAGCATAATTATCTCCCCAGGTCTAGTCCAGTGATTTTTTTTCCAGTGGACTATGCTTTTTCTCCTTATAACTAGATACCTTACTGACAGTGTGTACCAGTAGCCAGTCTTACATTAGCAATCCATTTCTATTTTTTTTTCCTGAGCAAGTTGGGTTTTTTTAACTTAACATGGAAATGAACCAAAAAAGTCTGAAGTTCTTATTGCTTCTGTTTCCCCTTTAATACATTGCTATTTCTATATTTATTTTTCCCCTTTTTTCTTCCGCTAAACTGCAAGGGGATGAAGATGCATGAGAGGCAATGTTAAGAGTTTTGTCAAACTTCTGTCTAATAATAACGAGATTTGCACTGGGCTTCTAAAGGACACAGATCAGAACCACTTACCATAATGGCACTACAAAGTAATGAAGATTCAAGTGGTTCTTGTTAGATATGAAGCTGTCAGAGAATCTGAACTCATCTAACACCCTATTGCTAGAGAGAAGGCAGTCATTGATGCTGGGGAAGGTTTGTTTCTATTTTTTGTTTCAAATCCAGGCAAAGCAGCTTGACGTCTGTATTGTTTGGATTTGTGGGACTCTGGGTGTGCATGCTGGGGCTCTCCCTCCCATTAAATCTTTAAATAAAGGTTCTAATAAATTTCCATTAAAATAAGTAGTAACCACATTTAATGACCAGTTTGTCTGAGTGTTAACAGCCTGTTAGCTAACAAACTCATCATTAACTGGTGCTAACTTCTCCCGAATTGTTTAAATAATCCCTTAACATCGGCCCTGTTTGTATTAGGGTACTCATGTAAAATCTCTGTCCAATGCTACCCTTTTTATATATATATATATATATTTTTTTTTAAACTGAGAATATTATTATCCAGTTTGGTCCTTTCCTCTTTGATTGTTCCACTTTCCCCTACTAGTATTTTCTCTTTGTGCATTAAGATAGCAGTTTTATTTTCTTCTGTATTTTTTCCAGATTTATCTTAAAATCTCTGCTTGTTCAATGAATTAGGTGACAAACCCTAGAGGTAAATTCAACTACAGAACATAAAACTGACAAATCAGTGGAGCTGTGGGCCACATCCTGATTATGTACAAAATTCAAATGAGCTTGGGGAACCCATTTGTGTGCTGTTACAGGAAGCAGAAATCATGTTCCCAGTCTTGCAAAGATACCAATGCCTTTCTGCAAGTCCAACAGAATGACTTATGTGTAAACTTGCATCACATTTGCAGAACTAGATTCTGTGTATTGTAGGCCTAATTGGGCTGTAGAATTTGTTTCATACTACAAGCTGTCTTGGCTTCATCTTGTGGAAGGAGGAAGGGAGTCAGTTCAGTTCAAATAAAAACTTAAACTTTGGCCAACACTCAGATTAAAGTTGAAATCAGCTACTCTTGAGGTGATAAATTGTGGGAAAAAAGTAGAGGAGGGGAAAGACTATTTCAAAAGTATTTTCCGTGTTCATTTTCTCTGGCTGATTCCATACTAGAGCTGGTAAGTAGGGGTGAGCTGCACCTCAGGAAGTTATCTATGTGTCTCCTTACCTCAGATCAGGATCAACAAAAACCGTGTCACACCTGGCATGTCTGTCTAACCTCTTCTTGAAAGATCTCCAGGAGCAGCTGCCCTGTGGATTTCTTCAGCCTTCTGTTCTTGCACTTTGCTATTCTTACTACTGTAAATGCCAGCCTGAAATTTTCTTGCTGCAGTATTAGCCCACTGGTTGTTATCTTGCTCCAAAGATATAGCGACAAATGATTCCTTCTTCGTTGCAGTAACATACTGTGGACTTGAAAATGTTATCACATCTCCCCTGAGTCTTCTGCTCTTTAGGCTAAATAATTGCAAATCTCTGCCTTCTATTCAATTGACCTACACCTTTCTTAAGATACAGGGCTCAAAACTGGACGCAGTATGCAGCTAAGATCTAACTATGGACATAACAAAGATTGCTTCAGGTATCTTGGGAGTTATATTTCTGTTTGTTAATCCCAGTACAAAGTATTCCTTTGTTCCAGGGGCATTAACATGTCCTACTCAGGATCAGCTGTAGCCCTCCGATGCCTCTCTGAAGATATGCTACCCAACAGTTGATCACCACCCTTTATTTTTGCAGCTAGTTATTCCTGCCTATCTTACACTTGTCCTATTGAACTTCATCTTTTTTTTTTTTTCCCTCTCAGTATGTCAAGTTGGTATAAGGGGACCTATAGTCATGAAATTCCCACCGCAGCTTTGCAGATGCAAAAAATCTGGGTTATTCAGATATGCATGCATAAATGTGTAAGCTTCCTATAACAAACAGTCTTTTAAGCAGTTTAGTGTCATTCATTGCAATTTTTACAGCTTAGTTACTGTCTCCCTCAATAGCTAATAAAATAGACTGTAAAACTTCACATTCTGTAGGCCAAAATAGAGGATACTTCTGTAGTTCTGTTTTGTTATAAAAATAAGGTCTGTGATTGAGCTGTTCTTCCATCTATTTGTCTGTGTGCAAGTCCCTCCCTAATAACTTTTGAACGTATTACCCCACTAATTTGACACAGGGACAGAGGCCTCACAGGGACTGAGGCTTCCAGGACTTTGATGAAAACTTGCGTGGATGGAGGGAAGGGAATCAAACCCTGCTGGCCAAGGTGACAGCAGCAGCCACATGTAATGTGCTGTCTCCTGCCTGCCTCCTGCCTGCCTGCCAGGCAGGAGACTTGGAAGGGACCATAGACTGGTGCTGGGGGAGTGGAAATGGAGGCTATCCTGGTGGCTGTGGGCTCCAGGGGTGGGTGCCAGGGCTGTCATCCATTGGAGACAAAGCACCAGTCATGCTGAAGGAGCCATTTGTTTTGTCAGAGGTTGATTTTGCAGAAAAAAAACCAAAGCCACGGTTGCTTGTAACACGTTGGGTTTTGTTCAGGCATTGAAAGGATGCTTCAAGGCATTGGTGAGATAGCTGGGTTTTGTGCCATCTTTACAAAGTGGATGTAGGCACTTATGTAGGTAGCCCTGTAATGGATAGAAATGGTTGATTAAAAATGTCCACTTCTAAACTTAGAGTGTATTTTTTTTTTTTTTAAATAGTAAAAACTTGAGCTCTGTCAGGTGTCTCTGCACACTATCATACCACAAAAAATAGAGGAGCGAGCGACTCTCTTGCATGACTTTATTTCCTGTCAATTCTTAACTGTGAGCGAACGTTAATATGTGCACATTTGAGGAACACTATCTGCATATGCTTTACAATGGCCACATCCAGCAGTTGAAACAGATGCAGTTCGAGTCTCCTGCTCTTAGGATGTCATCTGATTTTTTCCATTTGCATCCTGTTACTTGCAATGGGAAATGCACTGGAAGAAATTCAGCACTTGGATGATTTACTGCTGTACTTTAGTATTTTAAGTTCAGCTATGTACCATCTAAAGCTCTTCTTCAGCTGCAGGCTTCCATTGTAAATAAACTGTCCAGCTTGACTGAAATGTCTTGTGAAAATAAACACAGTGCTTAAAGGGCTGCATATGCTCTTTACAAAGAGGCTACAGATTTGAAGCCTGTGCTGCAGATTCTCAAATTCATCTTTGAGATAGAGATGACGCATTTCAGCCATTGGATGACTGCAGGCCCTTTGGGTGCCCTAAAAAATCTTGTGTAAAAATATTCGAGGACACCGTGACTCTCCAGAATGGAGAGGCTGGAGTTTTGGCTTAAAGTTTTGTGGACCTTCCATAAAGTAACAATTTCCAAACTGCTGCCTCTCCAGGAAAGTTAGAAATGTAAATTCCTGGGATAGATCAAAGGTCTGAGTCCCACTACTCCAAAAGACCTTGCAGATAAAGAAGTAATGTGCTATTCTTGTGCACTCAGGCAGGTCAACTGGAGTTTTCAATTCAATGAGACTTTTAATCACCTTGCATCCCCCACCAGAATAATGTAAAATGAAGTGGCTTTAAAAAATAATCTGTGTTAAAAGCCTTGAGAAAAATCTCGAAAGGCCCATGTGAAAATGGAGAATGTGGCAGAACTGTGTCATTTGATAGATTAGTTTCTTCCATTTTGGTTTGGGCAGTCATCTGGCTTTAAATTACGTAGACAGGAGGTATTTCTGTTACACAGTTGGGAGCAGAGAGAACTTGCAGTCCCACTTCAGCAAGTTATTAGATGATACTGGATTAAGAACCTAAACAGTCTCACTGGAACATGCTTGTGTCTAGGTGCATGCTGCCATGCCTTGCTGAATTGAGACCTAAGGACCTGTCTTTTAAAGACACCTACAGAGGTACCAGAGCAAATCAGGTGTAGAGGGGGCAAACATGGATACCTAGTTCATGGTGTTATGCTGCTTTCTGTGCTGTCTTATTCCAAGCAAAGAGTTAGGGGTGTTGCTCACATATTCAGGGAAAAGGTGACTATGTCTCTGTCACTGGAGGAGGAGGTGCATGGTAATTACCATTACTAAAGAGTCATCCTCTGTGGTTTTGGTTGTTTTTTTTTTTTCTTTTTTGGTTGACAATCCATCAGCAAATGATTTCTTCATGCCAAACTGTAAGGACAGTGACTTCTCTCATTTTACTGAGGGAGCGGGAATGGGAAAATCTGATTCATAACCCATGTGCAACTTAGGTGAGGAGGAAAATGGGAAAGAAGTTGCTTCCTGTGTATCTGGTCAGCAGTGGTGGGATAACTGTAAGTGACGTGCCTTTCTACAGAATTTCCGCATTAGCGGTGGCTTGCATTGAGCAGATGTTCAGGCTGTTCTGGTCACTCTTCACCTTTTGTCTGCAAGGTGCATCAATCACTGTAATTATAATGGGACATGGAGCCAGCAACTGAAGGAGAAAAATCAACCCAATCCTAGGAACAATCTTTCTTGATGAATTCTCCCCCCTAAATCGAAACAATTTGCTGGGTAACCCAGCTGGGGTTCATATGCTTTTGATTACTGTGGGCTATTTAGCTTTACAAAATGACATGCTGCTTAATGGACTTTTAATGGTTATAGGTTTCTCTCTCTTTTTTTTTAATGAGCTTCACCAGTTTGTTACTAATGCCCTGTAGAAATCTGGCAAAGGGCCAGATTTTATGTTACAAATTTTCTGGTTTTCATGCGGCATAAGTGCAACCCATGCAGCCAGTGGGGATGTCTGTGTTACCAATCATACTGTAATGCCATTAAATAAAAAGGAAAAAAGACCTAATTGAGTACCCTGCAGTCCTAATAATGGCATACGTAAAGATGATACAATTAACACTTTGCAGCTGAAGTCTTGCAAGAAGTCCAGTCTGTTGTTCAACCTCTGAAAGATGGAGTTTCTTAAAGCTCACTGTGTTCCCCTTGGCTACTGCCAGGTTTACATGTCAGGCGAAGGTTACACCACTGTCAAGGCACAGATAAGGTTATGTCCTTCTCAGCAAGGAAGCGGGAACTGTCCTAACATTTTGCTAAATATAAGGTCCTAAGTTTTCAGTAATGACTATGCCTCAGCTTTCAAACGGTCCTTCTTAAAGGGGCTTGTTTATTTTCAGAGAGTGAATACTCAGCACTTCAGAAAAGCATGTCTTGTTTTTTGTTTGGGTTTTTTTTTTAAGTTGGAGGAGATTCCCATTCTGCAGTCACTAACTGATGCTGGAAACAAGAGCTGTTAGTCTTGGTGGAGGGTCTTGGTGGAAAGTCTGGGCATTGCTTTTGATTTGTAGAAATTTACAGTGAAAGAAGATTTAATTGTTTAATCTCTTTTACTGTTTTAATTTGGTGGTAACACAGATCTCTTCATGTTACGTATTCCCTAATAAGGGTCATAATTTTTAACAAACTTATAGTTCTGCCTAAACTGTCTGTTGAGCCTGGACTGTCAAAATGGCTTGGGCACAAGCCCTGTCACAGGCATCAGTTTTAGGTGGGCCTTAGGCAGAGGCTTTGTACTGTGTTCACCCATGGCATGGATATGCCACAGTGTGGATAGGCCAAGCATGTGGTGGCTTTGCCAAATTCTCTGTTGTGTCCCAGGAGGTGATGCAGTGGCTGAGGTTTAAGAGGAGCCTTGTTCACACACCTTGCTAGGTCTGAGTGTGATGTACCATGAGGCACTGCAGTAGTTTTCAGAAGCCAGCCTTCCTGTAATGTCAGCTTGCTGAAAGAGTCAAGAATCATGCAAAGCTTTGACTTCTCCTCCCAGCTCTAAGGGGCTGTGTTGCTCTTCTACTCTCAGTAAGTAGCTGGAAAATATTGGGCCACATCCCTAGTCACTGTAAATTGGCAGCGCTCTTGCAAAATTGGTGCAATTGTACAAGTTTATACTGAGTGAGTATCTAGGCTCTGGCTTCCTTCAGTGAATAGCAAGCTCAGGTACCAGCTGGAGTAGCACCAATGGCAAGAGTAGTGCTGTTTCAGGTCAGAATGCAACCTGCAGGGTATATGCTTAAAGAAAAAAAAATACTGTGTTATTGTGCAGAGGTGTGGCTGTTTATGTTTTGCTGAGAATAAGAAACTGCATTTCTCTTAATTAGGAAGTGGACGCTCTTACTCAGGAAATGGATAAGAATTTGGTAAACTGCCATCCCAGGACAAATATAAAGGAAGCATAACAAATATTCATGTGGTTCTTTGGAAAGGAGTAGAAAGTCATAAAGGATGGACTTCCAGCTTTATGCTTTGAGTCCAGAATGTGTTTAAGTCAGATTCATGGCTTTTAGGACAGACAAAACTCAGCTGACCTCAACTGTGTTCCTGCTGGAGCCAGTTTTTCTCCTGGGCCTTATGCTGGACTCAGGTCACGTGTGAAGAGATTGCGCTGCTTGTGCAGCTGGAGCCTAGGCAGGATTTTCCAACCACAACTAACAAGAGCAGTGTCATGGTCTTTTTTTGAGCCCTCCCTCAGGGCTCTGGTCTAGGATGCTTTTGGCAGCACGGCTTGAATCTTTATAGTTTCTTTGTATGTAAATTCAAGTGTATGAAATTCAGTGAAATTCTGAAATGCCAAAGGCACTCCAGTAAGGTGCGCTCAACTTTTGCTTAGCAGGGGCAACGGGCAGGGGGGAGCTGGAATAGCCTACATAAAGAAGAACTGTACACAGTGCAATGTATATGCAACTTCAGCTATCAGAACATACAGCAATAATGTAACTGAGAAAAGGAATATCATTGAGATGAACTGCAGAGGTCCAGTATTACTGGCTTGAGCTGGTAAATCTGCATAACGTGGCTGTAAGTGAGTGAGAGTGCTTCCAGACTGATTTCAGCTCATGAGGAACCAGCTACAGCATCTCTACTCTCATGGCTGGAGACTTCATCTATGAATAACCAAGAGCTGATTGTACTTATGTTTCTTTTTTACATAGTTACAGTTTATTTTCAGTTGACATTGTGAAAATCAAAGAAAAAAAAATCCCAACAAAAATGAAGTTAATAAAATACCAGTTGAGTCTGCTAGTTTATTGAATGATTGTAGTTGATGCAAATATTTTATTCCCTATTTCCTTTTGCTCTGAGGTCGCAGAACTTCTTTATGATCAAGCCAGGACAAATAATAGCATTCTTAGGAATAACGTAAACTCAGACAAATAATCTACAAATACTTATCTGAATTTTCAAACTGTATTAGTTTATGTCCCTTTCATATGCACTTCGGAAGAATATTCCTACCAGGACATTGTCCTGGTTTCAGCTGGGATAGAGTTAATTGTCTTCCTAGTAGCTGGTACAGTGCTATGTTTTGAGTTCATTATGAGAAGAATGTTGATAACACTGATGTTTTCAGTTGTTGCTCAGTAGTGTTTAGTCTAAAGTCAAGGATTTTTCAGCTTCTCAAGCCCAGCCAGCGAGAAAGCTGGAGGGGCACAAGAAGTTGGCACAGGACAGAGCCAGGGCAGCTGACCCAAACTGGCCAATGGGGTATTCCATACCAGGTGACATCCCATCTAGTGTATAAACTGGGGGGAGTGAGTGAGCGGCTGCGTGGTGCTTAGTTGCTGGCTGGGGTTGAACCACGACAGAGATTAATTTGGCCAAATATTCCCAGAAAGAGCAAATTTAAATGAATATCAGAAGTTACTCGAAGGGAGGAAATTTCAAATCCTTAATCTGAGTATCTGCATCCAGTCAAAATTGGTCAGACTTCCAACATCAAACATTTGCAAAGATGTGCTACTAACCAGCTGCAGTCAGGGTTCTTGATGGAAACTGTTTGAATTACCAGGATATAAATAATAGTAACGTTGAGTGATGTCTGTGTAATCCATCTGTGGACAAATAAAAAAGAGGCATAATTCATGGAGCAAAATTGTTGATTACAGGTTGAATTCTATTTAAGGACAAATAGCGACTCTAAAATATACAGGTCTAGAAGCTGGGTCTCAGTGAATTTAGCAGCAATGCTTTAAAACCTTACTACCAAGGATATACCTTGCACTGGCTGTCCCCATCCTTTTCAAAGTGGTAAAACAGGATGTTTAATGCTACTTCAGTGGCCCCAACTTGCAGCCTTGTGCCATGGCACAAAGCTCTCATCCTTGAGAATTTGAGATGGTGTGCCCAGCTGCAGCGGGCAGCAGCTGAGACCCCGAGACGCATCTGGGGCTACTGTCTTGGCAGCGCAGATGCTTGTCTCCGACCTGGGCTGGGGCAGAAACGCCTGAAGCTGTGGCATCTAGGTCTGCCAGAGCCTGGCTGCCCAAGTGACATGTGGCACAAGCATGTCCTGCGTGGTAAACAGCAGAAACAGTGATGGTCATGTGTGGTTGCTGATGTGATATGCTAATTGCTGTGATAGGCAGCTCAGATACAGAAGTAAAAGCCCACTGAATTCAGGAGTTTCAAACAGCACAAGTGTTTGTACTGTGCTGTTTGGAGCCAATACTGTCTGCTTTTTGTCATCCATGTGCGGCTCAAACTACGCACCCCTCCAGCAGCCCCAAGACTGAAGCATGTGTAAATGGGTGTTCTTTTTTCCTCCTTTCTTCTCTCTAGACTATCCTTTTAAGGTTTTACATAATTTACATAGAAATAATTTGTTCCACATTTTAATAATTTCCTGTGTAAGGAGGAAGAGCATGGGGCTTTTCTGTTGTACTCTGAATATATCTGCAAATATATCCCCATTATATATGCTGTCTGGGTTGAATCTGACCTGTTCAGGCTGGGATTTCTCAAAAGGATCCACATTTCTTAGTACAAGGAGTATATCAGCTTGATAATATTTGTTTTCAAAATTTTTTTAATAGCTTTGAAAAACACAATCATATTCTCAGGGGATCTTAGCATAGGAGGAGTCACTCGGGTGTCTTGGATCCTTGCACAAATACATATTTCTCAAGTAGATGGGAAAATCTTGTAATTAAACTCACCTGCATTTTATTTATTAATGAATACTTTCCTTTAGCGGTTCTGAGGTCCACTGAAACTAATAGAAATATTTCTATCAAATGGCAGCAGGTTTTGGGTCCAGCTCTTTCTGGAAGTATCTCAGCTCTTTCAAACAGTCTACCCAATCTTAGTGTCATGGCATTTCTGAATAATCGTTCACATATCATTTATAGCTCTGCAACTTCAGTTAATTAGGCCCACCACCTTCATGGCAAGGTCTGAATCTCTCCTGTTTACCTTATTGCTGCTTCTACACCAGCTGGAAGACATGCAGAGACACAGTTTTCCCTTTAAGGGCACTTTTGGATAGGAGACCCCCTACAAAACCCAGTTTGGGCTTCTTGCATGACAGGATGTAGCAGTGGCAATAGAGCATTATTTCACATTTTACGCAGAATATGGCCATTTTCTGTCTTTTTCAATTATTTGTTCTCTTCCTCTCCATTTGAAATAGTTATAATATTCTTAAAAGTTGACATATTTATTACATTAGCAAAAGAGTCTCCCTTTATTCACAGAACAGCGTAATTTTATGGGCTGTGAACAGAAAAGCTTTGTGAAAGCCTGCTAGTATTTTGCCATGTCTCAGCTCTTATTTGAACAAGGACTGCTCAGTTTTCACACTGCAGGCATCTTGGCTTCTTCTGAGATGTGGCTCCAAGCTTCTGAATGGTGGGTTGGATGGTGCTAGCTAGCAGGATGGCCTCGGGCAGGCATCTACCCATGGGTCCAGTGCTTTAGCTGGGAGATGTTTTGAGGGATAGCTTCAGCTGGTGGCCTTGCTGGTGCCTGTGGCAGAATTAGGTGGTGAACCTACCAGAAGCCTGGCTAGGAGAGCTGATGTTTTGTATTAGGCAGCCTTTTTGAAGATTTGCTGAAAAAAATTGGAATCCAAAGCTTTTAATGAAAACAGTGACTTTTTGAAGATCACTTTTACTTGCTGATTTTTTTTCCCCTTTAAAGCCCTGCACATGACTTTATCTGTCAGGAAAAGAAATAATCTGTCACTAAATTGTTGCTGTGACTAATACTCTGTGACTAAACATTGTGAGTCCTTCAGCTCAGGGAAAGCACTCTAAAAGCCCTGAACTGGGGATCCTCTTTAGCAGAAAAGAAGAAGGGCAAAGAAGATCCTTCCTACTTGTCTGATGATAAGCAGTGTTGGTACCAGTGTGAAGCTATCCAATACCTGATATTGCTGATTGAATGATGTCCATCTGGGAAAGGTGTGGGGAAGTAATACTGTACTTTATCACCAATGCTGTTGTTGACAAAAGGCTTCCTATTCCTATTGAGTGCTTTATCAAATATGAAATGAGATTAATTTCAAGTGGCTTTGAGGTTTGCAGTGAGCACTGCAGTGTGTTGGCTGGTGTCATTCTCCCATAGGAACCAAGGAGTTTATAGAGTTTTGTTATTAATATTTTACAGTAATCTAAATGCAGACAGTGGCCTTTGGTCCTAGAAATTATTTTTGTGTTTGTTTGGGTTTTTTTCCTAATAGAAACTTACTGTTATCCCTTCCTGCAACTGGTATTTATAGGAGGCGGTTGAAAACAAGGCTGAGGCTGGAGCTAGGATGGCATGCACCAAGCTACCATCCTTTTTCTGTCCCCATTTGTGATTTTAGCCCATGAGACCCTGGGGGTGGGATATATGTGAGGCAGGCATGGAAATCCTGGAAACCCGTCTCCAGTTTTGACATGAGAGGCTCGTGTTAATGTCCTCCCTGCAGTGGCTCCATCTTCGTTCAGTTAAAACTGAGCTCTTTGGGATCTCAAACAAAAATTGCTTGGTATTGAATCTGCCTCAGGAGTGTGAGGGGGAGAAAAGGTGTATGCAGCACTAAATCAATACAGCTGGGCTCCTAACTGGGAAATGCTATGTTTCTTCTGGGGTTGAAATGAAGATCGAATCTTTTGGGTGCTGAGCCGAACCTTCAAAGTTCCAAACCTCTGAGCTGTGCTTGTAACATTAGCGTCACTATCCTTTGACTTTGAAAGCAGGCTTTATTTCAGTGGTTTGCTCCAGCAGTATTTTCTAAATCTTCCCTCATTATGCAGCTCTAAAGACAGGACACCAGCCATGTTGCTGCTTGCTTATTGCAACTCCCATGCAGTCTGGCAAATGACAAACAAAAGTCTTTTGTATAATATTAATAAGCTTTCAGCACTTCTCAGTGTGGCCTGTTGTCATCAGAGTAAATCATGTGTATCAAAAGCCCTTATATGTGAAAGTTTGTTTTCATATCTGGCCAGCTTTTCTATTCAAACCCTTTTATCATCTTGTAATAAAAATATTTGTTTATATTTTCAATAGTGCTTCAGTCATGATACAGGAACAGCTTCCATGAATAGAACAGCACTTTTCTAAGGAGCTTTCTTTCAAATCATTTCAACTGGCCCCTCCTAGCTGCCAGTGGACTTTGAATCCTGTTTACATTAAAACAATAGCATCAGCTTCATAAATAAACAGGGGCACACATGCCTCAAAGCCATCTTGTAATTGAAAAGTTAAAGTTTTCTCCTGCTCAGGCTCTTCTATTTTATCTAGCTTACTGTGGTTTTGAATTAAATTTAAAATGAAAAATCTGTCTTTATACTTAATGCATAGATCATATTCTACTGATGTGTCCTACAGTGAAAGTTTTGAATTAAAACATTGAGGTTCTGCTATGTCAATATTTTAGAACCAACAGATATTTGCTAACACAAACAAACACTTTTCCTTCTCTCAAGCTATGGGGATAACATCCTGTCAATACCTGTGAGTAAATAAAACCCTAAGACCGAGCTACCTTTTATGTGCTCTTGACTACTGCTACCTTTCTGTTTGCTTTCTAGCTTTTCCTGTGGCTGGCTGCAAATGCCAGGTGATGCAATTAAGGAGATGATAGAGAGATTTAATGTGTTGGGTTGCCTAAGAAGTACTTGTCAGGGGTCTTTTAAATCTCTCATATCTCAGGTTCAACGTTTGCTCCTGGGTACTATAGGAAAATTTCTGGTACTTAATTTTTAACCCTTTTACATTTATCATTTCCAGCAGCTTACTTGTAATTTCATGCTCAGAAATAGGATGCAAAACCACCTAAGTGACTCCAGATTTTAAAAAGGCCTGGGTAATACTGAAATCACAATTCAGCTAGCCTGAAGTCCACTCAGACTCTGAGTGGATGCTGAGTTAACTGGACAGGTAAGAAGCGGCGTCTCTGCACCTGGGATGTGGCCATAGATGTGGTAAATTACTTGTCGCAAGTTAGGCATTGGTCTTAGGAGCAAACCCATACTGTCACATCTGTGTGACCTGCTATCAGTAGAGCTTTGCACAGACAGATGTGTTTACCCAGAAAAATCTGCTTGTTGGACCAGTTGTCAGTTTGCTGGCCATGGGTTTACCAGCATCCTTGCCTGTTAGAGTGCCACACAGAGCTGTGATTATAATAAATGCCTCTGGATGAAATGCTGTGCTTTCCATTTCCTTCTGGAAAAGTGCCTGTAATTTGTAGGAAATTTCTGTAATCAAAGGAAACGGAGTTCTTTAAGTTGCACTGCTTATAATCAAACTCCCACCTCAGAAATTTGATAAATGCTTTTAGCCAGCACTATTTATATTTTTCCCCACTTGCAAGTGAAACAATGGCATCTCTAGCTGGCCTGACATTCTTCCTGGCATGTCCAAAGGAGCAGAGGGCTGAGAAAATGGCTCAGCAGTTGGTTCAAACACCCCATGCTTCTCTCGTTAAGAGAGAGGTTTGGAAACATTTCCACAGCTCTAATTTGATCTCTGGGAAACTGAAAGGTTAATTGCACAATGTACAGGGGCAAAATAGATTTCCAAGAACATCTGGCACTATATTATGGAGTCTGAAATGAGATTAAAGCCATTCTTCTGGGACACAAGCTCTTGCCAGCCACCATAGGGAAGGTGTACAAACTTTATCTGGGTTTAATGAAGACATGGTGTGTATACTTATACAAACACACACGCACATGCATGTGTTGGGTTTTTTTTTCTTCTTTTGTCTATGGCCTGTGATATCTGGGCTTGGTTTTGCAGGCTTTTCTTCTCACTTAGTTTCCATGAGTCCCCATTACAGGACATTTTGCTTCCTGCAATAAGTCTGTGTTGCAGGGTATGTAGTCTTTTCCCTTCTGTTTAAAAATGAAAACTCATCAGGCATCTTTCCTCTGTTATCTGCTACCATCCCTCTTTGCCACCTAGCGATAACCTGATGCTACAGAAAGAAATCATGGAGGAGGGAGTATCAGGCGACACAGTAATAGCTTTTGAAAGTCACCAACATTAAAGGTCACGGCAAACACTTGCCATGTCTTAAACACCAACTTTATCCGGAAGATACTTGGGAGTGTAATTAGGGATGGAAGAAACACTTGCTTGAAAAATGTAAGCTGTGCTTGCGTCCGAGGCAGGTGGGGAAAAAGACATGTTAAGGGGTGTGGGGGTGGGAGTGGGTGGTGAGGAGGTGACTCATTTCTTCTCAGGAAGTTTTCCTTTGCTGAGGTTGGCTGTGATCTACACTCTGTTCCCCAGCCTTTCTAAGGATGAAGGAGGAATCAGTCAGTGGAAGAAAAGGTAATGAATAATGATTGCAGGATCATCTCTTGTACTGGAGAAGTCCAAGTGGAGAGACCCTCTCTGAGCCATCCGTTTCCCCGAGCAGATGTCTCACTATTACTGGCTTATCTGTGTGATATGTGACACTCTGGTATCTTTAATATGTCACAAGTTCTGACAGATTTGGCAGGTCTTTAGCTTGGAGATCAGCTGCAGAGCTGGCTGGTTGAGCAGACTGTAGAGGGCAGTCTGAGACCGCCGGTGATGGGCTACTGCATCTGCTGGAGGTGTGCAGGGTCTGATATCTGCCACCTGTGGGGAGGGAGTTCTAGGTGGGGTGCAAGAAAAAAAAATATGGGGAAGCTGGTCTGTTGGATTTACAGTAAATGTCTATTTGGCTTCACCTAAAAGAAATTCTTTATCCGACTTTTTTTTTTTTTTCTTTAAACTCTCCCCTTCCCCTGGCTTGCTCTGTTTGAAAACAGCTAACGTTGCTACTGGCTGAACAGCATGTTTTCACACTGCAATCACTCTTCGATGGAAAGAAGCAAGTTGTGTAAATCCTTCTGCTGACAGCTGAGATGATTTTTAGTCCATTCACAATGGGTTTGACTTCACCACACGGTGAATGAACGTGACAGCGAGCGGGGTGGCATTCTCTAAACACTGCTTTACTGCTCGCCAGTGCCACAAGGTAGACAGAGAAATCGCAGTACCCAAGGTGGGGTGCTGCCAAAGCAAGCAGCAATGATGGATGCGGTCCCCCTGGAAGGCGGGGCAGGCCACAGTGTGCAAAACAGAGCAGTGCTGGACCTGGGCAAATATTTTTTTGCTTATGTGGGGGGGTGCAAAGCAAACTTGTGGCTGGGCAAAACTCTTCATTTTTTTTTATACTCTCGGCCGTCTGTGAAGGAGGTGAGTTTGAGGCCTGACCCCATCTCTTTTTCAGCCCAGGTAGTTCAATCCTGCCAGTCTCACCAGGGAAATGTGGTATAGCCATAGTGGTGATGTTACTATGTGTTTCAAGGCAAGGGAGTGGGTCATGGGTGGCTCCGTTAAAGGTGGCCGCAGGACTGTCTAGAATTGGGGTCACCAAGAGGGGAGTTACTTGGCACAGTTGCTCCTCTCTTGATGGCTTCTTCATGGTGGGGGGGGGCACGTTTGAGGTATCTCATATTGTTAGTGAAAAAGGAGCAGGCTCTGGTATAACTGCAGTGTCAAAGCAGTCTCAATTTTCTGCATGAAATCCTTTATAAGAGAGCATCATCTAAATTGATAAGCTGGGGGAAAGGATCAGTCCTGTCTGATTCTGAAATTGCTGGCAGTAAAGTTTTTAGCTGCTCTTTGCTTTCTGCAATAATTGGAGGAACAAAAAGCTACCATTTTTTTTTCAGATCTGATCCTACCGACTTGATTTCTGTAATTACTCTTCTGTGTAGTCAGGATCAGTCATGCAGAGCCTGCCCCTGTAAACACCTTCATGCATGTTTTTATTCATGTTAATATTCTTTTAGATTTCATTGGAACAGTTTGTGCTTGTAAAGTCAGAGTCTGCAGAATTTGGTCCAGAATTTAATTTGGTTTTAAATACCCCTCCTTTCTAATAAGTCTCTGCAAGGCAGGTTTTTTTCATGTAGCTGCCCTGGTTTTGATACTGCCCCTTTGCTTACAATATGCATGGTATTTCTTGCCTGTCTTCTGAAGGACTTAGTAGTTGCCATTATTAATTAAGCTTCACAGAGCTCCCTTGGAGGGGATGAGTATCTTAGAGCATGTGTAAACTGAGGCAGAACAAAGCCAAGAGATTGTTTTCCCTTAGGTCTCACGGCAAGCCTCTGGCAGAGCTGGGAATGCAACTCAGCTTTCCTCATCCCCAGCCCTCTTCTGTAACCATAGGCAAGCTGGAGCAAATTAAACCCAGGCAAAGGCGGGTACAACTCCTACAGCAAGCAGGGAGAATTGTGCCCATTGCGCGAGCTCTGCATTTGGCCCATTGCCTGCATGCTCCTAGAATAACAGACATATGGAACATGTTGCCAAGTTAGGCCCTTAAATCAAGCTTTTATAAATGACTTCAGGAGGAAAGGAGACATATTTTATTTCTGCAGAGAGAGGGGGGGATTGAAGGAGGTGGTGTTCAGCTAACCCCAAAGGGGGAAAGTTTATTAGGCCAAGTGGCCTTTTCCTTCCCTGTAATGCCGTCGGTTCATAACTAAGAATTCACTTTGCAAAAAGATAACAAAATACCAGCCTTGCTTCCAAGTACATGTTAACACTTTCATTTCAGGTGATCAAAATTCTGGTAGGGACCCATGCTGTATCCCAGCTGTTAGACCAGCTAAGCAAGAGTCTGTGGTACCGCCTGCACTAGAGGTGGGAGGAGAGCTCCATTTTTAGGCTGGAGAGCACATATTCCACACGGACCTCTTTTGCAACAGAGTAGGGGTCCAAGAATCCACTTAAGGCAAAAGAATGCTGCCATGTTAAACCCTTGGCTGTAAGCCTCAGTCAATTGCCAGCATCAACAATTGCTTTTCCCATGAAAAAGGACGTTTTCTGCTCTGGCAACGTGAACATTTTATATCTGAGTGAAAAAGCTGCTATAAAGCTTCGCAGAAGCAAATGCCTGCTTTTAAATCAAGGCAGACTGTGCTGATACAGGGCATGGCTTTGCAGTGCCAACCTACACTGCGTTAAAGCATCTGCAAACTGTCTCCTCCATTCTGTTTACTTCTGAGCTGTTACAAGGTCCTCCCTGTTTTCTTTTTTCCTTCCTTCACTGGGTGTCGACTTCTGAAGTATCTGCATGTAATATCGTGAGTTGCTCAGATGTGGTCCATCTACTTCTGCTTGATCTCGTCTTACTAAAAATGAGCTTTGGTAGAAGGGAGAATTTTAAACCAGGCTGCTGGTTTAGAAGGCTTTGCAGCCCACAGTCATACCTATGTATCCTGTGTCCTTTTGTAAGGTGACAGTGAATGAGAGAAAGGGAGACAAGATGGCTCAGAGCAGGAATGAGGTAGATTGGTTGATTGTTTTTTAAAGGTAAAAAAAAAGGGGGAAAGAAAATAATTTGTGTGCATTAGGATCTTGTAGAGCCCTCAGAAACATAAAATACAGAACTACATACTTAATGTGGGTGTTTCCAAGTAGAACTAGTGAAGTCCTATGTGCTTAGTCAATCGCTAAAGGACTGTTTGAGGCAGTCACAGTGCTGTGGCTTTCCTCTTCACTGTTTTCAGGCATTTTCTGTCATACTTAGGAGGTAGAGGTTCACTGTTCTCACAAAAATAGCTGTATCCTCACGTAAACAAGAGGTTTGCTACCTGACTTTCTTTGCTGTTCTGTCAGAAGTTAAAATTAAACACAAAACCCAGAACGAAAAGTTACTTATTCAGGATCTACATATAGTCTACCTATATGACTACAGTGTGTAAGTCAGACTTCACAGGTCTTGAATGGAGAATGCTCAAAATGAACATTTCGTAAGCATCATGTTGGCTGGGGTATATTCACATGTGTTCTTTGGGAAACAAACCATGTGTCAACCCTAAGTGGTTTTGGGAATAGACAAACGTGTATTTTTCGGGCAGCTTATTCAGGACCAAGAATGCAGTCGACTCTGTTCCTAATAGCTTCTGCAGACTCCTCCCTTTCTTCATTTGCAAAAGGAGATCCAGCGTGATGAAGAACAGGTTGATGATAAGAATCAAGCTGCACTGAGTTGTTGGCAGAGACACCTAAAGCCACATTGAACTATTTACCCCATTCAGTAGTTTAGCAACTGAAAGGTGTTTTTTGAATACAGTAAACAGTGGCAGTTTTCATTTATGCTAGTATCTTTAAGTTCTCCCCATAGCAAGCTCCATGCACTAACGAGATAAATCTCACCCCTGTCCCTATGCCAGGTGGATAATCATTACTACATCCTCTGTGTAGATGGCTACATGTGCACAGGTCTGGTGACTTTCAAGAGATGAAGAGCAAATCAGAAGCAAAGAATGAGTATCACTTTTCAGACTTTGTGTGCCTCTTTTCTAGCTGCTAGAACTGAAGCAGTCTTTATTTAGGGTTTAAAACTCAAATCCACCTGAGAACTGGGAAAGGTCATCTTTGTCATCATCAGAGCTGCTGAATCAATATATTTTTTTTTCAGTAAATGATTTGATTTAATGATCTCTTCCTATTTCTTAGCTGCTCCTGACAATTGCAAGCGTGTTCCTTATTTACAAATACTTGCCCAGTGATTTAAAGAAATGAATCCTGAACTGTATGCAAAATATCTACTCTTGATGAGTAGCTTTTTGTGACTTGTGTTTGGATTTGGTTGTCTAGCTCATGCAATACTTACTCTGCACCCTGACTGGATGACAGAACTAGTTTAAACAGAGAATAACTAATACTAAGTTTAGAGCAAACAGAACAGAGTATTGACTATCCTTATTTGCACGTGAATGTGTATATTCATGCAAAGAACAGCTATTCCTTGGATGTTAGGTTTGTTCAGTTTTCTTCTTCGTAGCACTCCACTCAGCCTACTGTACTTTTTCTCCTAAATATAAAAAATTGGGAGGGGAATAAACTCAGGCTGTCGGTAATACAGGGCATGACCCCAGTGAAGAAAACATCCCAACTTACTGCAGTTATTTGATTTTAGGCAGTCCTTTGAATGAACACTCCCCAGTTACTGCTGAACAGAGGTTGTGTATTTCAATTACCCTGCATCTGAGAATAAAAATACTCTTAGCAGTGCATTTTTGTGCTATTGTTTAGGGAGGTTATCAAACGTATCAAACATGCTTGACCACTTTCTTCTCTGGCCACAGAGCAGTTTGTTTTGGCAATGTCGTGAAGATCCTTGGTTAGTATTGACTTTGGTGCTGATTGAAGCTAGCTGAGACTCCATCTACTGTCTTCCTCAGCATTTTATTCTTCATTAATGTTTTGAGTGAATGTTGAAACCAAAAATAAGGAGTTTGGGCTTAAAATTGGGCATGTTCTCTATTGCTGGAGAAGTCTCCTCTTGGTTGATAGGTGGGTTTTCTGTATTCTGAGCAGTTATAGGCTAACACCAGCACTTGGAGAAATCAGTATCTCTCTCCAGAATGTCCCAGTTTGACAATCCATCAGTCAAGAATCTGTCTGGAAGAACGTCACAGGACTGATTCTTGTTCTATTTGTTTTTATGTATGTTATGGCCCTTTATATCAGCAGTGACATAAAAAAGGTCTCAAACAATGTGTAAATTACATATAACCCTACTGCCAAAGCTTTTCACTAATGCCGAATTCTTGCATGCAGGGATCAGTCCTTTCATTTGCACAATTAACAATCAGCTAACTTAACCCCAACCTGTAGATATAGATTTTTAAATAACAAGGGGTAGAAATATTTCACGCTAATTAAATAGGAAAAGTAGCGTATGGAATCTAGTATAAGAGCACATGGGGGAAGACATCCTGCACTAAGTGGTGTGTGTACTTATATCGCAGGCACTAGGCTTATAACGCATAGTCTGACTGACAGTCTGTACACATCCTCAGCTGGTGATTGATAATGCAACTGAGAACATTTTAAATGAACAAAAGTGCATATAGTTGCTTTTGGCCTCCTTTTGAAGTGCTTTCAGAGCAACACAGAGCTGAAAAGCCACTCCCTGCAGCTGCAGTGGGGACATGAAGAAAGCAGCTGCAAGGTTTGTTTTCATATTTCATATTCATGTGCCTTGCAAACAGGAATGCTGGAAGGGAGCTGGTGTGGGATCACTTACCTATGGAGCATGGACGAAGCCTGCAGTCCTTGCCCAGGCAAAAGTCCCCTTGATGGATTTCAGGCAGCATTTCAGTTTTTCTGGGAAGCTGCAGCCTTTGCTTTCAAAGGGAAGCTGGCTTTTGAGCACAAGTAGAGAGCAGTAGCTTGCCAGCTGTGAGATGGGCTGTGAACCTGTTTGTGTGCACACTTGCTGCAGTCTTTGTGGTGGGAGTGAGATATTTCAATCAACCTATGACTAAGGAAACAGGGTTTACTCTGGATGCCTATTTGCATGGGATTCATGCTTCCCCCAGGGCCTGACTCAGTGTTAGCTGAGTGCAGTAGGTGCAGCCATGGTCTCTGCTATCTGTCCTAATCCAAGACCAGATTGTCTTGCTTAGTTTACCTTCAGGAAAGCCTTTCTGAAAAGTGTCAGCTGAGGCAAAGTTTTCTTCTGAGCACAGCTTAGTCCTGACTTGAAGGACTAAGACTAAACAACGTAGCTGTCTCAGAACAATAATATTTCTCTGTCCTCCTGTTAAAAACCTAATGGACAATTTCAATTAAATGTGGCAGAAGGAGGTCTCAAAGTTATATTATTCCAATATGCCTTGTCAAAAAAAGGTAGCAAAGTAGAGGAGAGAGACCCTATTAGTGTCTCCACTGGGGAAAAGGCTGTGGTTTGAGCTCATGCTTTATTAAATCCTAAAGTGTCCACACAAAAGAGCCTTTAATAATGCCCCAAACTGGAAGAAGCTTCTATCAGAGCATACATGTTTCTAAACACGAGGGAATCTGACCATTAGAAACAAACCCATAGAAACCCAGATTTTACATATTCTGTTGCTCACAGATTTTTTTTTTAAATTTATTTTTATTTAGGGAGTAAAGTAGCTGATTCTAATAGCAACACTGGTCCAAGAGTGAAATCCTTGGATAGGGATACCTGTGGACTTAAGGACTTGAAACTGTATTGGATCTAGGCTTCCTGGAATGGACCCATTTGTAAATAATGCTTTCACTAGTGGCAACAGGTTTCAGGTGAGGAAAAATTCTGAAACAGTTCAGTGCTCCATGTTGAGCACTCAGAAATTCACACACTCGCTGCTCAGCTCCAGCTGGGATGAATAGATAGGAAGGTGGACTTCTCATACCAGATTCTGTTAAAGCCAGGGAGGAGTTTCCTTCATAGCATTCCTTTCATTCAGCTTATGCTAAGAGAGTTTTCTTTCCTGTTCTCCAGCTCACCTAATTAATTTTTACCTGAACCTTATGCAAACTCTCTGAACTGCTTTCACAACTCTTTGGAAAACCTCAGACTTTCTAATGAAATTTCCTTTTCCTTCTGTGTCTGTCTGGGCCAGTAACACCTCAAGAACAGCCTTTCTTAAGTGTGTCTGTATTTCTGCTTCTTGGTAATTAGTGTGCAAGTTCATTAAGTTAACGATTCAAAAAAAGTTATTAAGATATTTTAAAATCTGTGTGAAGTTCTTTCCAAATGCAAATCTTCGACTAAAATTTGAAAACTTAAAAAATCACTTAAGGCTTTTTCCCCATCTCATGGGGAAATTTGGAGGGGACTTTGGTGCTAAACATACTCAGTCTTCAGGGTATTCCTGTTCTCAATCTACACCCAAATTTTGATTTTTGAGCTTAGAATTTTGAAATGATGTAAATGCAGAGAATGGTAGGCTCATTTGCTTGTAATGGAGCTGCCTTTTGAAAATCAGGCAGATGACACCAGATTCCTTTCAAGCCTTTGCACTGAACAAAAAGTGTGAAAAGGGAACCAGAGACCTGATTCCCCTGTGGTACATGGGGGTAAGGCTAGAGTAACTTAAATACTCAAGGACATCACTGACCTTGTTGGCATTTCTCTTGGTTTATATAAACATACAATAAAAAACAATACAGGCCAACAATTTGTGGCAACATTTTACTTGGAGAAGACTGAAATTCCAGCTAATGTATGGGAATTACAGGTTGGGGGATATTAGAAGCGTTTTAGAAAAGCCACAAATATTTTGTTTGTGATTACACAACAAATCTGTGAAAGTTTTGTAAGCAACCAGTTGTAGGTATCAAGTTATGCAGAAAAGAAAATAAAGCCCATTTCCTCCACAGCAAAATAAATGAATGCAATAATGAGAATGATAACTGAAGTTCTAAAATAGATATGAAACCACGTAATGACCCATATTGACCCACGTAATGAATCGCATAACAGGAAATAAAATAGTGACAGACTCTTTTGGAGCAGTTGGGCTTTTGCCTTTATTTTTTATAGCTTTGTCTAGATGGTCATTAGATACCATCTTTAATAATTAATTATTGCTGAATTTGAACCAGGCAGTGTCATTTTACCAGGTATTTTTCCTCCTTAAAACACTTGTTTATGAACATGTCAATTTAAAATTTTATTTTGTTTGTTAGTATTTGACTCTGAGCCCACTTCTTCTAATTTGGCGCTAAAATATTACAGTTATTTTGCTGTTTTTTGGGGGCAGTGGGAGGGGGGATCACTTTTGTTGCTGAGTTTTGATTTAGTCTCTTTCCATTATGTTGTGGGTCATTCATAACACCTAACCAATGTGTCTGCCGTGAGTTGAATGCCCTGCCTTGGCACTGTTCATCTGAGAAACCTTTTGGCAGAGTTTGTAAAAGATCTTCCATTTGTTGCAGAAAGCATGTGAAGGCTGCAGAGAGATGGCAGCTGATTGCACACCGTAACTCCCTACCACTTGCAGACACCAAAGGGGAGAAAAGTGGGATGCTACAAAAGAAACAAACGTTTGAAATTGGATTCATACTGTTAGGATTAATGATAGGAGGTAGAGGAAAACTGGAGCAGCATTCCTAAGCCAACACATTTGAATGATAAATTGCATTAAGGCACTGAAAAGAACAACAGCTGCAGTCCATGAAAAGCCAAATTTATCTAAATTTCTCCAGCTGATCAGTCAAAATCATTATTGAGACTTCTACTTTGTAATTGCTTTTTCACAGAAAACGAGAGCAAGCAGAGAAGAAAAAAAAAATGCTGAATATAGAGATGTCTACATTTATTTTGCCAAATTTTTATAGCTACTAAACCCTAATGTTACAGAATTCCATATTGCTGCTAGCAATGGGGATTTTCAGTGGAGCTTGTTTGGGAATATACATCCTTTTCCCAGGAAGGTACAGTAAGGGCTCTCTTTAAATAAGTGACAACTCTTGCTGTTTGGAAGTTCAGTATCTAGATGAACTTTTTGCATATGTGTTTTGAAGGTAAGCTCTGCCAGAGTGCCAAGACTTCTCATAGGGGAAAATAGGTTACTATATGGACATGAGTCAAGACACTTGCAAAGGGCTGTCTGGAGTTTATTTTAGCAGCATTTATAAGTCTCCATCAAGATCAGATATAGGAGGGATTGTTATCTCCATGTAACAGCAGGGTGACTGAGATGGGGGGTGATTAAATGACTTTTCTGAAGTGTGTTTTTGTCAACTGTAGTGATACAAGGATTTGAACCCTCTATTCCAGTGGGTCCTGTCCAAGATTGACTTTTTTCTCCTTTCAAAACTAAGAAATGAGAGACTTCCTACCCTTCTGTGGTCCCTCTCTCTAACCATATATGACCAAATGCTAAATCAATCTTTTGCTGTTGATGCCTCCACTGAGATCTGTGATGTCTGTGAAGTGCTTTTCCATTATGTTTACTGTACATGCATTTGCTGCTGTTCCACAGAAACAAGAAGAAGGGGTAGTGGGACACAGTTACTAAAGAAACGGCCAGTTTCTAAAGATGGGGTATGTTAGTTTGTGTTGATAAACACAGAATTTTCTTATTTGATATTACATCCAAAAGTATCCTCTTGATGTTATTTCAATAACCTCAGAGCATATCTGGAATAGGCTGTTCATCCTGTTCAGCCCCTAGACAGGGTCTGACCTGAGCGATGTCTGGAAAGCAGGCACAGCTTTCCAGAGGGCAGTGGAAAGCGTCTGAAATTCTGTGATGTTCCAACAGCAGAAAGACATTTCTGGGTTTTTGGTTTTCATGTCGATATCCTCTGTAAGCAGCATAGCCTGAGAGGACAAGGAGCTGCACGCACACAAGGAGGCAAAATCCCCTGTCACCTTTCAGACATGATCAACATTATTGTCTCAGCCCGGTGGGGCTTGTTAGCTCTCATGCCAGACTAGGCCATGGTGCACCAGGGTGTGAGTGAGGCCCTGACACTAATGTACGCAGGGACCTAATCAAGCTGTGCAAATTTTGCTGCTTGGGCAGCGGACAGCTGTCGGGTGGCTCCACAAAGCTACTGTGTTAGATGGGTGGGCAGTGTGTCATCTCCTGGTTTTGGGATGGACTACGTAAACTCGATGGGCAGGAGAGGAAGGAGGACTGGCTCCTGATCTTCCTGAGGGAGAGGACAGAAATAGGGTGCATGAAAGGAGAGGAAAAGGAAAAGCTGGTGTTTCTCTTCTTCCCCTTAAATGCCTCTGAGTGGGGAATGAGCCCAGGATGAATTCAAAGTAAGGGAAGGAAGTCCAAAGCAGAAACTATTCTGAGCATCCTAGAAGGGGAATTATTCTGAGCATCGAGGGCAATAGCAATGGGGTGTCTGACAGTAATCTGTCAGCCTACGTGAGATGGTCGGGTTTGCCTTCTGCAGCTCCCACAGTCCCCTGTATTACACATCGTATGCCAGCTACTTGCTTGGGATACTGCTGTGAGCTCCTAGATGAAATGGTCATGCAAAGCTAGCTGTGTGTCCAACACTGAGAACAGAGTTGAAAATGATGCAGGCTCATTGCAGCTCCAGACATGGCTAGATTTTGTAAGGGAACCTGTTGAGGCAACTAATAGGCAGAAGCTTTGTCTGCCTGAGCAGGAGGGAATCGTGGTGGCTGTCATGCTGGATTGTGTAGCTCTGATTTACCTGGAGCAGCCAGCTGACATCTGTCTATCCTACTCAGTCCCACTGTGGGATCAGGGCCAAGGAAATGATTAAAATAAGTGAACTTGGGTATCTGGGCCTCTGGTCAGCAGGTGTGTGTGATATAGCATACATGTATTTCATATTTCCTCCAGTCATTTTCATTATGATGTTACTTAGTTCCCATAGTCTTATGGGAATAATTTTATCCTAGATAAGGATATATTTTTTCATCTTTTTATGGCATTAAGTATGTTTTGTTTAGGAGTGTACATGTGTGCATATGTGAATTTTTCTGCGCTTGGCTTATAACATTAACCTTCCCAGAAGCTTCCCAATCTTGTGTTTGATTGCAAGTACTTAAAAAAATGGAATATAAGGAGGTCATTTTCCTCCACTTGAATATTTTTCTACAAAATACAGCTGTGGATCACCCTAAGCAGCAATGTTCTTGTGGTATTTTCTCTAGTTGTTCGTTAGGAAGTGCTGTTTTCTCTTGTATTTCCATCCATTACGAGCCACTTACCCAGCATCCGGAGCTGGGTCAGTGATATAAGGTTGTTCTGGTTTCCCAGTGCCAAGGGAGAGGAAGCCACCCCAAACCTTGACCCCCTTCCCTGTATATTCACCCCTTCAAATTCCTGCAGCAATAGTTTCATTTCCTGACCAGCCCAGTAACGCCAAGAACTGAAGAGTGAATGTTTAACTGCCTTTTGTTTCAGCCCATATTGTGTTTATTTTAATTTCTTCTTTTTGGTTACATTCTGCAGGGGTAACAAGGGCATATTGAAGTGGCAACTCAACAGCTACTCTGAAAGGTTAAAAATGGCCACTTTGGAGTTGCAAAGTCAAGAGTTTCAGCTCTGACTCCGGTGCTATTTAATTGGTGAAACTTTCTGCTGAAGAACATAATATTCTGTTCTGTTGGACCACATTTACTTAACATGATCAAAGGGAGGAAATACTCGTTCTCTTCAGGGTAACTGAATTAAAAAAACACATATTTTGACTTGCCTGTGCTCATATGTGATTCAATCTTGAGGGTAGATTTTAATCTAGTCTAAACGTGTGTAATTCCATAAACTTCACTGAAGTTGTGCTGATTTATAGCAGCCAAAAATCTGGCTTTTTGTGCTCATGTTGCACCAGCATTTGAATGATTGAGTATTATTTGCAGGAATATTTACAAAAGACAAAATACATACTTTGTATATTCGTTTGTATCATTTGAGATGTATGCTATGGTAGTTTGATTACTTAAGCCTTGTAATCAGATATTACGATGGTCACAAGATAGCATTATGTTAAAAAATACAGTCTTCCAAGTAGAATTTGTCATTTTTTTCCAAGAAAGCTGACATGTCTTCTTCAATGAAAAAGGCTTTTCATCAAATCAGTGGTGAAAAACAAAAACCCAAACGAAAAATAATTCAACATGTGGGTTGTTACTTTTCCATGGAAAATTAAAAAGGAAAAAAAAGAAAAAAGTGCGCTGGAACAAAAACACTTCCTGACCAGTCCTACTTAGAAATTCTTTTTCTTAGCGTGTCAGTGCCATTGCTCCTTTGCAGGAATACTTGAATAGCAGCTAGCTTTGTAATGTAGTTTTCATGCAGGTTCTAGTAATGATGCCATGTGATCCATGGCACTGGCCGATACACCCTGGACCTTAAGTTCAAACACTGGACATTCACAAAGATCCCTTTGTTAGCTGTCCAGAAGAAATTCACAAAGGAAATCCAAGTGTAATTAGGATTAACATATAGTCTGCAGAAATTGGTGATGTTGAGCCAGCCCACTCCTCTGGCCAGTTTTGAGCTGTTTTTTCACTCCCTCAGGTTTTGCTGCCTGCAGCATTAGAGACCCTAAACATTTCCATTTATGAAGCAGTCCAGCCAGAATTACTGTCCTTGTGTTTACATCCCTCTGGGCACTTACTTAGTGGAGACAATCTGCTTTTGTCAAGTGTTGTATTTCTTTTGTTTTTTGTAGCATTTTATGTATCAGTACGAGAATCTCCTTTACTTCAAGTTTCTGGAAACTTTAACCATAATTAGTTTCTATCAAACCCTGCTATTTGGAGTACCTTTTCTTAGTGTCTGCATGCTTCTGGTGTTAATGTCTATGTTTGTGTAAAATAACAGGCATTCCCTCTAATTTCACTTTTGCTTCTTCAGATCATCATGTTTACAGATATTTCAGTCTTTTAAACTGAAGTTCTTCATCTTTTTGCTAGAAAGTTAAGTGCGTTTGTCTATGGTACACTTTTCTTTGTTTCAGTGGTTAGGATTATATTTTTTTTCTCTGATGGGAGCATTCACATTTGTAGAGATTCAGATTTACATAATTAACAAACCTTCTGTGAATGACTCAGTTACATAGCTGGTTAGAAAGTTTGAGGGAAACTATTATGGGCAACGTTTGGCCACAGTTATTAGCTGGTCACTAGGATAGGCAATTGAGTAGGCTGAGGAGTTGCACATGATGGGGTTTTCTTGGCTAAATTGTTAGTGGAAATGAATTTGAAACCTCTGTCTAAAAGAAGTTGTTTCAGTGCTTATTTCAAAGCCTGCCTGATGAGGATCCTAAGTATAACAGGGACACACATAAATACTCATTGCAGAGCTAATGGACTCATTTCCTTAGCTTGGGTGCAACCTATTAGTTTCTCAGTAATCTAAACCACTAATCTGGGACAAAAAAATCCACAACTAATATAGGTTTTGAGGTCTTATTGCTGCTAAATCTACAAGTGTGCAAAGTTGAGGAAAAAGGAAGATTTATGCTGCATCTTGCTGAATCCTAGTACACCTGTGGCACAGTGACTGATGTTTTTAAGTTTGATGATAATAGGGAAGATCAATCCAGACACGCAGGATTGTGTTCATCCTTGTTCACTGTGATCTTTTCTGTGTACTTTTAATAAATGGTGTAAATATTCTTCTAAACATTCTGAGTATGATAGCTATTAAATGTATCTAACTCATATTCAGTGTTACATTTGTGTACATCTGTGGAAGAGTAAGTGACTCTACTTAAAACACATTTGGGCATGTAGTTTAAAAATTTGGAGCATAAATTTCACAATTCACTTCAGCTGTTGTTCTGTCCACAACCCTTTTTCTGTTCAGCAAACATTAGCAGGATAAAATTTTTGTTAAACTCCTGCAGAAATCCTGAGGTACCAAAATTAAAAGGCCAGTCGTCCTAGCCTCCGTGTTTAATGAATGAAGATGTCGGTTCTGATGACCTAATTTAGATTTAAGTTTTAAGGTGCTTACCTGCTTATTCAGTCAGAGAGCAGAAAGAATGCCATGTACTTTCCGTGTGCGGTCGCCTCCTGCCAGAATAAGTGGCAGGAACTGAACACTTGAAGACAGCTCTTCAGCACTAGTAGGTAGAAACAGCCAGCTTTAAAACTTATGCTTAATATTTTTTATGAATTATGCACTCAATACCAGAAAATGAATTCTTAGTCTACCTAGTCATAGCCATTTGAATGTGTATTTCCAAGGAATAGTTTTAGATTCAGAGAAAAGAAAGCTTTTTACTTGATTCTTGAACTTGATGAATGGGATTTTAACAGCATTGCTTACTGGTCTACCTCTGGCCTTTATCATGAGATGAATTCTACACTCCACTGATGTCAGTGTCTGTCTAACTTAAGTGGGATCAAGATTTTGCGCGCAGTTTTCAGAGATAAGAAGTTATATCAAAATTACATACACTTTGCAAATTCCAGCCTAGACTCTTAGCAAGCTACATTTTTTGTAGTTCACAGGGATTTCTGGGGATCTCTTTCCTGGCAAGCTATTTTGACTCAAACACTTTAGACAGCAGCCTAGCAATATTACCCTCTGTCTTGCCCATCTTCCCTATTGGATTAGTTTTATTGATTTCAAACCTTTGATCCTTAATATCCCATTAGCTAATATAGTGATCTAGCTACATAACAGTATCTAAGGAGTGGCAGCTTGTAAATGAAGTACATACATCTTATAGAGTGTTGTGTATCATAACTTTATCTGAAATAACATTGAATTTTGCATATTGAACTCCATCTCTTTATTGACTAGCCTTACACATTCTTTAGAAAGCAACCATAGCCAGAAGTTACACCCTGAAATAATCCTGCTGTGTGTCATTGCTTGTTTTTGGCCAAATTATCCCTGGTCTAACTCCAATCAGGTCAACAGAATGAATGACTTTTATCCCAGTAAGTGAAAAGAAGATGAAGATTTCCTGTGATGGAGCAGCAGAAAGAAGAAGATATCCTGTGATGGAGCAGCAGAAAGAAGGAACATGGTTACCTTTTCTATAGAAATTTATCAGCCATTCCTCATCAGCCTCACTGGACTTCTGTGTGTACTGACTTGTCACTCCTTAGGCTGAATAAGAAACTAGGAGTGCGAACACACACTATTCTCACTTAAATGCCTGCTGTTGTGAGTCTGGCATCCACACAGTTCCTCCAGTTTCTCTGTTTTCAATTTGGATTCATCTCCATAAAGATAAAGCAATAACCTGATTTCAAGTAGTATAAACTGTACAAAATTAAATCTGACATGGACTTTGAATATTGATACGCTGGTGTGCTATCTCACATGGAAGTTGAAGGGAAATGAAAGGAGGAAACATACTTATTTGAAATGAGATCTGCCCTTATGCCAACCCCTCACCCCTCACAAACATATAACAACTAATTTCCAGGCCAGGAGTGCCTAAACTTACTCCAACCTTTTTGGCCCCTGGGGAAGAAAGTATGTATGGTGGTGGAGGGGGGAAGGCTTTTATTTGCTG
Source organism: Harpia harpyja (assembly GCF_026419915.1). NCBI lineage: Eukaryota > Metazoa > Chordata > Aves > Accipitriformes > Accipitridae > Harpia > Harpia harpyja. The sequence goes on from NC_068943.1 coordinate 57,463,176, forward strand.
ACTTGTGAGAGCTGGATTCAAGAGCCGGTATTCAATATTGCTTTTGGTAATACATAGCTTCTCCTACATATTTAGTCTCTGCCACTGGCTATCAGCTCTCCTCCAAAAGACTGTCAAGATGTCAAGTCTAACAAGTGGAAATCACAACAGTCAGCTTTACCTCTTTTGCTTTTACTTACGTACTTGTAGAAACTGGCAGTTCCTGCAAGCATTTCTGTGTGGGGAAAATGTGCTTGTGATGCAGATTGTTCTGATTCTCTGAAGGGTTTCACAGACACTGAGTCCATCCCTACCAGGAATTCTACTTTTCAACTCTCTCTGCTGTGTGTGCAGCTCTCTTCTGATCTGGGTTGTTTATTAATTAAGATCTTTGTGTAGAGTATCACAGTTGAGCAGATACCTGCTAGTTTACAAGGACTCAGTGTAGAGGAAATCTAGCTCTCCAGAAGAGGAATAAAAGTATTTTTAAGTGGACACAGACATTAGGAAATGACAGATAAGAGAAGGCTAGATGGATCAATAGGAAATTTTATGGTAAATTATTTACTGTAAGATTTCTGGAGTGCGAATGAGAATGTCTATAGATCCCCTGTGGCACTCCTGTATAGCAAGCTTAAATTCTGTTAAACCTGACCTATTTCAACAGGTTGAATTTAACATTTTGCTGGATGAAAAGAAAGTGTGAAATTAACAGAATAGGTTTTGTTTGTGAAAGACCTTGGTTTTGTGTTTTAACTCACTTGAGGTGAAGTATGTGGAATAAGTATGGACTGTTTAGGGGCAGAATCACTGAGGATTTTATTAAACAGCAAGAAGCTTTGTCATTCCAAGCTGGAAATGATGCCTATCTGAGCCAGTAAAACACACATCAAAGGTGTACATATGGGTTACATTTTAATATTCTTTCAATAATATTATAAAGACCTGTTACTAATTTTAAACTGCATTGTTAAAAACTAATTATTTTCTCTTTTCTGTATTTTCTTCTATATTGCTAAATGATGTAAATCACTAATGTCAATTTTATGCTGATTTATGCCAGCTGAGGATCTAGCTGTGAGAGACATTTCCCCTCTGTATAATCACCCCAAATAGGGAAGGGAAAAGAGGAGGAAGGAATAGTGTCATCTGGATATGTGAATAGTTTGGCTGTAATACAACCCTGGAATAGGCTCTGATACAAAGATGGAAATATGGGGATTATCGTAGAAACTCTTGAGATAATCCTATAAATAGCAGAGGAAATTCTAGCTAGAAGTTGTCTATTGAAACCATTTTGGAATGAGACGGCTGACAGGAAGAGAATTTAAAGCCAGAAACCACAAGGCAGATCCTCACCTGGTGTAAATCAGCATAACTACATTAATTTCAGAGGCATTGACTTGAAAGAACTGTGATGATCTCCGCCAGCTGAGGATCTACAACCATAGGTACTGGGTGCCAAATGCTCTCACTCACACCAGTGTAAATCTGGAGTACCTCAACCGACTTGGTGGTGTTATTTTGGATTAACGCTACTGTAAATGAGTGTAGGACACAGTCGTTTGTGTTTGGAGAGTGAAGACAATTGATTCATAGGACGTGAAATGTGTGTTTTTAGATCAAGGAATACATTTACTTGAGAGATTGTTTTAGTCTGGTATTGCAGATGTAGGCTGTTTAACAACCAGGAATTTCCTCATTCACCCTGCTGTTACAGAAAGGTGTTGACTCCATACAAGCATTCATGACAGTCTTGGCCCTGTAGCTAGCACATCAATAAATAAGTTAATAAATTATCCAAAAGTGGAGCGGAGAGCAACATTTCCCTATATATGTTCCCTGCGTTGCATTAATAATGACAACAGTATGCGGCCACTGCAGTTGACCGAGTTACTTCAGTGTTATACCAGCACCACTAAGGGAAGAATTTGTGCCTGTGGTATAAAGGAAATAGTGGAGTCAGAAATGGAACTCTCTTAAGTATGTGTATTCACATGTATGTAGTAAGGTCAGTCCAAATTCTACACATGTGAACGTGTTGACATGAGGGGAAGCCTTGGCTCTTCGTTCAAAGCCATTGCTAAAGGACCAAGATTTTTAAAGTATGCTTTCATTTATGAGAATACATTTATAAAGACATCTAAGTGCCTCTATTTCCCAATATCTTTTGGTAATGTTACATCTACTACCTACTATCTATTAGCATTTATGGACTAGATCAGGCCCTGAAAAATGTTATCTGTAAACTACTTCAAAAAAGGTCATATAAAGTAGGTCCTGTGTGGCTGCTTTCCCATCCTCTACAGCCAGGGACTGTGTGTGTAGCAGGGAAGGACCTTCTTCAGCTGAGATTGCCCTGGCAGACGCAGAAGAACGCATGGCTGTGCATTTCTAGTCTGCAATTCCTAATGGATCCATTATTAACATTACTGTACTAATATCTCCTGTGAGGTTGCAAACATGAAGGGGTTTTCAAACCATGGCTAGTTATACTGTGCCTTCAACTGGTCTACTGTGCCTCTCTTTTTTAAGTGCCACATTTTTTAGCTGCTTACATGCGATAACTGTGTTTCAAGGCTACAGTAGAGTTTACACCAGCTGCTTTCATCACTGTGCTCTAAATAGCATCTAAACCAAAGGGTCCTGGTCTGGATTACTGAGGTTATATGGAAACATGAGAAGAACCAGAAAGATAAATATTTCATATTGTATCCAGAGCATTTCCTGTAATTGCTGTTTCCTGCTCTACTTCCTACAGAACCTCTCTACCTTCAACTGTCCTTTGCCTCCCATTTATTGTATTAACATTTACCCAATGTTCCTGAGCATCATCTGTTCCTGGTGACGTACTGAATCCTACATCCCACAGTGCCTACCCCTCACTCTGTGAATGGCACTGATTTTGACAATGCCGTGTCAACTCAGCTGCTGTTTCTTACAGGCTGTAAAAACCAGTAATAATAATAACAACAACAACAATAATAAGTGGCTGCTCTGGATTTATTCCAACTTGTTCTGTGGGAAGGGTTATATCCCAAAAGCAGTATGTAAAAGTTGTGTTTGTGTAGCTGGATCTCTTTACCAAGTTTCATTAATCTGATGGTGAGAAGGGACTCGAGGTTGCCACTTCTTTTTCCTTCAGGCCTCTAAAACTGTTTTGAGTCTTCTACCTTTTTTACTTTCGTTTCTCAACTGCTGTTGACCTGAAGGAACTATGGACTGGATCACTGGTGCCAGAGTAATGATCTTTATCAGCAGAGCCACTGAAGTAGGGTTAACGTTATCAGCATTATTTACCATTGAAGCAACTGTACCTTTTGATAACTCTTAATCCTGACATGGCCTTGGCTGGGTTTTTGGTACAGGACTGCGTGTACAAGTGTTGCACATATGCACACAGACACACCTTCAATGTTTCTATGGTTTGGAATTAAAATTCCCAATACAGTTATGAGAAAAGTAATCCAGTAAGGAGGATGTGGAGGAGGTTGAAGGGTGATGATCTGGTGAAAAGGGCCTTGTTCCGGGCCTGTGGAGAACTAGTTTATTTTCTAGCTCTGTCTCAGACATTTCCTTTGGCAGACTCCTTTGAGAGGGATTTAAAAAGAATGACTTGCTCACTATTGTCCGGAGGAGGACAAGGATGCCCTTGATCTCTGCTGCTCTTTGTGTGTGTGTGTTGTGGGAGACTGGGCCCTGCAGTCACTCTGCTGGATGTCTCCAGCCAAGCCTTTCTCAGTCCCAGTGAGAAGCTCTGCTCTTGCTGGAAGTCAGTGGGAACAAACTGTTTAACTCCTGGGTTTGCTCCTGAAAATATCTCCTTGCTCTTTTCCTGTGTTGTCCATATGCAAAACTAAGATTTCCTGCAGCAATCCAGTTTGGGTTTAAATGCTGAGATACAGTAGCTAGAGGGCTATATAAGCAGAGAGTACAGTGATGTTCCCTGTTTATATATATATTTTTTTCAAATTGCGTTTATTTGTAGTGCTGTTGCTGCTGTCTTTGGTTGCTAGTTGGGTTTGACCTTTTCCTCAGTTCTGGGTGGGATTTATTGCTCCAGCTTTAGCTACTTGAAAGTTGCCTAAGCAACTTGTTTTGACTCTCTCTAGTCAGCGCAAAGAGAAAAGGCATCTCTAAAAAATGGATTCATCCCATCTAAAGATAAGTATCTAGGATATGAAGGTTGTGGGAGGAGTTTTTATGGAAGACAATTTTTTTTTTGGAATCGTGAATTAGGCGTAGGAAGAAAATGAAAGTGTCTTACGCATCTGGAGTACAAAACTTACTGTTCCTTAAAATTGGCAAACCTCCCTGTAGCATCACGGTCAGTCCTTCTGCAAACACAGGAAAATGTTTGCCACAGAAAATCTGATTTTAAACCAAAGGAACAGTTATATCAGAATTTATACAAGGATTTTATTTGATCTGAATCCATCCACATAATCTCAATTTTTACAAGTGTTTTAGTATCAAAGTGTAGCTATGTTTAATATTTTTCCCCTACAAATAGAAAAATATCTGAATAACTGGTGTAAATAATAAATTAGCATGGTAGGGTGATTTCATTTTAGTTTTAAATGCAAAAGAGATCTTTAGGGATTTTGAAGAGGAAATGACTACATTTTCATATCACTGCTTACAATAGACGTGTAGTTTTGTATCTCAGTTGATTGAAGTGCAGTCAAAAAACCCCAAACATCCCAAATGTATGCATAGATATATATAGTTCTTATTTAAAACATCATTATTATCTTTCAATACTGCTGATTTTCTTCCAAAAAAATGCCTGTTTGTGAGTGCTTTCAACATCTAGGTTGCTCTTTCAGAAGAGTTTAATGAGTTGTTCTTACTGTGATTGTTTGCATGCTTGCATTTCTTGTTTCCATTGTGCATAACTCAATTTATGTTTGTAGGTATGGGCTGGAAGGGATCTGACTGCAGGAGTTCAGGTGGGGTCTAAGCAAGAGCAGTTTGTGGGTGAAAGAAATAAGTAAAGGTAAACTTAAATTTTATGGTTAAAATGATGAAGTACAAAATCATCTGTTGTAGGGATTCATAAATTACAATCTTGTTTCAGAGTCTCCTTCTCTTTTCTTTCCCACGGAAATTTTCAAAACACCTCCACTATCTCTCCAGGGTCTTTTCATGCCATACCACAGATGAAAACTTCTGCTCCTCTCCTGAGCAAATATTGCCCTGATGTTTACAAAGTCTAGCACTGTGAAGCACAGGCAACAGCAAGCAATAAATAATAGCAGTGCTAATATTTTGTTTGTATGAAAGAAGGAAAACCTTACCCATTTTGGTTTATGCCCTAAGTAAAGATAAACGATGATACTATTTGCTAAAGCAAATTTTTTATCATGGAGATCTTGGTACAATGGGGTCACAAATGAAGTAAGATTAGTGATTTATTTATAGATGTCTCACAGAAACCACTTCATCAGCTGCTCCCGAGTCTATATGGCAGCAATTTTCCATGGAAACATCACACAAGAAGTTATGGACAGTAACTGGAAGGGAGGACGTAGGCAAGAAGTCCTACAAGATTAGGAGCCTGGGTCAAGGCTGGACAAAGCTCTGTTGCTCAGGAGGGATTAAGAGAGACAAAACCTGAGTAATTATAGGCATAATGATTAGTTCTGCAAAGCGACAATGCAACAAATATTTATCATTTTTGAGTGATGGTGAGGTCTTTCACCTTAGGCTTTATCCTGAAAGTGAACTCTTAACAGCTGTAGCACAGTGGTGCCAGGTGCTCTTTGGATCTGTAGATATTGATTACCTTTCATGCAGCAAATTATCATTACAAGTCCAGAAAAATATGTCTGCTGTTTTTTTCCATGGCTTCCAGAGAGGTTCTGAGCTATTCTGACTGGAGAAGCCCTACAGACACCCAGATGCAGAGCTTTAGATACAAGGGGAAACTTTCAGCTCTATTGGGACGATACCTAGTGAGATTAGGAGTCACAGTTTTGTCTTTAGGCATTCGGCTTCTACCTAAATAATTTATTGGATTTTGCTCCTACATAGTAATAGTGCATTGACTTCATTTAGAAAACTTGTCTATGTGATGATTGCCAGTTCTTGTGAAAGGCAGGGAGTAAAATTCTGGGTTAGCATTAAATAACCTGCGTAGTATGACTTCAGTCACTTCTCCTACCCTGAGACAGAAATAGTCTCACTGAATTTTGGCTGTTTAATGGGGTAGGGCTGATCTAGCTGTACAGTCTCCACATTTGCTCAGTGGTAAGAGGCATCTGTAGGGTAATATAGGTCACCTGTAGTAGACAGGCTGGCCCTCTGGCAGAGCCTGCCTCCCTCTGTTCACTGGAGAAGGTGCTCAGGCAGTTACCAGCATCTCAGCATGGAGCATAGGGTCCCCTGCAACTACCACCAGCTACCAAGGAATTTGGTTCTAGTTGAGGCTGGCTATGCAAGTGCCCACTCTAGCCAACGCAGAGAGAAATGCTGGCGGGGAACATTTCAATACAACCTAAAATCAGATTATGGGAGGGGTGGAAAGAAACATATCCTGGAGGAAAACGGAGTCAAATTTGAATGTGCTGTGTCCTGCATTATGATTTGCAAACAACTGGGCATGTATCAGATGTCACATTTAAATGTGGGAGAGGGTCAGACTGAATTGAGTTTGGTGGATGTGTGTCTGGGCTCCGACACTGGCAAAACAGTCATGAAGAATATTGGGAGCGTTTGATTATAAAGAGACTGCTTGAAAATGTCAGATTACCAGATCTGAAGGCCAGACCTTTAAGATCATCTAGATTGTCTTCTTCTACGAAAAGAATTTCCTAATTATTTTTACTTTAAGCCCAAGAATGTTAAATGTAAGCTCTAATGCAAAAAACCAATAGGTAATCTGTCACACATACCTTGCGAAATAGCCATGAAGTTTAAAAGGCTTAAAATAAACAAGTGTAAAAGCATACTGTGGGTTTTTTCTTAAAGGTGTTTCAATTTTGTGCTCAGAGAAGCTTTTTACTGTAAGAATACAGTTTCTGATGTGCTCTTGGTTATATATTTTTTGTGGGAAACATGTACTGGCCCCCTTCTCTGCAGAGCCAGCCTGTCCCCAGCCTCTACTGTGTCCAGGGGCTCTTCTTTCCTGGGGCAGGACTTTGTGTTTGTCCTTGCTGAATTTCATGAAGTCCCTGTCTGCCCTTTCCTCCAGCCTGTCTGGGTCCCTTTGGATAGCAGCCCCAGCCTGGGGGTGTATCAACAGATCCCCCAGTTTGGTGTCATTGCAAACTTGCTGAGAGTGCTCTCCATCATCTCCTACTGGTCTCTGATAAGGGTGTAAAACAGCACACGTCCCAGGATGGACTCTGGTGCTACCCGATTGTCATTGGTCTCCAGGTAGTGTACAACCCAATAACCACTTCCTTCTGAGCATGGTCATCCAGCCAATCTTTTACCCATCTAGTTGTCCTTGTAGTTGAAATATAATTTCTGGAATGCAGCATATGATTAGTGATGTCACATAAAAAGTGAACAGGGAAACAGTTAAAATGTAATAAATGGAAAGAATAGCTTTTTGTGTCCTTTTTCTCAGAAGGCTGTGCAGTTTTTCTGTTGCATTTAAACATTTTTCTTAGGTTTTTCCTGAACAGAGGAAAAGAAATATATTTCCAATGTATTATACAAAAGAATATAATACTCATCAGCTGCTAAAGAAAAACACTTGTGATACAGGCAACATGTATAATATTTAAAATCGCTGCCACTGATAATCTTACTTTATGTCATTCAAAGCTTTTAAAGCTGCTCTCTGAGTAGGGATCAAATGTGTAAATGATATTCATGTTACAGTCAGTCTATAACTCCAGTTGTCACTGTGATTTGCAATGTGAAAAGTATAGGCATTCACAGCAACCTAAATAGTATTTTCTTTTTCTCTTTGTTATAATCAAATGCTCACCTTTAGATTCAAAAAATCTAATAATGACTAATGGGCAATGATCTTCTGGATTAGCAGCAGCACATTCAATATCTCTTTGAGCAGCGATTACCATCTTTTGGGGGGGGGGATATCAATTTAAAGGTCAAGTGCTTTCATAAAAAAGGTGATTATCCAGTATTTCATATGTTGAACAAAAGCTTAGCAAGATTCATTGTGTGTCAGTTTCTTTTGTATATAGCATATATGCAGTGAAATGGATCGCTTAATTATCTAACTACCTGTCTTTGGGGAAGGTATGTGACCATGAATAGAAGCTGTCAAATAGGTACTTTGCTTTGCTTGTGATACTTAATCAATTACTGTAATGATTGCAGGTTATAAGTTGGCTTTTTAAAAATACGCAAAAATTTAAATTACTTTTGTGCCAGCAGCCAGGGATTTGGTTATAAATGGGTGATTTTATTGGGAATGGAATGTGGAACAAAGATGAAAAGGAGAAAGGAACAAAATGGGGCCAAACTCATGTCTGATCCCTTTGTCTTTCCTTTCAATTCTTGTACTGTTCTTTTACAACCTAGAAAGGTATTCTGTTTCTCAGATGTGATAAAAATGGCTAGGGCTATATTTAGAACAAATCCAAGCAAATGAACTTGAAGCTGTTTTTATCCACTCTTTTTTTTTAATTACTATTATTTTTTACTGGTGGATTTTTATTGGTTACTTTTCCAGTTTAATATAATTGGAGATATCTTAAATAAATTCAATCAAAATTTCTAGCAAACCCATCATATTTCTATTTTTTCCAACTCATTCTTTTTCACTCTTGTAAGGTAGCATTCTTAAAGCTGAAGAAATTCTCATTTGTAAATATGGATTACTGCTTTATTTTGTACATGTTTGTTGATTTTTTTGTTTTTGATCACATCCTTTTTTCTACTGATGTGCCTACCATTTGCCAAATAATTCATGTGTGTTTGATCTACTGCATTTCAAGAAACACTTCCTATCGGTGGTTTACTGCTGGGTATTTGTGGGGTTCTGTTGGTCACTTTACATGTCATTGTTACTTCTCCCTTTGTAGGACAGAAACTTTTAAAATTGGATAGTAAAAATTGATGCCCAGCGAATATACTTGGGAGTACTGGATCATTAATAACCTTTGCTGTTCTTCAAACAAAATTTTGTATATGCAAGAAAAAGGTCTTTGTGTGAAGTACAGCTACTGCTTGGACTTTTGTACACTGAAAAGTAAAAGGTGCATACCTGAGTGACCACATGCTAGGAAGATTTTTGTCAAATGCTTTTGATAAATCAAGTGGTTCTTGCCTTTTTTTAAAAAGTAAAATGTCTCTAAAAATATAATTTCCAAATAAAAAATCCTCTTACTGTTGTAGAGGGTATCTCATAAATACTTCAAACATCCCAAGTAGGCTGGGAGTTGTAATGCCTTTCTCATTTCTACAGACTAGCTGACGATAACCTGCTTTATCTGCTGAGGGGGAGAGGAGGAAAACTGGGAGTCTTATAACATTGCAGATTAATATAAAAAAAAGAAAAAGAAAAAAACCCATGAGTTTTCATTAGTGTTATTGTATATTAGTCCCACTCCACACATGAAAGTTTTTCTTTAATTATATGAGAGGTGAGTACCAACACAGTTAAGATAATTCACTTGATGTACACTGCCAAAAACCTGTGTTTGGTTTTCGGTCCCTGCAGAGTATTATTACCTAGTGCCTAGGTGAACATCCATGTTTTAAACAATAGGCATTAGCTATTCTTGAGCTTTGTTGCTTTTTTTTTTTTTTTAAAAGGGTTTTCCTTGTGGCTGCACACATGGTAAATCTTCTGTGGTGACCAACTAAAATATTAGCAAAATAAATGTTTTATGGGAAAACGCTGGCAGAAACCCCAGCAGAAACAGGTGGTATTGGGTTATTTCAATATAATGTAATGATGCAGCCAGGTTTCCATCTGGACAGCATGTGGTTGTGTCTACTTAGAGAGTATCAAAGAGTGTGAGTATGCACCAGGGATAATGGTGGTGCACAAAAGTGTAGCTGGATGGCTACTTCACAAAATAATAGTCAGGGTTCTAGGTCCTCTGGGTTAAATACTTTTACTGTCAGAATCTGAATTTCTTCATAAAATATTAAAGGTGAAGCAAACCTCTGACATGCAATACCGAGCTGTGTAATTATAAGGCAGTTCCTGGAAGCCAAGTATTGTTCACATTATAGCTAGGCGTTTATTATAAAAGAGTTCATTACCCTTGGAAGCTAAGACATATTTCAAAGAGAGTGCCCTGGAACAGAGGCACTTTCAGCAGGCTTTACTATATGAGGAAAAAAGCCCCAAGCAAGCTGATCAGAATATAGTTAGAAAATGGGAGAGGAATTAGTGGATACATGACTGCTAAGACCTGAATCTACACATAGTGGACCAGATACACATCTGGAGTAAATGGCTCCATCTTCATTGACTTCAGTGTAGGCATGCTGAATTAACACCAGGTAAGACATTTTTAGCCTAATACCAGCGATGGTTTTCCTTTTGGCTGGCAGATGCTCTCACAAACCACAGGGCACACTTTGCAAAGATATGCCACAGAGCATCTTCACATCTGTGTGCTCTTTGTACAGAGGGGCAGGCTAAATCTGATTACATATACTGGCAAAAGCTTAACTGGGGACAGGATTTAGCCTATTGCATTTAGGGGGAGATTTGGAAGATATCTTTGTAAAATATCCCTTTGTGGGCAAAGGTGTAAGAAGGGAGTTTGTGGGGTAAGAGAAGGAGGAACAGAAACTAACTCAAACTCCCTTGGGGCTGTCAGCAGGAGCAGAGTTGACACAGAGCTGTTTCCATCACTTGGAAGTGTGGAGCAATGTATCAATGCTGTCCCATGGGAAATGGCTGTTAATGAATACACAGGGCCTGATTCATCACTGCCTTTGTATTTTGTGCACGTTGAGTCCTGGTTTACAGTATCAATCAACTTGATAGCATTTGATACCCTGTGTCATTTGCTTGGCACAAGTGTAAATCATAGAAGCAGGGCTGAGGAAAATTAAGACCAGGTCTTAGGCTGCCATGAATCACATAGCCTTGTGGTCTTCTCTGATGATCCAGTGATTTGCACCAGCTGAGGAACAGGCCCGGGCACTCTTTCTCTGCTGATATATCACTCCTATAGATGTATGTGTTAACAATCTCCATTTCTCTTTTTCCTTGCTCATGGATGACCCGATTACACTGGAAACAGTTCTTTCTGCCAGGGTGAAGAACCACCCAAAAGTTTAAGTTGCTGGCCAGCAGCACTTGGCAGCTAGTGATCAACATGCTGCTGCCATTAATTGGTAGTACCACACAGAGGTGCCAAGAGCCGTGGAAAATATGAGATGACATCCAGCAACTGATGAATGTGATGATTAAAAGATCAGCAAAGTATTTAACAGTAATGGGTAGTGGACAGGTTTTGGAAGAAACAACTCTTTCCTTTCCATTCAGTTGATATTAAAAAAAACAAACGTACACACACCTGACACTGGGGATAATACCTCTTTGTGCCAAATATAGGTCCCTTCCCCCTTTCCTGAACAAGTCCAGCCTCTAGATCTTATTCATAATGCTTACGTGGAGAGGAAATGTAATTAGAACAGGTACCAAGGGCCAGGCGTCTCAGGCCTTGATCCAGACCACTTAGGAAAATGAGGAACTTCCCCTACAAGTGACATCCCATTTAAACTGATGTTATCTCACTTATACCAATGCTGTAGCTTGTGGTCTCAAGTTGCACATGTGCTCAAGTGCTTTGCTGGATCAGGGTACTGGATGGTTTTCCTGGAGCTGCAATGACTTGAGGTAAGCCACATGATGGTCTAGCCTCAGTTTATTGTTCAGTCTAACCATGTTTACAGTGCCTCCTGTGGGGAGTACCACTCCTTGGTGTACTGTATTTAATTTCCATTCACTTTGCCCTTTGAGATCCATGGATGAACGGCACTGTTCAAATTACTTTTTACAAGTGTTGGATTGTGGCCTTCTTTCAGGTGAAATCTTTTCATCAAACTGAAGGGATTGATGGATTACCAGTCTCCTCCAAGTTCAGACCTGTGGCTACTCAGGCCATGTGTTTGTGCAGCTTCTTCCCTTCCTTTCTGAAAATAAAGCCATGCCCAGAGACAAGGCTAACTTGTTCCTCCCCTTGTCACAAAACTGGAGTTGCTCAGGCAGCAGAGAGTTTATCCAGAGCCAATTAAGAAGGGGAAAAAAGCAACAAAGCAAGTTGGAAATGGTTCTTGAAGTCTCCACAGAAGCCTCAAATGAATGACTTGTGACAGCAAACAGGCTGGAGGTACAGAGATTATGGATGTGGAGGTACAGAGATTATGGATGTTGATGCACATGGCTGTTCATCTACATCTAGATTACAACACTGATTTAATTGGTCTGGTTCAAGGCTTCTTGGCTGCATGGGCTGATTTGAGTTCTGTTGTCCCAAGGATGAGAAGAACTAAAATGTCCCTGATCTGAGTGTGACAATGTAGGAGTGGGAAAAAAACAGGGAGGAGATTATGACCAGCCACCAGCCTTACTTACAAAGCTCTATCCATCTCTTGCCTCTGTCATGTTGCTGGAACAGCCCTTTGCCACTCACCTTTGCAGTGCTCTGTGCCTAAAACCAGCCTGTGACCACAGGTAGACCAAAAGTATAGTACTGCATGCTGAGAGTTTAAGAGTCCTGAGAAAGTAAGAGGAAATTTGCTACATTCGCTCCTGCGCAGGGAACTTTTCATGGAGAGAATCCTGTCTGGGGAGGGAACATGGTTGCTTCAGATCGGGAAACAACCAAGAAAGTTCAGTGGTGCCTCCTCTGAGGAGGCTGTCATCTGACAGTGAGCAAGTGCCTGGTGTTGGGAGGAGGAGGAGAGAGGAGGGGGAAATCAGCAATTCTCTGGAGAAGCAAGAGCCTTAGCTGTAAAAACAGTCCTAATTTTTGGCCTAGTATTCCCCCTTGCCACACCTGGGTTAACAAGGAGAGCAACTCCTTTGGGCGCTGAGTCAGGCTGAAAGAAAGTCATTACCCTCCGCTTGTGAGAAAAGAGCAGATGGTCTCAGCACAGTTCCAAGTGTGTGGGAGATTAAGTCATGAAACACACATCAGGAGAGGGAGATTAAGGATCTCTGTTGGGTGACACAAGAGTGAATGAGCTAGTAAGCAGTGCCGTACTTTCTGCTGACACAGCATCTTCTCTGTGCTGTGGGACAGGAAGCCTGAAGGTGTTAGTGGAGGAGACATGTAGTTCCTGTTCCCCTTGATGTTGGCCCTTACAATGGAGTTGGTACTCTGGTGGGATTTGTTTTAAAGGTGCAACTGGTTGTGCAGGGAGCAAACAGCCAGAGGATCTCCATCATCACAAATGGACTTGTGACTTTGCAGAGCTTTCGTTTTTCTTCCTCATCTACAGGTTGACCTATGTTAGTAGTGCTCTGATTAGGACGTAACATGTTAGTGGTCATGACCCCCTAAAACACTTGTTCAAGCTCTGTGTCTCTTTATGGTGCGCATGGTCCAGAAATACTGTTCTTACCCAAAAAGTAGCGGAGGTTCCTCAGCTGTCAGCTGACCTCTTTTGCCAATGCAAATCACAGGCGGACCAGGGCTCTTAGCTTGTGGCCTGATGTACAACAGAACTATGCACAGAAATAAGTCTGCCATTTATGCTCCTGTGTGGGAGCACCATGATCGCACAGCCCTTGGAGCGGAGGTAGGAAACGGGGTGCAGCTCGGGTGGCTGACTCTAAAGCACAACTCACAATATAAATGCCTAAAGGGCACAGACTCCTCTCTGGATTTTTCACATGTACCTGCTAATTTCCTTGGCCCTGTTGGCTGATGGGCACATTGTGTCTCCTCAGCCTGTCTGAGATTTCCACTTAAAGCCTGCATGCGGCTTTGCTTAAAGATCTTTGAGAATTGACCCAGTGGCTCTCAGAGTGACAAACCCCATCTCTCCCCAGAAACATGTCGAACGCAGGAGAGTCTTTTCGTGTTCCCAGGAGGGAACAAATTCATAGCTGCCTTTGAATTTGAAGGCTCTCCACTCCTGTTTTGACAAATGTAAACCACCTGCTATTTGCTGAATGGAGGTTGTACCTGTATCTGCCACCATGGTTCAGAGGTCTGCACCTCAAAGAACCTTTGGTTCATTTTGGGTCTATCTGGAGTGGAGAAAGTCTGGGCAGTTGGACTGATTCCAAAGCAGTTCATCAATCCATAATGTTTTCAAGAAAGTTTTATTTTGCTGCTGTGTCTACTAAAGAGTTTAAGGCTGCCCTGGCAGAGGATCAAAACCTGTGTTATTTGGTACTGTACTGACTTCATAAGGGTTTGCAGCATGGACTCAATTAAGTCTAAAATATCGGGAAGGTGTGTCTTTCTGGTCTTTACATTAAATGCGTACTGTATCTCAAGTATTCTGGAGTTGAACATATGCCATGTTTTGAAGCCAGTATATTTGAAGGCCCACAAAGAAATGTACTATGCTACGTATCATATATCTCCTGGAAACAACCTAAGTTATAATTATATCTTCTCTTGCCATGACAGATGCTAGTAAGTACTTCCAGTAAAAGAGCATTTAAAGGTGAATCCTAAAAGCAAGGGCAAAGAGTTGTAGAATATTATTATTTATCATTGAGTAACATTGCAAAACTCTCAGTCTTCATTTCATTGGAACCTTGGCTGAGCGTTGAAAGACATAATAAAAACAATCAGTATATTCTCATTTTTCTGTGTGAAAAGATGAAGTCATGGCATATGGTCAGCTCACCAGTGCTGTTAATAATAAACCACAGATAATTAAGCACTGATTTATTCCTCTACGTAAGTGAAACAAATTGCTTTAACGGTTTTTGCTGGGGACCATCTAGTCAGATGGATTATATATAGGAAGTTCAAACTAAAAATTATTAGAGATCATATTTCAGTGTGGTGGAGGTTTATGGTAGAAACAATTAGAAACCTAACAGAATGTGTCCTGTATTCTCTTTGATGGAAAATCAGATATTAACCTGGGGAAAAGTCTAATTCTCAACACAGCTGCTCCCCTTGCTCTACTGCATCAGATTTAAGCTGGATAAAAATGGAAACATGTTTAAAAAATTGATCATAGCTTATAATAGCAATAATCACCTTGAAATTGGTTGTTACTACAGTTAATGAACAGAGTATTAAAGCATAAAACGCCCACAGATTCCCTCAGGCTATTAGCTAACAAGCTGGTTGTTAACTGCGGGTCGGATAGTATCTTTATTTGGTGACTGTCTTTCAAAGACACGGAGCAGATCCTGGGAAGCCGTGGGATGGAGTGGGTTGGGATGGTGTGCTTGCTTCAGGTAGTGGCAGGAACAGAGTGGGACCTTGGACAGATTATCTCCATTGCGAGACTCCCCTTTCCCCGTATCTGTAGTCCAGTTCCTCCAGAGCATTGTTATCCATGCACGTGAAAGCCATGCTGCTGACTGTGAGCTCCCACCAGTTTGCCTGGGGGAGGTTTTTCCCCAAAATGAGGCAGGGCAGCCTGTGGCAGGGTGCTGGGGGTCTCATGCTCTTTGCTTATAGGAGTCTTTGCAAGCATAGGCTTGGCTTGGCTTGGCTGGTCAGGACGGAGAGAAGTCTTCCCTTTTCAGAAGTGTGTTGTGGCATTTTGCACTCTCACTGGTAGCAATACTGCATTGTGGCAACAGAAAGGATGGCACCAAATGTAAATCCCAAAATAGGATGAAAAAAGGGAATGAATTCCAGGCTTTGCCCCTAAGCATATTCAGCAATGAGTGCAGTCTGTACACAAAAGCAAGTTCCAGCTTTTTAGAGCTTTTGCTGCCTCTGTGGTTATATTTGTTTTGTCCATTTTACTTTTTGGTTTTGCTGGTCAAATGCCTTTCTACACTTGGAGGAAAAGCTCCCCGTTCATGTACTAGAAGGATATTTGATAAGCTGGCTTGTGAGTTCAGCTGCACCTTCCCTCAAAGGCTGCAGATCTTCCTGTCCTCTAAACGGAAATCCTCATTCGGTCTTGTGATATCAGACTGCCACCAGCTTTCCAGCTCTCTGTCAGTTTTTTGTTAAAAAAATCTTTGCACACGCAATCCAGTTTCTCCAGGAGGCCACCCGATTCAACAACATTATTTCAGACCATGAAGTTGCATGTATCAGATAGCCTTACCTTGCAGAGGGGGACCTTCACCATTCAGATATCTCCTGTTTAAGCTCAGCCAGGTCATGACATGGTGCTTTGCAAATTCTCTCTGGTCTTTGAGTTAGAAACTTTGTAGGAAGATGTACAGTTGCAAAAAAGATAGGAATGGTTCAGTTGATCATACTGAGCTTTGTGTAATCTATGTTACTTTTTTGTATTGCTCACATAGTTCCTTAAAAAATCGTATCTGATGGGGAGATACTGCTTTAGTTTGGGTGCTCATTCCTTTCTGAGCTGTGAAGTAGTAAGGGCCTAATAAAATGATATCACTGGAATTGCCTCCGCTAACCTAAAGATTCAGTTTTGCCTACTGGGGTTTTCTGGTGTTCATAAATTTATGGTTTACTAGTCAAAGCTTTGGTATCTTTGGAAAACTTAATGTCACAGAGCATTTATGACTGACCTGGTGTCTTGATCCCAGGAGTCTGAAGTAATATGAGCAAATTTCACTATTGCACGTGCTATATTTAGGTATTTTTTTTCAGCACTGTTGGGGCCCTTGTTCCTAGAGAAATAGCTCTTTACCAGAACTAGCTGAAATTTGTGGCAGCAAATTTTTTCCCATGACACGTGACATGTCCTCGACATTAAAAATGCATATGGAAAAAAGTGGGTGATTTTGATTAAATTTCTGAGTATTTGATGGGAAAGGTTAAAACAAAACATTTTTTCTTGACTAATACCTGGCTTACAGCACTAGAGAGGTTTGTTGTGCAGACCACCACAAGCTTTTTATGGGGCTTAAAAGCAGTTTATATCATGCTACAACTTCAAATATAATTACGCTAGCTCAGAAAATGCTTTGCAAACATAAAACTCCATGTGTCAGCCTATAGTTTAGGTGTCTTAGGTGCAAGAAGGACAGGCTGCTTCAGCAAGGCGTTTCAACCCTGTGCTCTGAAAGCTGACTCATTTCCAGGCTGCAAATACTCCGTAGTCTGTTGCGACCTTTTAAACTTTCCTAATCAAATTGAAAAGAGGCAACTTGCTGAATATAATCTCTGTAGAGTGGAAGACTTGAAATAGCATTTTTTTCCTTTGTTTTTACAATATTCTGGCATAAGTTATAGTAACTTAATTTTCCATGATGGTGTCAGCCACTCTTTTCTCCTTCTTCGCAGGCCATGCTCTCCTGCAGGGTCTGGCAGCTCAGCCGGAGCTGTGAGGCAGGCTCCGGCAGAGACAGAAGGCTGGGACCCACGGCTTGGGGGAGCTGTGGGGTTGCCCAGTTTGGCTAGGGGAGCTGCGGGGCTTGGCGCGACAGCACCCGGTTTGGGGAAAGCTATGGCATAGGCTGCTGCACCAAGGTAGGGAGCTGTGAGCGGGGCAGGGACCAGGCAGTGGCTGCCCCACCAGAGTGCAGTCCCACAGCAGTCCCTGAGCTGGGCCATGGGGCAGCAGGGAGGGCCCAGCAGACACTGGTTACAGACAGATGGGGCACAACGATGAGTCAGGGCCAAGGTGAGAGGTGCAGTCAGTCCATTCATTAGGGGCAGGGGCAAGGTGGTTGGGAGTCCCAGGTGAGGCCCATCAGGGCAATTAAGGCTCATTAGTGCCCTCAGGAGCCTGTCAGCATGATGGGGGTTTTCCTTGGTCTTGCTCTCTTCTTGGGGGAGCTTCATTTGTATAAAAAAAGAAATCTGCTTTTCTAAAGAGAAGAAGGACTTTTGTAGGTGTACTGAAGGTAGGTATGCAGTAGAGCCTGTTTCCAGGCAATACATAAATTTTGATGTTATAATAGCGCCATTAATAGTACCATTTGAGGAAAATGAGAACAATATTTCTACCTGTAGGTGTTTTGCCATGATACGTTGTGCATGTGGAGAAGTGAGGGATAGGCTGCAATCTCCTTGGGTGGAAGTGTGACTGTGACCTTCCACCTCCTCCCCAGGTGTCCTCCCTGGGCTGCAAAATAAGCAGTAAGTCTCTGTCTTCTTTGTATCTGACTCTCATTTTATCAATGGAAATGTCTGTCAAGTGAAATCGCGTGGGGTTTTTTGAAGTCTGGGTTTTGTTGGCTCAATGAGATAAAAATTAAACCCATTCAAATTCAGTTCAGCTTGAACTGAAGGGTTTTTTCTTTTTTTCTTAGTTTTCATTCAGCTGCCAAATTGAAAATAAATGATTCACAGTGCTACCTGATAGTTTGTTAGAGAAATAGTCTTCTGAAAAATGTAGAAGCTTCTTTTGTAAAAGATCTGTGGTTTGCTCTATAGAAGACAGAATGCTTCATCTAGAATTGGATGAAAACTGTAGTAGGATTGCAGTAATTTAATAAGTTTTATCCCAAATCCTGTAACATTTTTGCTGTAGGTACAGCTATTCACACTACCTAATGAGCTCACCGTGCTGATCTAAATGCCCAGACTAAATGCCACTGAAAGTATAATGATGTTGTTAAAATGTAAACAGGATTTTCTGTTTCTGTATTATAAACTACCTGAAACTTTTCAACTAAATGGGTTGTTCAGTTTCTACTGTGTTGTGCTTGAGGTGCTGCAGTTTGCTGTTACAGGAAATCAAGTGTGTTCTACTTATCGCAAGTAAGTTGTGGGGACAGAGCAAGGCTTTTGGGGTTTTGGTTTGTTTAAAACCATGGTTGTTTATATTGGACAAAACTATTGTAGTTAAAACTCTTTAAGACAACTACGTCCAGCAGCCAAAGTGCAGAAAAAAGCTCTTTTCTGATTGAGGATACTTAGCAAGCTTACATCAAAACCAAAGTGGAAGCATGTTTAAGCCAGCTGATCTTTCCAATTATCGTATTTTGATCCAGAGAACAAAACAAGAGTATGAAGCAGCTACAGAAAGAAGCACATATGGAAAAAAATACTTTCATGGTTGAATTTACTTCCAGTTTTAATTTTGAGTAAGAATTGCCTTTGCTAATAGCCTTATTTCTGTAGGTCTGTTACCAAAGTATACAGACTTTGTATTACAAGTTGGCAAGTTGATCTTGCCTCCAACTAGCCTGCAGATAAACTTGATTTTGGTATAGCACCCCAACCCTTAAGGAAGTACTGTAGAAGGATTTTTCTGGTGGTGTTGAAAACTCAAGGAGTACCTTTGTTTTCTCCTGACTCTTTAACTGTTAAGAAAACTATTTGCAATGTAGCAGTCGTTAACATCTTCTCATCCCCACAAGTATAATGCACTAGCATTTTACTACTTAGCTCTATTTCCTCTACTAATGGTCTGCAAGGAGGTATTTTCCTGAAAGGTTACTGAAACCTGGAGAGAGAAAAAAACAAAACTGAGCAACTGTGTTTACTGATTTGTTTCAGCACTGTAAACGTGTTGCTCTTAGTCACTTTATTAAGGAAGCAGCTTTCTGGGAAGAACTGGTAGCATAAGAAATGACATCATGGGCCAGAAAGGAAATTTAGAAGTTGGAGTAGAGACACCAGGGGCTATAGCTGGAGGTATGAAGATATGGCAGCTGAGATAAGTTTGAGTTTCTCTAAGCTATGCAGAGTAGAATTGAGAGAGAAAGAGACAAAAAAGCAGCTTAATATGAACATTATTTCCAGAAACATTGTTTTTCCCCATGAAGTTTAAAACTTTCTTGATTCTGTGTGAAATGCATATGAGCTGGAGTAGAAGAATGGTAGGATGGGGCCAGATTTTTCTGAATCTCTGAAGAGATGCTCATGGTGAGGCTTTTAGAGCTCAGTTAGGTAACAAAATAAGGGTGAGACTTCCAAAAGAAAGAAGAATAGACTTTTACATGAACTTCAGCATGCAATAAGCTCGCTTTAGCAAAACGGAGGTGACAAACAATTGTTAGTTCCTTCTTTGACCTTCACTGCAATTGTTTTGTATTCTGGCTTAGACAAAAGCCTAATTCTCCCATCACCTCTGTTTTGGGAAAACAAGAAATTGAATGAAATCCCAGTGTTGAGTCTTATTACAGTTTTGCTGTTCAAGAACCCTGATGTTAGCAATACTCTTTTCAAGCTGCTCTGTGAGTATTTTTCTTCCCCAATCACTTTCTTCTTTTTCTTGGGTCTGTTTCCAGCTGAGCTTCATTGTGTTTTCACTGGAGTTTTTTGGCTGAGCACCACTCATACTTACCCAGCCCTCACAGTAGCAGAGTTTAGTTAACTCAAGCTTCTTGTGTTGTCCACTGTACAGTATGTGGCCTATCCATATATTCTCTTGAGAGGCCTACCTGTGTGTGTCTGTCTGTTCATACAAGCAGTGTGTCATAATTCAGTACACGCCATTGAGTGGTTGTAGCTGATGGTAGCAAAAGCAAACCGATGGTGTGTGTTTATGTGCGTAAGTACAGACTTTATTAAAACTAGCTGCTTTAGAAAAACTGCAGATTCATATTATATTAAACTCTTACAGTAACTGGTCTCCTGGAACAGTATATTTGTTCCTGTAATGGGGTTTAGATTTGCACTTTATATGAAAGTTCTGCTTGTAAATAGTTTATAAAAAGTTAATTATTAAGAAGTGCTACAGGTATAAACAGCTTGGCCTGAAGCATAGACTCTACACAGATCTTTAAGGACTAAGTAAGCATTTGTTTAGATACACCTCACACTTGGATAGCTTACCTTCATGTTTTGGAGTTACCTGTCTGTCTCCTTTCCACCCCTCTTCACAAAACTGGCATGTTGTTATAGTACCATAATGAAAAATTTGGTCCAGGTGGACAACAGAAATGGAGAACATCTCTTTTAAAAATTTATTTATTTATTTATTACTTCTGTTAGTTGTGTTATCAAGCGAAACTAAACTCTGTGCTTAACTAATCTGAAGTTTCTCACCCAATTTTTCTCTCTCTGTTAGTGCAACATAACATTTCCTATAGTTAAAAACATGTTTGAATCTTAGGCATGTCGTACACGTAATTGTTAAGCACCTTTATGGAGATTGGCTTTTTGGGGTCATTAAGAGAGGAAGCATGCTCATTGGATCTGCTTGCTGAGGTGTGCCATTTCCCTGTGTGTTGTCGCTGCCCCATGGATTTGGATGGGGGGGGGCTGATGTAAGAAGTCACAAGCAACTGCCTCAGATTATGTACCTGCACCCTGCCTGGCCCAGGACTGGACGTCAAGACCTGCAAACACTGGTGCAGCTTGTGCGCTTCATGTAATTATGTGTTTGGCTGACAAGTGGGGAAGTTTTGCTAGTCCCTCAGACAGTAATTGTCTTCAGTCTCTGTGTTTTAAAGCCTTAACTAATGATCCCTAAGATGGACTTCTCCCCAGCCTCATTAACTAATTAAACAATTCAAAATAAAGAGTTATTCGGGCTGCAAAATATTGCTGAGAGGGCCTTTAGTGCAAACATTAGCATTTCTGCAGAATCCATAACCATTAGAAAACAGAAGCACGATGCCCCAGACAGTCCTGTCTTTATCATTCCAATATGCTCTGCTATTACATGTTGGCACATTTTACACAGCGTCTCTCCCAAGTGTACAGGTCTCTGTGCCCCCCCAGACATCATGCGTTGCTGCTTGCGTCTGTTCTTTTCTCTGTGTTAAATTCTGCAGTGAGGGGTGTGGGAAAAGTGGCAGTAGCATCACTGATGTCTTGCTGCTCTGCTGCAGTTTTACTGCAACTTGTTTGCAAGTGTGTGATGCTTGAGATTTTTGAAAGGGATTTTTTTTGTTGTTGTTGTTCCTCTTGCTGGCAGGAAGAGTAGGGTAATACTTTAGCTGAGTAAGAATACTGTGTACTTCTATCCCTGAGTATGCCTTACAAAACAGCTTGTTGTCAGACACTGAAAAGCTACCAGAGGGGGAAGGTGAGGAAATGATAACACAAATAGAATATTACTATTTTCAGGACGGCAGAGAAAATTTGAGGGGAAGAAACATACTTGTGGGGAGGTTGTCCAATAGAGCATGTTATATTGCATATAATTTTCCTAGACTCTGCTAAATACCCAACAACAGTAGGAACATGCTTGAAGTTACTAATGGTACACAGTATTTTGACAGTGGTGTAGGGAATGCCTGATTCAAATCTTTCAGATGGACTAAATACAAAGTGAAGTTAACATGCAAGTACTGTGGTTTTTTACCCTCCCTAGAGCTGGCAACAGCTCTCCAGTAACTTTTTCAGTTGGTGCCAGACACCATTTGAGAATAATCTTGAGTGATGTGAGTTTGGAGCAGGTAAGACCAAATTTTGAATAATTTGGTGTGGACAGATAAGCATGGAGAGAATGAGCTGAGTTGCAAAACATTGAACTGGGATTTGCTTTGCTCAAACTGATCCCATCTTTGGAAAAGTAGCACCACCCAGCATTGTTGTGGAATACAAGAGGCAACTTTCAGGAAAAAGTGGTCACTTAAAGAACTAAAATGATTGTCTTAAGTAAAGGAGGTACACCATGTTTTGCAGTAATGTCTGTGGATCTGCACCTAATCTTGTTAGAACTGCTGAAAGCCATGGGACAGCCCTGCTCCCCCTCAGACAAGAAAGAAACAGATCCTGATTTGACCAGCAGAACGAGGGAAGGAGAACTAGTCAGCCCCAGCCCCTTGCTTACACAGATCTGCACAGACTGTACCTTTTCCTTTCCGGCACACATGCCTGAGACTGCCTGCAGAAGTTAGAGCCCTATGTATGCTGCAGATATTTTCCTACCAGTTTCTGTTTTAACACAACTTGGTTGAGAATTTTTTTTTTTTACTTAAAGCTGCAGAGCTGAAATCACAAGCTTTAAACAAAAGGTCACTTTTTATTTACATGCACTTTATGAGCATGCTGTTATAGGATGTAATAGCTCTCGAATGTTAACTTTTTATTTATGCTTAGCTTTGATGTAGCCATATGCAAAACATTGGAAATGCAGTTGGGGAAACAGAAAGGGTGAGTGAGAAATAGCCATAAGCCTGAGCTAGGCCCTCAGTTTTATAAAATGCTGTTTTAATGAACGGTAATTGTTGTAGGTTGTCTCCCTGTTGGAGGGTCTCTAGAGAAATTGTGAATAAAATTAGTGCACCCAAATGTGCTACCATTCCTATAATTCAGTGATCATAACTTTTTCATGAAAATGGGACTTTTGTGCTTTAACATGACAAACAGCTTTTTAGGAAGGAAAGTGGATTTTAGGGTGCATTTTCAATACTTTTTGCTGGTGTTTGTCACCATCTTACCTTCATCGCAAATCCATGTAAAATACTAACTAAGGATTAGACTGTTCAGTGCCACAAAGTGATCATAGCTAAGGAAAGAGTGATCATAACTAAAAGAAGAATGATCATACTGAGTCAGACCCAAAGGTTCATGTAATTGTGCATTCAGTGTTGGGCATTGGCAGGTAACTATGAAGGAATATAAGAAGCAAGCATAAATCCTGAACGGCACATCCCACAAGAAGTCAATTCAGACTTCACAGAATTCACAGCTTTATTTTGAGCAGATATCTCTTTTAAAAAAAAAATTAATATTATTGTCAAAGGGAGATACTAAGAAGTATGTTGACGGCAGCTCTATATACATTCAGATCACAAAGGCTATTGTATTGCCAGAATTGGCCCCAGAGTTGGGGTCAGATTTTTAGTGACGTAAATCCTAGTGGTTCCACTGACTGGAGAAAGCTATGTTGATCTGTTTGGGTCAAGGATGTAGCCTGTAACTTTTATGCCATTAAAGCTTATCTAAGTTTTTTGTTACTCCTTGGTGGATTTTATGGTGATGTTTTCATAATTACACAGATCCTTAGGGTAAGCTCCCATCTGATAAGACTTTTTAATTGGTTTTGAACTCTGTACTCCCCTGTAGCCTTTCTCATGGGGCAGTAAAGTCCATATGTACTAATAAATGATTGAGTCACTCAAAGGGGATACAAACACTCTCAAATACATTATTCTTTAATATTGTTCTCTGAACTCTGGCTCAACTTCTTGACCCTTTACTTTTAGCAAAGATTGTGCATGTTCAGTGAAACCTATGTGTTGCCTTGCAGTCTGTACCCCGACCTGGGCAATGTGATGGAGAGAGGTTTCAGTCTTCCAGACTGCCAGATCATTTCATCATGGGTTTCACAGGGTTCATGAGGCTTCCCTCTACCCCCCAGACACAAACTGTCAAGCAGAACTCATTTTCCATCAATGGAGAGCTTGGCAAAATAAAGGGCCATCAAAATTAGTAGTGGAAGAGGCTTACCGAAAACTGTCTTTTCTGCTCCTTGCAGATGGAGGACTGTACCATGCTGTAATTTTTTTCATCCTTTGTCTAGGTAGTTTCAGAAAGACTCAATCAATAGGGCTCAGCCATTTCCCTTGGGAGATTATTCCACAGCCTAATATACCCACTTTTGCTAAATGTTTCCAGATAGCCATTTCTATACCACCCCCCCCCCCCCCCATCCCTGTGCTCACTTTCATCCCATCACTTCTAGTTAGTTATGCTTTCTTGAGCCAGCTGATACAAAATCTTTCCCATTCACAGGAAAAAAAACCCTTTCTTCTTTGGGAGGAAGAATCCAAGGCTTGACTTAAGATGAAGCTTCTCCATTTCCATTGTCTAAGGAAATTCCTTTCTTGCCCTCCCCTTTCTGGTAAGAGATGAGAAGTGTTAATAGCTGGAGGTGCTTCACACAAACACCCCGAATGATCTGTCTACTGATTATTACAAGTACTATATCGTACTGTAGCATTAAGTAGTTATGGAATAATGATGACTACAGCCTGGAAGGTACTGTAATATGTCTTCACCTTTATCCTTTTGCCAGGTTAAATTCTATCTGTGTTAATCCTGCAACAGAAGCCCTTGAACACCAGCTCAATTTCATTGGTCAGTGATTTTTTTTTTTTTTTTTTTCATGAGAGCGCTCTACCAAATGCACTTGAGTCTCTGAACAAGGTGAATGTGAACTCAATCATACCCCTTCTTCAAAACCCAGAGAGGTTTGTCCTGTGCCAAGGACAAAGTACACTGTGCTGGGTGGCATTTGTCTTCTGACACAGATATTTCAGTCTAAGATTAATGTAGCTGGCTAAGCACCAAAATGCACTGAGAAAGCAACTATGATTTCAGACTTGGGTTGTTGCTGGAAGTGATTGGACGCAGTCATTTTTGTTCACATTTCTAGGCAACCACAAATTAATAAAGCTGCTGCTATCCTTGAAGTTGAGTGAAGTCTCCTGAGGCAGGAAATGCTCTGTGTATGCACGTGGCTTGTTTTGTTTTAAATATAGGTACTGGTTTTTAACTTTCATTGCTGGCAAACCTCTGTAAGAGCATAGATCTATTGATCAAGACATCTTTAGGGAGTGCCCCATATATCTGACATCATGGGGGGAAGCTTTGTGTTGTGTTGGTTTGTTTTTTTTTTTTTCTCCTCCAGAACTTTTTAAATTTCTGATGTATAGGAACAACTTTCAGTACAATACTGATGTCTATCTTATTCAAAGTCTGTTTTAATTCTTCATTCATTAGACTGATATCAGAGTATCTGGAAAGGAATGGAAATGGGTAAGATACCTTTCAGACCATGATTCAGAAAGGTTTAGCTCTGTTTAGTAGTGCTGTGTCTGGCTTTTTGTGTGATGTGTTGCACAGGCACGCTTGCAAGCTGAAGATAAAAACAGACTCTCTGTGTGCTTACCTTCCCGTCTCCCTACTACACACACACGTAGTATCTAGGGATAATGACCTCCCTCCCACTATTGCTTTCCCAAAGATGCTCTCCACATAGGTGAACAACAGGGTAGGATTTAGGTATGTATAGCTGTTAGGCAGGAAAATTGTATTGTCTTCTTGAATTGCTTGGGCATGAGCCTTATCCTGAAAGCAGATGTCTAAGGCAGATTAGCATGCAAGCAAGGCATGCCATGCTGGCCAGCATTGTCTGTCCCCTGCTCATCCTTGATGTCTCATGTGCTAGTCTTTGATGCCAGCTAGCTTGGCATGGATGTTCTCCAGCCCTGGCACTCCAAAGGGCCTGCCGCTGGCTCCCTGAGGTGGGGCTGACCAGCAGGTCTCTGCACTCAGATCCCACAAGCTGGGACTGGGCTGTGCAGGTAACAGTACCATTTTCTCACCTGCTTTGAGCGTCTGGCTTCAGCTTGACCTTGCTATAGGGTAGTCTCTGGGATCAGGAAGTTTTGCAGACTCCAGGTGCTGGAAGGTTTGAAGGCTCTGGCTGCTGGAAACGAAGGATTTGGGTATCTTTGAGGTAGTGTAGCAGCTGTGCAGTGGCTTTGTGAGCATTGGTGTGGGAATAAATCATGTAAATGGAGTAGATTAAGTGATCATGTTTTAGGTGCAACTCCCTGCAAGTAGGTGTTATGCTTTGACTAAACAGTGGTAAGGAATCATTTCCACCTTTTTGCTCTGTATGAGCTCTGCTTTTTGTAGAGTATGACTTGAACCTACCAACTCTGACTTTACGCAAACTGTACTGACAACAGCATTGAGGTCTGTCTTTTATTCTCCGCTAGTTTGGCTCCACTTTCTCCTTTCTGTGCTTCTCCCTTATAATGTAAGAGTCGGTAGAAGTGGTCTCCCAGAGGAAGACTATGTCCTAGAAGATACACTTTCGATATTTAATCATCCTTGAGGCTTTTATTTTGCTAAAGGACTAAAGTGACAGCCTTTAGAGAATAATTATATGAAACACCATGTGTGAGCAAAGTGTGAAATGTCTCCAGTACCAACTGAAGCTATAGATATTTTTATTAAATATTAATGCCATGCATTTATGAAGGGTTTGCCAAGCAGATGTTAAGCTGGTCTTTGTGGTAATTTAATTGAGCAAGGAACATTTCCTGCCATTTTTATCAATGTCAGGTTTTACATGACATTTTAAACTAAAAGTATAAAGCAGAGAGAAAGAGAGAGAGAAATAATTAATAATCAGTTTCCATTCATGACTATCTGTTAATATTTCCCTTCAGAGGATTTAATGTTTCTCCTGAATGTTTTTCTTGGAGGCCGATACAAATCTGAGCTAACCTAGACTCTGTGCAAATTCTTCCACAGGGCCTCTATCTGGAGTCTGGCCCACTCCTGCTAATGCAATTCTTACTTTTTCTATTTGTAAAAAGATGATGATGATAATAAAAGCAAACCTTAAATTATTCTGAACACTCAGACTATGTGGGGCTCTGAAAATATCTGTGGATAGAGCCCTTCTTTCCTCCTCGGAGCATCACTCAATGCTTAAATGTTACAGCGGGATCTTCCTGTACAAAAATTGTAGATTGATTAAACTTGCTGACATTATGCCTCTGCAAAGTGCAATGTCTTAACAAGATTTAGCATCATAAAGCATTTGATTATATACAACTCGTCAAGCAAAAATAAGAAAATAATAAAACAAAAAGCCAATTGAAATGTCTGCAGGTCAGGTGCAACATAATGAGCCCATTCATGAAATATCACTGAAGGCCCCCTCCTCACAAGTATGACATTATTTACATGGAAAAACTGTGGTCACACTTATACCTTGTGTGTGTTGTTTTAAATTTATGAAACTGGTTTTTTTTCCCCAGATGTAAGTGGGCTTGCCTCAGTTATATTCCCTAGAGACAATGTCCACCCTCCTGTCCTGTGGGCAGGTGATCACTGTGGCTAAGGTGACCCATTCTGGCTCCAACAGAAGAAGGAAAAAATAGATCATACTCAATCAAAGCATGGTAAGGCTGAGATGAAATGAAAAATCACCAGCTTGGTTTGCAGGTTTGACCTGCCTGCTTATAATGGCACAGGCTTCCCATCAGCTCTGGGAACTTCTGTAGGCACTTCTGAAACAGGTTACATCTGTGTTAAAGGCCCAGAACCATGCTCTTCACCTGCCCAACACTGTACTCAGCCCCTGCCATGAAGGAGGTATGGCAGACTCTTTTGATTCATTGGATGCATTCAGGAGGGTCCTGCGTAAGGCAAAGAAGGTGCGTGTACAGGCTGGCTACTCTAACAGGATATTGAAGATTCGATCCAGCAAAGGATCATCTTGCTCGTTCCTGATTTCCAGTTAAATCACTATAAGCCCAGCCTGTAGGGAAGAGCAAGGAAAGCTCCTTGGTGAGAGAAAAGATAGTTGAGGGGGAAAACTTGCCTGCTTTTACCTCCTAAAAACAAGTAGTTGATTGTAATAAGTTCAAGGTAAAGCGCTAAACAGATCACCTTCCTTTGGCTTCTACAGTTGTTGCCACCGATTTGTGTGGACATGTGCATGATTGCCTACAAGGAGGGAAAATGGAGAGGGGGATGCAATTTTGAAGACTACTTCTGTGCCACTATTTACCACTGATGCTGGGATGGAGCAAATATTGACTGCCAATATCTTGTTTAATAAGGTCTGTACCAAACCCAGATGTTGTACTGAAGACTTTGTATGTTATGCCTGCAGCACAAAAATGGGGAGTTTCCTGTATTTCCTGTAGAATAAACTCAAAACGTCATTTTCATGTGGTACGTGTGCTCGGAGATAAAATACTGGCTGCTTCTTAGTGCGCTATGCAAGAGAGAGTTTATTTTACAACCTCTGAATGGTGTTTTCAGTGAATTGTCCTACTAGATTGGTTTGAGAGCAGTATGTCTGGTTGGCAGGATGAGGATGAGAAAGCTATTTATCAGTGTTGGAAGCAGGCCTGAGGCCTGATCAAACCGGTTCTTTATTATTTTTTTGAAAGAAGGAGAAGGCTTAATACTTATTTGAGGTTGCTTATTGTCCACTTACCTATTTTTCCACTCATTTGACATGTCAGCAGAGTGCTGAACTGTATGACTGACAAACATGAAAATAATAATGAAATGCTGCCCAAATACCTGGTGTTCTGCTAAGTAGCAATTGACAGAATTATTCCCCAAACTCTGCAATGAGCTTTGAGTTTCTCCATCATGCCTGGCATCTTTCCAGCTTCCTTCACACTTATTTAATACCACTTGGCTGTATTCACTGCAATGTCTGCAGAAAACGCTCTCCAAGAGGCTGCAACACAATGGGAATGTTTTGTATTCTGTAGGAGTCTGTATGCTGTAAAGAAACAGAAAACCAAGGAAGGGCCAGGCAGAGTTGCTGTGTGTTGCAAATATCTAGTGACCTTTTTGGAGGCCAAAGATTCATCTCTTAGTTTGGATCTCAGGTTTTGGAAGTAATCAGCAGATGTGTTCCCCCAGCAGGCTGTCTGCCCAAGATCCTGGCTGTAAGCCATGTGGCTAATGCTGAGCCAGCATTCTTGATTCAGTGATGCTGTATATTAAGTGGGCTTAAAAACCCCCAAAGTTGCAAGAAAGTGGTTCATCGCTGTCTCTTCTAACCTCCCCATTTTACGAGCATTTAGAATTGGAGGTTCTGCTGGCTCTGAAAGCTGAGCTCTTTCTTTTATCAGCAGAGTCATGTCAGTAGCAGGTAGAACTCCACACTTTACAATTTACGTGGCTTGTCACTTACCTTTTTAATGTTTCCTACCAGAGTGAAAATGGCTTTGAGTATGCAGCGTTTTCTGGGGTTTGATGTAAAGATTAGAGGATTTAGAATTCTTGGGCAGGAGGTAAAAATGGGGGGTGGGGGGGAGGAGGTCAGATATCAAAGGTTTCCTTGTCTCTTATTTTTCTGAACTTTAACAAACTCCTGGAGGTTTTTTCAGGAAATACAAGCCATCTGCATGTCGCTTGATCTTGTCAATCATTGCATAAGGAGGATTTCTCACTGTATAGAAGGGAGTTCAGGCCCTGTGTCCAGCCATCAGTGTCCTGTCAGATATGGCTTCCCAGAAGGATGAAAGTTAGTATCAGCTGTTTTTTGTGTTGGTGTTTTTCTGATAGGGAAACATATGGTGCATTTCACTGCTCAGAGTTTATACTCCCCATACCATGGGCACACAGCTCCCATTAACTTTAATGAGACTTACATGCACAAGGGGGCATATAGGCCACATCATGAAGCTCTGGGTTTTTACTGTTTTGTGTTACAAGCTGTGATAAATTAATATGTATCTGTACTGCCTACTTCAGTCTGCCAGCTCCTATGTATTTTGCCATAGTTATATTGACTGTTAATTATACTGTACATAGAATCATAGAATCATTTCGGTTGGAAAAGACCTTCAAGATCATCAAGTCCAACCATTAACCATGCCCCCTAAACCATGCCTTGGAGTACCCTATCCACTCGCTTTTTGAATACCTCCAGGGATGGTGACTCAACCATTTCCCTGGGCAGCCCATTCTAATGTTTGACAACCCTCTCAGTAAAAAAATTTTTCCTAATATCTAACCTAAATCTCCCTTACCTCAACTTGAGGCCATTTCCTCTTGTCCTATCTCCAGACACCTGACAGAAGAGACCAACACCCTCCTCACTACAACCCCCTTTCAGGTAGTTGTAGAGAGCGATAAGGTCTCCCCTCAGCCTCCTCTTTTCTAGACTGAACAACCCCAGATCCCTCAGCTGCTCCTCATAAGACTTGTGCTCAAGGCCCCTCACCAACTTTGTTGCCCTTCTCTGGACATGCTCAAGCAGCTCAATGTCTTTCCTGTAGTGAGGGGCCCAAAACTGAACACAGTACTCGAGGTGCGGCCTCACCAGTGCCGAGTACAGGGGAACAACCACCTCCCTGCTCCTGCTGGCCACACTGTTCCTGATACAGGCCAGGATGCGATTGGCTTTCTTGGCCACCTGGGCACACTGCTGGCTCATATTCAGCCAGCTGTCAACCAGCACCCCCAGGTCTTTCTCTGCTGGGCAGCTTTCCAGCCACTCTTCCCCAAGGCTGTAGCGCTGCATGGGGTTGCCGTGACCGAAGTGCAGGACCCGGCACTTGGCCGTGTTAAACTTCATACAATTGGCTTCAGCCCATTGATCCAGCCTGTCCAGATCTCTTTGTAGAGCCTCCCTACCCTCAAGCACATCGACCCTGCCTCCCAACTTGGTGTCATCTGCAAACTTGCTGAGGGTTCACTCAATCCCCTCATCCAAATCATCAATAAAGATATTAAACAGAACAGGGCCCAACACCGAGCCCTGGGGAACACCACTCGTGACCCGCCGCCAACTGGACTTCACCCCATTCACCACGACCCTCTGGGCTCGGCCATCCAGCCAGTTTTCCACCCAGTGAATAGTGCACTTATCCAGGCCACAAGATGCCAGCTTCTCCAGGAGTATGCCATGAGAGACAGTATCAAAGGCCTTGCTGAAGTTTAGGAAAATAACATCGACAGCCTTTCCCTCATCCACTAGGCGGGTCACCCGGTCATAGAAGGAGATCAGGTTGGTCAAGCAGGACCTGCCTTTCGTAAACCCATGCTGACTGGGCCTGATCCCCCTCTTATCCTGGAGCTGCCATGTGAGTGCTCTCAAGAGCATGTTGCTTAGGAGGCTGTCTGGTGGGGAAGACAGGCCAAGCTGCTTAGCCGGAGGCTTGAGTCTGACTCAGAATGAGGAGTGGTGTTGAAAGGTACTCAGAGGACACTGCGTGCAACCCAAAAGACTGTATACACTATGGACACTGGAGGGAACAGGTCAGCATCTGGTATTTCTTGCCCAGATTCATGACTCTAGTGCTTTGTTTCTGAGCAAAGTGCATTGCTAAGATATTTCTTTTCAGCAAGCTCCTGAAGAGCTAGACCCTAAACTAAGGTACCTGATGAGAATACTGGTCTCTGGAGCACGCATCTACGCTATTGGGGATTTGACAGCATGCTTCTAGCTTATAATAGGTAGGCTGTAGATCCAGCATCTCAAAATAAGGATCCTAAACAATGAGCATCTGTGCCGGGGAGGTCAGGCTGACAGTGCCTGAACCTTGCTTGGGTTCAGAGGTGTGACCAGGCATGGGGAATCCAAAGCCCAGGACTGGCAGTGCAGGCTGGTGTCTGATTGCAACAGATAGCTGAGCCAGGCCTGTAAAACAAGCCTTTGCAAACACAAACAACAAGCTGCTTCAGGGTGCAGAATGCATGTAAACCAATGCTAAGTATGTATTACATGTCCCATCTTTTGTATTCGTGTCACAAAGAATATATTTGTTCCAGCCTCTGAGAGCGTTAGTGCAAGCAGTAATGCCTTATGCACATGAGCTCTGGACATCTGCAGCTCAGTCCCAAGGCAGGATGCAAAAGCCCAACGAGGATTTGCATCTATGCTGCTGTCTATGCTGCAACCAGTGGTGAGGCTTTTATCTGCAAGGCCTGAATTTTCTTGGAGTACGGCAGGGGTAAAACACTGATTTCAGCAGTTTAAAAACAAACCAAAAAAATGTAGAGGCATTAATACAATTGATAAAACACATATTTAAAAGGAGCAGCGAGCAAAGTCTAGAATCTACCCTTTATTTTGGTAAGAAAATGGTAATGGGGAGGATCGCCCTTTAAAACAACCATGCAACTACTTCAGTGCAAGCTACTTGTCTCTCTTGCTATCTTGTCTACTGATAGCTGCGTGTACATTTGGACAGATACATATTTTAGTATGAGTAAACTTCCCTTTCAAGCTTCTGGCAAGATTTGTCATAGGTTTATGAAATACATTTTGGTAAAAGATGATGGTGGGTTTTTTTTTTTTTTCCTTCTTCTTGAGCAGATATGTGACTTAAGAGATTTTAAGTCATATTGTTCAACTACTGAAGTTTAAACAAGATGTTGAAGCTGGAAATTAGAAAATTAGTGAGACGAACACATGGCTTACTAATAAGGAGGTGTCTAGCTCTAGGCTAAGACTGTGGTCTTTCACAGTGGAAAAATTGAGACTGGGATAAAACTGGAGGGGTAAAAAAGAATCAGGAAAAGGTGAAGAAAAAGGTGTCATAGCCTGGGGAGTGATTATTTCAGCATATTTGTTACAATGGCCATGAACATGCTCACTCAGTTGTTGGGGGATTTTGCACCAAGTTCTGGTAGCCCAGTCTCATTTACAAATGGTGTTATGTGTGATTTTTGCACAGATAGGGTAGTATCCACTTTATATCTACAGAGGTCAATGAGGTAAACTCTAGGGATGAAAACTGTTTGCATATTTACTTTTCTTTTGCCAGAGTCCATACTGGGGGGAAAAAAAAAAATTCTTGGCCACTGCAGTAGCAAGGAAAGAAAGAAATGCCATGTTTTCTTGTCCTGACATGACTGCATGCTGTAATGTTCATTCTTCAGTTTAAGTACTCCAAGATCATCAGAAACTTGAATCTGAATGAACCACTTAACTCTGATATGATGAGAGAATGTGACTGACCTTAATGTTATGGAAAGAGATGTCTGTGCTTAGTGCCAAATTTCCTCATTTGAAGGTTGCTTTCTCCTGCTGTTGCTGAATTTTCTGAAGGTTTCAGTTTCATCCCCTGGATAAGGATCAGACCTTCCAAAACCTGGGTGCCCCAGCCCCTCTCCTGCACAGCCACATTTTTGGCAATGCTCAATAGTTGTTTGTCTTGAAACCTGTTGCTCTGGAAAAAAAGGATCCTCTTAAGAGTGGGCAGGGAGAAGAGGACAGTTGAAGCAGTGACCTGCCTTCTGATGAGGCTCATTCTTATTGCGGTGTGCTGCTGCAAGGGGAGATGTGAGGCCAAGGTGTTTGCAGGTAGCACAGCTCTGAGCTGAGTAATTAAGCCCTGGTAAGAGACCAGAGAGGTCCTCTGGATCTGTCACCCCCCCCCCCCCCAAACAACCTTTTGAGCTCAATTCCATTTTAATTGGGGGGGGGGGGGGTGGTGGTGGTGGTAGGGAAATGTGCTCTGCATAGGAAACAATCTTTGACACACACACACACACATATATATATTTTTTTTTTCCCCCCTCTAATACAATTATTGGGGGGGAACTTTGATTTTTATTTTATTTTATTTTATTTTTTTTGCAATTAATGCTGCATTTTAATGCTGGAAGTTGGACATCTCTATCAGACAAAACTGAACTAATAATGGCTTGGTTCAAAACTCCTCCCAGGTATAGTATTGGATTTTTTTTAATTTTTTTTTTTTACCTTGGTTCTTGGGACTAACTTAAAATGTTAAAACTGCAGCACTATTGAATAAAATGTAGCTGGTATTACTCAGCTTCATGCAATCAAAACTCAGAGCTGGGCTGTGTCAAACTACAAGTGGGGCAGGTAATTCGTGGTGCTTTTGAATATTGGGTTGTGCTTTCAGAACACGTTTGCTTCTGGTGTTCAGCCTTGTCCCTGTGGTGCTGACAGCTGGAAACACATCTTCTAAAATGGCAGGTGAAATTGTCATGTAACTGCCTCAGTTTGGTGATTTAAAGCTTCAGGAAAAATGCCAATTATTGAAAACTTCCTTCTTGGTAAGAATCCTATAGTGGGCAACCTACTGATCCAGATTTTCTTGATTTCCAGCCCCCCCCCCCCCCCGCCCCCTTCTCCTGTCAAAGGAAGTTTCTACCTGCTGAAATACCTTGCTTTACTCAAAATAATCCCTTCTGTTAAAGGGAATGATCTAGCATTTCTTCCATTTGCTTGAAAAACAGTATGTTCCTAAGGAGAGTGTCTTCTGAAATCAGGAATGGCAAAATCGTGGCTGCTAAGTGACCTTTGTAGTCTATCTGATGCCACATAAACACAGAAACTTTCAGCCTTTTAGAAGTCCTGCATTTTCTTTGTAGCCACACGTCTGTCTAAATCAAATATTAAAAAAACCAAACTAACCAAGGTCTGCTTATTTTCTCAAATGCATCAAGATAAAGCTAACATCAGGGTGTTTGTCTTCAGAAAGGGATACAGCAGTACAGACATGAGCATTTTGGGGTGGCATAACCACTTTCTTGTGTGTTGTCAAGTTAATTTGGCTGTAGCCCAATTTTAGTAGACTCCACTCGTTGCTCCGTACAAGGGTGACAGTACTGTGCCAGCAGCTAATGTCTTCGAGACCAATATTCTCTCTCTTCTTTTTTTTTCCTTAAAAAAAAAAGGGGGGGGGTATGTCTCATTTGGGAAGTTGAAGTATAGTTATAGCCCTGAGATTTGATTTCTGTTCCTCATCCCCAACTTCCCTGCAAAGGTGACTTTGAGGCAGATTCTCAAGTTATGTGAGTGCATCTATCTCCAGTTAATAACACCTTGGCTCTCAAGCCCTTATATTCTCCAGATAGTATGAAATATGTTTGCTTCTTGAAAAATTTCTTTGTGTTGTGGTTTTGAGCACTCTGTAATAGGCAAAACAACAACTTTCCATTTTCCTAGAACTACTCAGATGCATCCTTTTGACATTACTTATTGAAGGCAGATACATTAAGAGTTAACACTGGGTTTAATTTTTTTTTCCCCTCCTCACAGCAAATGTTGATTCCAGCTCTTCTGATTTTGATGAAGACTGGCTTTGCTGGCAGGCTGTGGCTGGCACAACTACAAAGCTGATTTTGGGAACCTTAGAGGTTTATTTAGATTCCTTAAATGTTTTGGCTTGATGGTATCATGGGTATTTTGAAACTTTTGAAGCCTTTTCAATTCCTAACAGCACCAGGCAGACAGACATAGAAACACACAGAGACTAGGAAGAGAGTGCCATCTTTGCTTTGTTCTTCAGGCTTGTAAGTATCCCCAAGTGGGCAAATCAGACCAAGCACAAAAAGTAATAATAATAGCAACTGGTAGATGGGGACCACGTTCTTCGCCTCACTTGGGAGAGGATGGAGAAGGAAAGATGATGCTTTGTGTGCGTGCCTTAGTGCAGTTTGCATTGGTGGAAGGGGTAGTACAGCTGTGAAATTTGGAGCCTGGGCATAAATGTTGATTCCTGTGCTCTGGCGATCAGGTATGAGCATGAAAGCTGGCTCCTAGGGCTTGGCTTGCCTTTTGCCCTCAGGTAGCTCAGTGCTTTTCCTCTGTCACTGTGCTATGTGCTGTTTGGACTGGTACACACAAAAATTCTGTCTCCTGCTGCTTTACCATTGGTGGTTTTTTTTGGTTCTTCTTGAAGGGGGGAGGGAAATGCATGTGAAGGAATGGTGGGGATGGGAGTGAGGGAAGAGAGTGTGGAGGCAGCACCCTTTGGCAAAATGTTTTCAGTGTGCTACACCTGTATGTTTGGTACTGGAAAAACAAATGCAGCTGCTGCTTGAGCTGAGGAGAGGTAACAGTTTTGCATAACAGGGATTTTTTTCATATCTAATGTTATAACAGTGATCTTCTGTGGAATGACTGAGCAGAAATAGCCACAAATACTTCTGATCCATTTTAAGAATCTGTATTTAGCTCCTAAAAATCTTGCAGTGATTTTTTGTTAATGCAGTGAGTTATATTAAGTACCTAAGCTCATGTGAGAGAAGTCAGGAAGAAGCAGTGATGCTGTCTTTGCACTACGCAACCTGAGGTAGGTTGGGTTTTGCCTGCTCTGTCCTCGTGCTCTTGTTTCTGTCCTTAGCCACTCCCCACACACTGAATGTGATGTGGTCTCCTTGGGCTAAAACACAGGTCTGACAAAAGCCACTCCTCTGCATGACTGTGTGAAAAGGAACCAAATGAATGCAGTTAGCCAACAAAACCTGAGCATTCACCCCTCCAGTTGTATAGCTGAAGGATTTGGACCCCTGTGTGTCACTAGCTGATGCTGTAGCAGACTTTGCTTAGCAGTGTGTAATCGAACAGCAGCCAATGTATTTTTTTCCTCCTATGGCACCTTGCTTTTCCCTTCTTCTCTCCATCCTTCTACCATCTCTGGACTTCATAGCATTTCAGCAAAACTGTAGAATGCTCTGCTGTTGTTGATGCTCAGAGAGTTAATTAACTGTCTTGCAGCCTTGAGGCCTGTTTGCCTTTCCTGGTGCATCAAAGCATGTAGGAGAAAAAGCTGTGTGCAAGAAATGTGACAGAATACAGCTTCTCTCCCCCCCCACCCCGGAAGGATGGTGGACAGTGTTTCATACACAGCCATGAGGCTTGCTCCATTCCTTATGAAAGCATTTCACAGTGTGCAAGGAGGATGAAACCTCCACACAACTTAAATTTGAATTAATTGAAATTAGAGTGCTCTAATGATTAGAGGGAGGCTATTCTCTTAATCTTTTTTTTAACTCTTCTGCAGAATTCTAGAGGAAGAATGAATATGATTAACTAGTTCTATAGAAAGGACCTTCTTTTCAGTTAAATCCCATAGGACTTTCCCACATGGGAGCTAACAGACAAAAAAATAATCCCTACGCACAGTAGACTGCCCTGGCTACTTGAATAGTTAAACAGAAGTGTGTACTGTTCTTGAAACACATGCATTGGGCTTTTCTGATGGGTACTGCAGACTGAATCTAAGAAGCATCTATGTTTGTCATGCTGGGAAATGGTGTGAAATAGTGACTTTACATGCCTCTCTCAACTTGGCAAGCTAAATATACAAAAGCAGCTGTTGGAAAGATGGGAGGACATAACCACTGGCTGCTTGGTCATTCTGCTGGGATACTGCAGGGCAGCTCTGCTGTGTTGAACCCAGGAACAGGCTCTTGGCCTCGTGGCTGGATAGGAAAGTGGTGTCTTGGGGAGATGCTGCATAGGCAGAGCAAGACAGTGTCTCTCACTCCGTTGTCTTTTTAGGGTAGCTCAATCCTGTTGCTACCTTGTTGCTGGCTTTGCTGCTTCTCAGACAAGGCTGTCCTAAGGCACTTGCTCTTTCCTTATGTGCACCTGGGTACATGGCTGTGCAGAAGTGACTCCCACTCTGACCTGATGGTCTCTGCACAGGCAAGGCTGCCCCTGCTGTGCTGAAAGTAGCCTTTCCTGTTTTCTTTTAGGTATTGTGAATGTTGGAAGTGCTGCTTTTGGGAGGTAATTTGGTAGCAGAGCTGAATGGATGTAGCAAACTCCCCTGCAGAACAGGAAACTGTCAATAAGCAACAACTGGGTTTTCCCGAACTGCTATATGTAATACCAGCAAATAATTTATTTTAAGGCATGCTGAAAGGCTGTTAAAATCAGAATTGATTTTCCCCTGCAAAAGAGTGATTAGAAACAAAATACATTATTATCACAGTTCATAGTAGTTAGGCCTGTCTTCTGTAGTTAAACCAGAACTGTATAGGGACAGGACAGACATGAGAATAGAAACAGTGGCTGTTGCATTAAAACCCAAAACGCTCTCCACCTTTGCCCTCTCTACCCAAAACTGCAGATCTCTTCAGATTTTAGCAAGGACCCTGTGTCAATTAGCACCAGTGACCACTGGATGTAGCTATTGCTTCACAGAAATAAGGCCAGGTAGACACCTTTCTGCCTCTTTTTTGGGATGACTTGACAGAGGTCACTTTTTACATGTAACTTCTGCCACTGGTCTCTTTTTTTCTTTTTTCTTTTTCTTTCTATGTATACTTTTCATTCCCCCCTCAGTGTGCCTTAGAATATGAGCATGTTATGTTACTATTCCTGTTCTTCATGGATGATCTCCTGCTTATCAGCAATGAAGAGGACATGAGACTACAGTGAATACTAAAAATGTAATAGTTACCTGCTCATAACTGCACTCACCTCTTGAGTAAAAATGGAGATGGTCCAAACTCTCTATGTATAAAGTACCCATGTTACAGAAGAACAAGTTCATCAAATGCAGGCAGTGGCCGAAAGATCTGGCAATTAAAATATGCTTGGCCCCTTTTGTGGTGACAAAAACATCAGGCCAGGTTAGATATTACAGCCTTTATTTAGCTGTTCATACTCTAAAGCTCCTTCTGTTCTTCAGCGTTGAACGTGAGCACCATATTTCAGAGGTAATGTGGGAGAATATATGTATTTTGTAGGTACTCAGTGGAGAGGCAAGAAATCTAGGAGCACTGGAAACAGGCTGAATTGTAAAGGAGAAGACCACCACAGCCTCAAGTAGACCATTTTCAAATAAAAGGTGGAAGCTAATGATATCTAAAGGGCACAATATGAAATTTTCTGTCTGTATTTAAAAATACAAAACTCAGGTATTTCTGAGCCAGCTAAAATTACCAAATGATTCCATTGGCATTGTTGTTCAGAAAACTGTGAGTCAAGTTTCAAATGTAGGAGACTGAAAGTGTTCAGAGCTGTATACTTACCTGTACTAGCATTTTGCAAATACTTCAAAGCTTTTCACTTTTATTTGGCAGGAAGCTAAAGTGATTTAAAAAAAAAAACAACAAACCACACACTAAAAACCCCCCAAAACCACCAAAACCCTCTTATTCAGCAAATAGGCACGAACACTGACTCACTGTTACAGTGGATACATCTGATGCATTTAGCTTGCATGTGGTCACACCATCTTAGTAGTAGTGTAAGGAACTTGTACTGATTTGTGGGTTTAGTCAGAGTTGCTAGAATTTTTCTTTCCACATGTTGATAAGCACTACTAGGTAGGTTTGGGCTCTCCAGCTTTTATTATTCTTATGCCCTTTGTTACAGCTACGCTTGAATTTACAGGTAGTGACAAATACTCCTTTCTTTGTGAAGGAAATATTCCAAGGGCAGCATCATTTTTCTTCCTGTCTTACTGCAGACTTGCTGGGGCCTGAGATCTGAAATTGGGGAGGGGTATCACCTCCCAGTGCTGCTCAAATCTAAGCAGCCCAGTGTGGTTCACAACCTGCTTGCCTCCTGCCTGCTGCAGGATGAAGGCTCATCTGCACTTCCAGGTCAGGATCGGTAGAGTAAATTTCTCACTTCTGTGCTGCTAAACTTTTCTACCTGTAAAGAATTTACAAGGCTGCCTGTGTAGACATTTAAGCTTTATTTATTAATTCTGCCTGGCTTACTGGTATTAGTACAGCAAGGTGTATCATTGAACCCTAGCAAATGGGCTAGAAAGGACAATAAGTTATTTAGTCTTGTCTTTTTCCCCAAGGCAGGATCAACTAGATCTAACCCTCCTTGACAGATATGCAGCAAACCTGTTCTTAAAAGCCTCCTGTAACAGAAATTTGACACCCTTCCTGAGGCAATCTTTGCCAAAGCAGAACTCTTCTTGCTGCTAGAAAGCCTTTCCCAAGGACAAGCCCGGATCTTCCTTGCTGTAACTTAACCCCTTGATTTCTTGCCTTATCCTTAGGGGATATAGAAAAGAGTTTATTTTCTTCTTTGCAGCAGGCTTTGGCATGTCGGGGCAGTCCTTGCCTCTCCCCATAGTCTCCTGTGGACTATGCAGTCTTTCGATGTCACAGCCCCACCCTGGGCCACTCCCCCCAGCCCAACACCACGTTTTCTGGATCTCTGATTGCTCTCGCTGCCCTCCTGTGGGCTCTCGCAGGCTGGTATATTGTGGAACAGCTTCCTCCGGCCCCGTGCCCGCGCCTTGTGCTGGAGTGCCCATAGCCGTCTCTCAGCCAAGGCACACTCGACTTTCAGCAACTAAACCATAATTTTGGTTTAGAAGGCTTTAGGGAGACAATGCATAAATACAGTCTTGCTACCACTGTATACTCACTGAAAGGGGAAATGTTGGAGAGTTGCCTGGCTGGGTTTTAGACAAACAGGATTGCTCGGGTATTTGCTTCCACGGTAGACAATAGAGAATAAAGCTCTGCAATAGGAGAAGAGGGGAGCTATACGAGTAGTGTATTGTGCCCACATGTGAACTTAGGCCCTCCGGTGCTAAACATGCAAGAGGCATCTCCAAACAGTGCAGTGTTTGAGCCAGAGCACAAGTATAAAATTCCCGGCATCCTAGCGGCCAAGCTTCTCCATTCAGATCGCTTGCATTAGCAAGAGCAAACACAAAAAATGTCCAAGAAACAGGACTAAAAAACTCAAACACAGTGGCTCTCTAAGCTGCTTCTTTCTAATGCAGCTTTATTTTTGTATGACTGTTAGTGTGAATATGAGAATGGTCTTGCTTTCCCCCCACTGTCTTCCCTCCCCTTTACATGGTGCATTTTAAATCAAGCTGTCCTCTGTAGCTCTGTGGCAAATCTGCACATTTCTGGTTTTGCTCTTTCAGAGGATAATTTCTCCTGTTTAATGAGATCTGAGAATGAAGTCAGGCATGAGTTGGAGAAAGGTCACAGCATCTGCTCAAAGGTATATTAACTACTGTTGGAGCTGGCATCCGTCAACTTCCATGAGGACAAAATTAAGCAGCAAACAGTAAATACTTCCACTAGCACTTTATTACAAGCAGGACCATTTACAATGAATAAGAATTTGAGAAGCTTCAAGGATGAAATGGGGATGCTCACAAATAAAAAGAAAAATCTTACTACTCAGACCTAGAATGTGATTCCAGTCAAGGTTAATGGGGAAACAGTTAATGAGGGGTACAGAATCCAAAGGCTGCATTGATGCCATATTGTGTCTTACACAGGTAATTAATGCTACTGACTACTGCTAAATGGCTCTACCTGAGCACATTTTCTCTAACAGGAACTTTAAATCCCCCACACTGTATACAGGAGCACTCTCCTGATGCTTTACGACTCCCACTAATGCTGAACAGGCTAAATCAGAACCAATTTCTTCCACTTGTTTCTAGGATGGCGATTTGCATCCATCACCACCACCATACATTCATCATTCAGGGCCCAGTGGTGCAATGGCAAGTTTGGCATCAGCTTCACAGGGGGCAGGATCAGCCCTTGAATGCGTGTAGTGAGAGAAGAATGACATTTTGCCACTTAAGCAGCATTTCCACAGCACTTCCTGCTGTGGAAAAAGACAGCTCCCTCTTGGCGAGACTCTTCTCTATTGTCATCTTCCTCTCGTAATTTTTTTAAATTTATTTTTTGGGAAAGTCAGTTTTCTAAAAGGTCCAGCCAAATATTGCTGTTCATTGGCCAGCACAGTGAAAAATGAAAAGCAGCTGAAGGTAGAGGTGGCCCATGAGCCATCCTGTGCCCAGGCAGAGAATAAGGCTGCAAAACCCACACAGTTGGCTAAAACCAGTTCCCTCCATTCACATCTGCTCCTGTAAGTTGGACTGTGCTGAATATCTGGCATGGGAAGAGAAGAGTAAGATGAGATTATTTTGAAGGAAGGAGGGAGACTCATAGGGCTTACCGTCTGGTTCTGTTGTTTAAAAATATTTTGTTTTCTCTTCCTCGCACAGGGGCTTTAAAGTAGGGCATTTGTATACACTGTTCTTTCCACCCAGTGCTCATTGTATTGACAGGAATCGCTTCAGCTGAACAGTTTCATCAATGTGCTTGAACCTGTTTGTAGGTAGCATCCAGAGGGCAGATTCCACTCTTATCCAAGACCTAGGCCTATTCCATTATTGTCTTTAAAACATCTCCCAGGTGCACTTACGCATTGCTTTTCTTCCCAATCCCCTCTTCCCCCCTCCTTTCTCTTCTGTTGTTCTGAATAAAACAGTTTGAAAAGCCCAGGCCAAATCCTCAATTTCTTTTGGGTGAGGAGTAACAGCTTTACAAGATTAGCCTCCAGGTTCCACCTGCCCTTGATGTAATAGGGGTATGAAAACTCACAGGAGGGAGAGTCGCTCCGGTGCCACGTAACCGCACAGCATTGACGGCTGCAGAATCGCAGCTATTGATTGTGGTGTAAGAGAGAGCATTTCATCAGCCTTTAATTGGGCCGATTCCTAAATAGAATGGGGTCAAAGCGGGTTGTGCTGCTGAGTCTAAACAGCCTTACCAAGCAGAGGTAAATATCTCATAAACAGGTCACAATTTATATTCTTTTTGAATTCCTTGGGATCTGGGATTTACAGCCTTCCTGGAAATCTGGTGCTCTGGCTTAGAGGAACAGAAAAATGATGCAAGGTTTGTGCACAATTCCAGCACATGTGCCTTCCCCTGTCTTTAAGTGGCATTTCACTTGTTTTGACTTATGATCATTGTGGTGGGTTGGTCTTGGCTGAACACCAGGTGCCTACCAAGCTGTTCTATCACTCCCCTCTCAGCAGGACAGTGGAGGGGAGAAAATAAGGTGGAAAAAAAATTGTGAGTCAAGGTAAAGGCAGTTCAATAAAGCAAAGGCCGTGTGTGGAAATTTCCTGTGTGTAGGAAAGGAAAGGAAAACAAAGCAAAAGATTTATTCTCTACGTCCCATCAGCAGGCACTGTCCAGCCACTTCCCAGGAAGTAGGGCTTCAGTACATGTAGCAGTTGCTCTGGAAGACAAACACTGTAATAACAAATGTCTGCCCCCCCCGCCACTTTCTCTTAGCTTTTATTGCTGAGCAGACATCATATGGTATGGAATGTCCCTTTGGTCAGTTTGGGTCAGCTGTCCTGGCTGTGTCACCTCCCAAGATCTTGCCCACCCCCAGCGTACTGGTGAGGCGGGAATGTTAGAGAGACAGCCTTGATGCTGTGTGAGCACTGCTCAGCAGTAGCCAAAACACTGGTGTGTTATCAACACCTTTCCGGCTACCAATACAAAGCACAGCACTATGAGGTATGCTGTGGGGAAAATTAACTCCATCTCAGCCAGACCCAATACAGATCATGCACTTTGAAGAGTGCCTATCTGTATCCCTACAAAACCACACCAAGCCAGTAGCTTTCCATGTACCATCCTAGTAAGTTTCACACCAGACAAGCTCCCTGCTGAATTTTTCTGTTTATGGGATCTTCCTCAGCACAATTTCTGCTCACTGCAAAGTAGCAGCACAATTGGAGTCAAACCAACCTGCACAAGCTGAAGACTTGTCCTGCAGTGTGGGAGGGGGAAAACAACCTTTTCTTTGAGCGTCCTATTCTTGTCCAGCTCTCTAGGACTTGTGAAGAGTGGGGTTTGGTTGATAAATTCCTCTCATTGCATTCAGGAGAGGCTCATAGAGTAACTGAATGAATCTGAATTATGCTGATGATGGACTTTTTCTTTTCCCTCCCTTCTCTCATTTCTAAATGCTGAACTTCGAAAATCCTAGATTGAGTTTATATTACTTCAGATGCATCATTGTTTTCAGGGAACATACTTGCATTTTGCAAGAAACTGAGTGGGTTTTTGATTTGGAGAAATGGGTGTGAATTAGAAGTTCACTTAATTCCTTTTCTGATGTGTTTTGGGATTTTTTTTTTTGTTAACGTATCCTTTACTCATCTACTAGTTGTGTAGTACTCGTGGGAAGAGAGGCACATAAAAAGATAAGATGATGACAATAAGCAGAATAAATTTAGATATGTTGGAAACTTCACATGAAATTAAATTTGGTTATGCTAATCCTCTTGCCCAGCTTCTGACCCTGTAAGTTTACAAAAGGAGCAGACCTATGTATTTCCTGCTGTAGCCTAGTTCTTCCTGACAGATTTTAATGCCTTTTTTTTTTTTTTTTTTTTTTAAACACGCAACCTGTTTTCAATAGTATTTAGAAGCCGTTTCAGCTGTATGAACTGAAGTCCTCAGAGGATTTAGTCAATCAATGGAGTATAGGATTTGGCCCTCTATTCTAAATGCTGACAATAACAATCCTATTCTGGCTAAACTAGCATGAGGCTGAGGTTAAGGTTAATGCAAAGCTAAATAAATAAATAAAAAGCAACACCCCCCACCCCCAACTTGTCTGGCAAGTGTAGGAGAGTGGCTGGTTTGTGAGCAGGAATGCTTATGAACCTGTTTGTAGGCCGGCTAATGTGAAAACCTTTCTAATCCTGGTGATTTTAACTTGCTTACATTGCTTTGAAGGTCTCCCGCCTTGGTGGGTATTGAGGCTCTATTACCATGATGCATTTTTATACTGCATTCCCCAGGAGTTAGCACTCGCCACGGAGACCTGTACTTTGTCTTTTAAGCAGATAAAAAGAGAGGTCAGTCAGATGTAATTCCCCAACTCCTCATATAAACAATTTAACCGCTGCAGCAACATACTTGCTTGGAATTACTCCCTCAGATTCAATTCCCTTTTCCTGCTCCACTTGTAAAAGTGGTTAGTGTCCTCTATAAACTGCTGCTCAGCCAGGTCTAAGGCTTGCTGTGGAGTTGTAGA
This sequence comes from Harpia harpyja, assembly GCF_026419915.1. Lineage (NCBI taxonomy): Eukaryota > Metazoa > Chordata > Aves > Accipitriformes > Accipitridae > Harpia > Harpia harpyja. Next base: position 57,508,098 of record NC_068943.1, read on the forward strand.
ATAAATGTTAATCTAATACAGGTTACTGGGTCAAATGCAATCACAGGCTTGTGGGAAAAGCTTAATACTGTTCTGCTTCTTCTAACACAGTAAACCTGGATATTATATGATAGGTTAAATACCACTGAACCATGGCAAGAATTTTCTTGAAAGTAGGATTTAGTACAAAGGAAACTACACTGGAAGAGTGACCTAGGATTGACTTTGGTCTCTGAGAGCATTCTAAGAAGCTGAGGTATGCTGTGAAAATTCTCCCCCAAAACATTAGGCACAAAAATCCCTAGGTCAGGGGATGGCCAGCTACAGCAAGGATGATTCAGCTAATAAAAGACTGCATGTGTTTTTATACTGCCGCCTTCTCTCTGTAGGAAAGACCATTTTGCTTTTTTTCCCCTTGCAGTGGCTGTGAAGCCAGCATGATGTGGCTAGCTCCAACTTCTGATATCTGAGATTGTATAAATACACACTTAAAAATATATAACTTTATCACTTGTATGTGAGTGCTGACAGTTGCTTATTTCCTATGGGCTGGCTTGTGTTATCCCGTGCTGTCACGTACCTCTCTGTCCCGCAGCGATGTCAGTTTGGCATGATATTTCACTGTCTTTAGTGCAGGTTTTGTTTGTACTCAGTACTGCTGAGGTCAGAGACTGAGTGAAGTCATTAAGTGGAGGTTTGAGGACCCGATCCTGCACACAGATCTGACTCAGTATGCACTAATCTGTACCAGCTGATAGCCTGGGCCAGTCTCTTTCCATAGAGTATGTTGTCTGTTCCTCCTTGTTTAAGTAGTCATTTATAGTCCTGATGTTTGCTTACAGAATGAGGGAGAATGGGCACAAAGACGAGGGGTGTTGGGGCCTCCATTTTTATTTGTTAATTTAACCAACTGAAGTGATAAATCATGTTAGCGAGAGGACTCTGGATGATACACGGGGAGAGAGGACACTTCAGCATGCCAGGGCTGTGAGAGCAGTTGAGCGCAGACATCGCTTGAATCAGCCTGAACTGTTAACAGAAATGAAGCAGTTACACTGGCATGAAACGTGGGATATGAACGTACAACTTTGCTAGTCAGTAAAAAACCAAAAACCCAATTGCATCATAGCACTGAAGTGCCAGAACGTTGCCCCAGCAATGATGGTTATATTCGCAAAGCAGTTTTAAACCTTACTTTACATGTGGGTGGTAAGAGCCAGGGTCAAAACAGACTGTGGCAGAGGCAGGAGTATAGCCAAGTTTTTTGAGGTTGGTTGTTTTAGTTTTGTTGTGATGTTTCATGCTGAAGACAAACTTCCTGTACAAGACTTTATGTTGAGTGCCATGTACAGCAAGCATGTTTCAAACATTACTTGTCAAATTTTAATTCAGAAATGTGACTTGAGTCACTTCAGTCTCTGCATACAAGGTGCATACAAGGTGTGCAAAGAGTCTCTAAAAACGTTTGGGCTGTGGTGTCAAGAAATTATCTCCATTTCAGAAAAAAATACACATCAACCCTCGTCACTCACAGGGAGTTCCTAACTGGGGTATGTTGGCCAGTCAGATGTTTCCAGCTATGCCTCCCCTGATTTTCCAAAGCCAGTACAGCTTGGGCTGCTGAAATGCTGTGAGTCAACTTTCACTGCCGTCATCCGAGCAAGAGCTGAAAGATGGTCCCCACATGTTATAGATGGACAGGACTGTGCTCCCAGAGACCAGGAAAAGAAGAGCGACTGCTCATATGTTTGATCTGCAGGGAAATGGGGAGGAAAGATCTTGAGGAGGCTGAGGTTCAGGACGCCTTTGGAGCATTTCAAGCAGAGGGTTTGAGCTTTCATCAAATGATGTCAGAGCTTTTACACAAATGTGAATTTATAATTTTTTTTGTACCATGAGTAGAATGACTGCAGATTTTAGCTTGTCTCAGAAGTGTAAGAGTCTGCTGATCAAACCTGTGCTGAACAAGAGAAAATGCTTTGTCTGTGCTATTTTTCTTTGTGTTAGTCATGAGACCCAGTTAACCTCTAGTCCCCAAGCTCTCTCCATTTCATCTTCCGTAACCTCTTTTGCTAACATTTTGTTACATCAGACAATCTCCTGAATAGCCACGCCCTCCTGCTTTCCCTGTCCTCTTTCTCCCAGGGTTAGCTCTTTTTTTCTTTTTCTCCATGTTCCATTCTTCATTGAAGTGTATACTTTTCCCTCCTGTGTATTCGTCATCTGACCCTATTTCTCATGTCCCTTATACAGGCATCAACACCTTTCTCATTACTCTGAGTCTCCCTTGTCCTGACAAATCTGATGCATTTAGCAGATGTCCCTCCTTGGTGCTCCCAGGGACTGCTCAAGACACACTTGCCTCCATGCAGCTGAAAAGCTGGGAGGAGGAGGTTGTCTTCTGTTGCTGGTCAGTCATGCCTTCTTCCCCCTCTCTTCTTTAAGCCAACTTTATAACCCGATTTTATTCATTGGCCAGTCAATGAAGAAATATCAGCTGGTTCATTGGGTTCAAAGAGGAAGTCCTGATCCTGCTGAAAGCTAAATTCTTGCTGTATTTCACCTCTACTCTCTCACTTCTGTCATACTGTGTGGTACTGCTGTGCACTTTTAAATAATATGTTTATGACCTGTTCTTCTTTGGAAGAGTGAGAAATTTCTCAATAGTTACCAGATACTCACTCTTGTAGGGCTTCTGTGCTGTGTTTTTTAAAAATCCTATTTCCTTCCCCAACCTTCCTTCCCCGCAACTGCTCAATAGCCCAAACTTTGGTGTGCTGAAAGGTATTGTAGTTTAAACTGGAAATCCTGACTAGTGTATAAGCGAAAAGTAAGAATCCGGTTGTTTTTTCTATCTCCCTCCCCCCAAAATTGGGGTGTATGGCAGTTCTGATCAACCTTTTAAAGCTGATGGATTGCTTCCATCCATTAAGATCTCCTCATGCTTCATCACAGGAGATGCTCTTTGCACAGGAAGTGCTCTGTGTCTTGGTGAAGGTCCACAGTGTCTCACCAGTAGCAAAGTGTGGTGTACGCGTCTGCATCCCTTGTCAGGTCCTGAAGCTGATGCACGAAAGGCAGAAAGCAAGCCACCCAAAGCGAGGACATTGATACAAATTTTCTAGATGCTTGAAGGGTGTTTCTTTTCCCTTTAAGGAATAATTAAAAAAAAAATTGTGACATTTTAGAAGGCCATTTGTTAAGCTCTGCATGTTCTGTGTATTTTAGTGTGTGAACAAATTAGATTATGAAAGGTAATGTATTAGTGATTTGACAGTAATGTGGAATCTTGGAAGCATTAATCGCTAATGCGTGTTTCATAATTTCAGCTAAATGATCTCAGTTGAAATGCAAGAGAGGCAATTGAAAAATTCCTCGAGATTGCAGTGAAACCTGGTACTGTAATGCAGATTACTTTGATTTACTGCAAAATACTGCAAGGCAGTAGGAAATGTTCACAGCAGCTGTGTTTCATAGTTAGAGCAGAGATGCGTGATGAAATGGTAAATTCATAGATGTATTTATCCTGTAAAATGTAAGCCTCATTCTTCATCTTCATGTTACATATTAAAAAACTCCCAAACTGTAGGTTACAACATACTATTCTTCTCATTTATTATTTGTATTACAAAAATATTTAGAGACCCTAACTGAGATCTTGGCCCCAGGAATCTAGTGGCCATACAGATATATAAGAAAAGACAGCGCTTGCCCTGAAGAGGAGCGTTGGAGGACTTTAACCACACCCATAGGATTGCCCCACACCCAGGTATCCATGAGCACAGCTGTTAGTCCAGTTGCCTCAGATCATTACTGCAGGACTGGTGACTAAGAGAAGGGTAATACCTGCATTTGACAGGATGGAAACCTCCCAAGTTCAAAACTGGTGTCCTGGACACAACCTCTAGTCGCTTGGCAGATAGCACACTGTCTATGGGAGAAATACGCCAAAATAAACAGACGGGTGCTTTTTGCTCTGGCTGCAGTGGGGTGGAACCACAGACTGACACACTTAGCAGAGTAGCAGGCTGACTTCTGTGTGGCAAGAACATGGATAACAGTAATGAGTAAGAAATGCCTCTGCTCCTGCGTGATTTCTTCCAGTAGATGGAAGTGGAGGTGGGGGGGTGGTGGTGGTCAGGTTGCAGCTCTCTGAATAGGAGCAGTGGATTCATTTTTATCAAGGAAGTTACTTGCTTTCATATTTTCGTGTAAACACTAACCTACTGACAGCCAGGATGGTAGCTGTATTCTGCAAAGTTTTGCTCTGTCTCAGTGCCATAACGATCTGCCTGCGATGGCAGGTCATGCAAATCTTCATGTCGTCTCTTCCTTGCGGGACTCAAGCAATGAGAACTGACGATGGTGGCATTTAAATGGGCATAGTTAGGCTTCAGAGCTAACACACCAGCAAAATGAATTCACATCTCTCCCACAACTCCCAGTGGACTTCATACCTCTCCTGGGGGTCCATCTTGTCTGTAAAGTTAGTCATGGTTGTTCTTAAGCTACACGTTTGTCTTTGCAGTCAAGGGACCAAAAAAACTTTATTTTATTTGAAGCTGAAGCTAAGATTTTTTTTTAGGTCTCACATCTTAGCTACTGTGCAGGAAGACACCTGCTTACTGAGTCATCACCAGGCTGTGGTGTTCACCTTCGACGTGAAACATTATCAGCTTTCAGCTGATGAATCCTGCATTGTGCATGGATTAAATATCTCTTAAAGCCTGTTCTGTTGGTAACTGACTCCACCATTAGTTAAGAATTGATGCGTCCACAGTGCAGCGTTTCTTCAAGTAATCCTCTTTCTGCTGAGTAATCCTGGTGACCTCAAGGATACTTTATTCCTGCCTCTTCTGCCTAATGTCTAATGTATGAAGTTTATTTATGAGACTAAAGGTGAGAAGATTGGGCTCCATTCCAACGGCAGCAATATTAGCTGTGAAGTGTTAAGATGATGCCTGACTCCTTTCATCAGAAACCATATAGTATAGCTGTTTAAATGCATATTAAGTAGTGGAGAAGCATAAAAAAGAAATTTCCCCATTGAAATGACTTTACTCAGTATGAGGAAAAACAAGGCTAGCCCTTATAAAACCAGAATTCTCTTCAAATCAAGAAAATATTACACATCATGTTAAAACTACCGTGCTCACCATGTGACGCTTCTACCTCGTTGTGAACTCTCTGGAGGGCTTGTATTTCCCATTGTGAAAGCCCAATAAATAAATGGACAGCTACTGTTTATAAAGAAATTTCAGCAGAAGCAATATGGACTCTGAATTTCACTGCAGTGCTAGAAAACCGATGAGTTTCTTTCTGTAAAACCTTTAAAAGGACTCAGTGGGCTCTTTACATCTGCCCAAAAAGAGCTTTTCAAGCCTGCTCATGAAATTATGATTGTTCCAGTGACTTCCATAAATGTCTCTCTGTATCACTATCCCTTTTGACGGGTGCTGCTGAGTCGTCAAGAAATGGCAGAATCTCTCATTGTCCTTTTTAAAGTGGATGGTGCTTAAAAGAAAAAGGATGTCTCTGCATTTGAGCTAAAATAGAGAGACTTCTCTGAGCCTGTGTGGGTGCAAAGAAAGAGCAGAGATTTGTCTTCCAGTGCAACATTTTCAACACCTTTTGTATGATTCATTTATTATTACACTTGATTGGTTTTATGGAGCCCAAGGAAGCACCTGGTGCTTCTCAGAGCATGTAGAAGGCATCTTCCTCACCTTGAAGAGTTCTTATGTTCCCACTGGGCATGTCCATCCTGGGTAATGGAAAGCAGCTCGGACTCCTGAGCTAGCAGATCCCTCCAAAGCAAAAGCAATATTGCAGTGAAGGGCTGTGGATGTGGTGGTTAGTTTTTCTAAGACATATGGCTAAGTCCTGACCAGGTCCCACACGAGCGTGGCCCTACTACTTCCGAGCTACAAGTAAGTAGCTCCAGTAACGCTACGCAGAGTGGATGTTGTCGTTCGCTTGGCAGCGATATGGGCAGCTGGCCATGATCTTTTATGACATACTGACATCAATGATTTTTCTACCCAGATACAAAGATTTCTTGGATCAGAAGAGGCAACCCCATTCCTGCAGCAGAAACAAACCCTTCACTTGTTCCTACTGCTGTTGAGACTTGTTTATTTTTGTCTTCATTTAAGTATTACCATTTGTAGCAGGAAAAATATGCTTTTAGAAAATGCTTAAAAAATATCTGAACTGCTTTTGGCATTAGAAATCAATTTTTAACAGAGAGCAATAATAGATTCATTTTTGTGAGAAGATGTCATTTTAAAATGAAAGTACAGAAAGTATTCTAATTTTTGTGGCTTTTGTGAAGAATAACAGTTGGAGGAGAGACAGGTATCATAAAGTTACTTGCATCATGAAAAAAAACCCCAAACTCCAAACCTAAAAACCCCACCTAAACTGGAATAACACAGCATCCTGTCTTTTTGCACATGTGGGTTGAGTTCATGTTGCCCCCGTGCTGTTTACCTGCTTCACTGAATCCAGAACCAGGTTGAAAGTTTCTCTCCTGATACTTAAACCCGAAGGATATGGGGGTCCGAGAGATCACTATAGCATGGTCCTACATGGCAGATATGTTATAACAATACAGCAAAACTCCTTAAACAGTATTATAGGGCTTGTGAATATGATCAGAAACATTTGCTGACATTGAAAATAGGATCAAGGTTATTTTTCAAGGTAGTCTATGTAGTTTACCTACATCAAATTAAAAGAACAGCCAGGTTTTCAAACAGCTGTAGTGAAAACAAGACTTTTTGAGAAAAATACAAAGGCAATATAACATTAATGAAAAGTTTTCATTGTAAACAAGTAACAGGCAATACCAGAAAATAAAACTGAAGCAAACCTTAGTTCTGCTGCAGAAAAAAAATATGTCGAAAACCTGGAAATGAGTTTGCCAAAAATGTGTGTATAAATGAAAAATGAAGGTGACTATTTTCTTTATTATGCAGCCTAATGGGGGCAAGGACAGGGGGAGTAATGATAACAAAACCATTGTATAGTTTTATTCAGATCTTATAGTGCTCTTGGATTTAATGACGGAAGGTGTTAGAAAGATGAGAGCATTTTCACCAGTATCTTAATCAGCAGCTTCCCTGCACCTAAAAAATTTGGCATGGATGTAGGATTTGGCCCTTCCCACAGAACGCTTGGCTTTTGGGTGGAGGTGTCAGGTCAGGACATGAAAGACTATCGGAAAAGATCCTGGAAGCTGTGGAAAGAGCTTCAGAGCAAATGAAAATATGTCTTATTTATATATAGACAGATTGTGGCTAAGCTCTCAAATGCCATTTGAGACTCAATTCAACCCAAAGTAAGGACCTCAACTTTCTAACCTCTCATTTCCTCCTTTTATTTAAGGAGGTGCTCCGTAGCCTGTGCCCTGCTCTCCCCGCTGCTAACCTCCAAGCAGCCTGCAAAAGCTTTCCTGAAAACTGGTCGGAGCAAGCACTACCTGACAAATGTTCTTCTTATGGTTGGAAGCCTCATAAGCGTGGTTCTACCAGAAGGGTTTTCATGTGTAACCCAATGCATCTGCCACCTGTCTGCCTCCAGAAGTGGTGAACAGCTATTGGCAGCCCCCTGTGAGAGGAACCCAATACACTAGCAGCTCCCAAGTGCCTAGGTACAGCAGCAAACATCTGGATTTTTATATTCAGACTGTGGGTGGAAGGACAATCTTAAATGTTTTGCTATTCTTAATTTCCCCATATTTGTATATTTAAAAATCTGGTATTTGATACTTTGTGCCCAAATCACACTCTTACAATACCTGAAGTGTGCTCAGAAATGCAGAGGATGCTCAGCTGGCGTAAGCCTGTGTACACCGTCAGCTTCATCAGAATTGTACTGAATTGCAATGGAGAATTTTGCACAATGTTTTCAGGATGCTGTCTCATGGGGACACGTCAAAGAGCACAAACAGTGAAGCGTCAAAGGGTGAAGCACAAGGTTAGATTTTATTTACGGTTAAGAGAATTTTTTTTAGTCAAACCTGTAAAAGGTGTGGTGGAGTAGGGAGGATAGAGAGGCTACGCGCTGTGATGCTGTCCTGACTCTTTCAGGTTCTGCCATTTTTTTTTTTTTTTTTTTTTTCCATATACCCTTTCATCAGGCAACAGAAATGTTTCTGTTTGTTCCTTGGAAAAGCAATTCAGCAGCTTCATTCATTGTTTTGTAATGTGTCAGGCAGAATGCAAGGTCTAAACTACTTCAGGGGAGACTTTAGGAGTTTACACACACCTACACAGGAGAAAACTTCTAAGACTTTTGGGGTTTGTTTTCCAAAATATAAGTCATTGATTTAGGAGAAAACATCATGGCAAGGTCCTCTAGTTGGATGTATAAAATACATAAATTTAGGCTAAAGAAAAGATGCACATGTTTAATAGTAAAGCTAAATAATCAGTGGAAGAATTTCGCAGGAGATGTGATAGACTGAATGTTTAAATGAAGGCTTCCTGAATGAAAGAAGTCCCTGACGCGGATTCTTTGGTCTAGATTAGAGAGAAGGTCAAACGATTATCTAGAAGATAAATGGTCCTGTCTGGCCTTAAAATTCATGTATGTATTAAAAATAAACAAAACCCAAACAAATTTACAGCCTCATTTTCCCTAGTACTTTAGCGAAGAGAAAGCAAGCCAGCACCACAATACGTGTATTCTCTCTTGGCACAGGAAAGGAGCAGGGCTGTCCTTGCCTCTCAGACAGCAGGATTTTGTGAGTGTGTATGTGCAAAGACCTAGCCAAAGGTGGAGCCTTTATTAGAGGTCTACTTAATAAATAAAAATTACTTTTGCTGAGTGGGTTTTTTTTTTTAGGGTGTCAGTTTTAGAGGTGGAATGATCTTGGTTACTTTACCAGTGGTTTACTCGCAATGTAGATAATTTTAAAAAAAGTTACAAAATACCTATTTTTTATATATATAATATATATCAATATAAAACAAATTTGTGATAATTTTGGCTACTTCAAACTGTAGATTGTTTAGTGGGTGCTCTTTAAATGAGATTGGTTATGTGATATAAAATGAAATTCTGATAACTTTACAATATCCTGAGCTGAATAGCCAGTAAACAGACACCTGAAATTACTAGCTACGCTTAAAAATGTGGGCACCACCTTTAAGCAGAATCATAGCATCAAGCAGACGCTGTTATGTCATCCTCATGGGGATAGCATCCCAGGAATCCAGTCTGTGGTCTGTTTGATGTAGGGAGAATACAGGGCCCGCTGAGGCTGCTGAAAACCCATAAAAAGCACTGGGATCTGAAACAGATTTCCAGACAAAACTTGTTCTGCCTCCCAGTAAGCAGTAATTTTCTACCACCAGATTTGTGTTAGAGCAATCCATACGAGATCCAGGTGTAGACAAATTCAAAGTTAAATGGTCATCTCACTGTGGCTTGGTTTTAAATGAAGTGAAGAATAATGCATTAGCTCATCCAAATAACGTACCTTATAGATTGAAAACACTGCTGAGAGAATCTTTTAGGGCAAGTTTTTTAACTCTCTAGCACTTAATTCTGTGAAAGTGTTGGGTAGCTGCAAACCATTCAGGTTTTGATGGTTTCAAAGTGGACACTGATTTTGGTTGCCCGATTTGCTACGTTAAGATATCCATGCTCTATTCAGTCTTACCTTCATACAGTTTCAGTGAGGGCTGCTGAATTTAAAATAATGTGCAAGGACAGAAATGAGCTTATTCCTAGGTGACAATATAATATAACATGGTGATACTTTTTTAATAATAAATTCCTTTTCCTTGGAGAGGAAAGGAATGGTGAAGGTGTTTGCCTTCTTTCTTCTTGTCTCCTGAAAATACCATTAAGCTGCCACAGAATATATTATGGCTTCTATTTTAATTTGGAGAAATAATTTTTTTATATGCGTTAATTATTTTTCTTGCCTAAGAACTGGCTATTTGAAGACCTGATCCAACATCCATTGTTGTAAATGGAAAGCCACCTCTAACTCTAAATATAGCTGGATTGCCATTTACCTGTATTTGACAAGATTTTCTCATCAATGGAGTGAATCCAGGGCTTGGCTCATGCTCAACATGATAATTTTCTTCTTTTTTGCTCTTACTGTGTCAGTTTTGAGTATCTCTCTTTTAAAAGGAAGTTTGAGATTTTAGTTTATTTATAGAACAAGTGTCAGACTTGAATCAAATTCATCTCTTAGATCTTCACTTCTCATAAGTGTATATCAGAAATAGTAACAAAACCACCTGAAGCATCCATTTATATACCTAGAAATAGTTTATGGGGACACTGAAAGACACTGATGTTATCTTTTTAATATTGTAAGGAATAATCCTATTAAAGAAGAAACAAGGAAAACTGTTATGCCCACAAGGCAGAATTATCCAAAGTTGATTGGAGCAGCTCAGGTTACTCTACAAAGCCCAAGCTGTGTGCTGGCCTATCTTTCCATCAGGGCTTGGTGAATGAGCTATCGTTTGTGGATTCTGCTCATCTCTCTTTGCGAACTTTGTTCAGTGGAATTAGATACAACTTTGACAAATTAGAAGTGCCCCTTAGCCCCACTGTCCCTGCCACAGCACAGTCTTCCAATTGTGCCTATTTTTCTGAAGTTTGGCCATGTCAGAGCTGTCAATGGCAGGCCTTCTACAAGGCTACACTTTTTAATAAGGGAATCTGTCAGCACTGGCTTCACCAGGTCTTGCAGCCCTCTCTTAATCCACCGTACAAACTGCCCTTCCCTTTGCCTTCCCTTGGTAGCGACGTTTTTGGGCTCTGAAATAAATATCCCCTTTGTTTACAATGTGCCCGCAACAAAATTAACCTTTGGGATTAATCGCAACACAGAATGGGCTGTGTTTCATCTTTCCTTATAGCACAGGTTTGGGATTAAATAAAAATCAGCCACCTGCCTAACCAATGTCTGTCACTTTGGTTGCTGCATCCCTTGTTTTGCTCATAGTTTCTTAAAAGGTGGTACTGGTTACTGAGCTCTTTTATTTTTCAGAAAAGTTAATGGAAATTTCAAGCAGTGACCTTCAGGACCAATACATCTGCAGATGACGTGGGGTGGAGGGAGAGCAGGATTGAGCAATGTATCTCCCAGCTCTACATAAAATCAGTAAGCAGAACTGGACCAAGAAGTTTGTGGTTCAGCTCAGGAAACCAGCACTGCAGAAATGGGTACCACTGCTGATTTATACTACTCAGCAGTATTGAGGGAATCAGTCTGGCCCAGGGTTTTCTAATCTGTACCTCGCCTTATTTATTTTTTTTTTCTTTCCCTCCTTGTAAAAAGTATTTGATAAACCTATTGTACTGGTGGGACTGGAAATTAGCAGCATGCTCTTTATCACAGAACTGAAACCCACAAGTTCTTCGCTCTGCCCTGCCATTTCTTGTGCACGCCCCCTCCTGACGTGGAGGAGCTTTTGGCCCTAAAGGGTTGGGAAGTTACTTTATGGTCCTTGTCTGAGCCTGTTTGCTAAGATGGGTTGTTGGAACCAGACAAAGTAATGAAATTTTAGCATCAGCTTACTGGCCCTGTAAAGACTGGCCTGAGACAGGTCCTTCAGTTCTGTATGGGCAACGGAACATCCTGCTTGGTTATCATAACAAATTTTTATGCGTTGCCTTTGGCTCATGGTATTTCCACAAACTGTCATCTGTATTCAGGTGTGATGTCCCTTGGCAAATTGTGAGAGGTCAAAAGATGAACTTGGATCTCTCTTCAGAAAACATCATCATTGGGTCCTGTCACTGCTACTGAGAATAAATCTTCTCCACACAGCCCACTGTCATCTTAGTTTAGCTTTGAAGGAAAATGAAGGTTATCTGCATTCTGTGTATATCTGTGCATGTGCACCCCTTATTTTATATAACAGTTTTAGTGTTGTTCATTCTTAACACCATGTGAAATAAGAGTTTTAAGCTCAAAGGTAACTAAGTTCCCCCAGTGTTGTGGAAAATAAGAAACTGGATAGGGAAGAGACACACTATAAGAGCCTTTATTGAAAGCATGGTTTCAGTGTGAGTTCACAAGTTATTTAACACCAGAGAATCCACACAGGAAGGAATCTCATAATACTCCTGCTGCCAGAAAACCCTCAGACTCTTGTGCCGTCTTAGACACAGAAGTCGA